>NC_091632.1:59016635-59641635 GCF_027580195.1 Bos mutus
TGGGGGGATGATCTGAGCAGGGGTCTCAGACCTTGGAATGGAGATGTTATTGCTCAACATACATGAACTGAAGCCCGGTGCGGGGGCGATGTGCGGCTGCCAGGGGAAGCCACAGAATGTAGGAAGTAGTGAGACCTCAGGGAACTCAGATCCAATCCCCTCATCTCAGGAAAAGGCCAGAGACCACACAGGGATGTGGCCTGGCTCCTGGCTCAGGGAGCAGCAGAATAAGCGAAAAGTCACACTCTGACCCACAGGCCCACGGGGAGCAGAAGAACCCTGTCAACTCCTCGGGCGTTTCCTGAGATTGCAGAGGACCCTGTACGCGACAGTGGGGTGGGGGAGAATTCTTTGGGGAGAATTCCTACTGCCTCTGGAGAGATGAGGTCAGGGGCAGCAAGGAGAGATGTGCTCAACCTTGGGCATCTGATGGGCAGGAACCCCGCTGTGTGACGGCCAGGGCAGGACGGGGCCTCTGGGCGATCCATCCCTGCCCTGTTTACAGACCTGTCTCAGGTGCAGCCGGAAAGGGAGCTGGGAGCACAGGCTGCTGCCACAAGGCAGACGCTGTGAAAGAGCATTTATAACCAGAAGAGCTGGGAGAGGAAACGATGACTCATGGACTGCACACATCTGCCCCAGGAGGCTGGGGAGGGGGGTGGGGCAGTGCGGGCAGTGCTGGGCTGGTGGTGAAGCCATTGTTTTAAGAAAGAGGAGAAACCAGCCAACACTCATTTTTAAATTTTTAAAAAAAAAACTATAAGCACTATCTTTAAAAAACATATCCTACAAAATCCTGGCCCAGGACTCCTGAAAAGTGGCAAGCTCATCAAAGCTGTCTGAGAAACTGTCACAGCCAAGAGGAGCCTTAGGAGCCGTGACAACTAAATGCAACGTGGTATCCTGGATGGGATCCCGAGACAGAAAAATGACTGGGGAGAAACTCAGGAAGGTAAAGGATGGACTTTGGTTAATGATAATGTATCAGTATTGGTTCATTAATCGTAGCAGATGTCCCACACTTATAATGTAAGAAGTTAACAATCAGGGAAACTGGGGGTGGTGTGTATGGAATTCTCTGTACTTTTCATCTCAACTTTTCTATAAATCTACAACTGTTCCAACAAATAAAGGCTATTAAATTTTTTTAAGGTGCTTATTAAAGTGGCTTTTAAAAATTATAAGAATCACTTTTAAATGATTATTATTATATAACCTTTAAAAATGGGAAAATAGGGAGAGGCTGAATTTGCTCAGGATTCTACAATTTGCCAAGTGCGTTTGCCTATATTAATTGCATTTTTCACCATGGCCCCGGGAAGGAAGTATTATCATGATTCCCATTTTCTAGAAGAGGAAACTGAGGCTCAGAGTGCCTGGATAACCTGCTCATTGTCACGCGGGCTAGGAAACAGGAGAGGAAGCCGAAACTGGAGACCTCCTTCCTGGTGCTTTTCCAACTGGCTCTGGGCTCCCCACTCTCTGCTGAGCTCGGCTGTGAGGGGAGACACCCTGTGACACCTCTCAGCAGGTGCTGTGGGGCTTGTGTGACCCTCAGCGGTAGGGTGAGGGTAGAGGCTGGGTGATCCACCTTTAGGGGCCAGGTTACAAAGACACGGGGCTGTGCGGTTTCAGCACTGGCAGCCTGGAGCCCTCCCTCAAGAAGCTGAGGGCCTTTGGGGGCACCTGGCCAGGGCAGCCACCTTCCCCTGAGAGCCGTGAGGGCAGTGGGGACCGTGGGGAGCTATGTAAAAGGGGCAGTGTGAAAGCTCAGAAGTGGCCCAGTGAAAATCAGAGGCAGAAGGAGCTCGGCTCTTGGGTCTCCCAGCCCTGGGGGCCACCATGGCCATCACCTGTCACAAGAGGCTACCAGCAGCAACTCCAGGCTGTATTTAGCTGCAGGGCAGCCTGGCTGAAGGTCAGCCTGGATCTCCAGCCCTTCCTCCAGAGAGGCAGACTTTTCTTCCCTGACTCAGTGCTCAGCACAGCCAAGGTCTGCAGTACAAGTGGCTCACATCAGAGCCGCCTACAACAGTTAGGGTTACTCTGGTGCGGCTTTGAGCTGACCCTCTGGGAAGGTGGTAGAAATCTGTGGATTAACTACTGCCAGGCAGCCCTGTGAAGGAAGCCCTGTTGGGAGATGTACAAGTCCAAGGACAGCCCCGGCCCAGGTTCCCTGGCAAACTGAGTGAGTCTCTGGGTAAAAAGTACAGGTAAGGAAATACAGTTTGCTTTGAGAATGTTACCTCCATATTTCCTCAACAAAGCCTCATGGCAACTCGTGATGGGAGTGAGAAGAGTGTAGAAAGATTTAAAATCATATTCAAGTTCTTTCCTTGGGCCATTTTTAGCTTTGTGGCCTTGCATGGAGTCCCCACCTGCTGCCGCAGCTTTCTTATCTGCATAGTGGGGTGAAAATATTTATTTGGATGAGATAATAATAATATCACTACATGTAATAATATTTATGACATGAGATAATGAGATGAAAATGCTCCATGAGTTGCACACTGTTTCTTAGTCACAGGGGCTTCCCAGGTGGTGCTAGTGGTAAAGAACGTGCCTGCCAATGCCGGAGACGTAAGAGACACGGGTTCGATCCCTGGGTCAGGAAGACCCTCTGGAGGAGGGCATGACAACCCAGTCCAGTATTCTTGCCTATGAAATCCCAAGGACAGAGGAGTCGGGAGGGCTACAGTCCATAGGATTGAAAACTGGACATGACAGAAGCAATTTAGCACGAATACACAGGGTCACAGGGGCTGTTATCACTCCTCGGCTAAGATAAAAGATCTGGTGGCCTAGCCCAAGATCTCCACTCAGTGTCCGGCATGAGGAGTGATTCTAGAACAGTTGAATGCCCCATAGTAGGGAATCTTTGAGATCACCCTGCTGACCCTCCCCACCTTCCCTTTTTAGAAGAGGCTGAGGTTCCTAGTGATGACTTGCCCACGGTCCTCAACTGTGAGGTGAGCCTCGACTCCTATCTCTAGTCGCGTGGCAGGCATTGCTGCCGTTTGTTCCTGATGCTTCTGAACCTTCGGGGACCGGGTGACAGCCACCACCCCACACCCACCCTCTGCCCAGATGCCAGAGTCAGGGTGAGAGTTCAGTTCACCACATTTCACAGTTCATAGTCAAATCAGGATCCTCCAGTACAAAAGGCCAAGAGAACAAAATGGCCAATGTGGTATAAAAACAACAACAAACAAACAAAACTTAGAAATGGCAAACCTGATTACTGAGAAGTTTTTAAAGGACTTTAGCTTAAACTTGTTTTTATTTAATTCGGTGCATATCATGTGGATTTTTACCCCAGGAATGTAAACTTTTTGTGTCTCCTCTCCAAATGGCCTGACAGTATTCCAACAGGACTTACATCTTACAATTCGGTCCTTGAGAGATCATTAAGCTCTGAAGTGGATGTTTAGCCCAGGTGTGGAATTTAGCCCAGATATGACCGTTGCCATTTCTGTTTCCAGATTTTTCTAAAACCCCCGTGGTTAGCTGTAATCTCCATCAACTTCTAGCTCAATTAACTTTCATTTTCTCTAACCAATGGACTTTTCTGGAGTACCCACCTTAGGTGCCTAAGGGCCCCTGGGTCTATCTTTTGTGAGGGAGAGAAGGCAGGAAATGGGAGGTAGGTATTCTTTAGGTAAAAGTATGCTCTGGCATCTCAGGAATTTGCACACGGATGCTGAGCTCAGATAGTGGGGTTTGCACGCCTAGCTCTGAGTCATGCTCTCCATTTCCCAAGGGGCCCCCAGCATACCCTGTCTTAACATCTTAATGATTCACAGAGCGGCCCCGACATCCCTCAGAGGTTGAAAACTTTCCATGCCCCTTCTAGGGAGTCTAGCTCAGGGATTAAACACAGACCGTCTGCATTTGCATTCCAGGCCCTCGCTTCAGCTGTGGGATGACCTTAAGCAAGTCACTCCCAGGACAGAACCTCTCTGCTGGGTGGGCCAGGAAAGAAGGCACAATTCAAAGATGCTTAACTCTGTTACTGATGGACTAGTCTGGAAAACAAGTTGAAGCTGATGGCTCAAAATTAGGTTTTGGTTTATCGCAGCAAATAAGCTGCTCCAGCGATCGTAGGCTCATATCTACTAGGAGTAAAACATAATAAGCGTGGATTCTATGAGAATCTTAAACAGTGGTCGCAGGCCCCTTTGTTAAGACTTCTTCAAAGAAACCCTGGGGGCAATAAGCCACGAGGTCCTACTTAGAGCACAGGTAACTGTACTCAAGGTCCTGTGATAAACCATAATGGTAAGGAGTGTGAAAAAGAACATGTATATGTGTAATTGAGTCACTCTTACAGCAGAAATTAGCACAACATTGTGAATCAACTATCCTTCAGTAAAATCAATTAAAAAAACAAAAATAAAACGCAGGTGCTTTCATGTCAAAGCAGCCTGTAGGTTCCAGTCTCAGCAGGCACTGTATTCAGAAATCAGAGCCCGGCTTCAGAGAGCCTCACAACTCAGCTACTCCAGTTAAAATTACTTAAGTGAACATTACAATTGCCTCTGTGACAAGAGCACCATGTCCACTGTTGTGATACCATGGTGAGCTCGTCCTGCAAACACTGAGGACACCCTGGTACGTTAACTTCCTCCCCCCAGTGACTACTAGGGTTTCCTCTTCCTTTACAATGAGTCACCATCCCATCCCTGAACCACAGAGAACTGATGTCTCAGTGCTGCAGCTGACCCGGGGGAGTCCTCCTAACTGGTCCTCAGCCTGGAGCCTGACTGCTCCGTGGGCCACTAGTAACACTGGCTCCGGGAGATGCAGACGCTCCGGGTGGCTGAGATCCAGGAGCTCCTCTGTCTCCCAGTGGGAGCATGTTTGTAACTTCAGCAACTAGCCCAGCACTTCCCTGGTGTTCCAGAGGCTAAGACTTCTCATTCGCACTGCAGGGCAGGGGCCCGGGTTTGATCCCTGGTCAAGGAACTAGAACCCATGTGCCACAACTAAAGATCCCGCATGCTGCAACAAAGATTGAAAAGTCCATATGCTCCAACTGAGACCCAGCACAAAAATAAATACATAGTAAAAATAATAATAATCTCAACTCTTTAAAATGACAACAGCAACAAACAGCCCAGTCTGGTGCAGGGGACACAGGGGGCCTCACTGCACCTCTGTCTATTTGTCTACCACAGCACAGGATCCTAAGGAGACAAGACATTCCAGGAAGCTTCTGGAAATGGAAATTGCCAAAGGGTTTAGCAAGAGAGCGGAATCATAACTATCCCTCACTCTTTGCACCCACAGCTGTGTCGACAGGCCCCTGTAGCCTGCTTAGATGCCATCACTTACCTAGGGCTCCTTGGCAGATGTCTGTGCGAGTGGCTCCTCCAGTAATAAATTGGGGATTATCGCAGATCTCCTGAAAACGAGACCCACAAAGTATTGTCAACATATATGCCATATGCTTTTGTAGTTAGGACACCTCAGTTTCCAACAGATGCACCAAACCCCTCTGTCTCTCCCGTCTCCTCTAGGGAACGCCTGGCCGTTAGACTGCCATGGGGTCCTTCTCTGACCCCTGCTCTGTGGGTCCTGATAGGTGGTAGGGGATCCTACTGCTCCACCAGATCCCAACACCCCATACTGCTTGGAGCCTACTTCATCATGCCACTTCCTAGGGCCAGGGCGGTGGCAAGTCCAGCCTCCTCTGGGGGCCTGGAGATGCTCCACACTCTAAAGTTGCCCTGCCCACCACGCCCGCCCCTCTCCTCTTTTCCTGCATGGGATTTCTCCTCTCCTACCCAGTTCCCTCCTTCTCCACATCTTAACATATCTCAAGACTCACTGCCACCAACTCCATGAAGCCCTCCTTCACAGTCTGGCCCTCACTCATCCTTTCCATCCTGAATCCCAGAGTATCTGTACTCTGCAATTCAGCAGCTAGATGTGTGCTGTGCATGGTGCTGGATACCACTATGTCTTCCTAACACTTATGCTTCTTGAGGGCAGGGGGAGGTATCTAGCTTTCTGGATTTGCCCACAGGCCATGATACTCGGGGCGGAGGGTCCGCATACTATGAGCCTGCTGTATGTCAGTATTGTGTGTGGTGCTTTATCTCAGGAACATGGATGGGCAACAACCCCGTTTTATAGGTGAGGAAACAGGCTAAGAGATGAGCCACGTATCCCAAGATGCATCGCTCATGGCTGTAGACAGCAATGGGATTTGACTGCTGTAAACCATACACTCCTTCCCCTCCTGAACTGCCTCTAAATGATTACTAACAAGCCAAAAAGGGCTGTCCCACAGGTCGCCTACTGGAAGCCAACTTTGAGTAGGGCTGGCCCCTCTGCTGCCCTCTCTGAGCACGCTTCCTGATTCTGAAGAGCCCCACCCAAAACCACAGAGGAAGCACAGAGCATAAATCTGGGCTTCCCTTGGCCGGGACCCTTTGATTTGGAGGAGCTCCACCCCAGAGTGCCCCGAGGGCCCCCTCTCTGTCAAGCAGAAACGTTTCCTGGGTGAGGCCAGGATCTAGCCCCTGTCCATCGTGGCTTAGACTGTAGACCCTTCTGGAATCCACAGCAGAGCACACTCCTCTCATGCCTGAATTGTCCCTTCCCTGTTCGGGTGGGTCTGTCTGGGGGAAGACAGGCACAGTGAGAATGCTTTTTTGCTGAGGCAGAGGAAGCCAGCTTTGCCCGAGGCCTGCCAGCCAAGCACTTATCCTGCTGATGGAATACACGGAGCTTGGTGCTGGGAGCCTAGAAATCATATTGATAATCCTCGGTGCGCCAGGCACTTATCCCAGAAGGGTTTTTCCATTATTTTTGAGAAATTTTTCACGTCTTTGGCAGCCTCTCCAAAGAAGGCAAAGTTTAGAGTGGCTCTTAGAGATGCTTCAGGAAATTTGTACACAGCATGAAGGGCACGAATTAAATACAGAACATCACAGTCTCAGGAAAGGGGTTGAGATCCTGGGCTTTGGAGTTAGCTGGAGTGTGACTCCTGGCTCTGCCACTTCTTATATAGTGGGTTCTATGACCCTGGCAAGTTACTTCACCTCTTTTAGACTCAGTTTCAAAAAAAAAAAAAAAAGACTCAGTTTCCTCATCTGTATAATGGGGATAGTGATGACAAGTGTACCTACAACATCTGAAGGTTAAATGAGATGACTATGGATGTGTGTCTCGTAAGCACTATATCAGTTACCGACTATTATAGCTACTGAAGGAGTATCATAATCACTGAACTTGGAGGCAGGAGATGCAGGCTTGAGGCTGAATTCAGCTAGCTGAGTGTAAACAAGTCATTAAGGTCTCAGAGGCCTTAGATCAGAGGTCTCCAACCTTTTTGGCACTAGGGACTGGTTTTGTGGAAGACAAATTTTCCCATGGACAGGGTGGGGGTGGGGAGATGGTTTGGGGATGATTCGAGCATGTTACATTTATTATGCCGCCGCTGATACACCAGGAGACTGAGCTCAGGTGGTAATGTGAACAATGGGGAGCAGCTGTAAACACTGATAAGCTTTGCTTGCTCACCAGCTGCTCTCCTTCTGCTGTGTGGCCTGGTTCCTAACAGGCCATAGGCACCGGTCAGGGCAAGGTGGGGACTGGCATGTCTGCCCTCGCTCCAACCTGACTGGTGCCATCCCTGATGGTGACCAGCCCACAGTGACTTTAGCCGTGTCCTCTTCCCGTCTGTGGAGCCCTCTGTGGCCAGTGTTGAGAAACCCCCTCTGAGGAAGGGCAGCCCTTTGGCTCCAGGGCTGGCCCGCTCCCCTCCCTCCTCTTACTCCCTCCTCTCACTTCCTCGGGGCCTCCTTTTTTCTTTAGTTCCTTTCTCTCTGGGGCTTGACATATGCTTGTGTGCGTGCTCAGTTGCTCAGTCATGTCTGACTCTTTGTGACCCTTTGGACTGTAGCGCACCAGGCTTCTCTGTCCATGGGATTCTCCAGGCAAGAATACTGGAGGAGGTTGCCATGCCCCGCACCAGGGGATCTTCCCCATCCAGGGATCGAACCTGCATCTCCAGTGGATCCTGCATTGCGGGTGGATTCTTTACCACTGAGCGCCAGGGAAGCCTGGGACTTGGCATATAAAACATTCCAATTGCTCTCGTCTGAAAACACAACCTCTCAAGTCCCAGGTCCCACTCTCCCTGCCACCTTTCCTCCTTTCCTTTCGCAAGAACGCTTCTGGAACTACATGAGCACGCTCCTCATTTCTGGTTCCTTACTTTGGGGTCTACAGCCATCTGGCTCCTACCCACTGCAATTCGGTTGTTGTTGTTCAGTCACTAAGTTGTGTCCAACTCTTTTTGACCCCATGGACTGCAGCATACCAGGCTCCTCTGTCCCCCATTATCTCCCAGAGTTTACTCAAATTCATGTCCATTGAGTTGGTGAGGCTACCTAACCATCTCATTCTACCCCATGGCAATTGCTCTGTTAAAGTCACCAGTGACTTGCTTTTGTCTAGATCCAGTGGATACATTTTTGATTGTCTCACTTGACCTGAACTACAGCCGTGTTTGAGAAGGCAGAGAAGGTGGCTATGAGCTGTGGACTCTAAACACCCCCAGGCGGACAGTCCTGGCTCCAGCCCAAGACACCTGAATAAGCAGATATTTAACCTTCTCAAGCCTCAATTTCTTCAGCTGCTGAATGGGTCTATACCTGTTGCCCTCCCCATTGGTTGTTCAGCTCATACCCCTTTCATGCCCTAACCTGGGGCTCTAAAATGGGCTTAGATTTCCATTTTCCCATCTGGAAATCCTACAGGTATTCCCAACTGTTGGGTGACCTGTCTGTCTAGCCCCTAATGCCTTCAGAGGCAAAAACCAATATGCACTATGCCTAGCATACAGTAGGTGTTCAACATAAGCTTACAGAATGAATGAAAGAATAAGCAAAGAAGTATATAAATTCACTCCACAGACTGTCATGTACTATACAAACGTAAGGCAATTACATTCTCGTTTATCACTTTCACGGTCGTAATTTTTTTGAGGCTTGTTACAATCTTGCATTCATTCATTCATTCCACAAAGAGTCTTTTTGTTCACAAATGTATCCCAAGCATTTAAGACAGTGCCTGACATTTAACAGGCACTCAACAAATACTGTTAAATGAATGAATGAACAAATGAATGCTTACTCTGAATGCACCAGGGATTGACTGGTGAACAATACACACACGGTCCCTGCAGTTCAATAGGAAGGACAAGCAAATGTATGTAATTATGTGAACAAACTGTGAAATGCTGTAAAGGAAATCAGCAGAGTTCATGATGAAGAATGACAAGATGAGAAGCGGGGCTGCAAAGAATGGTCAGGACAAAATCTCTTTGGGGAGGGAACACCTAAGTCCCAAAGAATGAGTGAGCCAGATTCCAGAAAACTGAGAAAGAGCATCTCTGGCCAGTGAGGCAGGAAAGAGCAAGGTGCCCTTGAGAAACTAAAAAGTGCTGGGCTTGGTGAGTCAGTGGAGAGAGGAAACTCTCTCTTTTAGATAAAGAAATGGAGGCACAGAGGTTAAACAGCTCACTCAAGTTAGCAAGAATTGAACTCAAGTGCTCTGGGCCAAGGGTACCTCCTATTGCACTTGCTGCTTGCAGGCTGGGTTTGGGGTAACAGAAGGTGACCAGCCGATGGGGGTGGGGGTGGGGGTTCAGGGGAGGGGAAGCAGGACAGGAAGGCTTATTTTCCTAACAAGAATCTAGAGGCTGGATTTCCCAGGAGGCCTCCTTGAGGTGTGGTGGGGGAAGGTCAGCGAGGTGTCTGTCCCATAGGAGGTGGGGCCAGGAGGGTTCCCAGGGACACAGGATGTACAAACTGATCAAGGAAGCAAACTGCACCCAAGGCCTGCCAGGGCACGGAGAACAGAGATCCAGGGCCGGTAGGAAAAGGGAGCTCAGAGGAGGCCGGGAGATTCCCGGATGAGGAGCAGGAACCGGCTCCTGGCTGTATCTCCCTATCCTTTTGATAATCACCAGGGTAAATATTACAGGGAGCTGTCTTGCCAGTTCCCATCTGGAAAAATAAACAGGAAACTGAGTGGATAAATCTAACCATCACTTCAAGAGACAATCCCTAGTCACAACGTCCAGGCCATGCGTGGACTTTCTCCCTGAAGCAGAGATAACCGAGTTAGAGACCGACTTTCCCCGTGAAATACCGTAACACTCACGCCCCGGTCTCCCACCCACCCCCCACCCCCGGCCTCCCTTCTCCGCTATCCGGAATCCAAGAAGTTTCCTCCAGGTCCCCTTATGTCACCCGCGTTTTTGTGAGTTTTTGCCAGTGGGCCTGCTAGTGGGATCTGTGGGCAGTGTGCACCTCGGCGCGTCCTAAGGGCCCTGTGGGTGGCAGATGGGACGCGGGCGACCCCGCGCCAGCGGAGCCCCGGATCGGGTTCCGGGCCGCGGGGCTCGCTCCCCGCGCTTCCGCGGCTCCCCGCGCGCGGGGCCGGGTTCTCGCCCGCTCGCAGGCCCGGCCGCCGCACCCCCGGGCCCCGCATCCCGCCCCGGGCGCGCTCCCTACCGTGGGCCGCTTCCACTCGATGCCCCGGGTCTTGCTGGAGTAAGGTCCCAACTCCTTGAAGCCCAGGGAGGACGGCAGGGCCGGGAAGGAGGGGTCCTGGAACAGCGCCCCGGCCTCCAGGCACTCGTCCCGCAGCGCCGCGTAGTCCTGGTTGAGGTACTTGACCGCCCTCTCGTGTGAGCCCAGCCCCTCGGCCGCCTCCCGGTCCTTCGCCAGCTTGGCCGCGATGCCCGCCATGGTTGGCCCGGTGCCGCCGGACGAGCGAGCGAGGGTCTCGGCTGCGGCGATTAGCAGCGCTCGGCAGGGGCGCGGCCAGGTCCCTGCGCGCGGCAGCGGGACTGTGAGCTGCCGCCGCCGGCGATGATTCACCGGGTCCGGCAGCGCCCTCCGCCCGGCGGGCGTGGCCTGGCCGCTCCCGGCCTGCTCGGCGCCCCTCCCGGGACCCTAGCGGCCTGCACAGCGCCAGCCGGACGGCGGTGGCCCGCGGGGCCGGTGCTGCCACCTGCGGACGACTCCCGGGATGGCCGAGCCGGCCGGCTGCGAGCACCCCGGGCATCCCGGTGGAAAAGCGGGGACTCAAATCCAGCCTCACTTTAGCCGGTTTCCCACTTGCTGGAGAAGGCTGGCGAAAACCCAAGGCTGGGCCTATCCTGACTCTCCAGGAAACACCCTGTGAGTCAGAAGGGGATAGAGCTGGAGGAGACGAAATCAGCTCTGTAAGAAGGTGGTTTCTCTGCTATAGACCCCATTTGACAGATGGGAAAACTGAGCAACAGTGAGGTTAGATGACATCACCCGGTGTTGCTCAACTAGTTTGGGGTGGAACAAAGACTCCAAGTTACCAGAGGCATGTTACAATCAGAAGGCTACACACTGCTACTGGTTAGCTGTATGATCACAGATAGCGGGGCCAGATTTGGCAAATAAAAATATATCCACCTGTAATCAGATCAGATCAGATCAGATCAGTCGCTCAGTCGTGTCCGACTCTTTGCGACCCCATGAATCGCAGCACGCCAGGCCTCCCTGTCCATCACCAACTCCTGGAGTTCACTCAGACTAACGTCCATCAAGTCAGTGATGCCATCCAGCCATCTCATCCTCTGTCGTCCCCTTCTCCTCCTGCCCCCAGTCCCTCCCAGCATCAGAGTCTTTTCCAATGAGACAACTCTTTGCATGAGGTGGCCAAAGTACTGGAGTTTCAGCTTTAGCATCATTCCTTCCAAAGAAATCCCATGGCTGATCTCCTTCAGAATGGACTGGTTGGATCTCCTTGCAGTCCAAGAGACTCTCAAGAGTCTTCTCCAACACCACAGTTCAAAAGCATCAATTCTTTGGCACTCAGCCTTCTTCACAGTCCAACTCTCACATCCATACATGACCACAGGAAAAGCCATAGCCTTGACTAGACGAACCTTTGTTGGCAAAGTAATGTCTCTGCTTTTGAATATGCTATCTAGGTTGGTCGTAACTTTCCTTCCAAGGAGTAAGCGTCTTTTAATTTCATGGCTGCAATAGGGAAGAACAAATGTGATTCCATATTAGATCTGTTGTGTTGCCTGTGCTTACTCATATTGGTTCTGCATCTTTTGTTAAAAAAAAAAAAATGTTGCCTATAGCCTGAAATATATAGGGGAGCCTAGTTTCAGGGCTCTCACCTAAAAGAGTCCATTCATATAGAGATAAAAATTTGGGGAACAGAGAATAACATTTGTTTCATTGAAGATTTATGGGAATGTCTTGACCTGACCTACATGGACGGCTAAGAAAGGAGTCCAACACCAAGAAGTTTGCAACAGCTAACCATGTCCCTCCCTCAGCTTGCCTTTAAAGGTGCTTTGCTCAATCCCTTCAGGGAGTTAAGGGCTTTTTAACAATGAGACACCCCAGTCTCCTTGCATGACCCTGCAATAAACCTTCCTCTGCTCCAAACTGTTTTGATTTGTTTGGCTTCACTGGGTGTCAGGCACACGAAATTTCATTCAGTAAAACACCCAGCTAAATTCGAATTTCAGGTAAATACTAATGATTTTTCACTATACGTATGTTCCAAATAGTGAATGGTGGCATACTTACACTAAAAAATTATTTCTTATTTAAGGGAGCAAAATTTGCCACCTCAAAATGTCTTATTTGGCATGCGGATTATTTTGAGCTGAAAACAATGGAGGCTCAGAAGACTCAGGAAGAAACTGACCTTCCCTATAATGGCCTGAAGAATTTAGATAAAGGACCTGTTTCCAAAACAGAGCAATCAACAGAGATATCTGCAAAGATTATAGGCTCAGTGTGGTGGGGACCTTCGAGGCCTAGAGATCAGATACCTCTCTGTGTCCCATTGTCTCTTTGTCGTTCAGTCGCTAAGTCCTGTCCAACTCTTTGTGACCCCATGGACTGCAGCACACCAAGCTTCACCATCTCCCGGAGTTTGCTCAAACTCATGTCCATTAAGTCGGTGATGCTATCTAACCATCTTATCCTCTGTCACCCTCTTCTCCTGCCCTTAATCTTTCCCAGCATCAGGGTCTTTTCCAGTGAGTCAGCTCTTTGCATCCAATATTTTGTGGCCAAAATATTGGAGCTTCAGCTTCAGCATCAGCCCTTCCAATGAATATTCAGAATTGATTTCTTTTAGGATTGACTGGCTTGATCTCCTTGTAGTCCAAGGGACTCTCAGGAGTCTTCTCCAACATCACAGTTTGAAAGCCTCAGTTCTTTAGTGCTCAGCCTTCATTATGGTTCAACTCTCACATCCATGCATGATTACTGGAAGAAACCATAGCTTTGACTATATAGACCTTTGTTGGCAACATTATGGCCCTGCTTTTTAATATGCTGTCTGGGTTTGTCATAGCTTTCCTTCCAAGGAACAAGCATCTTTTAGTTTCATGGCTGCAGTCACCATCTGTAGTGATTTTGGAGCCCAAGGAAATAAGTATCTCACTGTTTCCATTGTTTCCCCATCTATTTGCTGTGAAGTGATGGGACCAGATGCCATGATCTTGTTTTTCTGAATGTTGAGTTTTAAGCCAGCTTTTTCACTCTCATCTTCCAACCTCATCAAGAGGCCTTTTAGTTCCTCTTAGCTTTCTGCCATTAGAATGGTATCATCTGCATATCTGAGGTTGTTTATATTTCTCCCAGCAATCTTGATTCCAGCTTGTTATTCATCCAGCCCAGTTAGTATATATATGTGATTTTGGTGACAGGAGATGAGTGTAGTCAAGCCCACATTTTGGCAGAAGGTTTCTGTCAGTCACCAGGAGCAGGTGTCTCTGTTAATGACTTTTGTGCTTTCCTAGATATAGGGAACGGCAAACAACTTCAGTATTCTTGCCTTGAAAACCCCGTGAACAATATGAAAAGGCAAAATGATAGGATACTGAAAGAGGAACTCCCCAGGTCGGTAAGTGTCCAATATGCTACTGGAGATCAGTGGAGAAATAAATCCAGAAGGAATGAAGGGATGGAGCCAAAGCAAACACAATACCCAGTTGTGGATGTGACTGGTGATAGAAGCAAGGTCTGATGCTGTAAAGAGCAATATTGCATAGGAACCTGGAATGTTAGGTCCATGAATCAAGGCAAATTGGAAGTGGTCAAACAGGAGATGGCAAGAGTGAACATCGACATTCTAGGATCAGCGAACTAAAATGGACTGGAATGGGTGAATTTAACTCAGATGACCATTATATCTACTACTGTGGGCAGGAATCCCTTAGGAGAAATGGAGTAGCCACCATGGTCAACAAAAGAGTCTGAAATGCAGTACTTGGATGCAATCTCAAAAATGACAGAATGATCTCTGTTCGTTTCCAAGGCAAATCATTCAATATCACAGTAATCCAAGTCTACGTCCCAACCAGTAATGCTGAAGAAGCTGAAGTTGAACGGTTCTATGAAGACCTACAAGACCTTTTAGAACTAACACCCAAAAAAGATGTCCTTTTCATTATAGGGGACTGGAATGCAGAAGTAGGAAGTCAAGAAACACCTGGAGTAACAGGCAAATTTGGCCTTGGAATACAGAATGAAGCAGAGCAAAGACTAATAGAGTTCTGCCAAGAGAACGCACTGGTCACAGCAAACACCCTCTTCCAACAACACAAGAGAAGACTCTACACATGGACATCAGATGGTCAACACCGAAATCAGATTGATTATATTCTTTGCAGCCGAAGATGGAGAAACTCTATACAGTCAGCAAAAACAAGACCTGGAGCTGACTGTGTCTCAGATCATGAACTCCTTATTGCCAAATTCAGACTTTAATTGAAGAAAGTAGGGAAAACTACTAGACCATTCAGGTATGACCTAAATCAAATCCCTTAGGATTATACAGTGGAAGTGAGAAATAGATTTAAGGGACTAGATCTGATAGACAGAGTGCCTGATGAACTATGGACATTGTACAGGTTTGTGCACATTGTACAGGGTTCAAAACCATCCCCATGGAAAAGAAATGCAAAAAAGCAAAATGGCTGTCTGGGGAGACCTTACAAATAGCTGTGAAAAGAAGAGAAGCGAAAAGCAAAGGAGAAAAGGAAAGATATAAGCATCTGAATGCAGAGTTCCAAAGAATAGCAAGAAGAGATAAGAAAGCCTTCCTCAGCGATCAATGCAAAGAAATAGAGGAAAACAACAGAATGGGAAAGACTAGAGATCTCTTCAAGAAAATTAGAGATACCAAGGGAACATTTCATGCAAAGGTGGGCTCGATAAAGGACAGAAATGGTATGAACCTAACAGAAGCAGAAGATATGCACAAGATCAAATGGCCAACATCCGCTGGATCATCGAAAAAGCAAGAGAGTCCCAGAAAAAGGTCTGTTTCTGCTTTATTGACTATGCCAAAACCTTTGACTGTGTGGGTCACAATAAACTGTGGAAAATTCTGAAAGAGATGGGAATACCAGACCACCTGACCTGCCTCTTGTGAAACTTATATGCAAGTCAGGAAGCAACAGTTAGAACTGAACATGGAACAACAGACTGGTTCCAAATAGGAAAAGGAGTACATCAAGGCTGTATATTGTCACCCTGCTTATTTAACTTCTATGCAGAGTACATCATGAGAAACGCTGGGCTGGAAGAAGCACAAGCTGGAATCAAGATTGCTGGGAGAAATATCAATAACCTCAGATATGCAGATGATACCACCCTATGGCAGAAAGTGAAGAGGAACTAAAGAGCCTCTTGACGAAAGTGAAAGTGGAGAGTGAAAAAGTTGACTTAAAGCTCAACATTCAGAAAACTAAGATTATGGCATCTGGTCCCATCACTTCATGGGAAATAGTTGGGGAAACAGTGGAAACAGTGTCAGACTTTATTTTTCTGGGCTCCAAAATCACTGCAGATGGTGACTGCAGCCATGAAATTAAAAGATGCTTACTCCTTGGAAAGAAACTTATGACCAACCTAGACAGCATATTGAAAAGCAGAGACATTACTTTGCCAACAAAGGTCCGTCTAGTCAAGGCTATGGTTTTTCCAGTGGTCATGTATGGATGTGAGAGTTGGACTGTGAAGAAAGCTGAGCACCGAAGAATTGATGCTTTTGAACTGTGGTGTTGGAGAAGACTCTTGAGAGTCCCTTGGACTGCAAGGAGATCCAACCAGTCCATCCTAAAGGAGATCAGTCCTGGGTGTTCATTGGAAGGACTGATGCTAAAGCTGAAACTCTAATACTTTGGCCACCTGATGCAAAGAACTGACTCATTGGAAAATCCCCTGATACTGGGAGGGATTGAGGGCAGGAGGAGAAGGGGACGACAGAGGATGAGATGGCTGGATGGCATCTCCGACTCGATGGACATGAGTTTGGGTAAACTCCAGGAGTTGGTGATGGACAGGGAGGCCTGGCGTGCTGTAATTCATGGGGTCGCAAAGAGTCGGACATGACTGAGCGACTGAACTGACTGAGATGTGAGAAGATGCATGAAATTTGGCTCATAAAACCTTCTGAAAATATCTATCTCAAGGCCTGTTCTGCCAGTTTTCCCCAGAGCAGTGAGTGCCTCATTTCTGATCCCTACCCTGAACTTCTTTCAGAGTGTGTTGAAGGTCAGCGACTGCAGTGGCTAGTGGAAACCAGATGGCAGGTGACAATTTTTAGTCAGCATCCAAAATGTCAGTAATCCCTGAGGCTGAGAAAGTCTGGTTTTGAGCACCTTTACCCAGGTTATCTGATTCCAGCTTTTCATTGTTTTTAAGTCATTTTACAACCTCAAATTGTAGACAGCTGTAGCAGTGCAAAATAATTTTTCTCTACATGCAGATTAATTCTGTCCAGTGGGGGGATCTCTCTATCCATCTTAGAGAAGCCTGTTGAGTCCATTTGCACATTCATTTTTAATATTCTTTATTCTTTACTTCATATAAACATGTGGTTCTTTGACTTTTTTATTTGAATCAGTTATTGTATCACTTAGTCGCTTCTTATTTTAGGTCTTCCCTGTAGCTCAGATGGTAAAGAATCATCTGCCTGCAATGCAGAAAACCCAGGTTGGAGTCCCGGGTCCAGTAGATCCCCTGAAGAAGGGAAAGACAACCCACTCCAGTATTCTTGCCTGGAGAATCCCATGGACAGAGGAGCCTGGTGGGTTACAGTCCAAGGGGTTACAAAAAGCTGGATACAACTGAGCAACTAATACTACACTGCCACTAGTTGCTTCATTTAATTAAGTTAAATAAAAAATTTAAAATGTGTCCATTAAAATGGGTACATCTATGAGTTATGATTTTACCATTTTAAAAAATTATCTTTTAGTTCAAGGAAAGGAGACCAGATAAAGTGGCATTTTAGTCAATCTTGAAGGATAGTTTGAGATTTAAACATTCAGAATTTTTTAGTGAAGCAATGCTCTTTAGGGATAGACTTAAAAGTCTTTGGAATTAAAAAAATGTTCCTGGTGCCCTGTGGAATTGAAACTGGTTTCGGGGGCTTCAAGAAGCTCTGATCCTTTAAATCTCAGTGCAGAAAGAATTCAGCAAGAGGTAAAGTGATAGATAAGAAGTGATTTATTAGAATAGGAACCTTGTGAGGCTTACAAGCGGGGGAGGAGGACAAGAGGGTGCTGTGCATTGAGCACTTAGTGGGCTACAGTTTTATAATCAAAGGAAAAGCAGGGAGGAGGGAAAAACCACCTTCTTCCTCATTTTTGAGTAGATGTCATGTTTCCACCATCAGTTCCTCCTCCAGGTTGGGTAGGGGAGTTTTCTTGCCCCTATATGGCCAAACCAAGACTGTCATGGCACTATGAAAAGATTATTTCAGGTCTCAGTACACTCAGGCCTTTCACTTTGAAGAGTCGCCTTTCTGTAAGTTATTATTATATTTTTTATGTGTGCAGAGAGCGTGTCCTAGGGGTTATTAACTTATTGAGCTCACTGGTCATGTGTGGGTCTCCTGCCACCGCTGTTTTATTGTTTTGGGGGTATGTCTGATGCTTCTGTTGCATGGTTTTGTTACTAAGCAAGCCTGCTTGATTTTGTGGTTAAGCAAACCTGGCTTTCTTGAGTGATCATAAACTTACTGTGGTCTCCCAAAGCCTCCTAAAGTTGCTTCTCTATCTAGTGATATAATCTCATAATGGGATTTCAGAGCTATTTGATTATCCTACTCTGTCCCTATCAGAATTAGATGAAGCCTAATCACCTTGCCAGGGTCTGTGCCTAAGCATCCTTTCATAGTCTTCAGTATATTTTACTGCTCTGTGCAGTGTAGACGTTGATAGTAATGCAAATAATTCTTGTCTGTGTATATGCAAATGAATTTCTTGGGATAGAAGTGCAATCAACCATCTTTCCTCCCTCAGTTTTGCGTATATTAACAAATTCCACTTAGTATTCCTAATTGTTCTTTCAGATTCTCCTTTGAACTAATTTTTCAAGAACATATACTGGTTCCCTCATTTGTTCATGAGTTAAATCAAAACTAAATAAATAAAATGGGTAAGAAATAATCAAAGAAAACAGAGGCATTTTTCCTTGGATGGGCATGTGCGCATGTGCCGTCCTGTCTGACTCTTTGCGACTGCATGGACTGTAGCCAGCCAGGTTCCTCTCTTCTTGGGCTTTCCCAGGCAGGAATACTGGAGTGGGTTGCCATTTCCTTCTCCAGAGAATCTTCCCAACCCAGGGTTTCAACCCGTGTCTGTTGAGCTGCACTGGCACGTGGGTTCTTTACCAGCTGAGCCACTGGGGAAGCAAGAGAAGGATATTGGGCAGGTAACACTAACTTCAAGTGTTTGCAGGATTGTCCTGGAGAAGAGGCAGCGTATTCATTCTGTGTTGCTTCAGAGGGAGAAAAGGAACTAGTGGCAGATTTAAAGGGGCATGGATTTTAATTCACCATGAAAACTAATTAAATAGTGGCTGGAGCTGTGCCATGTGCAATGGGCCACCTTGTGATGCTGGGAGTCCAGCACCACTGGTTGTGTTCAAGGGGTCAGGAGTTCCCCAGCTTGGTGAGTATCAGAATCACTTGGGTAGTGTGTTAAAAATACAGATTCTGGGCTGGGCAGCCAAGGCTCTGTAGGTCAGAAAGTGTTTGGTCTTTAATGATTGAGGGCCAGCCAGTTTGGGGTCCCTCTGCCAAAGGGGGCTCAGCGATGGGGGGTGGTGACCTCTGGGGTCCTTTCATAGCCAAAGATTCCATGACCAGAAGGTTTGCTGACAGGCGGTATGAGCCAATGCTGTCGCTACTTTCCCATCATCAGGGTGCCAGCTTCTTCTTTAAAGTCAGCACTGATGTTGATCTTGAGGGCCACACATCTGTTTTATAAGGGGTGGGGGGTTGCATTAGAAGGAACTACTTCTCTGCCCCTCAGAATCTTTTGGGGACTGCCTGTTGCTCCCCACTTTCTAAATTTCCTGGAGAGGAGGAAGAGCCATAGGATATGTGAATTGCATTGGCTGCACGAGTATATTTTCATATTTGAGGACTGAGCCCTTTGCACCAAGTGCTTCAGGAGTGGACTTCCCAGGCACGCCTGATTTTGTGGAATCAGCCTGCACTTGGTTTGGTTTTGTATTCACCGACTTTACTCCTCCTCCTTTATCTATTCTTGTCCTTGACCAGCTGTTCAGGAGTCCATTTCTTACCCTCTGCTTGACCAAACTTTATCAGGTTTCTCTCTTGCTTCCAAGCCCAAGCCAGCACAGAAAAAAATGGACCGGGCCCCCCTTATCAGCTTCTCCCGAGAATATGCTGACTTCAGCATGACCCTTTCCTATCCGACCCCGTTCGTTTCCCCTTGTTTGTCTGGCTTCCCCTCCAAACATTCTGCTTATCTCTGTTGCCCCTCCTTTACTCTATTAAACACACACACACACAAAGTCCTTTTTTGTTTGATTTTGAGACTGTTGCAGCTTTCTGCGACCAGGGAGTTCCCCTGATTGCAACAGCCTTTCTTTCTGATTAGTCTTCCCCGTCTAAGTCTGAATGTGTTTCATACACTACCAGCACTGGGCTTTGCTTTCTGTATGCTTGGGTGAAATGGGGGACACAGGCATTCATTTCTAGCTCACGGGTTTCTGATGCAAGAGTTTCATGAAACCATGCCAGTGGAGAAGAGAGGGAAGAGACAGCTCTTCATGGAAATTGTTAATTTCCTGCACTATTGAATTTCCATTGGGGCACTGAGCTCTGGGCTCTTGAGAGAAAGCTCGTGCACCCCTCCAGCAGCCAAGTGGGCAGACTGCTTCTCCAGCCGACTGCTGGAGGACAGCTGGTTCCAGGAAAGCACCTTCTCCCGGTCAAGTGGCTGAGGTCCCCCAGGCCTTTTAGTGACAAAGGCAAACCAGCCCTAACAGAAGTTCCCTGCAGCCCTTGGCAGAGGAGCCTCCTTGTCACCCTGGACTGCCTCCCTCTGGGCTGGTGCAATGCCCAATTTTCTCTGCAGCCCTGGCAACTGATTGGCCAGCCTTTAGGGCCTCTGCACACAGGACTCTCACAAAGGAACTCACATTTACTTGTAATTACACACGGTGATGATCACGCCCACCATTGGAAGAGATCCAGTTTTTAAAACCTGAATAACCACTGCCCTGTACTTCTCAGAGCCTCTCACATAATGCTATCTCGCTGGATCTGGAAAAACCTCATCTCTCTCTGACCGCACAATCCCTTCCTCAGGGCTCATCAGCACAGACATACATGCACCCCACCAGCCTCACCGATCCAGTGAGTCACCAGTCCTGAGAGCAGGGGTGAGTCAGTGCTGCTGGGATTACCCAAAGCTGCCTAGGGGTGAAGCACAAGTCTGTGCATCAGCAGGAGTGGGTGTGACAGAGAGAGAGAGGGAATGTGTGTGTGTGTCAGAGGGCCACAGCAAAGGAATTTCTTTTAGTAGGTTTTCTTTTCTTGATCAATATATTTTTAATTGAAGTATAATTGATTTACAATGTTGTGTTAATTTCTACTGTACAGCAAAGTGATTCAGTTAAATCTATATATACATTCTTTTTAAAATATTCTTTCCCATTATGGTTTATCATAGGATACTGAGTACAGTTCTCTGTGCTATGTAGCATGTGCTCAGTCACTCAGTGCAACTCCATGGACTGTAGCCCACCAGGCTCCTCTGTCCATGGGATTCCCCAGGCAAGAATACAGGAGTGGGTTGCCATTTCCTCTTCCAGGGGATCTCCCTGATCCAGGGGTTGAACCTGCGTCTCTTGCACTGGCAGACGGATTCTTTACCACTGAGTCACCTGGGAAGCCCTGTCCTATATAGTAGGACATCCTTTCCTAGATTTTTTTCCTGGAGATTATTTTCTGCAAGTGAAAAGAAGAGAAAATAAAGCACCTAGGTCATACCAGCTCCACAGCATGGCTGCTTGAGAGGTGACAGGGGCACAGTATGAAGGTCCTGGGGACACTCTTCCAAGCCAACTTCTTAACTGACCCCTCTATGTGCCAGGCTGATCTCTGCTCATTATACACGTTTGCACATTTAAATCTTTAATTGGTCAGGGAGATCTTATTTCCTCATTTGACAGACGAGGAAACTGAGGCCCAGGAGAGTGACAGCTATTATGTAATAGAGCCTTAGTCCTGTCCAGTCTCTTTTCCTGGCTTAGGAGGGCAAGGGGCCGCCTCTCCCTTAGGACTCAGGCTGAGGCAAAGTGAGTTCTGTCTTCTCCTCAACTTTCAGGTCCGTGATCAGAATCTAGCGGAGAACAGGGCGAATACGAATTCTGCAGTGTTAACAACATATGGTTTTGTTTTAGAGATTTCTCCTCGCTGGAGCTGCCGCAGACCTTATTCTTTCCTCATGCTTGTCCCATGAGGGTTGGAAGGGCCTGCTGGATTCCATCGAGCGGAGGGGGTGTCCTGTGTGTTTCCAAGGACTGGGCTGGGCCGCGCCCTGGCAAAGCAAGCTTCCAAAAGCCCAGTTTCCTGGGCCCTTTGATGATTTTATCAGTTGGCTGGAACTCCGAGGTTCCAAGGTATTTTAACCGACTCTTGCCAAGAGGCCAGGGAGGCAGGGCTGCTGGTACCTACCACACACCATCTCTGGGAGCAGCTTCCATAGAAGGGGTCCCCTGGTGATAGCTTTGCTGATGATGTTATATCTTGTATTTGTGGGGTCCTTTGGAGTTGTCAAAACACTAACCATCAATTCTCTCATAGCTTCAAATGGGGAAAACTACCTACGTCACAAAGTTCACAGAGTTGTTTGTAAGCGTCGAATTGCAGTGTGTGTGAAATTGCTGGCACTGGACTACCTTGGCCGATTCACCAGCAGCCGCACACCCTTGTCTTCAAGGCCGGGGTGTCCTTGACACTCTGGGAGCGATTCCTCTATTTTCACGCCGCCCGTAGCAGGTAAGGACCGCAGGGTGGGTGTTCTCTCCTCTGCTGGAAGCAATAAGCTCCAGTGTCTGCACCACAGGTGCTGGGAGGGGGGCTGGCCCCAACCATAACTTCCATCAGCAGAACCTCTAAGCCCCCCACATTAATACGTTTCTGAGCTGGAACAGGGGACTTATTAGGCAAAAAAGCCTCAAGACAAGGCCCCAGCGCACCCCACTATACCTACCACCCCCATCTCCAGCCCTAAGTTCTTTTATGTAGAAATTCTAGAACTGCCCCACGTATGCTCCAGCTCAGACGATGAGAAGTGTGTACTCGGCCCCCTCTGCCCTCCTTGTCTGCAGGCTTGGTGGCTGCCGTGTGGTTGTCCCCACCACGCCCACATGAGCTGTGACAGAAACCAGCTTCCCCAGTAATGTGTGGGGCTGTTCAGAGCAATGAGTAAACATCACCCGTGCTCATTTGTTTACACTGGGATGTGGGTAACTGCATCTTGAGAAGCCTGGCTCTGTCTGGTCTCTTGGATTCATTACTTCTCCCAATTCCATTCCTGTTTTTTTCTGCCAATTAGTTAACAGGCTTGTTATTGGAGAATGAACTTGAAAATGTTTCATAACCAGTGTCTCCAGATACCCACCCTTTGGAAGGGAAGCTGGTGGCCGCACTGATCTAGCCTCTGCTGGGTTAGGTGGTAATCCTACAGTGCGTGGACTGGGTCGACATGGGGCTGGGGTGGGTCTGGGGACTGCAGACTGGGCTAGAACAGTGAGCGGACATGGATGGGGCTGGGGCAGCCAGTTGCCAATCCTGCTCATTGGACAGGATACAAGGACAAGGACATAGCCCTCTCTCCTAATCCCTCTGTGTTAGTCGCTTGGTCATGATCAAATCTTTGCGACCCCATGGACTGTAGCCCATCAGGCTCCTCTGTCCATGGGATTCTCCAGGCAAGAATACTGGAGTGGGTTGCCATGCCCTCCTCCAGGGGATCTTCCCAACCCAGAAATCAAACCTGGGTCTCTGGCACTGCAGGCAGACTCTTTACCATCTGAGCCACCAGGGAAGCCCCATGCGCCTCCACATTCCCCACACTCTGTTACAGATGCTACTTGGCAGTTTTCGGTATTTTTTTCTCCTCTGTGCGATATCGCATTCCACCTGGGCTCAGGCACCACTCTCTTGCTGTTACTTTTTACCTTCTTTCTCCTTTAGGCACAGGGCTCGACCTAGTGACATCTTGTTTTTGCTGTCATCCAATTTATTCCTGGGACCTAGATTTAGGAACTTTTCCATTTCCCCACTCCCTTTGGCCGCCCATCAAGGCAACGTCTCAAAATGATCATGACTCAGTGTCAACACCAGGAACTTGAGTATGGATCTGAGGCAAGTGTCTTAATCTTCCTAAGCCTCAGTTTTTCCGTCTGTAAAATAAGGATGATTACATCGGTATTAATAAAGTACGGTGTGCAAACAAAAGAGACGTAAATATCTCTTGGGTTGTTGAGAAAAATCAAGTGAGAACTTGGGACTTCCCTTCTGTACAACGAAGCCCTGGAAGCACTCTAATTACAGAAGTGTTTCACCTTTTGAGAGCCCTGAGACAGAATCCCAGGGTCGGATGGAACTGTAGAGGCCTTCTCCTTCAGTGTTCGCCAAACTTTACTTAGCAGAGCGTAAGTTCCATGAGATGTCAATGGATGTTCTGTGGTGTTGTGGGTGTGAGTATGTGTATGTTAGCTTTTAGAGATCAAATAAATTTGGGACACATTTCAGATTATGTTCCCCTCTTGAAAATCATAATGTATATTCTTACGTTAAAGACTTCGGCAAGTCCCATAGCGAAGAATTCTGTTTTGCCTAGTTTGTCAATTTGGGTCCTCCAGGAAGCAAATGCCAGCATGAAATCAGACGTGCAAGTCATTGATTGGGGGTGATACCATGAAAGAGAAGTGTGCAGGGGGCAGAGGACGTCGGGGAGCCTTCCGACCACAGTACAAGCCTGACACCTGTGGAAAGAGAGAAAGAGAAGGAAAGATGACAGGGTTGGGGGGCCAGCAGTGCCACCCAAGAAAGTCCCAGCCAACCCACGAGGGACACCTGAGCAAAGTCGGCCTGTTAGAGGTGGACAGAAATGGCCAGCTCGGCGCCTCTGCTTTATTGTCGGGGGCTGGAGCAGCCTAGCGAGAGCTGGTCTTCATCTTGAATACCCTGCACATTTTTTTTTCTCTTATTCCTCACAGTAACCCTTGGAGATGGGTCTTGTCGTTTTCCCCACATTTACAGATGAGGAAACCGAGGCACCAGGAGTTGCAGTGACTTCCCTGGGGTCATCCAGCCAGTGAGTAGGGGAGTCCAGGGCCATGTGATTTGCAGAACCAATGGGGTGAAAAATGAACTTTCTAAACCTTATTCACCAGTATGCCCCAGACTGCAATGGCCACAGTCACTGATGGCTTCCATATTCTCAATCAAAGATCTTAGTTCTGGGGCTTCCCTGGTGGTCCAGTGGTTAAAACTCCTATTTCCACTAAATGGGACATGGGTTCAATACCTGGTCGGGGAACTAGATCCCACATGTGGCATTGCTGCTGCTGCTGCTAAGTCGCTTCAGTCGTGTTCGACTCTGTGCGACCCTATAGATGGCAGCCCACCAGGCTCCCCCGTCCCTGGGATTCTCCAGGCAAGATCACTGGAGTGGGTTGCCATTTCCTTCTCCAATGCATGAAAGTGAAAAGTGAAAGTGAAGTCACTCAGTCGTGTCTGACTCCTAGCGACCCCATGGACTGCAGCCCACCAGGCCCCTCCGTCCATGGGATTTTTCAGGCAAGAGTACTGGAGTGGGTTGCCATTGCCTTCACTGCACATGCGGCATAGCACGGTCAAAATAAATAAAATTTAAAAAGACATCTACATTTCCTAATGGCTCAAATTTTTTTTTTTTTTTAAAGAAGATCTTGGTTTCTCCAAGGCTATAGATGATATTCTGAGCCACACCCTTTGAGCTGTTTGGCAGGTTGGAAGGCTTCTCTGTTCTTGCCTCGTCCCGTGCAGCCCTTTCCCTCCTCAAAACCTTTCTCCTGCTCTGTTTCCATGGACACTCCCTCCCCTGGCTTGCCTCCCAGGTCTCAGCCTGTTCTTCCTCAGCCACCTTCACCAGCTCCCCTTCCTCTGCCTGTGCCCTTTATGTACAAGTGATTCAGCTTTTCCTGTTTCAGAATCTGCCTGGTCCATCTCCCACTCTTGTTTTCAACTTCCAGCCGTGGGGGCCACGTGGACATGCAGCCAGCGCTGGGAGTAGAACTAAGGTATTTGCACTGCCTGACGCTTCCTCCTTGGAGAGGTTGTTTGTCTTCTTTAATACACACACACACACCATGCACACACACAAGCGCATACTTGCACGGCTTTTCTACAGAGATATTTAACTTTCAGAGTGTTAATTTGGGCTTCCAGGCACAGTGAATCTTAACGGTGCCCAAGTCATTCTCCAGACAATTTATAACCTACATTTCCGTATGATTTAAAGCTTGGGAAAAGCTTCCTGAGCACTAGTCCCTCCTGAGGATGAGCCAGTCAGTTATGGAGCCTGTGACTGGCTGTCCCTGCCTGAGTGTTGGGCACCCAGGTTGTTCCTTGGCCCAGAAAGAGGCCTTGCCCAGCAGCTCCCAAGAGAGCCCCTGCCTGGGGCCAAATAAGGGAATATTACCAGAGGAGCCTCCCAGCTGAGTCCGGGTCTGAGTCATGTCTTAGCGATGTAGCTGCACAGGGTCTGACTCAGAGAGTGGAGGTTCTTCAGCATCTAATGGCAAGGATGAGACTCACCAAGGCCACCGGCTTGGAGGTGGAGAAGAGGGCAGGACCGTCTCCTCCCATCTCATCACCAGATGAGAGGCCGAGGCTAGAGAAGGGCTGTGGCAGCCGTAGGGGAGGGCTGGAGCTGGCACGGAGGCCCTGCTTCTCAGAGTGGGGTCTGGTCCTGCTACCCGCCTCCACCCCCACTCAGGCTGTGCCCAGACTCCCCTTGGAACCTGCAGTGGGGCCCAGTCATCCCCGCTCTGACCCAGTTTATGCCGGAGAGGCCTCAGCTTCCTGACTCATACTCAGAAGGGAGTGGCCTGGAGGAATTCTTTTCTAGAGACTGATCAGAAATGCAAGCCATGTCAAGACATGAGTGCTCTCTCGTGTATATTCTATGTTGTGGACTTGAATATAAACCAGAACACACGATAATGAATAATTAGAGCTGTTACCTTAGCACTTTTTGTGTGACTTGTTACAGCGTTTATAACTGGGTGTGACAAATATTTATGGGTCTGACCCCCGCCTGGCCTGTAAGTCCCTGAAATGGAGGACTGGGTCTTTCTCATTCACTTTGTGACCTTGGCACGGTGCCTGGCGCCTGATGGGTCCCTGGTAGAGGTCTGCTGACTGAAGGACCATGGACACAAAGCTTCCCCAAGGCAAAGCTTGCTGTTTTCTTCAATGTCTGTGTTGCCTATATGCGCTTCCCTGTTGGCTCAGCGGTAAGGAATCCTCCTGCAACGCAGAAGTTGCAGGAGATACAGGTTTGATCTGTAGGTTGGGAAGATCCCCTGGAGGAGGGCATGGCAACCCACTCCAATATTCTTGCCTGGAGAATCCCATGGACAGAGGAGCCTGGTGGACAACAGTCCATGGGGTTGCGAAGAATCGGACACTACTGAAGCAACTTAGCATGCACGCATGTCACTTACATAGGGTAGAAGGAGATGCTACTTAGGGCCTTGTGTCCTGCTAAAGGGATCCCTGAATTCAGAGTTTTTTCTCTGAACTGAGTTTCAGTCAGTTCAGTTGCTCAGTCGTGTCCTACTCTTTGCGACCCCATGGACTGCAGCAGGCCAGGCATCCCTGTGCATCACCAACTCCTGGAGCTTGCTTAAACTCATTTCCATCAAGTTGGTGATGCCATCTAACCATCTTATCTTCTGTCGTCCCCTACTCCTCCTGCCTTCAATCTTTCCCAGCATCAGGTCTTTTCTAATGAGTCAGTGCTTTGCATCAGGTGGTCAAAGTATTGGAGCTTCAGCTTTAGCATCAGTCCTTCCAATGAATATTCAGGACTGATTTCCTTTAAGATGGACTGGTTTGATTCTCAGAGTTTTTAGGAGCCCAGATTTAACATCCATGATGATTATTTCTCATGTCCCTGTTTTTCGTGGGGGTGGGGTGCACCATCCCTCTTTAGAGGAGAACCAGAAGGTTTCTTCCCCAGGGCGGGGCCTGTGACGTCTCCTCTAGGAGAAAGGTGAGAATGTTCTTGATCAATTACCTTCAAGTGTCTCCTACTGCCTCCCTCCTCCTCCCATGCTCTGTGGCTGGACTGGTCCAGAGTTACATCCTTCCTTCAGGTATGGATGCTAATGCTGGTATGTGTGTGTGGCGGGAGAGCCTTTAGAGAGTCTGCTTGGGACCAGACTGGCCATCACACAGCCCAGTCTCTCTACCCCATTTCCACCCACTGGGGGCATGTAGGGCCAGTTACAAACCAGAGACCCAGGGCACTCTCTCTTGACCTCTTGCAGGGGCGGGGGGTGGGGGGTGGGGTGGTGGTGGGTAGGGTGGAGGGGAGTGGGAGTGTGGAGGTGGGCAGAGGGCCCAGAGGTGAGCCTGGGAGGTGGGGAGGGGCTGGCTCCTCTGCAGGCCCTCAAAGGAAAGGAAAGTGAAGTCTCTCAGTCGTGTCTGATTCTTTGCGACCACATGGACTGTAGCCTACCAGGCGCCTCCATCCATGGGATTTCCCAGGCAAGAATACTGGAGTGGGTTGCCATTTTCTTCTCCAGGGGATCTTTCTGATCCAGGGATTCAAACTCTGGTCTCCCGCATTGCGGGTAGACGTTTTCCCGGCTGAGCCACCAGGGACGCTGGTCCTCGAGGGAGTCATAAAAAGATTAAGGAGATGAGTGTGAAGGTCAGGCTGGGTCGGGGAGGGATCAGGGTGAGGGTGGAGGGGGCCCCTGAGCCCCATGGCAGGAAATGCCAGAGACACTGAAGGCTCCTTCCAGAAGCAGAATCTGGTCAGATTGCAGACTCCACCCCCCTCCTACCCCTCCTCTCAGTCCCTAGAGCCTCCTTGACCTCAGAGGCAGGCCCAGAGGGAAAAGTACTTGGCTTTTTCAAAGACAATGGTTTCTCCTCATTCCCAGTGGAACAGCTTGCTCACTTATTTCTTCCCAGGTGGCTGACAGGTTCTTGGAGAGAAAATACCCCTCTCCACCCTTTTGTGAAGCTGGGATGATTTCTTTGAGTCTGAGAATTTTAACTATTGCCGTGATGACCCGAATAACAAAATACAAGCCCCTCCAGTACTCTTGCCTGGAAAATCCCATGGACGGAGGGGCCTGGTAGGCTGCAGTCCATGAGGTCACTAAGAGTCGGACACGACTGAGCGCTTCACTTTCACTTTTCACTTTCATGCATTGGAGAAGGAAATGGCAACCCACTCCAGTGTTCTTGCCTGGAGAATCCCAGGGACGGGGGAGCCTGGTGGGCTGCCGTCTATGGGGTCGCACAGAGTTGGACACGACTGAAGCGACTTAGCAGCAGCAGCAGCAGTAAAGTCTTTACCGTAATAACCCTGTCCACCGTCCACCGGGGTGGGTGACTTCACGCTCAGCCAGAAGACGAGGCGAAACGGCGCCGCTGAAGGCCTCTTTGGTGTTGTGCTGGCGCCACCACGTGGCAGAACGCAGTATTGTCATTTCAAAGCCACAAAACCCCCAATATAGCTGCGGAAAAGGAAATCTCTACCTCAAAATCCTTTGATACTTTTCGGTATCAATGAGTAAAACTGGTAAAGCGTTTTGCCACGGATCTCAGGAATTTAAGTCCAGAGTCCAAAACACTCTGGAGTTTGATACTGAGTTATTTTGTTCATTTATCTATCCATCCATCTCTATCTAATGGGTCATCTATCTACTATCATCAATCAACCAAGCATCTATCGATCCATCCATCTATCCATCCATATATGTATCACTATTCTGTCAAGGTGTAATGTGCCAGGTAAAACAATGAGCACTGAGGCCTCAACCATGAACAAGACACAGAGGATGTAGACAAGTAACTAGGAAATTACAGTTCACCACCACAAATTACCCCATCCAGGACCATGAAGCGCTTTTAGTCGTTATATCCTTTTAGAGTTCTTTAAACTAGAACAGTTCTTCAGTCTTTTTTGTCTTTCATGACTTCAACATTTTTGACGAATACAGGCTAGTTTCAATGTCCTTGAGTTTGGGTTTGTCTGATGTTTCTTCATGATCTGAGCTGTGCCTTTTGGCAATAATGTCATAGAAATGATGCTGTATCCTTTTTAGGACTTTACATCCTGGAGGCATATGATACTGATTTGTCCCATTACTGGAGATGTTGATTTTGGTTACTGAGGGAAGGTGGTGTCTGCCAGCTTCTCCACTGTAAAGTTAGTTTGTCCTCTGTAATCAATCAATCATTTGATAGGAAATATTTTGAAACTGTATTAATGTCCTGTGCCTAATCAAACTTTTGTCCACTAGCTATAGCATTCATTGATATGTCTTGCCTGAAACAACCATTACTATGAGTATTACAAAACAGTGGTTTCTTGTCTTATTATTTCTTCTGTCTTCCTTGGCTGGCATTCTGCTGTTACGAAGAACTTCCCCTTCTCCTCCAATAAAGACACACAAATTCTTATTTTACTCAGTGGATTCTAATCCATTACTATCATTATTTATTTCTATCCTCAAGTCATCCAGTTGGAGTTCAAGTTGGTTGCTATGTCCTTTTAACATATCCCCACCATGCTTTATTGATTATGCCAAAGCCTTTGACTGTGTGGATCACAAGAAACTGGAAAATTCTAAAAGAGATGGGAATACCAGACCACCTGACCTGCTGAGAAACCTGTATACAGGTCAGGAAGCTACAGTTAGAACTGGACATGGAACAACAGACCAGTTCCAAATAGGAAAAGGAGTACATCAAGGCTGTATATTGTCACCCTGCTTATTTAACATATGCAGAGTACATCATGAGAAACGCTGGGCTGGAGGAAGCACAAGCTGGAATCAAGATTGCTGGGAGAAATATCAATAACCTCAGATATGCAGATGATACCACCCTTATGGCAGAAAGTGAAGAAGAACTAAAGAGCCTCTTGATGAAAGTGAAAGAAGAGAGTGAAAAAGTTGGCTTAAAGTTCAACATTCAGAAAACGAAGATCATGGCATCTGGTCCCATCACTTCATGGGAAATAGATGGAGAAACAATGGAAACAGTGTCAGACTTTATTTTTCTGGGCTCCAAAATCACTGTAGATGGTGATTGTAGTCATGAAAGTAAAAGACGCTTGCTCCTTGGAAGGAAAGTTGTGACCAACCTAGACAGCATATTAAAAAGCAGAGACATTACTTTGCCAACAAAAGTCTGTCTAATCAAGGCTATAGTTTTTCCAGTGGTCGTGTATGGATGTGAGAGTTGGACTATAAAGAAAGCTGAGCGCCGAAGAATTGATGCTTTTGAACTGTGGTGTTGGAGAAGACTCTTGAGAGTCCCTTGGACTGCAAGGAGATCCAACCAGTCCATCCTAAAGGAGATTAGTCCTGGGTGTTCCTTGGAAGGACTGATGTTGAAGCCCAAACTCCAATACTTTGGCCATCTGATGCGGAGAGCTGATTCATTTGGAAAGACCCTGATCCTGGGAAAGGTTGAGGGCAGGAGGAGAAGGGGACGACAGAGGATGAGATGGCTGGATGGCATCACTGACTCGATGGACATGAGTTTGAGTGAACTCCGGGAGTTGGTGATGGACAGGGAGGCCTGGTGTGCTGCGGTTCATGGGGTCGCAAAGAGTCAGACACGACTGAGCGGCTGAACTGAGCTGAATTGAACCATTCTTTGAGCACTTTCTTACTTTTTGGCACATAACTAGAGTCCAGATTCCTCTTAAATGTTTTCTGCCCTAGCTCCATTACTTCATGGAGTCTTTGTACCTTTTAGTGGAGAATGGTGTTTGGAAAGATCTAGGTGCTTATTGCTATTGAAGCAGCGATGCTCTGTGACCCTCATGGCAGACATATCTTGTCCTCGCTATAGAGGACACTGTCCTGTCGCCAGCTAACAGGTCCACGCAAGGATTTTTTAAAAAATTCTTTAGGGAAATGAACTTTTGTTTGAGTCGTTATTCACCACTGAATAGAGCCCAGACTCTATAAGTTTACATGCTAATACATAGATTTTTGTCTGGTACTGAGGCAAATTATTTCTTTCAGGTAAAAAACAAAACAAAAAACCAAAAAAATCAGAAACTAAATCCTCAAATCCCTAAGGTTATAGTTTCCTTGCCCTGTATGACATTAACCAGCTTTGTATCTAACCCACATATCCTATTTTATCATTCTTTATTCAGTATCTGCAATATTTAATCTCTCAAATTCTCTTTGAACCACCTTTTACCACCTTGCTGGTTTTCTTTTCAACAGGAAAATAAATTAGTTTAAAAATTGGGTAAATAAATGCATCTTCACTTTTATGTTTATGAAAGTGAATAAATGAAATAACATTTTAACTTATAAAAAATTATACCTTGCCTCATGAGTTCATACTGATCTTCAATTTCCAAACAAATGCCATGTGGTTTGTTTTAAAGTTCCCTCTCTCCTTATTTGTAATTTCCTTCACCAACAGTGAAGAACGCCAGCAATGAGAACATCATTCTTAATGTATTTCTTCATTTACTTAATCCAAGAATACTCTGAAAGTAGTTTTAAATTGCTAACTCATTCTACTGTGAAAAAAGTCAAAACTACCAATCAGTATTCAATATTTGTTTACAATTCTTTTTGTCTTTACTGAGGATATATGGTCAAAATGCTGTAGATAAATCTGTTGGATTAGTTTTCCTTCTGCCTGACAGATTCTTTCTGAGTCTGAAATCTGTTTATAAAAGGCCTGGAACGGCACCCATAGCTAAGAGTGTTGTTAACTGTGAAAGTTCCTTTCATATGAAAATGGATCCTCACTTTTTACACAAAGCAGGCATGTAAGTAGAAATATCAAATGCACACTGAACAGGATGTAAAAAAAAAAAAGTTGTGTTGTGATCATATCCTTGGAGCTGTGCACTTAATTTACCAGTGAATAGCATGTTTACTAGCCTTTTGCTGATATCCTAACTACACATTAGAGTTCTTTGTGCCCCATGGAAAATGACAGCATTGACACATTTTAATTAACTCTCGATATTTTTCTCTATTTAAAACTCTGATCAGAGTTGATATCCCTCCAGAGAATCCCAGACAATAAAAAGCAGCTCCAATTCTCCAGAGTTCGGCAATTCAAAGCCAGTTTTAAACAAGAGGTTGAATGATGTTCCTGACTGTTCACTCTTATATGTGGTATTAGCTTACGTCTGGTGGTAAGGGGATTTTTTTATGACTCATATAAATAATATCTTAATTTTTAGTTTTTAAAAGCTGGGCTGTATGTTTTGTTCACATTAGTGTTGGGAACAACAGTCTAACAAAGCCTGCTGCTGCTGTTGCTAAGTCGCTTCAGTCTAACCGGCTACAAAATTTGGAGTTTATTGTTAACCCTGACCTGACCCATTTCATCACCCTTTCTCACTTTGATGGTGGCGGTGGTTTAGTCGCTAAGTCGTGCCCGACTCTTGAGACCCCATGGACTGTGGCTGCCAGGATCGTCTGTCCATGGGATTCTCCAGGCAAGAGTACTGGAGTGGGTTGCCATTTCCTTCTCCCTTTCTCACTTTAATGATATTCCATTTTCCAGGTACACAGTGCCCCTAAGCTCTCTTCTTACACATTTTTAGATGTTTAATAAAAATGAAAGAGTAGGGAAGGGGGCAGGCACAACCTTCAAAAGAATGACAGCTAGCTACCACCGTCTTGAGGGGTGAAACAGGAAGAGTGGTACTACACACTGTTACACCAAGCACATGGTTTCAAATGAATCAACAAGGCAGGTTGAAATGAAACAGGGATCTAGGGGGCAGCAAAGACCACCAGCCGCTGGAGTCACAACACCTTGGCTCTGACACCTTTAAAAATTCCTTGCCACTGACGGTTGTTGCTTGCAGCTCTAATTTCTGCTAGCTATCATCTCAGCTGATCTGAGAATAACATCCCACCCCAATCAAGCCTCAGCTGATTGTAGCTTCCCATCAACATCTTACCTGCAGCCTCAAAAAAGACTCAGAACAGAACCACCCAGCTAAGTTATGCCCAACTTCCTTACTCACAGAAATGGTAAGGTAATAAGTAGTTGTTCTAGGCCAACAACTGGGGTAAATTGCTAGCAGAAATAGATAACTAATACACAGGCTGATTTGTCTCACACTCTATTGATAATCCAGAAAAGGCGATGGCGCCCCACTCCAGTACTCTTGCCTGGAAAATCCCATGGACGGAGGAGCCTGGTAGGCTGCAGTCCATGGGGTCGCTGAGGGTTGGACACAACTGAGGGACTTCACTTTCACTTTTCACTTTCATGCATTGGAGAAGGAAATGGCAACCCACTCCAGTGTTCTTGCCTGGAGAATCCCAGGGACGGGGGAGCCTGGTGGGCTGCCATCTATGGGGTCGCACAGAGTTGGACACGACTGAAGCGACTTAGCAGCAGCAGCAGCTATTGATAATCACTGACTCCACTGGGCTCTTAATACTGCCTGGCAACCATACTATTATGTTTCCATCCTTCCCTCCTCCCATTCCCGTTCATAACTGCTCTCTTTCAGATCTCCAACACCTCCACCTCATTCTCAGTTTCACCTAAATGTCCTAATTCCTACTTCCATGAGTAAAAATTAAAGCAATCAGAAGAGAACTTTCTGGGTCCCATGGTCATACCTGCGCTCATACCTGTTCTGCCTTCGCTCCTGTGACTAAGGACGGGCTGTCTATGCTCCTAGCTGTGCCCAACCTTTCCGCTTGGGTTTTAGATCGGATCCTGCCTTGCCCATTCAAAGACATCCCTCGTGAAATTCTCCCCCCCCACCATCTGTTTCTGGAAGGAACGAGCATTGATCTGTGTCTAATTGCTACTTATAGTTCAAGTAAAATGAGAACTGAGAAGTAAGCATTGGTTTTAGCAACATCATGGTCATGAGGTTCTTCACCCAGTGGCTTATCCTGAAAATCTGACTGGAAGAGAGACTGGAGGTGAGCATTGGACACAGTGAGTGTATACACCTCTTTGATGACATTTTGTTGTAAAAAGAAAGGGGAAAATGAATCAGAAATATGGAGTCAAGAAAAGTTAGAAACAAGAGAAATTAAAGGAAGGCTGTATGCTGAAGGAAATGACCTCGTAAGGAAAGAGAAAACTGACGATGCTACATCCATGGTTACCTGGCAGCGGGGACGGAGGGCAAGGGAGTGTGTGGCCTAGTGATACTCCGAAAGAACCACCTCAAATCACTAAGCTCTGGCAATTACCCGCGGCACTCTGTGGCGGCTTCCATGATAAACTAGATAATGCATGCACAGTTCCAGCCTTCCATGGCCTTGTTTTCTGCGATAGACTGGGCCAGGACAGTTCTCACCTTTCCCCCCAGCCTTTTCTTTTCTAGGAAGTCGTTTCCTTTTGGAGGAAATCACATTGCCCCTGTTACTCAAAACGTGAATCCTGAACTGTCAGAGCTCTAGGGCGGGGGTGGGAGAGGGTCTCCACAAGGCCACTGTTCATTGGTACCCTGGCAGTTTCCCCCCGGCCACTCCAGGACACGCAGAGGGGGGAACCTTGGTGATTCATCTCTCCAGCTGCCCAACCCCACGGGCACTACCTGGCTTAGACTGTCATCCGCTCTTGCCTGGTTTAGAGCAACTGCATCTCTTTAAAAAAATAATTTTATTTATCAATATTTATTTATTTTTGGATGCACTGGGTCTCTGTTGCTGTGCGTGGACTTTCTCTAGTTGTGGCCAGTGGGGGCTACCCTTCCTTGTGGCGTGTGGGCTTCTCATTGTGGTGGATTCTCTTGTTGCAGAGCGTGGGCTCTAGGTGCTTGGGCTTTGGTAATTGTGGCTCACCAGCTTAGTTGCTCTGTGGCATGTGGAATCTTCCCAGATCAGGGATCAAACCAGTGTCACCTGTATTAGCAGGAAGGTTCTTAACCTCTGTACTACCAGGGAAGTTGCTGCTGCTGCTGCTGCTGCGTCGCTTCAGTCGTGTCTGACTCTGTGCAACCCCATAGATGGCAGCCCACCAGACTCCCCTGTCCCTGGGATTCTCCAGGCAAGAACACTGGAGTGGGTTGCCATTTCCTTCTCCAATGCATGAAAGTGAAAAGTGAAAGTGAAGTCACTCAGTCAAGTCCGACTCTTAGCGACCCCATGGACTGCAGCCCACCAGGCTCCTCCATCCATGGGATTTTCCAAGCCAGAGTACTGGAGTGGGGTGCCATTGCCTTCTCCAGGGAAGTTGCTAATTGCTTTTAACTAGAGAAAAATTCCACGTCTGAAGTACCTACTTGCCCTGTCATCTTGTCCATCACCTCATCCCTCACTCCAGCCGCTCTGGAGCATTAATCATGCATGCTAAGTTGCTTCAGTTGTGTCTGACTCTTTGCGACCCCATGGACTGTAGCCCATCAGGTTCCTCTGTCCATGGGATTCTCCCGGCAAGAAGACTGGAGTGGGTTGCCATTTCCTCCTGCAGGGGATCTTCCCGACCCTGGGATCGAACCCGCATCTCTTACGTCTCCTGCGTTGGCAGGTGGGTTCTTTACCACTAGTGCCGTGTGGGAGCATTAATAGTCCTTGCCTTTATTCTCAATGCTCCTCTGGGCTCAAATGCGGTTTTCTTGTTTCCCTTTTTCAAATCCTAATCATCCTTTAAGTCCCTTAAAGCTTCAGGATCCAGCTGGAATGCCATCTTCTCCATGAAGCCTTCCTTATCATCTGTCCCCTCGGAATCGGCCACTCCTTCCTTTGAGTGGCCTGCCCCGTCTCTCCTGTAGCATCCAAGTTCTTCATGGGCAGGGGTGCTGTTTGCTTGTCCTTTGATCCTGCTACTTGGTGTCTGCTCACGCACAGCAAAGTGTTGGTGTGGAGAAGGCTTGTGGGTTGAAGGACTGAACGGTCAATAGCCTTTTTTGTCTCAGGTTTCCTGCCTTGTGGCCTATTGCCCAGACTAGGGCTTCCTACTAGTAGGCAGGGTAGGTCCTGTGCTGTGGAGAGAGCGTAGACTTTAAAATCAGAAGGCTTCGGGTCATGTTTATCACGTGAATGACTTTGGGTTAACCTGACAATACAACCTACCCATAGACTTGCTGCTGCTGCTGCGTCGCTTCAGTCGTGTCCGACTCTGTGCGACCCCATGGACTGCAGCCTACCAGGCTCCTCTGCCCATGGGATGTGCCAGGCAAGAGTACTGGGGTGCCATTGCCTTCTCCCCATAGACTTGCTATGAGTCTCAAATTGGTCATGGGCTTGAAAGTGCTACCTCTATTCAGATATAACTTTTTAGAGCATTAGTCATACTGGGTCTGCAAGATATAGGTTGGCCACTGGGGGGCAGTCTCAGCTGGTCTCTCAGCTTGGCTTGACTGGGTCCACCCCTTCCTGCCAGCGATGAGGGCCTGGGATGGTATGTGAACCCACATACCTGGCCTGCCCAGACTTCTGTATTCTCGGGGCTGTTTTAGGGTTCAGTCTTTCAGCTCTGGCACTTTTTGGTATGATGGGATTCTTGCTGTCCTGGGGCAGACCAGAAACCCATCTTTTTCCTTAGAGAGCACAAATGAATGCATAGATCACATCAAACCATCTTCTTTGTAATATTATTTTCTTCTATTTTAAAAACTTAACTGTGAAATAATTCACATATTAGACAACTCGTTATTTTAAAGTATACAATTCTGTGGCTTCCGTTACAGTCACTATGCTGTGTAACCATCACTGCTCCCTAATTCGAGAAAATTTCCATCACCCTAAAAAGAAACCGCATACCTGTTTGTAGTCAGTCCCAGTTTCCCTCTCTGCTCAGTTCCTGGGAACCAATAATCTACTCTGTTTCTGTGGACTTGGCTAGTCTGGTTATTGCATATAGCTAGAATCATAGCTTTTTTGTGACGGCTGTATTCATACTGGGCCTGCGGGATCTCGGTTGGCCGCTGGGGGGCAGTCTCCACTGGTTTCCCAGCTCGGCTTGCCGGTCCGCCCCTTCTTTCACTTAGCATAGTATTTTCAAGGCTCAGCCACGTTGTAGTGTGTGTCCGTTTTTTCGTTCCTTTTTATGGCTGAATGATATTCAGTTGCATGGCGATACTACATTTTGTCTATTCATCCATTGATAGACACTGGACTGTTTCCACTTTTTGGCTATTGCAAATAACGTGTTCTGAGCATCGGAGTACACGTTTTCCTGTGGACTTGAGTTTTCAATTGTCTTTCAATTCCCTCGAGTGGAATGTTCCCAGGAATTACCCTGTCACTCTGTGTTTAGCATTTTGAGGAACTGCCAGACTGGTTTCCAAAGTGCCTGTACATTTTCCATTCCCACCAGGGGCGTATGGGAACTCTGTAATCCTCTTGACGTTAGATTCACCCCATGCTTGCCTTAGAAATCTGAAATGGGAAGGCCCAGGAGAGAGACAGAAGATCGGGTTCTGCATGACAACAAGCTTTGCAAACTTCGTCTGAAAAGCACACTTGGGCTTTGGGGTGATTTGTCTTCCTTGCTGAGGGTACAAGGCAGCCTGTCCTTCTGGCTGAGAGGAGCCCCTGGGTAAAACAGTGCTCTGTCTGAACCGCATTGACCAGTGCTGTTTGCCAAGAAGGGTTCTTACTAGTCGGTGCCGCCTGGTGTGTTTCTGCAGGCCCTCGTCAGCCTCTGTCATGGAACTTGGGCTTCCTGGGTGGAACTGGCAGCAGCTCTTGCTGGGGTGTCTGGGGTGTGAGGCTGGGGAGATGTCTGTCCAGGTTGACAGGGCCAGCGGGCGCCTGGCTGGCTAACGGGGAGACGCTGGCTGTCAGCTCAGGTGGGGCTGGTGAGCAGAGACTCTGCCTGACTTGGGAAATGAGGGCTCTGTTCACAGCGGTGCAGACCTGTCTGCCTAAAATGAAGATGGGTTTGTTCGTGCAGAGTCTGGAGGTGATTTAGGCAGGTGGGGTGGGAAGGAGATTGCTAACCCCAAAGGAGCCACTTAGGGATAAAAGAAGTTACCAGCTGCACTCACTCTGCCATTAGATGGTGGGGCGGGGGTGGGGGGGTGGAGGGGGTGGGGGGGTGGAGGGGGTGGGGGGGTGGGGGTGGGGGGGGTGGGGGTCGGGGGGACACTTGTTTATTTCAGTCCAGATGGAGGGAGGGCTTGTCTATTTCAGTCCATCTAAGGGGAGTGTTTCAGGGAGGCTTGGAGAGAAACAGAGGCAGGGAAAATGATCCCACGAGCTATCTGCCTGAAGGTACTGGGTCCACTATACCTGGTGTGTATCTCTCCAACCACTGGGCATCTTATAGCCATGGGTGTTTATTCATTCAGCAAATATTTATTCAGTCCCTACTATGCTCCAGGAGCTTTCCAGGATCCAGTGACACAGTGATGAGCAAAGCAAACACAGAGAGTTGTCCTTGTGGAGATCAGAGTCTGCTGGGGTGGAGAGGCATTCATCAAATTCACCCTGCCTGGTTGCCAGACAGGGTACTGCTGGCTGCTGCGAGAGCCTACAGAAGGTGGATGTCTCTGGGTAGGGTGTCCAGGAAGACTTCCCTGGGGCACTGGGCATCTGAAGGCTGAGTAGGGGTGGGGGTGAGGGGAGGGTATTTCCGGGGGAGGGCATAGCAGGTGCAAAGCCTTCAGTGGGACAGAGCATGGCATTCCAGGACCAGAAAGAGGTCAGGAAGTGGAAAGCAGAGAGGGAGGGGGGTTTGGGACAGGGGGCAGAGAGGGAGCAAGGGACCAGTCTGCTGAGTGGTGGGCAGACTTATTCTCTTGAATGATGGGCAGCTGTTGAGGGGGCTTTAGGTTTGGAAGAGACATGGTTGGATTTGTATTTGAAATGACTGCTCTGAGTAGAGTAAGATTGGCCATGGACGTCAGTCACAAGCTTCAGATAATTAGGCAGTAAATTAAAAAATGGGGCTTCCCTGATAGATCAGTTAGTAAAGAATCTGACTGCAATGCAGGAGACCCTGGTTTGATTCCTGGGTCAGGAAGATCCCCTGGAGAAGGTATAGGCTACCCACTCCAGTATTCTGGCCTGGAGAATTCCATGGACTGTGTAGCCCATGGGATCGTGAAGAGTTGGACATGACTGAGCGACTTCCACTTTCACTTTCAGATTCAAAAGTAAAATAAGTATTTCCTTGCCTTTCGCACAGAGTTGCTAGATTGCCCCTGGAATCCCATGTGCTTGAGAGGATTCTGTGTTGACTGAGTGAAGGAATTATGGTTCTGGTTTTAAAGGAGGATGGGGCCACCCAAGTGAGACCAGGAGCAATGTTAGTGAAATGAAAGTCGCTCAGTCGAGTCTGATTCTTTGCGACCCTAGAGGCTATACAGTCCATGGAATTCTCCAGGCCAGAATACTGGAATGGGTAGCTTTTCCCTTCTCCAGGGGATCTTCCCAACCCAGGGATCTAACCCAGGTCTCCTGCATTGCAGGCAGATTCTTTACCAGCTGAGCCACAAGGGAAAAGCTAATCTTGAAATTCGGATGAGCTTACTATTGGGGCAGATGGTGAATCAAGGTGCTGTTGAGGAAATGCAGGTGGGACCCCCCAGAGAGATGAGGGCCTAGCCAAGACTGTGATGCTAGCTTGAGCCTCTGAGGGTCATTTTTTGGCCTTGAATTTCTGGTGAAACCTGAAACCATGTCTTATGCTGGATGCCTGGGGAGCAGACACTTCTTTCTCTTTGCCCAGACCCTGGTGAACTGCTCTATACGCAGTGGCTGTCTTAGAAGGTGGGAACCCGGGGGACTCAGAGTTCAGCTGGTTCAGAGCTTCTCAGAGTGTGGACCGTGGACCCCTGCATTTGGCATCATCTTTAATCCCAAAGAAAGGCAATGCCAAAGAATGCTCAAACCAGCACAATTGCACTCATCTCACATGCTAGTAAAGTAATGCTCAAAATTCTCCAAGCCAGGCTTCAGCAATACGTGAACTGTGAACTTCCAGATGTTCAAGCTGGTTTTAGAAAAGGCAGAGGAACCAGAGACCAAATTGCCAACATTTGATGGATCATGGAAAAAGGAAGAGAGCTCCAGAAAAACATCTATTTCTGCTTTATTGACTATGCCAAAGCCTTTGACTGTGTGGATCACAAGAAACTGTGGAAAATTCTGAAAGAGATGGGAATACCAGATCACCTGACCTGCCTCTTGAGAAACCTGTATGCAGGTGGAAGCAACAGTTAGAACTGGACATGGAACAACAGACTGGTTCCAAATAGGAAAAGGAGTACGGAGAAACGCTGGACTGGAAGAAACACAAGCTGGAATCAAGATTGCCAGGAGAAATATCAATAACTCCAGATATGCAGGTGACACCACCATTATGGCAGAAAGTGAAGAGGAACTAAAAAGCCTCTTGACGAAAGTGAAAAAAAGAGAGTGAAAAAGTTGGCTTAAAGCTCAACATTCAGAAAACTAAGCTCATGGCATCTGGTCCCATCACTTCATGGGAAATATCAGTGTCAGACTTTATTTTTGGGGGCTCCAAAATCACTGCAGATGGTGATTGCAGCCATGAAATTAAAAGACGCTTACTCCTTGGAAGGAAAGTTATGACCAACCTAGATAGCATATTGAAAAACAAAGACATTACTTTGCCAACAAAGGTCCGTCTAGTCAAGGCTATGGTTTTTCCAGTGGTCATGTATGCATGTGAGAGTTGGACTGTGAAGAAGGCTGAGCGCTGAAGAATTGATGCTTTTGAACTGTGGTGTTGGAGAAGACTCTTAAGAGTCCCTTGGACTGCAAGGAGATCCAACCAGTCCATTCTGAAGGAGATCAGCCCTGGGATTTCTTTGGAAGGCCCAGTGCTAAAGCTGAAACTCCAGTCCTTTGGCCACCTCATGTGAAGAGTTGACTCATTGGAAAAGACTCTGATGCTGGGAGGGATTGGGGGCAGGAGGAGAAGGGGACGACAGAGGATGAGATGGCTGGGTGGCATCACGGACTCGATGGACATGAATTTGGGTAAACTCTGGGAGTTGGTGATGGACGGGGAGGCCTGGTGTGCTGCGATTCATGGGGTAACAAAGAGTTGGACACGACTGAGCGACTGAACTGAACTGAACTGTAATAACAGTATAAAAACTATAGACCCTTGGGTCCTACCCCACACCCACTGAATTAGAACTTTGGAGGGAGTGGGGAGCAAAAGCAGGAGTCAGCATTTTATTTTTTAAAAAACTTAAAAAAAATTGTATCTATTAGGTTGTGCCATTGGGTGGGATCTTAGTTCCCTGACCAGGAATCAAACTTACACCCCCTGCAGTCGAAGGTGGATTTTTAACTCCTGGACTGCCAGGGAAGTCCCAGGAATCAGCATTTTAAGCAAGTGTTTCACAGGAGTCTCGCACACCCTGGATTTGTTTCCTGGGGCTGCTGTAACCAGTTAACAAACTTTGTGGCTTAAACAGCAGGAATATGTTCCCTCTCAGTTTAGGAGGCCAGAAGTCTAAAATCAGTTCCATGGGGCTGAAACCAAGATGGTGGCAAGGCCACAGCACTTCCAGAGACTCTCGGGGAGGATTCATTTATGGCCTCTGTCTGCTTCTGGTGGCTGCTGGCATTCTTTGGCCTGTGACAGCATCACCCCAGTCTCTCTGCCTCTGTGGGTACCTTCTTCTGTTCTGTCTGTTGTTAAATCTCCCTCGACCTCTGTCTCATGAGGATACTTGTAATTACACGTAAGGCTATGATAGTCTCCTCATTTTAAAATCCTTAACTTAATCACGTCTGCAAAAATCCCTTTTCCACATAAGGTATATACTATTCACAGGTTCCAGAGATTAGGACTAGATGTCTTTGGGAGACCATTTTTCAGCTTCCCCCACCCCCAAATTTCAAAAATCACTGATGTTCCCATCTTAGGGTACACAAGGCCTAGAAAATTGGAGCCCTGAGAAAAACGATCAATGCAAGGTCCCAGGGCCTATTTCTCTACCGAGATTAGAACCCACAACTCTTTTTTTTTTAAGATGATACTTCCAATCCAAATTGAGGACTGGCAGAATTTTTATTTAATCTTTTTGATCTTAAGTATGAATCTCCCTTACCCCATGCCCAGAATTTGAGTTCTAACGGCACCGAATTATAGAATTAGAATATCAAATACTTCTCATTTGCTTTCTCCCATAATATGCACGCAATAATTTCAAAACAATGACAAAAATTTTACTACTAACCGTATGATTAGTGAAAATACTGTAAGATTTTTACTTGTGGTTTCAGAAGTTTTTCTTCCAAGATATGTTGTATTAAAGGTTGTAACCAAATAACTTGTGTTTTTTAGCCACTTTGAACTTCTGAATGGTGTGCTACCAATATGTTCATCCCATTTTATTTTATGGATTTTTTTAATGACAATTTTTAGGATTAAATATTTACACGTTCCAAGTCAAACCTATAAAATAAGTCTAGTTTCTATTTGGGACCGCCCCTCCCTATTTCCTTCCTCCCCTGTACGTAACCACTCTTCATATTACATTTTGTTTCCTGTATTAATTTTCTATTTCTGCCATAACCAATTATGACAAACTTGCTGCTGCTAAGTCACTTCAGTCGTGTCCGACTCTGTGTGACCCCATAGACGGCAGCCCATCAGGCTCGCCTGTCCCTGGGATTCTCCAGGCAAGAACACTGGAGTGGGTTGCCATTTCCTTCTCCAATGCATGAAAGTGAAAAGTGAAAGTGAGGTCGCTCAGTCGTGTCAGACTTTTCGCAACCCCATGGATTGCAGCCTACCAGGCTCCTCCATCCATGGGATTTTCCAGGCAAGAGTACTGGAGCGGGGTGCCACTGCCTTCTCCGATGACAAACTTAGTGGCTTTAAAACAACACAAGTTTGGTTTCTATAGTTACATTGGAGAAGGAAATGGCAACCCACTCCAGTATTCTTTCTTGCCTGGAGAACTCCATGGACAGAGGAGCCTGGCAGGCCACAGTCTATGGGGTCGCAAGAGTCGGACACGCCTGAGCGACTAAGCACAGCACAGTTACATAGGTTAGAAGACTGACGGCCTTCACTGCGCAGAAAGCAGTGTCAGCAGGCTCTGCACCTTTCTTAAGGCTCTGTATGGGAAACCCAGCTCCTTGCTTTTTGCGGCAAGGATGGCTTTTAAAGGCTATCCACAGAACCCACAGCTCTTGATCCTCAGGCCTTCTCTTTCTGGTCCTGGTTCCCAGGAATAATGATGACGGATTATTTACTGAGTGCTTCTTATGTACTCTTCTAAGCAAGTTCTATGTCCTATCTCATCACCCTTCCAAACAACCCTATATAAGGTAGGTCCTACTATTACCTTCTATTTTACAGGGGAGAAAATTGAGGGGATGAGAGGTTAAATGACTTGCCCCAGGTGACAGAGCTAATGACTGGTGGAGATGGGATAGATGCCCAGGAAAAGGCCAAACCCTTCACTCATAGGTGGGGCCCCTTTGCTTGGGGTTACTGATGCTTTCCATGACTCACCCTTCTCTGATATTTCTATCTTTCTAGAAAATATGTAGCCAAACTTTTCTGGAAAGAAGGGTGACCCCTCCAACCGCTTTCCCTTCTGCTGAGAACCAGTTCTTTGGTAAATACTGGCCTTAAGCTACCCAATAGGCCTTCTCATCTCAGCTGATGGTGCCAATGACGGGTAAGCAGGTCTTGCAAAGAGATGGGGCTGGGTGACTGTGATCCTCAAGAATGTCTTAGGCTTATGGTGTGGGAGGGGCCCTGGAAGGTTCCCAGCCTCCAAACTGTCTGCTGAAAGGCAGAAGTGGAGGGCAGGGCAGGTTCACCTGCACCCTGGGTACATATTTGCTCCTGGCCCTGACTCACTGCCCTCTGGAGCAGGGGGGCCAATGGGGCGGGGGCCCTCAGGTGAAATGTTTACCTGCTCCACCCGCCCCTCCCCTGCTTCACGATGCCTTATAGCTTCCCTCCCAGGGGGGCAGGTCTCTGAGAGCACGGAGCAGCCCTGCCCTCTGTCTACCCCACTGAGCCCTCAGCCATGGCAGCCCTGGCGGCCCGAGTAGCCCGGCAGCGTGCAGCCGCCGAAGGCCTTGGCTCCAGCCAGAAGGCTGTGAGGTACTTGGGCCAGGACTTCGAGACCTTGAGGCAGCAGTGCTTGGACTCGGGGCTCCTATTTAAGGACCCAGAGTTCCCAGCGTGCCCGTCAGCTTTGGGCTACAAGGATCTTGGACCTTGCTCCCCTCGAACTCAAGGCGTTGTCTGGAAGCGGCCCATGGTAAGGAGGTGGGCTTGCTGCTGAGAGTCAGGATGGAGGTCCCTCGCTTCTGGGCAGTAGTTGAGGAAGAAATTATGATTCTTGACCCTGTGTTCCTGGATCCCGTATTTCAGACAACCGCCCCCCTCCGCACCCCCACTTAAAATTTTTTTTTCAGAGACAATAAAGTATAGAGGGAAGAGTATGCATGGGTTTTGGAACCAGACAAGTTAGATTGGAATCCTGGGATCAGAATCATCCCTTACCTCCAGCAATCTCTTCCCTTTCTGTTTTCATCCTATCAGTTTTACAAAACAGTTACCTCTCCTGGAGAAGGAAGTGGCATCCCACTCCAGTATTCTTGCTTGGAAAATCCCATGGGCAGAGGAGCCTGGTGGGCTACAGTCCATGGGGTTGCAAAGAGTTGGACATGACTGAGCACCGCCTCTGAGCGTAACTCCTTGGCCTGGCCTCCCTCCAGCCCTTCCATGGCCATTTCCCACCCCTCTCTGGAGCCTATCTGGGTACTTTGAGATGTTCACAAAATCCAGGTTGGGTTTATAGTCTAACGTCAGGAGTTGACAGCCATGTTTCATTTCAACAGATGGGTTTTTTTTTTTTCTTCTTTTTTTAGGCCTGTTTTGGGCCAGGCGTTGGCTCTGCCCTGTTTGGGAAGGTGGTTGGGGAGAAACTGAGGGATCAACTGTGGTCTCAGCTCTGATGGAGGTTGTGGGAAGGCAGACAACTGAATAAAGGACTGACATCCTGGGCAGAATGAAGGAAATGATAACAGAGACATAAACCATGGGTGCGGGACCCTGGGTGTTAAGACTGAATGATGGAAAGGGAAGAGGATGCATTCAAGTGGGATGAAGGGCCCCAGGGAGCCTGGGGCAGGCGAGATGGGTAAGGTGGGAGGGGAGAAAGCTTCATTTGGTGACCAAAGTCAGATATCGCTAGCCTTTGCCTAGTGTTTCTCCTTTGTTTGAAACTCCATATATATATATATATACTGTGCTTAGTTGCTCATTCGTGTCCTGCTCTTTGTGACCCCATGGACTATAGCCTGCCAAGCTCCTCTGTCCCTGGGGATTCTTCAGGCAAGACTAGTGGAGTGGGTTGCCATGCTCTCCTCCAGGGGATCTTCCCAACCCAGGGATTGAACCCAGCTCTCCTGCACTGCAGGTGGATTCTTTACCATCTGAGCCACCAGGGAATCCTATGTGTGTGTGTGTGTGTGTATATATATATATGTATATTTCAGAGAAGGCGATGGCACCCCACTCCAGTACTCTTGCCTGGAGAATCCCATGGATGGAGGAGCCTGGAAGGCTGCAGTCCATGGAGTCGCTGAGGGTTGGACACAACTGAGCGACTTGACTTTCACTTTTCACTTTCATGCATTGGAGAAGGAAATGGCAACCCACTCCAGTGTTCTTGCCTGGAGAATCCCAGGGACGGGGGAGCCTGGTGGGCTGCCGTCTATGGGGTCGCACAGAGTTGGACACAACTGAAGCGACTTAGCAATATATATATTTGTGTGTATATATATATATATATTTGTGTGTATATATATGTGTGTGTGTGTGTATATATATATATGTATATATATATATTTGTGTGTGCCAGGACTTAGTTGAGGCATGCAGGCTCTTTAGTTGTGGCATGTAAACGCTTAATTGAGGCACGTGGGATCTACTTCCCTGAGCAGGGATGGAACCTGGGCCCCTGCTTTGGGAGCACAGAGTCTTGGCCGCTGGACCACCAGGAAAGTCCCTCCTTCACGTGAAATTCTTAGAGCCCTCACCTCCTCAACCACGTTCTGCCCTAGACTGTGTCTTCACCTGGCCTCACTATCCACATAAATTTGGTAATTTCAGAATGGAGTGCTGATTTGTGCCTGTCAGCAAAATGCTATAAAATCCAGACGATGAGGTAGTAAGTAGAACCTGATTAATGTGAAACCTAAGTACTCCCATTATTGAGAATTTTCAGATGAGTGAATAAAAGCCTGTCAAAATTTACCCTCTCCATTCCCAGTCATCAGTAAGGATTCTCACACGGCTGGTTTCGGCTAGGTTGTGCTCACACATCACTTGGCATGCTACAGGACCCAGCTTTATCCTCTACGATCTTACAGGTTTTTGAATAGGTTCCTGAGTTGGTAATGACCCTGATTCTGTTATTAGAGATGTGCCTCAGGATCTGGGAAAATCAGCCTGTTCCCAAATGCTTCATTTCCTTCTTCCTTGAGGTCTCTCAGGGGCCCGCAAGAAGGTCGGGGTGTCCAAAAATGAGGTGCATCAATGAGTTCATTTGCCTTTTTCCCTCCCTCCCCTCTCTTCTTCCCCTTCCCACTCCCTCTTTCTTCCATCTTTCCTTCCTTCCTTCTTTTCTTTTTCTTGCTGCTGCCGCCGCCGCCGCTAAGTCGCATCAGTCGTGTCCGACTCTGTGCGACCCCGTAGACAGCAGCCCACCAGGCTCCGCCGTCCCTGGGATTCTAGAAGCGGCTTCTCATCTCCCAACTTCCCCATGGCCCTGGGTTGATGCCCAGCCCGGCCTCTGTGGTTTGAGGGATGCTCAGTGTGTGCAGGCCCCAGTTTGGCCCAATCGATGATTTTCTTCTCTGTCCTTTTTTTTTTTTTTCCCCTTTCTGTAATTAAGAAGTTTATTGATCCTAAGGAGAAATATATATATAGAGAGAGAAGTGAGACAGTGTCAGCTGCATGGTAAGGACTCATGGAACAGCCAACTCCAGTTAAGAGAAACCTGCTGGGTTGACCTTTGGGAGGTTTGGATAAGGATGAGGGGGCGAGGCCTCAGTGTGGGGCTTCCACTCTGCCTGCCGCTTAGGTGAATGAATTTGGGAATTTTCAACTCAGCCTTGATTTATTGAGTGCTGGTCACGTACAGATGCTAGCATGGAGCCTTTGTGAAGTTTTGCTAGCCGGGGAGACAGTCAAATAGTGGACCAATAGCAGAATGGCCAAAAGCTTGGGTTTGGACAACAGGTGGGTCAGGATTCTGGTTCCCTCTCTGCCATTTATTAGCTGTGTGGCTAAGTTACTGACCTCCCAGGACTCAGTTTCCTTGTCTATAAAATGGGAATAACATGGGACTTCTCTGGCAGTCCAGTGGTTAAGACTCTGTGCTTCCACTGCGAGGGATGTGGGTTCAATCCTTAGTCAGGGAGCTAAGATTCCACATCCCACATGCCATGCAATTTGGCCAAAAAAAAAAAGAAGAAGAAGAAGAATATGACTTATCTCATTGGGTTATTGGGAAGTTTGAATGAGAGGATGAATTTAGCCCAGTGCCTGGCATGTAATAGATGCTTGATTCTATGAGCTGTCTCTAGCTATTACCGTAAGACAAAATGTCCAGAGAGTGAAATATGAATATGGACACAGTGTACAGGAGTTCAGGGCAGAAACAGTGAAAGTGACTGTGGGATTGGGGCAGGTTAATTACTGCAGACATCTGAAGGTGGGAGGGCATGTTGGTGAAAGAAGAGGGTCATGATCAAGACCGAGAAGGCACGGTGTGGGCGGAGGCACAGGGCCGTGGATGTGCATTCAGAGCTCGTTCAGAGGACCACAGTGGCCTGTAGTCAGAGGAGAGAGAGCACCGTGGGAAGCAGACAGCAAGCCTGGAAACGTCAAATGGGGCCAGACCCTAGAGGGACGGGAGTGCTGGGCTGAGTCCCATGGGCATAATCAATGCTGCTGCTGATGAATGTCACAGCATCATTGGGTTTCCCGGAAGCGCACAGCCAGGGCTCCTGAATTGCCAAACACAGATTATCAGACATGGACTAATATCCTGGGGAGAGCATTTCCAAGTCATCAAGTCACTGAGAGTGTGATTTAAATCACTTCCTACCTTGAATTTATTACTAATACCGGTGGTTCTCTTGTGACTGTTCATCAGAGGCTGATAGGATGCTTGAGTAATTGAGTTTGTGGTGTGTTTTGATTATCAGAGAAATTGTAAACATTATTGCTAAAAAGACATGTTTGTTCTTAAAGAAGAAAATATAGTGTCCCAAGTGTAGGGAGTTGGGAGCCTGCCTCTTTGCAGGGGCTTGCCTCTTTTAAACGTCTTTGACTGCCAAGTTACTTTGTATCTCTGATCTGATCTGAGTTCTGATAGAAAGTTAGTAATGGAGAGAAGACTTTGGGAATATTCTTCAGGCATAATGCTGAGATGTGATCTCCTTGCAAGGCTAAGGACATTCTGTGGCCCCTGAGAGATTCATACAACATATAAGTCAGGGAATTTCCTGGTAGTTTTCTCTTGGGGGGTGGTGGTGTATATTTTGAGTTATGCTAGTGAATAACATGTAATCAAATGAGCAGTCCATCACCTCGGAACCCTCTTGGGCTTCCCAGCTGGCTCTAGTGGTAAAGAACCCACCTGCCAATGCAGGAACCATAAGAAAACATGTATTTGATCCCTGGGTTGGGAAAATTCCCTGCAGGAGGGCATGGCAACCCACTCCAGTATTCTTGCCTGGAAAATCCCATGGTCAGAGGAACCTGGCAGGCTATGATTCATAGAGGTGCAAAGAGTTAGACACGGGTCGCAAAGAGTCGGACATGACTGAGCGACTGAACTGAACTGAACTGAAAGTGACTTAGCGGGCACACACAGGAACCCCTTAGCACCACTCTGGTTATAACGCTTTCTGTTGTCTCTAGCCTTTGCAAACCACTCTGTTTTCCAAGCCAAACTTACATTTTAGCTGAGCTTGGTAGACCTATTAGGTATGAGTCTAGTGCGCTTCTACCATATAGACAGTGTGACATGGGTAATTGAACGTACAGCTTGGGGGAGTGCTTTGGGAGCATCAGCATATTCTATAGTTAGTAACTGAAGCCACAGGTCTGGATGGCATCACCCAGGGAGAAGGCTTCAGGCATGTTATTGCTCTATGAGACGGGGTCATGCCCAGGACTGAGGACCCAGCTCAGGGGCTCCCTGGTCCTGAGGATGAACAGAGCAGAGGAACTCTTGAAGGAGACTTGACAAGGAGTAGAGAGGTGAGAAAGTCAAGACTGAGTGAGGATACAGACGCCAAGAGAGAAGGGTTTCAGAAGGTGGGAACAGGCAAGAGTATCAAGTGTAAAGAGCAGTGAGACGGAGGAGAGCGAAGCTCAACCTGTGAGTGCTGGTGACTCAGGTGAGAGGAGTTTCATGGAACCCTGGGAGACTGGAGCCCGGCTTCAGGAGACTGACGGATGGACGGGAGATGAGGCGCTGGAGACTCTTTAAAGAAGGTTTTTTTTTTTTTTTTTTTTTTTTTTTTTTAAAGCAGGATACAAAACTATATATGATAGGGATAATTTGTTTTTCAAAGTTAATACATGAATGGATATCCATATATATGAAAAAAAGATTGAGAAAGAATACACCAGAATATTAATAGTGATAATCCTTAGGAGTAGTAAGATTATGGATAACTCATTATTTTTCCATTACTAGCGTGTGTTATTTTTTTTTTAATGAGGAAAAATATTATGATCCCTGGAAGGGCTACTAGTAAAGAATTGCTTCCTGGGATTTCCTTTAAAGTGGCTAAGACTGTAAGCTCCCAATGCAGGCCCATCTTTTATCCCTGGTCAGGGAACTAGATCCCACATGCCACAACTAAGACCTAGCACAGCCAAATAAATAACTATTTTTAAAAAAAGAATTGCTTCCTGAAGGAAATCTTTGACTCAGCTTGAAGCTTAATATAACACTATCAAGTAGCCAATTAAATGAAATCAATTTATAAGTGAAAATATGTACCATGAGGTACTTTAGTTATTTTCAGTATTCATCCCACTTGCATAATATCTAAGACAGAACTATGTCATACCATATAAAGAAGGTTTTTAAGCAGAGATTCTGCCCAACCTCTGTTCAGCGTGCTCTCAGCCCTCCCTTTTTTTTTTTTAAACAAACAGATTACATTCAACATTTCTTTTTGTCTCTCCATTTCTATTAATTAAAATTTCAAATCTCTCTACCTTCTGCCCACAAAGAGAGGATGTCTGGACTCTGGGATATTCTTGATCACTTGGGATTAGAATTTGCTGCTGCCCACTTTTAGAACCCCTAGTTTGGCTCATGCCACTTCTGTCTGTAAATTGCCGCTAGAGGGACAGTTGGTGATCCAGTGGTTAAGACTCCGTGCTCCCAATGCACTGGCCCCAGGTTTAACCCCTGGTCAGGGAACTAGCAATGGCACCCCACTCCAGTACTCTTGTCTGGAGGATCCCATGGACGGAGGAGCCTGGTGGGCTGCAGTCCATGGGGTCGTGAAGAGTCGGACCCGACTGAGCGACTTGGCTTTCACTTTTCACTTTCATGCATTGGAGAAGGAAATGGCAACCCACTCCAGTGTTCTTGCCTGGAGAATCCCAGGGACGGGGGAGCCTGGTGGGCTGCAGTCTCTGGGGTCGCACAGAGTCAGACACGACTGAAGTGACTTAGCTGCAGCAGGGAACTAGATCCTACATGCTGCAACTAAGACCTGGTGCAGACAAATTAAAAAAACAAAAAGTTGCCACTAGAGGATGAAACAAACAAGCAGAACTATGCTCCATCTTTGGAAGGCTGGCTAAATAACTCACGGTACTTATAATGAAATGATAAAGCTCTATATGTGCTGAGCAAAGATATACAAGATAGAAAATGTATATGTATAAAGTGTTAGTCACTCAGTCGTGTCCAACTCTTTGTGATGCCATGGACTGTAGCCCACCAGGCTCCCCTGTCCATGGAATTCTCCAGGCAAGAATACTGGAGTGGGTTGCCATTCTCTTCTCCAGAGGATCTTCCCAATCCAGGGATTGAATCTGGGTCTCCTGCATTGCAGGTAGAGTCTTTACCATCTGAGCCACCAGGGAAGCCATATATATGTTAATATGCTTTTACATCAAAAGAGTTTCTAGAAGGGTATACAGGAAATGTTAACAGCAAGGAATCTAAAGTGAAAGGAGTTTTTTTGTTTTTATAGCATTATTTGCTCTTACATTTTTTTTTTACCCATGGGCATACACTTCTTAAATAAAAAACAAGTTAATGATTTTTTTTTTTTTTAATATTTGGAAGAAAAAAAAAGTCAGCCCAAAGGCTCTATCTCTGCCCATTTAGGCAGGAGCTTTATTCAAGGGTGTTAGGGCTGCCACTCAGAAGCCTCCGCCCCTCATGGTCCCAGAACCCCAGAATCCCAGCTCATGGCTGCACACCCACTCTCTCTGTCTGCCTTCAACCCATCATTCTCTTGCTTCTCCTTTCCTTTTCGATCCACCATTTCTTTATCTCTATGGAGTAAGATGGGCTTCCCAGGTGGCGCTAGTGGTAAAGAACCTGCTTGCCAATGCAGGAGACATAAGAGACTCGGGTTCAATCCCTGGGTTGGAAGATCCCCTGGAGGAGGGTATGGCAACCCATTCCAGTATGCTTGCCTGGAGAATCCCATGGACAGAGGAGGCTGGCAGGCTACAGTCCGTGGGGTCACAAATAGTCGGACATGACTGAAGTGACTTAGCACACAGTCACTCATGGAGTAAGATGGAAATATTTCCCATTCTTTGTGGTCAGACAGTCCCTGATGTAGCAAAACCAGGCTGGCTTCCTTTTTGTCCCTTGGGTTTCCACCCTTTCCCCCTAAGAGTGCTCCTGGTGGTGAGGCAGACCCACCTCTCCTTTGGGAACCAGTCTTCACATCTGCTAAGTCATTTCAGTCATGTCCAACTCTTTGCAACACGATGGACTGTAGCCTACTTGGCTCCTCTGTCCATGGGATTCTCCAGGCAAGAAAACTGCAGTGGGTTGCCATGCCCTCCTCCAGGGGATCTTCCCCCCCAGGGATCAAACCTTTGTCTCTTATGTCTCCTGCACTGCAGGCAGATTCTTACCACTAGCGCCACCCGGGACTAGTACCACTAGCTTGTCCTAGATTCTGCTTTTCTCATGCACAGGCATCATCTCCCATCTAATAAGTCTTTCAGGCATAATCCCTCATGGGCATTTCTCCCTTTTCTCCTTTTGTTTTCTGTGGTCTACACGGCAGTATTAGGCACTAGGCTTTTCCTCTGATTTTTTTAAAGAAAATTTTTATTTATTGTTTTTATTTTTTGACCATGTTGCATGGCTTGCAGGATCTTAGTTCCCCAACCAGGGATCCAACCCAAGCCCCCTACAGTGGAAGCACAGTCTTAACCACTGGCCTGCCAGGGAAGTCCCTTTCCTCTGATTTTTACCATGGGTGTCTATCTCGGTTTCCCACGTAGGCTGAAAGCACTCTGAGGCCAAGAACCACGTGTGTTCTTTCCCTCTGTGTCACCATGCTCCCATCTTTCCCCTGCCCGATATGGAGCAACTAGTACCATGTATCGGAGAAGGCAATGGCGCCCCACCCCAGTACTCTTGCCTGGAAAACCCCATGGACGGAGGAGCCTGGTGGGCTGCAGTCCACGGGGTCGCTGGGAGTCGGATACGACTGAGCGACTTCACTTTCACTTTTCACTTTCATGCATTGGAGAAGGAAATGGCAACCCACTCCAGTGTTCTTGCCTGGAGAATCCCAGGGACGGGGGAGCCTGGTGGGCTGCCGTCTATGGGGTCACACAGAGTCGGACACGACTGAAGCGACTTAGCAGCAGCAGCAGCAGCAGTACCATGTATAGAACAGGCATTGAGTACATCCTTGCTGGGTAAACCAGAAAGAAAGAAGGCCTACAGGATGCCTTCTTGTGCCCTAATAGAGCTCTAGGGCTATGAGCTTGCCTGTGACAAGTGCCACTCTGAGATAGATGAGCAGGGAGGTGGCAGGTGTGGGAATGAGGTTGAGTTCTCTTCTCTGGACAGACACTTCCTGAAGCCCCAGTATTTCCATCAGCACACAGGGTCCTCATCACTGAGTCAATGAGTGTCTGCAGGGCACAGAGCATTTTCTTAGAGTGTAAACATTAGCCTCATCCTCTCCCTAAAAGTAGGGGTGTTGTCTGAACGGTGAGATCATATTTTATCCCGTCATTATCTCAGCCTTTGCCTTTCTCCTGCCTCCCCCGCCTTCACACCCACACACCCACACCGTATGTATAGTGATAAAAAGCCTGCTCACGAGGGGACCTGTGGGCTCCAGCTCCTGCTTTGCCACCCCTGGCTGTGTGACTGTGGGCAGCTCTCCTGCCTTCTCTGGGCTTCAGAATCCTCAGTGATAAAATGCGGTACATGCAATAGATGATCCCTTGGGTTTCTTCCATGAATTTTGTGACGATCAAGCCCCTTCACCCTTGGTGCCACCATCACTGGGCATCTTTGTGACTTGTGTTTTGTCCCCGATTGTTTCCAGGAATTGTGCCCCAGCCCTCAGTTTATCGTTGGTGGAGCCACGCGCACAGACATCTGTCAGGGTGCCCTGGGTGAGTCACTGGGGAGAGTCCTATTTGTTTTGGGAGAGGGCAGGTGTGTGTGTGATGAGTAACATCAGATTACGCTGTTAGACTTGACCGTCGACATTAGGTCTGTCACTCACCTGTATGGGTCTTTGAGACTGCACTCTCCACTCTGGGTCTGGAATACTGGAACTCCCTTTGGTTCCTTTTAACCAAGAGATTTTCCATATGCTCATTTAACCCTTTTTAATGCTAGAGTCACAAGCTAGGATTATAGGCATATGGTAGATAACTGTGCTCGGAGAAGGGCAATGGCAACCCACTCCAGTATTCTTGCCTGGAGAATCCCAGGGACGGGCGAGCCTGGTGGGCTGCCGTCTCTGGGGTCGCACAGAGTCGGATACGACTGAAGTGACTTAGCAGCAGCAGCAGCAGCAGCAGATAACTGTGCTAGCTGTGTCCTTTTTTTTTTTTTTTTAAATATTTATTTATTTGACTGCTTCGGGTTTTAGTTGCAGCATGCTGCACTTTAGCTGTGGCATACAAACTCTTAGTTGCAGCACAGGGATCTAGTTTCCTGACCAGGTATCAGACGTGGGCCTCCTGCACTGGGAATACGAAGTCTTAGCCACTGAACCAGCTGGGGAGTCCCTGTGCTGTGTTTTGATAATAGTTTCCTGTAAATGGACATGATTCGACCTGTGGAGTGGCCACATGTATACAATTAAGCGTGCTAAGTTTCTTCAGTCATGTCAGCCTCTTTGTGACCCCTTGGACCACAGCCTGCCCAGGCTCCTCTGTCTGTGAGAGTCTCCAGGTAAGAATACTGGAGTGGGTTGCCATTTCCTCCTCCAGGGGATCTTCTCGACCCAGGGATGGAATCCACGTCCCTTAGGTCTTCTGCATTGCAGGCGGATTCTTCACCACTAGCGCCACCTGCCGTCACAATAGATGCTCTTATCATGAGTAAGAAAACAAAAATCCTAGCTTTGTAGCCAAGCTTTCTTTCCTAGGCCAGGAATCATGGGATTCAGAACCTTCACTTCCCAATCTTCCATATTCCCTCCAAATCAGGCACAGTTAAGTTAGAGGAATAATGTATTTTGTTTTGTTAAATTCTAGCCTTAAGTGTTGGAAACCAAGGTTCTGTTTGATAGCAGATTAGCATTGTTGATCTCATAAGCCCTCCTGATCCCAGGATCTCACGGTTTCTGCATTGAGTTGGACAACACTGACATTTTAGGGACAACATGGCTCTGAATTGAATTCGCCAGCTTTTCAAACAGCCAACCGGTGACAGCCGCAGTATATAGAACTGGAAACGAAGACAGGAGGAAACAAATCCTGCTTGCTTGAAAGTCAGCCAAACAAACAAAGTCTCCGCGTCCACGTGTCCCCATCGCCCTTTATCCTTCCGGAGATTTCCCCTCTGTCTTTTTTCTCCTTGCACCACAAACCTGTTCTCTTCAGCCTGCTGGAAACCTTTATGATTTTGAAGATCACTGGCATTCATTTTAAATGCTTCCGATGTTCTCTCCTTTAATGAGTATAGCAAATATCCCCTTAGCCAGAGCTCATGGAGCGTGAGTACAAAGCAGTGAGAACCATTCGGGTACCACGTCCTTGTGTGCCCCAGGCCCTGAAAGCCACAGCCTCCGTGTCCTCAGCCTTTGAGCGAGGTGAGGGCTCCCAGAGGGGTTGTGTTCTGACCTCTTCTTGTTCTGGTAAGTGTGCTGTGCCTTTTTACTTCAAGTGAAATGTTTAACCTAATATAGCACACATCTCAGGGAAACACAACTTCACATTTACGCTTTTAACAACTTCTTGTTGTAGATGGGTTGACTTTGGAAAAAGGTATTTAGTAAGTATCTTTTAATTGATTGACTTGGAGAGATCCTCCTTTGAATAGTTTTAAGCTTGGAGGAAAGAGAGTTTCCCAAAAGAGGCCAGAGCGTTACCATGGTGAGCGTGTGCTGCTGATGAAGCCTGCGGCTGGAGGAGCAGGAAATGAACCCGACTCCCCGAATCCAACTCACATCAAAGTGCTGGGGCGACGCCGTGGAGGCCGCCCTGGGTTAGCCCGGCGCTGCCTTGGTGGATTTTAATGAACCGAGTGGAAAGGCTTGTTGAGTCCAATTTCCTGAAGGGTGCTTGGTATGGGGCCAGAGGGCCTGTGGACCAGATGGAGCTGCAACAAGCATCGAAGTGGGTACCTTGGCGCTGGGCCTGCAACTTGGCCCCAAGGTGGATGCCCGGGGCTGAATGGCAGCAATCCGTGTGGCCTATGAGACTTGGGCCTGGCGGCTTTAACAGTGGGTGGATCGTGGAGAGATTAAGAGGTGGTGTTATGTGGCACCTGTCAGGGAGTGACAGGAATTAATACTTGCCCAGTGCCTTGCAGGCTTGACAGAGTCCAACACAGCGCAGTGGGGCCTAATGCAGATTTTAAATATTACTGTTACTTTTTTACAGCTTATCTATATAATGAAAATGATGTCCTTTACACAGCTTTGTGTCACTGTAGTTTTACTTTTATTTTCATTACACACTGTTCAAAAATGACAACTGAAAGGTCCAGAGTGAAAATTCGGCTTCCCATATATTTCCATCTATTCTACTGTTTCCTTGCAACCTTTTTAAATTCCATCCAGTATTTCTTTATGCAAATTCAAGCAAATCTTAAAACATAGTCTAATACGTATCTCTTTTTTGCCTTGAAGATAGCATTCAGGAAATACTGTTTGGCACCTTGCCATTATTTGTCATTATTTCACTTAATAAAATGTCTTGGAGATCTTTCCAAGACAGTGTATGAAGGGCTTTGTTCTTGTTTTTTTTTTCATTTTTATTTATTTTTTGGCTGCACCTCAGGCTATGTGGGGAAAGAAATGGCACCCCACTCCAGTACTCTTGCCTGGAAAATCCCATGGACGGAGGAGCCCTGTAGGCTGCAGACCATGGGGTCGCTAGGAGTCAGACACGACTGAGCAACTTCACTTTCACTTTTCACTTTCATGCATTGGAGAAGGAAATGGCAACCCACTCCAGTGTTCTTGCCTGGAGAATCCCAGGGACAGAGGAGCCTGGTGGGCTGCTGTCTATGGGGTGGCACAGAGTCAGACACGACTGAAGCAACGCAGCAGCAGCAGCAGCAGCTAAAAAATATAGTTCTTAGGAGAGCTTCATGTGAGTTCTCACCCTGTGAGAGTCCTTGGCTCCCACCAGAGTCTGTGCTCGTGTGCAGTCCAGGAGCTAACTTTCTTTGGAGACATCATTATAGGATGAAAGATTGGGAAGTCTGTAATGCTAAAGGTTCAGTTGCTCCAGGTAATTACTCACAGTGTCGTATGCATTTTGTTGGGTGACTCAGTCTCTGCCAGAGAACACGGTGGTTTGCCTTCACACATTATCAACTGCGGGTCTGGTGATGAAACAGCCCCTAGACAAAAGGCCTCCTCAGGCCTAGTGCACTTTGGTGTACTAAGAAGGGGTCCCCTTCAGCCTCAGCCTTTCCATGCTCCATCTTCCTGGCAGAGCCCACACTCACCAGATCTAGCAAGGGCCACACACGCAGTGTCCCTCCAGTATGAGGGGATCTAGGGGCCTCACCGTGTCATGAGCGAGTAAGTTGTTAAGTGTGGGATTCCCTGTAGGGCATGTCTGTGGTGCCCATTTCCGGCAAAGGCTCATGGTTGGTGCATCACCCAGGGAACTGCAGGCACCTCTCTGGTCCCTCTGCTGTTTGTCCCTGCACTGTCTGTCTCTCTCTTGTTGACCCATGCGTGTCCCTCTGAGGCCACAGAAACAGATCCTGTCCCACCATGAAGTTCATGTTTCTGGCTTCATTCACCTCATGCAATATGTCATGACCATGCACCACGCAGAACTCCTATGGTCACTAGCTTCAGAAGTCCAACTCAGTCAACTTAAGGAAAAAGAAGTTGTTGGCTCATCCCATTGGACCATGGGAAGGGAAGGGCTGCGCTGGCGTGGGGAAGGCTGGGTCCAGGGATCTAGGTGTTCCTGGAGCTCTCTCTGCCTGTCACGTCTCTGCTGGTCTCTGTGTGCCAGCTCCACCCTCTCCCGTGCCAGGCAGGCTCCAAGCAGCGGAAGAGATGACCACTAGGGTTCCAGATGTCAACTTGGTATGATAATGAACCAGCTTTGGTTTAATCTCAGAAAAAGCCTCTGGTCTGGTGGTTGGGTTCTTGGCCCACTCCTTGGGGTCTTTTAGTCGGAGGGGTGAGGGACTCTATGGTTGGTTGGGTCATGGGCTTGCTTTTGTGACTGCAGGCCTTCCCCCCAAATACTTCTTGGAAAGGAGGCGGCAGTGGGCCGGCAGGCATCAGGTCTGGCCACACTTCACTCTCCCCACCCCAGGTCACCCCTGCTTTTCTGATTCATTGGCCCTGCCCTCTTCTCTCCCCTCCCCCAACCCCCCGCCCCTGAATCCACCACCCTGCAGCGCTCTGGGAAATGCTCCTCCCCACCGTTCTGGATCTGCCACCAGCAGTACATAGTTCACAGCTGGAGTGCAAAGAGCCCTGCAGGGAGACCTGGGTCTTCACGGTCTGCCTGTGGCCACACCACTTCAGTTAACACAGCTGTACAGTGGGGATATAATCAAACCCAGCCTGCCTGGTGGTTGTGATGGGTAGGGAATTGACACGGCTCCTTGTCCTCCCAGCAGTGGGCAGTAAGTGGGGGCGGAAGTGGATGTAATAACCCTGGGTGCCCTGCCTATACGCACCATGGGACTGACTCTCTTCTGCGTCTCTATAATCCACAGTGCCTGGGGGTGTAGCAGGGCTCCATGAATGTTTACTTACATCTGATCTGTTTTCTAAAGCCTTTGCCTTGTATCAGTATTAAATCATGGAAACAGGGTAGCCTAAATCAGAAGCTACCTGTGTTTTTACTTCCTTTATTGCCAATATCACTCTTAGCAATCAGGCTGGATCGGGCATTTGGAATATATTTGGAATAAAAAAATCCCATCCTGAAGTTGACAACATGTCTTTATTTTTCAGTTCAGTTCAAGTCACTCAGTCGTGTCCGACTCTTTGTGACCCCGTGGACTGCAGCACACAGGGCTTCCCCGTCTATCATCAACTCCCAGAGCTTGCTCAAACTCATGTCCATCAAGTTGGTGATCCCATCCAACCATCTCATCCGCTATCGTCCCCTTCTCCTGCCTTCAATCTTTCCCAGCGTCAGGGTCTTTCCCAATGAGTCAGTTCTTCCCATCAGGTGGCCAAAGTATTGGAACTTCAGCTTCAGCATCAGTCCTTCCAATGAATATTCAGGACTGATTTCCTTTAGGATGGACTGGTTGGATCTCCTTGCAGTCCAAGGGACTCTCAAGAGTCTTCTCCAACACGACAGTTCAAAAGCATCAATTCTTAAGTGCTCAGCCTTCCTTATGGTCCAACTCTCATATCCATACATGACTACTGGAAAAACCATAGCTTTGACTAGATGGAACTTTGTTGGCAAAGAAATGTCTCTGCTTTTTAATATGCTGTCTAGGTTGGTTATAGCTTTTCTTCCAAGGAGCAAGCATCTTTTAATTTCATGGCTGCAGTCACCATCTGCAGTGATTTTGAAGCCCAAGAAAATAAAGTTTGTAACTGTTTCCATTGTTTCCCCATCTATTTGCCATGAAGTGAACTGATGGGACCAGATGCCATGATCTTAGTTTTTTGAATGTTGAGCTTTAAGCCAATTTTTTTCACTCTCCTCTTTCACTTTCATCAAGAGGCTTTTCTCTTCCTCTTCACTTTCTGCCCCAAGGGTGGTATCATCTGCGTGTCTGAGGTTATTGATATTTCTCCCAGCAATCTTGATTCCAGCTTGTGCTTCATCCAGCCTGGCATTTCACATGATGTACTCTGAATATAGGTTAAATAAGCAGGGTGACCATATACAGCCTTGATGTATTCCTTCCCCAATTTGGAACCAATCTGTTGTTTCATGTCCGGTTCTAACTGTTGCTTCTTGACCTGCATACAGATTTCTCAGGAGGCAGTTCAGGTGGTATGGTATTCCCATCTCTTGAAGAATTTTCCACAGTTGGTTGTGATATACACAGTCAAAGGCTTTGGCATAATCAATAAAGCAGAAGTAGGTGTTTTTTTGGAATTCTCTTGCTTTTTCAGTGATCCAATGGATGTTGGCAATTTGATCTCTGGTTCCTCTGCCTTTCCTAAATCCAGCTTGAACATTTGGAAGTTCATGGTTCACGTACTGTTGAAGCCTGACTTGGAGAATTTTGAATACTACTTTCTAGCGTGTGAGATGGCTGCAATTGTGCAGTAGTTTGAATATTCTTTGGCATTGCCCTTCTATGGGATTGGAATGAAAATGGACTTTTTCCAGTCCTGTGGCCACTGCTGAGTTTTCCAAATTTGCTGGCGTATTGAGTGCAGCACTTTCACAGCATCATCTTTCAGGATTTGAAATAGCTCAACTGGAATTCCATCACCTCTACTAGCTTTGTTCGTAGTGATGCTTCCTAAGGCCCACTTGACTTCACATTCCAGGATGCCTGATTCTAGGTGAGTTATCACACTATTGTGGTTATCTAGGTCATGGATATCTTTTTTGTATAGTTCTTCTGTGTATTCTTGCCACTTCTTCTTAATATCTTCTGCTTCTGTTAGGTCCACACAATTTCTGTCCTTCATTGTGTCCATCTTTGGATGAAATGTTCCCTTGGTGTCTCTAATTTTCTCGAAGAGATCTCTAGTCTTTCCCATTCTGTTGTTTTCCTCTATTTCTTTGCATTGATCACTAAGGAAGGCTTTCTTATCTCTCCTTGCTATTCTTTGGAACTCTGTATTCAAATGGGTATATCTTTCCTTTTCTCCTTTGCCTTTAGCTTCTCTTCTATTCACAGCTATTTGTAAGGCCTCTTCAGACAACCATTTTGCCTTTTTGCATTTCTTTTTCTTGGGGAAGGTCTCGATCCTGCCTCCTGTACAATGTCACAAACCTCTGTCCATAGTTCTTCAGGCACTCTGTCTATCAAATCTAATCCCTTGAATCTGTTTGTCACTTCCACTATATAAAGTGTAAGGGATTTGATTTAGGTCATACCTGAATGGTCTAGTGGTTTTCCCTACTTTCTTCAATTTAAGTCTGAATTTGACAATAAGAAGCTCATGATCTGAACCACAGTCAGCTCCTGGTGGTGTTTTTGCTGACTGTATAGAGCTTCTCCATCTTCAGCTGAAAAGATATAATCAATCTGATTTCTGTTTTGACCATCTGGTGATGTCCATGTGTAGAGTCTTCTCTTGTGTTGTTGGAAGAGGGTGTTTGCTATGACCAGTGCATTCTCTTGGCAAAACTCTGTTAGCCTTTGCCCTGCTTCATTTTGTATTCCAGGGCCAAATTTGCCTGTTACTCCAGATATCTCTTGACTTTCTACATTTGCATTTCAGTCTTCTATGATGAAAAGGACATCTTTGTTGGTGTTAGTTCTAGAAGGTCTTGTATGTCTTCACAGAACTGTTTAACTTCAGCTTTACTGGTTGGGGCATAGGCTTGGATTACTGTGGTATTGAATGGTTTTCCTTGGAATTGAAGAGAGATCATTCTATCATTTTTGAGACTGCAACCAAGTATTGCATTTCAGACTCTTTTGTTGACTATGAGGGCTACTTCATTTCTTCTAAGGGATCGTTGCCCACAGTAGTAGATATAATGGTCATCTGAATTAAATTCACCCATTCCAGTTCACTGATTCCTAAAATGTTGATGTTCACACTTGCCATATCCTGTTTGACCACTTCTAATTTACCTTGATTCATGGACCTAACATTCTAGGTTCCTAGGGAGTATTGTTCTTTATAGCATCAGACTTTACTTCCATCACCAGTCACATCCACAAATGGGCATTGTTTATGCTTTGGCTCCGTCTCTTCATTCTTTCTGGAGTTATTTCTCCACTCTTCTCCAGTAGCATACTGGGCACCTACCAACCTGGGGAGTTCATCTTTCCAGTGTCATATCTTTTTGCCTTTTCATACTGTTTGTGGGGTTCTTAAGGCAAGAATACCAAAGTGGTTTGCCATTCCTTTCTCCAGTGGACCACATTTTGTCAGAACTTTCCCCCATGACCCGTCCGTCTTGGGCGGCCCTACAGGGCCTGGCTCATAGTTTCATTGAGTTAGACAAGACTGTGGTCCATGTGATCAGTTTGAGTAGTTTTCTGTGATTGTGGTTTTCATTCTGTCCACCCTCTGATAAGGATAAGAGGCTTATGGAAGCTTCCTGATGGGAGAGACTGACTGTGGGGGAAACTGGGTCTTGTTCTCATGGGTGGGGCCATGCTCAGTAAATCTTTAATCCAATTTTCTGTTGACGGGCAGGGCTGTGTTCCTTCCCTGTTCTTTGACCTGAGACCAAACTGTCCTGGAGGTAATGAAGATAATGGTGACCCCCTTCAAAAGGTCCCAGGCACACACTGCCTCACTCAATGCCCCTGACCCTGCAGCAGGCCACTGCTGACCCATGCCTCTGCTGGAGATTCCTGGACACTCACAGGCAAGTCTGGGTAAATTTTCTGGGGGTTCTCAGTCCCTTTGCTAGATCCCCAGGTTAGGAAATCTGTTGTGGGTTCTAGAACTTTATTAACAGTGCAAGAATTTCTTTGGTATAATTGTTCTGCAGTTTGTGGGTTGTCTTTATTTTTCAAGGATTTCAAAGTTCACGCAAACCAGCTTGTTGGCATTCTCAGATCACCAAAAGTACTTAGGTCCCAGGGACATCAGGAATGACGTTGTCCTAAGGCCCTGTGGTGGCTGTGAGTAAAGGAACATGGGGAGAAAGCCAGCTCCTTCTGCTTTCTAGATCTTGTGGCCCCCTGGAGAGGACTCTGCTCTGAGTCAGCCTGTCTCTCCCAGGCTCAGCAGAACCACGCAGGCCCACCACCCTCCCCATCCTGCATCCTCAAGTGGGGAAACATTGAGTCAGGGTATCACTTATGCCTACAGTTGTCAAAGTGCAACAGGACTTTATGTGTCTTTGGGCATCTTTTGTGCCCTGCTGCTCTCAGGAATGAGGAGCAGGAGATTTTCTTCCTTAACAAAGGAGAGACAGAGACTTGAAGAATTTAGATAGGAATTAGCATGCTTTCTGAATAACAAATGTGAAACTATGTTTATCTAGGCTTTTGATCTAGTGGTGGTTTATTTTCCATTTGGAGCAGGATTAGTGAGGGAGCTAAACTTTCTGTTGAAGGGTTTGGTGAGTATTGGGGTCTCTCTTTTTATCCTGCTATTTTCCACTCTCCGACTTCTCTGTGTGTGTGTGTTCATGTGTTCTTATCTCTTCCTTTCTCTAGTGACTTGCTTTTCCTCTTCACCTTTATGAAATTGATGTCTTTTTCATCTTTGTTGTATTTCTCAAGTAGGGTTTTTATATTTGATATTTTTGTTTCAAAAAAGGAATGACTGGCTGGTTTCACTTGTCTCTATAGACAAAAAAGAGTGAACAGGGACACCTAAATCCAGGCACCTTCTCTGATGCAACCCTTGCATCGATTTTTCTCTGTGAGTCACACTTCCCCCACCAAGAGAGGCCTGCTCTCCTGCAACAGAGGCCAGGCCCCCACAGCCCTCAGCAGTTGGGGCTGATGTCAGTATCTTCACAGGCATTTTTCTTGATACCTTTTGATCTGTAGCATCCTTTGAGGGCTGGGGCAAAGTAAGTCAATTCACTAGTTACTTTTAATGAGAAATCCAGGGAAGCCTCAGAGAACTCAAAGGGACCAGAGCCCCTCATTGGTTCTGGAGAGTACAGGGTTAGACTTCTGCAGATGACAGTAACTTGTAGCCCAGTCATTAAGTGACATGGGGAAGTTTGCTTTTGTTAATGGTCTTCTCCTGCTTTCAGTGATTCCCCTTCTTTGTGAAATATCTTTCCCTCTATTTGATCCCTAGTGCTTACTGTCCTCATGTTTGGTCCCGCTAACACCATTGTCTCATCCACTCTGAGAAAAGGGCCCAGGACAGCCATTTACACTTTAGTATGAATTTGAACCAATGTATTAAGGAGGATTTGTATGTAGAACAGAATCTTAAGAGCATGAAAGAATTGGACTCTTACATCTTTAGTTACACTAACCCTCACTAAGTTATTTCCTTTTGGTATGAATGCAAGCAGTGAAGCACAGTAATAGAAATTACGGATTATATTCATATTACATTACGATTGTTGCAAATATCTCAAAATACCACTTATATTCATCTTACTTCATAATTATGCTATTTATTAGACCCCACTCCAAATCTTTTATATAGAATATTAATAAAGAAGTAGAAACCTTAGTATAATTTTAAAACATATTTCAATAATAGTTTCAATATAGTTTCTGTAGTCCTATATTTTATTTTATCCATTTAGAAATATTATCCTGGGATCAGATCTTGATTTCACTAAACTGCCAAAGGGTCCAGACATAGGAAAGATTAAGAACTCTGCATTACTAGGATATTAGGCTGCTTCTACCAGGAGTAGATTTCTTTTTGCAGCAAAGGGAATTTTGTCAGTGCCCTTCAGTTTTACTAAGAGAGGTCCTGACTATCTCTCACTTCTTAAGAGAGATGCAAAAAGTGCAGGCCAGCCTCTGAGTCCCTAGGGAGACCCACTCTTGCCCTGGAGGTTACTAAACTGATAAGGAAGTGGCAAGTGGTACCAGCCAGTGGAGGAAGTGCTTGTCGAGCTCCGCCTTGGCTGAGCAGCCTGAGGTTTGGGTCTGAAAACCCAGTTCAGAGTCTGGCTGACTCCTGCTCAGAGAGGTGGTGGCAGACACATTGGGTCGGCCAGAAAGTTTGTTCAGATATTTCTGTAGCAGCTTACGGAAAACCCCAAACGAACTTTTTGGCCAACCCAATACTTCTGTCCTATATTTTTAGAGGACCATAATTGTAGCGTCATCCACAGACCCAATAGGACCCCCACTGTTAAGGCCCGACTTTGTGCCTCAGGGAACTCCCATCTCTGGGTTAGGTCCCCACATTTCAGACACCACCCCAGGGCCCAAGGACAATTTCCCCATCAGGCACCGGCTGTGAGTCTTGGGTTCCTTCCACCCTCTCTGGCTTCTTAGGGGGCACACCGCTGCCCCCCCAAATGAGGCTGGTCAAAGGGCATCATTCCAGAAGCCCGGGGGCCGGCGGCAGACAGCGTCATTGACGGAGCACTGAGGATGCTACATCGGGTCCCCAAGCCTGCAGGGAGCCTGTGTGTGCTGTGTGCAGGGGCTCCTCACCGAGAGCAAGCAGCTGAGCTGGAGGCCACCTGGTGCACGAGCAGGAAGCACGAGGCTACCGGCTGTGCTTGGGCCTCCATGAGGTTTGGTTCAGTCTGGGGGCGTTTACTAGAAGCTTCTGCAGGTGCATCTGAGCTGCAGTCCACAGGTTATACCTTTGGTTCCCACCACCCGCAGGACAGAAACATGGGTCCTCCTTTCCCCTCCTCTGCTCTCTCCTCCCACATGAGCTGGTGCTCCCGGAAGCAACACCATGCCACCTGCTCACTGGAAGGACAGATGCTTCCTTTGTTCTAAGAGGCTGCACTGATTTGAAGACAGAGAACAAGCAGTGTCTCCATTGCCCTGGTTTAAGCCTTTTACAAGCCCTTCCCAGATGCCTGTCTCTTTCAGGGACTTTCTCCTGGCCCTGCCAGTTTCTGTCGCCTCCCTCTTGCCATCTTGCCCTTTTGCCTGCTCCTCTAGGCCAGGAGTAGGTAACAAGAGAGAGCAGTGGTGACTGTGGCAAGCTGGAGACCACACCCTGCACGACAGGGAGCCATCCCCCAGCTTGAACGGGATGGTACCCAAGGAACCAGGAGGCTAACCCTGACTGCCCTACCTTCAAATGCAGCCCCCTTGTGACTCTCACTCATCCCACCTGGCTTCCTTTTCCTTCATGGCATATATATATGCCACCAGGCACATGGATTTATTTAGCTTTGTCTACCCCACTAAAATGGAAACTCCATCACATGGAGGATTTCCACCCCGCCCACTGTTATATCCTTAGGGCCTAGAATATTGCTTGGCACAGAGTAGATGCTTAATGAATATTTGCAGAATGACTACAGGAATTTTGGCTGGATTTGGTAGTTTTTAAGAGAAGCCAGAAATCCGGTTGTTTATGTGAAAGCTCCCAGTTCAGACACACTCATCACTATGCCGGCCAGCACTGCCCAAGCCCAGCAGATCTGTGAGCCAGTTGTGACTGGTTTATCCTCTTTTCTGTACACTATGGCCCTACTGGGCTCGAGTTATGCCATTGGCCCTTTGGATTTTCTGCATTCTAATCAACTTTTACCCTGCTGAGCCTCTTGAACTGCTGCTCAGCATCCTTACTCTCGTCTTCGAAGAAACCCTATTCTTTTGTAGACCAGCCCCAGGCATGCCTGCCCTGGCTGCTGCTGGAAATTGCTTTCTCTGTGGTCCCCTGCCCAGAGACCTGGCCAGGGTCACCTCTGCCCCTCCTCCTAAGAGCTTTGATTCCTTTCTGTCTCTTTTTCCATCTTTTTGCTCTTTGTCATTGTCCTCAGGATGTTTCCCCAGCATAAAAATACCTTGTTTTCTGTTGACAACACCCTACTGGGCTCCAGGCACTTTATATCTGAGCTCACTTACCTGCTCTCTTTTTTTTGTTTGTTTCTTGGCTGTGCTGCATGGCGTGTGGGATCTTAGTTCCCCAACTGGGGACTGAATCTGTGCCCCCTGCAGTGAAAGCACCGTGTCTTAACGACTGGACTATCGGAATATCAGGAAGTCCTTCCACCCTATGTTTTAATATGTGGAAGGCCATCCTCATCTTGTGGAGACTCTCCTTTAGGCTGTGTTTCATGTTTGTCGCACTTTGAGGACCCACAGGTACATTTGAAGCCCAAGGATCCCAGGACCGATCTGGGGGTGCCACACCGTTTACCATCGTTTTTGGAATTAGGCGTTTGATAAGCCATGGACTCTGCTTCAGGCTTCCTAGGTGGCACTAGTGGTAAAGAACCCAATTGCCAATCCAGGAGATGTAAAAAAGCAGGTTCGATCCCTGAGTCAGGAAAATCCCCTGGAGGAGGACATGGCAACCCACTCCAATATTCTTGCCTGGAGAATCCCATGGACAGAGGAGCCTGGCGGGCTACAGTCCATGGGGTTGCAAAGAGTCAGACAGGACTCAAGCGACTTAGCATGCATGGGTGCTTATTCTTCCTCAGCACAAACAGTGAAAGATCACTTTTTACCTCATTGTGTTTCAGCCTGGGCCAGAGCTTGTGATGAATCTTTAGCACTTATCTTTTTATTTCTCTCTCCATTGGAACCTGGCTTCTGGCGTTTGAATCCAAAGGGTATTATAATTAAACTCAGTAAGCAAGCCAGTTCCTGGAAACTAGCTCTGAGATGTATTTACATAAGCCCCAAATGTATTTACTTACTGATTTTTTTCCCCTCCTTTGAATCAATTTCATTTTTATAATCTATATAAGAAATTTCCCCTTCTAAATAGCATTTAAGTTATGATTTGAAACAGGGGGTTTGGGGATAGGATGACCTCAAGCAGTGTCATGTTATCAACCTTATTCCTTCAACAATAGAAGAAATTAGATGAGAATTGGCCTGGGGCGGGGTGGGGTGGGACTCCCTGAACAACTAGAAAGAAATTCTGAAATAATTTAAATAAGTTCCCTCAACTATGAAGAGTTTTCTTTTTTCTTCCCCACTGATCACTTTGAAGGTAAAGCAAGATGGCCTCTGACTCAAAAGATGACCTGCCAACCTTTCCCATTTTCTTCTTCTTTTTTGATGCTGCATTAACTCTCTGGGATGCTCTGAGCTCCTGGAAGCTGAAGACCAATCCCCCCACCCCCATCCCCTTGCCCAGAATTACCCTGTGCCGAATGTAGTGATGGGTTCTGGCTGCGTTGGGTGCCCAGCTCTGCTGTCAGATGTGAAGGCTGCCTTCTGGGTAGTCATGGGAACCAGGAGTGGCGATGCGAGCTGACCTATGGGGGGAGCCGCAGAAGTGGATTATTTAGTGTGCTTTATTATATATACTGCAGCTTGAAAGGAGTGATTTTGAGGATGTAAAAATTATACTTGCCATAAGGAATCACGCCACCATTGTTCAGAAAAATACCGATAGGATTTGGGGGCTAATCCTGGAAAATGTATTGGTGATATTCCTCCCAGGGTTACCCCAGTATCCCACCCCCTGCTTCTGGACATTCAAAATACTAAGGATTGACGTGCTCTGGGATCCTGCTTCTAGAACAATGGTACCTTGCTCTAACGCAACCATAAAGTGAAGATGTTGCAGTAAGGTGTGCTGCTGCTAAGTCGCATCAGTCTTGTCTGACTCTGTGTGACCCCATAGACAGCAGCCCACCAGGCTCCCCCGTCCCTGGGATTCTCCAGGCAAGAACACTGGAGTGGGTTGCCATTTCTTCTCCAATGCATGAAAGTGAAAAGTGAAAGTGAAGTCACTCAGTCGTGCCCGACTCCTCGAGACCCCATGGACTGCAAGCCTCTCAGGCTCCTCTGTCCATGGGATTTCCCAGGCACGAGCACTGCCGTGGGGTGCCACGGCCTTCTCCAGTAAGGTGTGCTAGGTTCTTCATTTACAGGCACAGCAGGAGGTGCGGATTAGGTGGCAGATCCAGGGGTGGTTGACAGTGGGATGCTCCCAAGAGTGAAGTGATGTATGTCTTAACAGACATTTAAATCTGTCACAATCAGGAAGAACTTTCACAGCTCACTCCTTCATTTTACCCAGGTTAAGTGTCTTCTTTGAACAAACTGGCACTGTGTCTCCTCTCCCAGTGAGGAGGGCTTCAGGCAACAGAAGGAATATAAGCAAGGGTCCTTTATCTAGGAAAAGTAGGACACCGGGGAGGACTTGAAGGAAAGTGGAGGGGCTGCAGCCCAGACGGAGCAGGGGCACAGAGGCTGGGGGTGGAAAGCAGGGAGCTGCCGGACGGTGCAGGGCCGTGACGTTGGGGGAAGAATTCGGGGCTCTGGTCCTGGGCAGTGGGCCCATGGGGAAGCTTGTCACCCAGGGCAAGTTCCACCAGGTGTGCTGCAGTAGTGGGGAGAGTGGAAACACCCTTCGACAGACGAGCTGCAGGAGGAGAAACCCTCATTATATGAGGATGAGCTGTATCAGAAGAGGCCCACCTTCATCGGTAAATAGTGTCTAAAAAGGTTTGGTGTATGCCACTTTGAACAATGATACAAAAAAATTCTGAAAAAATGTTTTCTTAGATTTTTGCAGCTCTCATGCAATAACTGCAGCTTTGTGCTAGATCTTAGAATGAATCAACTGTTGGCTTCTTTTCCCGGCTTGTGTTTTTATTTGATCTACAAGGACGGTCCTTTCATCCTTTTTCTTTCATGGGCCTCACAAATCCAGGTACTTCCAAAAGGCCATGTTAGATCTCCGTGACTATAGTTTTCTTTTTTTCTTTTTTAATGTATACAGTTTAATGAGTTTCGAGACAGCATACACCTGTGAAACCATCACCACAATCAAAGTAATATCTCTCACCTCCAAATGTTTCCTCATGTTCCTTTGTTTCATTTTATTGACTTTTCTGGTAAGAACATTTCACATGAGATCTACCTTCTTAAACTCTTAAGTGCACAATAGACTATTGTTAACTGTAGGCACCATATCAGATATAGTATGTCCTGTAGCAGATCTCTAGAATTAATCTTAGACAACTGAAATTTTATACCAATTTAATATCTCTCCACTTCTCCCTTTCAATAGACCTTGGCAGCCACCAAATGGCAAAAATTCAGTCTTTTTAATAGCCGCAGAGTATTCCATTGTATGTATCGGCCCCATCATCTTATATCCACTCATCTATTGATAGATATTTAGATTGCTTCAATTGTTGATTTTTTTAAAGAAAAATATTATTTATTTATTTGGCTGTACTGGGTCTTAATTGTGGTACACAGAATCTTTAGTTAAGGCATGCAGCAGCTAGTTCCTTGGCCAGGGATCAAACCTAGGCCTCCTGCATTCAGAGCTTGGAGTCTTACCTGCAGACCACCCTGGAAGTCCCAGTTGTTGACTTTTGAGGGGTGTGTTTTTTCTGAATAAAAAAAAAAAAAAAAAAAGACAAGGCCATGGGATGTGACACCTTCCACTTCTCCCTTGACTTTTGATGCAGAATCATGGAAACGTTCAAGGCTTCCCCACTTTCCCCAAGGTCCACCTCAATCCTTTGATGCTTTCACTGTTCCCTTGCAGCGCCCACTGTGCCTGGAACCCCGTCTTCTCTTCCTTAGCTGTCACCGCTGTCACTCTGCCAGGTTCTTTTTGGGTTTGGTTGAGGAACAGGCCTCCAAAGTCACTTTCATCAATTTTATGAAATCCTGCAAATGAGCCTCTTGCCCAGACATCTAGGGCATAACATTTCATATGGTGGGATAATTCCATTTGCTTTGGCTTCTGAGGGCTCCGCGGGGTGTGGGAATGCAGTAGGCTAATCATCTTGCTGGGCTAGACCTGACTCTGACACTGACTGACCTTGAGCTGCTCAGGGCCTCAGTGTTACGAATCTGGAAAGTGGGGACTAGATGCCTGCCTCACCCAGTGCAGAGCTGGAAAGGTTCAAAGGCAGGAAGATACCCTCCTGCTGTGGGGAACACTAACAAGGACGGGGGCACTTATGCGATTTCAGGGAAACTCTTGGTAGATGAAAGGCTGAGTCTGGAATGCCTTTTCCTCTCATTTCCATTTCGTAAGAACTCACAGAAACCATCGGATTAATCTACCTCAGGACTTGGCAGGATTTATTGGGGACGGGATGTGCACAGTCCTTTAGCCCACAGTACACCCACAGGTTCCAAGAAGGTGCAGGCACTTGACACGAGATTCACATTGGGAAGTGCTAACGTTGCATGGACCCGGGCAGAGAAGCCAGATGTAGGGCTCATGTCTGCCGTGTGAATGTGACCTGTTCCCGGATGTGTTTCCTTTGACCCAGGAAAGAGACAGCCGCAGACAGAGCCTGAGAGCCCCCGGCTGCTATTCCAGGAGGCACAGAGGCTTCTGTTTGGCCTTAGAAAGGCCAGTGGAGTCGTCGCATCTGAGCAGAAATGTTGCTTATTGTGGGAGACTTCCTGAAAGTTCATCTCAGGCAGCCTCTCTGGAGTCTCTGGGTTTGGCACTTAGCGCATGTCTGAGATCTAAAGCTGCTTTCATCTTCCTCAGGAGCCCTGCCTAGCGAAGTGGGGGACTACACTTAGTCCAGTTCAGCCTGAAACTTTGTCCAACCCAGTAGTTGAAAGAGCCTTCTTTGGTATAGCTTGTTCCCTTGGGGTAACTGTTTAGCCTTCCAGATCGCTCTCCTCTGCCCTCTCCTTCCCAAGATGGTGATGGAGGCCCAAGATGGTGCCAGAGGCCCGGTCGGCTGGGGCCCCGTGTGCAGACTAGCTGTGTCTGCCAGGGTTGCTCAGCCTATTTCCTGCCTGCACTGGCCTCTGCCTTTTTTTTTGTTGAGGTCACAGGGGAGCTTGGGGGATTTTCTGAGAGTCAGCTCATGGCTCACCACATTCTTAATTCTGTGGAGGCTGCCCACTCCCTCTGTGGTGTAGAAGATTCCCCACAGTGGTTTTCTCTGAATCCCAACTGGGGAGGGTCCGAGAGACACTGTCCTCTGGGCTCATCTCACTCCATTCGGGCCCCTGCTCATTGCTCTGGAGTTTTAAAGCCCACCTCTTATTGCTCATCCCTCTCTGCCCTCCCTGAAACTGTATTGGTAAATGGGGTTGGGGTAGAGAAAAGCTGGCTTACCCTCAGGAGACCATTAATCAAGATACTCCAGAGACCCTCAAAAATATGTCTGCTGTTACATGTACATCCGTATGCATCTCTTATATTTTTTATGTCCTGATGTCCTCTCTACCTAACTAGAAGTTGCTATTTATGTTTAAACATCCCTTTTGCTACAAATAAGTTCTTTTTGCTCAAATGATCCTGTACGATAAATTGTGAGACATAAACCCATTTTACAGATTAGAGAACCGCGGATCACAAGAATTAAAGAATTGCTACACGTTACTTGGCAGGCAAAGTGGGGCCTGAGAATTTAAACCCAGGCTTTCTGAGGGCAAAAGCCATGCTATTTTGACTCCTTTAAGCTTGCTGGCTCCCTGAAGGCAGGGGTCATGTCTTTTACATCTCTCTTGTCCCAGTGTCCTACACCAGCAATGCTTGCTAAGTCCTGGTGAGTGATGACTGACATACAGGACATACTCCCTAAACTTGAGGGAAGGGAACCTCACAGAGATGTTTTCCAAGGAGGGCTGGAGGCAGGTATGAGGTGGGGGAGATATACTAAATGATTCAAAGAGGACTGGAATGTCAATGGAGGGTTCTGGTAGGATGCAGGGAGTGTGAATGTGGCTGATTCATTCATTCCCCTGGTCCTGTGCACCACCAGACCAGCCTGGGCAGGCACTGCTCCAGGGAGGGAGTGATGTGGCTTGGGGGAGCAGGGAGCAGTTTACAATAACGTCAGAGTAAACAGGACCCCTGAGGATGCCAAAAGACCCTTGCAGAGCTGGAGCCAGACTCTCCTGGGCTGGCAGGCATCTGTGATCCTGGGCCAACCCTAGAGAGGGGGTTGGAGGCTAGGATGGAGGCTGGCCACCGAGGCTGCAGAGAGGGGGTGAGGGGACCCAGTGGCACTGATGTCGTGCAAGTTCAGGAATGTCTAGCTTTGCCTTGGCCTGCAACAGTGAAGGTTGGCGTCTGTATGATTTGCAGAAAAGAAGAATGGTAGAATGATATAGCTCAGGAGGTCTGCAAGAGGTCAAACAGTCACTCTTCCAAATCCAGGTAGAGGGGCCTAAGTCTAATCATGCTATGCCTGGGATCCTGAGATGAGCAAAGGCTGGAAGCAGGCTAAGATGACACCCTACTCTGGCTTGGGTGCCAACCTTGAGGAGCAAGTCAGAGCTTTCCTTTGGGTGTTAACAATTTTCTTTAGTGAAGACAGGTGTGAAAGAAGGAAGGGGGAAGAAGAAAGTGGCTTCCAGAAGACTCTAGGAGTAATGGACTAAGGAAACATCGTTATCATTCTCGTCAGTGACATTTTCATACTGAGCCATTGTTGAGAACTGGAGACATATGCAAAGCCATTTTGTCCAACCTTCTCCAACGCAGACTTCCCTCACCCCCCGATTTTGCTGTGGATGTTCTGGCTCATGAGGTCTCAATGGGGGTGGGAGATGATCCTCCATCCCCTATCCCAGGGCATGTTGGCAGTGTCTGGAGACATTTTTGGTTGTCCTGCTGGGAGGCAGGTGGTCCTGGCACCTGGTGGGCAGAGCCCAGGGGTACTGTTGAACATCTACAGAGCACAGGATGGCTGGCAACACAGAGCCATCCAGCCAAGTGTCAGCAGTGCTCAGCTAGAGAAACCTGCTCTGGCTGGATATACTATGTTATGGGAGATTTTTTGTTTTTAATATTTTTCCTTTAAAAATGTTAAAGTAAGTTGATTTGTAATGTTGTGTTAGTTTCAGTTGTACAACAAAGTGATTCTGTTTGAAGAATCATAAATAATATATATGTATCCTTTTTCAGATTCTTTTCCATTAGGTTGTTAGGTTCCATTATGATGTTGAATATAGTTCTCTGTGCTTCCATTATGTCCTTGTTGTTTATTTTATACATGATAGTGTATATCTGTTAATCCCAAACTTACAGGAGCTTTATTAACTAGGATGCTGTGCTGTGCTTAGTCGCTCAGTCATGTCCGACTCTTTGCAACCCGATGGACTGTAAGCCCATCAGGCTCCTCTGTTCAAGGGGATTCTCCAGGCAAGAATACTAGAGTGAGTTGCCATGCTCTCTTCCAGGGGATCTTCCCAACTCAGGGATTGAACCCAAGTCTCCTGGACTGCAGGTGGATTCTGTGCCATCTGAGCCATCAGGGAAGCCCAAGTATACTGGATTGGGTAACCTATCCCTTCTCCAGGGGATCTTCCTGACGCAGGAATTGAACTGGGGTCTCCTGCATTGCAGGCAGATTCTTTCCCAGCTGAGCTACCGGGGAAGCCCCTATTAACTAGGCTAGTAACTCTAAATTCTCAATCTGATTCTAGTCTTATGCAGCATGAATGTATGCTGTATTATTTCTCCTGGTTCAAGATCTCAACTGCTAAATGGGCTAAGTTATGAGACTTTCTTGCTCGTAATTAAGGTATGAGTTTTCAGATCAGGCCGGCCAGAATGATTTCATTCACTGAAGCATTGTATGCTGAGATCTACGAAGACAGGAGCTCACTGCCTGCCTCCAGTCAGCTTTTGGTCTAGCCAGAGAGCTGGGAATTGTCAGCAAAGCGAGAATGGCCACAAGCATGTGCGTATGTACTTCAGTTCATCCAAGAAGGCAGGAGTTGAATGCAGAGGGCGGGAAAAGGCCTGTCCACCCATGGGAGGGAGGGGAGGAGAAAGGCGTCTGCGATTGCTTGGTGCTGATGTGCAGAGTGAGAACAGCAGCCCGAGTGTGAACCCCTGCAGCCATCTTACAGCGAGGAGCGGACGCAGGAGGCCTCAGCTGTGAGTAAGGATGGGTTTTTAGGAAACAAGCACACAGAGGCGCGTCAGAGTCTCTGCATTACATTCAGATATGCGATCGTCACGCATTCTGTATCTTTCTCGCTTCTCTCAGCTTGCTGGGGAGCCCCAATTTCCACTGACCGTGAGTGGGAGGGACCCGGCAACCGGCCAATAAAAGGTATTTCTGCCTCAGCCTGTTTCGGGTTCTTGTCCCTTTTGGGTAAATGCTCCTCCTTCAGTCTCTCTATTCGGGTGATTTTTTTTTTTTTTTTTTTGCTTCTTCAGGGCTGGCCCCTCTCCAGCCTCCCCAGGACGGCGCCTGCACGGAAGGAAAGGCCAAATGTCCTCCAGGCTATTTGAGGAGGGTGGCTGGCCCCTGTGTCTCCCTGGTTTCATGGAGCTGGAAATGGTGTGCGGTGTGCGGTCTGTGCCGCTGGTGCTGTTGGGGTCTGGTGGACCTTCTTCCCTGGCTGACCCAGGCTTGCCTCAGTATGCTGGCACACCTCCATGGCCCTGAGCCAGGCAGTCACCCATGGCCTCTGTGGTGGGATTGACCTGCCTTCTCTTCCCTGCCCTTAGCCCTGATGGCAGAGGAAGACTTGAGGGTGCTCTTTTTTTTTTTTTAAAGCATATTAGTATTTTTATTTATTTGGCTGCAGCAGCTATTAGTTGTGACATGCAAACTCTTAGTTGTGACATGTGGGATCTGGTTCCCTGACCAGCTGTCAAACCCTGGCCCCCTGCACTGGGCGCGTGGAGTCTCAGCTGCTGGAGCGCCAGGCAGTCCCTAGAGGGCGCTCTTTACCACCTTCTCGCATCTCCCCGCGCACGGCCCCCCCACCCCCACCCCCCAACCCCGCCAACCCCGTGCTCTCGGTGGTGCCATTTTTATTCTGCTCCCCGTGTCCTCGGTGGGAAACTGGGCATAAATCCTCTCTGCTCTGGCTTCCTCTTTAAAACTCTCTGTGGTTTTGCTATTGTTGCTGCTCCAGCCATTGGTCAACCTCCCGGTGGAAGAGGAATGATGACAGGGGTTCCAATGTCTGACCTTTTCTCTCTTTTTTTCTCTTCCTCTCTCCTCCCGGTAGCCCAGAAGCATCTCCACTTCTTCCCTTGATGCTTGAAAAATTCGTTTAGATTATAGCCCCAGTTCATGATACCTAGGGCTTATCCTAACACTGGGTGTTTAGATCATCCAGCTTTGATGGTAACATGTAAATGGAATTTTTGAATTTGGAGTTTTTCGTTTGTTTGTTTTTAACAAAGCCTGACTCAGGATTATTATTTCCTCAGTGGCTTAAAACATGTTTTTCACAAAGCAGGGCAGCAGCTCCATTATAATGACTGGGGTCTACCTGCTGTTTGCTAGAGCCCTGAAGCCTGCTGATGCAATGAGTAGGAAGTTTGAGTGGAGTAGAAAATAAGTCAGCTTATTATTTTAATAAATATTAAACCTATTAGAGTGGGAAGAACAAAGCTTGGGTGGTTCCAGGCTTCCCATGAGGACAGGGATGCAGGAGCCGTTCTCTAGCTCCCTGGTCGGTGACTCTCTAACCGGAACCTGCCCTCGTTGGAGAGTGGCTGGGGAGTAGGGCCTTGACCATCAAGATTCTTTCCCAGTTTTTTCTGTCATCTTTTTCACCACTAAACTGAGATTCAAAAGCTGCTCGGTTGCTTTTGGATATTAACATTGTGCTCAAAGATCAAGCTGTGAGTCCACGGAGGAGAAGTCGATGTATATGTGCAGGTGTCCAGGCAGATCCCCAAACACATCTCTGAAATGTTTTGAGCGACAGCATAAACGTCTATCCTCCCAAGAGGGTTCTCGGAAGAGGAACACGCTCATTTGGATCTGTGCCTTAGAGAAAGCATCTTGGTGATGATTGTGCATCGATAATCTTACGGAGCCCCTGGCAGGCATCCCAGAGCCCCGGTACCCGCTGCATCTCCTCTCAGCCCTGTGCTGGCAGACCCGGGGAAAAGTCAGGAATGAGGCAAATTAAGAACAAATTAAACTCTCCTCCAGCTGGGCAGCCCCTTTGATGTCAGCAGCTGAGGGACACTTTGTGTCCTTGTGGTGAATTGTAACGTCTAAGGAGTACGTCTAAGGTGGGCCGTTGGAAGCAGCCTGTCTGGCAGCAAGAGCATTGGTATCAGCAGAGAACCAAGGCAGCAACTCGTTGTGAAGGGAGGTGTGCTCAGATCTCTGCGAGAGGCCACCAGCCTCAGGGAGGGTTGCCTGCGCCTCTGCGGTGGTCTTCCCTTGTCTCCCTCTGCCCTCTGGCTCTAGAGGCTGAGGCCCCCGATACTGGCAGAGCTGACTCTTGTCACGTTCAGGGCATGTCCTCGTTGGGCTCCACCTCTCCACACACCAGGGATCTTCAGATGCAAACATGTGAGGTGCTGCTGGGAACTTGCACAAGAACAAAAATATGAATCATTGACTCATTTGGTCATGTATGTGCGGGCTAAGTCACTTCAGTCGTGTCTGACTCTGCGACCCTCTGGACTCCTCTGTCCCTGGGATTCTCCAGGCAAGAATACTGGAGTGGGTTGCCATCTCCTTCTCCAGGGGTTCTTCCTCCACCCAAGGATTGAATCTGCGTCTCTTATGTCTCCTGCATTGGCAGCTGGGTTCTTTACCACTAGCACAACCTTCACATATTTACAAATTTTTAAAAACTCTTAAACATTTTTAAAGTTATAGTTGATTTACAACTTTTGTGTATAGCAAAGTTATTTGGTTATACATATATAAATTCTTTCTCATATTTTTTTCTACTATGGTTTATTACAAGGTACTGAATATGGCTCCCTGTGCTATGGTAGGACCTTGTTGTTCATCTGTTTTATTTAGTAGTTTGTATCTGCTAATCCCAAAAGTCTAATTTATCCTTCCCCATCCCCCTTTGGTAGCCATTAGTTTGTTTACCATGTCTATGAGTCTGTTTCTGCTTTGTGTATAAGCTCATGTGTATCATATTTTAGATTCCACGTATAAGTGAAATCATATGATACTTGTCTTTCTCTGCAAACATTTATTTTTATTCATTAAACATTGAGTCCCTGCTATGTGTTGGCTACCTGCTGGGGATGCCAAGATGAAGGGATCCATGTGCCTGTTCTGAGGAAGAGATGCAGAGGACTGGGCGGGAGATGGGGTGGGGACGACGGTGAGGAAGCCAGTCTTGTTCAAGTGGCCCAGAAAGGTGCTGGGGGCTCTGGGGATGGAGCACATGGAACACCGAGGTGCGTCAGGAATTGGACAGGGAAGAGCTTGTGCACCGAGAAGTCCTGGATTGGCCAAAAAGTTCAGGTTTTTCCTTAACAGCGTACAGAAAAATCCGAGTGAACCCGATATAAACAAGCGGAGAAGGCAATGGCACCCCACTCCAGTACTCTTGTCTGGAAAATCCCATGGATGGAGGAGCCTGGTAGGCTGCAGTCCATGGGGTCACGAAGAGTCGAACACGACTGAGCGACTTCACTATCACTTTTCACTTTCATGCATTGGAGAAGGAAATGGCAACCCACTCCAGTGTTCTTGCCTGGAGAATCCCAGGGACGGGGGAGTCTGGTGGGCTGCCGTCTATGGGGTCGCACAGAGTCGGACACGACTGAAGCGACTTAGTAGCAGCAGCAGCAGCAGATATAAACAAGGTCTTTGGGAAACACAAAGAAAAAGAGGTGACCTGCGCCTGGAGGATGAGAAGCATCAGGGAAAGCTTCATGGAGGAGGAGAAAGGGGATGGTGTTACAGCAAGGACTCTACAAGCCGGGGGGATGGATGAGTGAACACGCGCGCTGGGAAAGACCAGGGCATGGTGTTTATGCAGCTCCGAGTTCATCTGGAGACCAGACTCACGGTGGGAGGACAGTGGGAGGCAGGCAGCGGAAGTAGAAAGGAGGCATGTCGTGAAGGGTCTTGATGCTCCATTAGTTTTTATCTTGCTCTTGAGCAGTGGAGGAAGTCGAAGATTTCTGAGCAGAGGAATGAGATGGTCACCTGTGTTAACAGGAAGAAGGCTGGAGTGAGAGAAGGGAATATGTTATTTTATCTACTCTTTGGAAGTTGTCTTTGAACGAGGTACTGGCCCCCTCGAGTCTTCTTTAATGAGAAGCTGCAGTCTCAGGCCTGCTGTACCAATTTTTATCTCCTCTGGCTACTGGATCTGGTCCCACCTGGAGGCCCTGCTGCTTTAGGGAAGAGGGCATTTGTCAGTGAGAGTGGGAGGCAGGGAGTAGGCTGCCTTCTGGGTCAGAAACGCTCTTCAAAAAGTAACTGTGTGAGAGAGGGAAAGAGAGAAAATACACGAGCCTGGTTGGGTAAAGGTAGAGGGAAAGGAATTACTATGGGACCAAATCAGAAACCTCTCTGTTGAGAGAGATGAGGGCAGGTAGACCAAAAGGCTTTCTGGGATGAGCTGGTGATGGAGCTGTTCTGAGCAGGTGACAGATGCTCGGAGGTGGGTTCCTGGCCCACTATTCACTTACTGCCTGCTCAGATAGCCTGCATCTGAGAGAACATCTTGGATTATGTATGCAACCTGGGCCACAGCATTGAAAGAAAACAGGGAGTTGGACAAAGTCCTCAGAGGAGCTCTGAAAGGTTGAAAGGACTTCCTCTGAAGATAACCTGAGGATGTTGAGATTTTGTTTCTGTGGACAAGGTGAAGGCTGTGACACGCAGGCTGGGTTTTGGAGCCATTTGAGTGGGATAGGAATGGGACAAACTTGTCACCAAAGCCTAGACTCCTAGAAGTAGGGCTCTGGAACAAAACGGGGAGGAGGCAGCTGTTGGACTGGGAGGATGGACTTACTCGTTCATGCAACAAGCAGCACACATGGGACATTGAGATCTCAGAGACTGGTGTAGAATAAGCAGGTAGATGGATGTGGCACAAGTGTACATCAATTCCAGGATGCTAGATCCACCCCAGGATGCTAAAGTCAGTAAGGGGTCTCTGGGGCCTGTGGTTCACCTTTGGAGTCAACACCATGGGGGATTAAGATGCCCTCCAGGGAGGCAGTGCTCAGGGGCTTGGGCATGGGGGTGTCCTGACTTGTACAGAAAGCATTTTTCTGTTTTCTTTTGCATTCACTTGGATCTCCAAAGTGACCAGCGCTGAGCCCTATCATTTTTAACCTCTCTTAATTTTTATTTGCTGTGCGTAAAAGTATGATAATTTCATGCTAATTAATATCTCAGGAGTGTTATAAGCAATGAGAGATCAAGCCTGTCATGGTGAGATGTGAAACGTAAAAGGGCAATCCTCCAACAGACACGAAGAGGCAACTCTGTTACCCAAGGCCAAGGAGCAAGGAACACACACACACACACACACACACACACAGACCCCTGCACTCACCACATCGCTTCAGTGTTTCCCCCAACCAAACGTTTCCTCTTTTTAATATTTATTTATTTGGCTATGTCGGGTCTTGGTTGCAGCATGTGGGATCACGCAGGATTTTCATCGCATCACATGGGTTTTTCGTTGCAGCTCATGGACTCTCTACTTGTGGCACGTGAGCTCAGTAGCAGTGGCGTGTGGGCCTAGTTGCTCTGAGGCATTTGGGATCTTAGTTCCCTGACCAGGGATCAAACTCGCATCCCCTGCATTGCAAAGCAGATTCTTAACCACTGGACCACCAGGGAAGTCCCCCAGATGTTTTCTTAACGTTGCTGTTAAGGAATGAAAGAGGCTGGTTTTTGCTTCTTGTTTTCTGTTTTCTACTCCACTCTTGAGTGCTTAGGACAATGTGGAATGGTCAGCGTGTGTGTGTGTGTGTGTGTGTGTGTGTGTGTGTGTTTGGGAGGTGGTGAGGGAGGAGCTAAGAACTTCCAAGAAGGCTGTGGGACCTTCACACACTAAGGAAGAGAGTCCGGCTATCTGACCTAGAAGGGAGTCACATGACTCTGGACTGAACGGGCCAGTGAATCAAAGAAAGCAGCGAGCCTGCAGGCCTGGCCTGACCAGTGTGTGTCCCCCTCGACCCGGCGCAGGTGACTGCTGGCTGCTGGCGGCCATTGCCTCCCTCACCTTGAACCGGGAGCTGCTGTACCGCGTGGTTCCCAGGGACCAGAGCTTCCAGGAGAACTATGCAGGAATCTTTCGTTTTCAGGTATCCTGCCTAGCTCTTGGCCCCTGACCCTACTTTCCATAGTCTGGGGACCCACGCCAAGAATCGGAAATCCGGGTTTGGGACCCAGTAGCCTAGGTTCTAACAATCCCTCCAGGGCGTTCTGACTCGTGCTTGAGTTCCTCCAATCATCCACACGCCTATCCCCTCCCGTCTCCTCCAGGGCACGTGGCCCTGAGGAGAGCACTTGGAGGGAGGGTCATGAGATGTGGGCTCGAGTCACACACTGCTGCCGCAGCGAGGTGCAAGTTCTCTTATTCACAAATTTGGCCTCTGGACTTCTTTTCCGCTTTCACTGGCATCTCCCATGGGCATGGTCAAATAAGACAGATCCTGCTCTTAAATGACAGATCCAGTTCATTAAAGGCTGGAGCATTAACCAGCTCCGAGGCTCCTCCTTCCGAGGTCCCCTGAGGACGCGGACTCTGCCTGTCGGCTCATCCCTGTAAGCGGATGCTGTATTTCCCTCCCCCAGTTCTGGCAGTATGGAGAGTGGGTGGAGGTGGTCGTGGACGACAGGCTCCCCACCAAGAATGGAAAGCTGCTCTTCCTGCATTCCGAAGAAGGCAGTGAATTCTGGAGCGCACTGCTGGAGAAGGCCTATGCCAAGTAAGTGGTGCAGGTAGGAGCTGGGAGACCACGCAGAGCTGGGGGAGCTTGCCCCCTCCCCCCTGGCTCTGGGTACCCTGACCATGTCTTTCCCAGCACCCAGACCCCACAAGTACAGTATCCTCAATAACTAAGAGAAACAGAAATTTGGGCTAGGAGTTCAAAGCTCAGCTCTGTCCCAAACGAATGTGTGAATTGGGACGTTGGCTTTGTCTTCTTAAAGCCTCCAGGTCAGTTCTTAGGTCAATGTGAGTTTTTTAAAGAGTGATGAAGAAGAAGAAGAAAGCAAATATGCTTAGATATCAGACTCACCAAAGTCTCTACCCTTTGTTTGGGAGTCATTCTTCTTCACTGGCATTCAATGTTCAAAGTCTTCTTTGGGGTTCTTTTAATTCATTTTATTGATTGGTCCCCTTTTCCTGTAACCTCTGTTCCTTCCCAGCCCTATTCCCAAAGCAAGCCCCAAAGGAGGCCTCTCAGCCTTAAGGGAGGGTCCCCTTCATCCTTATCCATGCCCTCAACTCCCCCAAAACCCAAGATGTCAAGGTCAGCTCTGGATTACACTTTGCTTTTTACTTTTATGTATTATTTTTTGGCTGTGCTGGGTCTTCGTTGCTGCGCTCAAGCTTTCTCTAGTTGCAGCGAGTAAAGGCTGTCTATTTGCAATGCTTGGGCTTCTCATTAGGGTGGCTTCTCTTGCTGTGGAGCATGGGCTGTAGTCAGGCAGGCTTCAGTAGTGTCCTGTAAACCCGTGTCCCCTGCATTGGCAGGCGGATTCTTAACCACTGGACCCCACCAGGGAAGTCCTGCACTTTGCTTTTTGAAAGAGCACTTGGCTTTGTGAGAGGTGTTCTGAGATCCATGCCTGGCAGAGTGCTGAGCTGGCCTTGTGAAACTGTGCCTAAACCCCTCCTTGGCCCACAGACGAAACTGACTAAGGCCCTCCTGTGCCCTCCAGGGCGCACCATGTCCTAGCAGCACCCCTGCCCCATCCCACGGGACCCCCTTGCTAACGGCTGTGGATGATACCCATGTTCTTTCTCGTCCAACAGGCTCAACGGTTCTTACGAGGCTCTCACTGGAGGGTCCACGGTGGAGGGATTTGAGGATTTCACAGGTGGCATCTCTGAGTTTTATGACCTGAAGAAGCCACCGGCCAGTCTGTTCCAAATCATCCAGAAGGCCCTCCGCTCGGGGTCTCTGCTGGCCTGCTCCATTGACGTGAGCTGGGATGGTTTCTCTTTGCTTCTCCTCCCTGCGTGTGGTAGGGAAGGGACCAGATCGGGGGCTCGAGGCTGGGAAGGCTTTGGGCCAGAGTCTGGGGCTTACGGGGTAAGTCCCATGATATATGGATCCCTAGCAGGTGGGAGCTGGTGGCAAGACCTAATTAATGGATAGGGACCAGAGTTTGGTCTCATAAACTCAGAAATTTTAGGAGCCCTAAGTGTCAAGCCCCTTTAGTTCTGCAGGAATTGCCCTAAGAATGTAGTCTTGACCCCTCGATCCTGGGCCCTACTTTTGCTACCCCCTTTTGGCTAAGTAATCTTGGGATTTTTGGAAATACAGTGATCAACAGTATATGATGGGGGCTTGGAGCTCACTGAAGAAAAGGGAAGAGGTTTTGAACGAGGGGTGATGCTCTGGACGCCACCAGCCCCTCCACCTGCTCTTTCTCTCCTTACCTGGTGGTTTCACACATATAAATGACCAGGCAGGAACAATCTCCCTTTCTTCTCTCTATAAAAACCCCAGCAGGATATGTGTGATTTTTGGTAGAGAAGTGATGTGGACCCTGGGGAGGGTATGGGACTATTGAGGAGGGACTCTGGGGACCCCCGCTGGTGAACTGGGACCGGTCCAGAGGGGTTGTCATGGTTAATCTTCTGCAGGCAGTCGTGGGATCCCTCTTGGGGAATAAATGACTTCCCAGCTTCCTATGTCATTTTAAAGGCTTGTCAGTCATTTCCCAGGACTGGCAGGCAGGCCTGATCAAAGAGGAGTAGATGGAGAGAGCTCTGTTGACCTGGGGTTAATTGCTCCGCCTGCATATATCCCCAGTCCTGCACTGGGACCCTCTGGCTGTGCAGCATATGCTTAGAAAGCCTTGTAGGACTGGTCCCAAGAAGGTGAAGGTCAGCCACTCTGAGTAGACTTCTTTATTCTCAATTCAGATCTCCAGTGCAGCCGAAACGGAAGCCATCACCAGCCAGAAGCTGGTTAAGGGTCACGCATACTCTGTCACTGGAGTCGAAGAGGTAAAATTGGGCTGGGATGGATGGGTAGGGTAATGCGTGACGGTGTTACCATAAATCCCTGGCATCCTAGAGAGAAAGAGAGGGGATCACCATCCAGTGCTTCCCTGCCCTGCTGGGGTGCAGCCTCTCTGGTTGCACAGAGCCCCTGACACTCTCCTCCTCATTACAAGGGCCCTTCTTCCTCTTACCCACTCAGAGATGGATTTCGTAACCTCTCTGAGCCACAGCTTTATGGGTTCTAACTAAATGCAGGCTCTCCTCTGAGATGTGGCCAGGAAGGGACAGAAGGTTTTGGAGGAAAGTTGTAGAAATTGTCAGTTAGATCCACACTCTTTCTAAGAGGTATGTTTGACAGGTAAAGCACTGGAAACCCATAGGATCCTCAAGGTGAAAAAGGCAGTAATACGTGCCCCAGCTTTCAAGGTGGGGTGTGATAGTGAGAGGAACGCAGATATTCCTTACTCTCCAGCCCAAGGAAAAAGCATGGGTTAAGCTTTTCATTATTTTTATTTACTATAGTCTATTTCCAAAAAGGATGTGCAGTGGTTTGCAATGAAAAGCACAGACTCAATAAAACCATACAACAAAGGCAAAATACAGAAGACAGTCCGGGCTAAAGACAGTAGAGAAATTAATTTTGCTTTGGGTTTCCTGAGGGCTAAGGCAAAAAGGGAAATGCAATGGTGTCTTAGTTTTTGTTATTTATTAAAAAGGCCTTAATGTTCACTCTGTGTATTTGTGTTTCACAAATACGCTCCTTAATGAAGTCAATTCCAAACATGAATTCAGCATGAATGTGTAAACACTGGGCTGAGGGCATGATGGAGGATACAAAGGGAGGTCAGATCCTGAAGACTGAACAGTTCATTGTGTTTGTGTGTGTGAGCAAATACACAGATGGGGTTCCATAGAGAGTAGGGGGAGGTGGCTGAACGTATGGGCTTTCAGACAGGCTGCCTGGGTGCCTGTCCTCCACCTACTACTTACTAACTAGGTAATCTTGGATAATTCAACCCCTCTGTCTAGGTCTCAGAAGTGTTGTTTTTAAAATTTTTATTGGAATATATTTTATTTACAATGTTGTGTTAGTTTCAGGTGTACAGCAAAGTGAATCAGTTATCCATGTACATATATCCACCCTGTCTGAGTCTCAAAGTTTTGAGGGAGATTAAAATGAAGATAACAGCACCCAACTTATAGGATGGTTGTGAAGTTTAAATGAGGTGATAATGCATTTGAAAGGCCGAGCTTGGTGCCCAGGTCATAGCACCGGCTCATGAAATGCTAATTGCTCTGCTCTTAGTATTTGTTGGAGGGCATTTATTATCAATGGGTCTCATATATTAAGAACTGAGTCAGTCAACTATAAAATTTTAAGTCAAGTTAAAGCTGACAGATGCTTGTTTTTTTATGCTAGACTCACTATTTATTCAACCAGATTGTGAAAAACAGAGCTAAGCCCTGAAAAACTGTGTGAAAAGAAGAATGTTTAGGGGCCTTTGAGGAATTGAATGCAAGTCCCTCAGGTGCAGACAGGAACGCAGGGCGGCAGGGGTGGGTGTGGAGATTCAGATGCCTTTGTGTGTGGCCCTTGCAGGTGGATTTCCGGGGCTGTCCTGAGAGGCTGATCAGACTCCGGAACCCGTGGGGCGAAGTGGAGTGGAAGGGGGCCTGGAGCGACGAGTAGGTTCTCCCCTCCCTCCCTGCCCATGCCCACCTCCCTCTGCAGGGAAGGCATCAGTCGAAACACGCGCAATGATTCTGAGACCCCCAGGGCAGTGCGCTCGCAGCGCTTCCTGTCCGCAAATCACAGCCTGTTTAGAAAAGAATGTTAGATGGTTCCAGGTGGGGAAAAGCCAAACAAAACCCACTCAGCAGTAGTCTTTAATTCCTCTCTCTGCTCTGGCATTTGCAAGTTTGGCAGCTCAGTGGAATTTTGCTTAGCGCCCGAGGGTTTGCTTGTTTGCTGTGTACCACGGCGGTCATCCAAAGGTGAGACCCATCACTCTCCATCCAATTCTTTCCACTTCGCAAAGTCTGGTTACTCTGACAAAGGCCAAACCCCTTGGCACGAGGAAGAAACGCGCTTAGAAAGAGGAACTGAATCTTAGAGGAGCCACTGGCCGCCGCAGGCAGGAGGATGAACGGGAGGGGTGCCCGCCCCCTGAGAGCTCATTTCTGGCGGGTACTGATCTCTCCTGACAAAGCCATTACTGACTGGAGGGACCCAGGCCTCTCAGAGATGGTGCTTGAACCCAGACAGAGGCCTCCCGTGGTGTCCCGGGACAGCTGTGTTCTGGAACCAGTGCCACCGTGGTGCGGGAGGATGGAGAGAGCCTGGTCTGGTTTCCGCCCTAGTTAGCGCTGCTGGCACGGGGGAGGCAGAGGGCAGGTTGGCGCCGCTGGGGGAGGATGGAGCACTCACCAGTGTCATGGATGAAGAGCTGCCAGAAATGGGAATGGTCATAAAAACAACCCCCCAAAAAACACATCCTTAAGCCTCACGTGCACCCAATGTGCTATCTGTACTACATGACGCCACCAGGGCTTTGGAAGGGAACTTTATTACTTTTATGAACTAATCACACACCATTACTGCTCATAACTGCAGTCCTTCCCTTCAGGTTTGTGTCACGAAGAAACACACGTCCCCAGGGCCACAGATGGCCTCCTGTATTAAAGACTTGTCATTCTACTGCCTGTGATGGAGCAAAACCAAAAACCTTACCCAAACACAACACCAACTGCCCCAAAAGCGTGTCATGGCTAAATGAAATCGAAATCCCAAGTTTTGGCCTTTTTAAGCAGCAGCTGTTTCCCAAGCTGTTTACAGGGCGTATGGAACTTTATCTCCTTTCCCTGATGCTGCTCAGTCTGTAACAGGCTGGGACAGGTCCAGGGGTTCAAGGTGATGACTGGCAGGCCCCACCATCTGGAGATGCAGCCTGGGGTGTTTCTATATGGATGTTGTGGGGGAGGGTGCTGCAGCTCTGTGAGACTCCTCCTAGCCTCAGCCCAATATCTTTAAATTAAAATAAATTTTTTTTCCAATTAGTTTTAAGAGACCAACTGGGATATTTAGGTCAGATCTCAAATTCTCCAACTTGTCTCCTAATCTTTGTTTATGACAAGCACATTCTGAGCTTTGGTTCTGATTCAGTGACTGTTTCCATGAATTACAGAGGCCCTAAGAGCTTCCCTGCCTGATCCTTAGGGGACCTGAGAGCCCCCCTGGAGGAAGAGGCTGGGCTTAGTCCTAGTGTTCATGCAGCCAAGAGGAGGTCTTCACGTTTTGCTGAAAACATTCAGAGAAGGGATTTTTTTTTTTAAAGATGGATCTCGATGCTGCTTAGTTATTTAGACACTGCATACATATTTCAGGGAAACCTCACTTCTTAAAGGTCAGGTAGCTGGAGCTGGCATTTGAACAAAGTACGTGGGTATTGCCATGGAAAGGCTGCCAGCAGGGGGCCTTGCAGGGTGCCATTACTCCAGGGAAACTGTCACAAAACTGGGTGTGATTGGCATTCCGCAGGCTCAGGAAGGGGGCTACGTTGATGTGTCCGAGATGCTTAGCCCCTCTCACGGTATCTTCACCTCAGACAGATAAGCCAGAAGGATGTCTCCCCAACTGAGAAGAGGAGGAGGTGGTCTTTCTCTGCTGGCCATTCTCACAGCTCTTCCCCTGGACTTGCCCAGGCCTGTGATCCAGGGCCTGGGGGGCTGAATCAGACATGAATGTAGAACTTGGCTGGAGAGTGAAATTAGAGCAAAGCCATGGCCCAGGGTTCCTCCTGCTGCATGTCTGGGGTCACCCTGCTAGTGCCTGTGGAGTCCCGTCCCTTCCCCAACCGCATCCCCTATCATCTCATACCCCTCGCCCACCCTCAGTCATTTCAGTATTCCCCATGTCTGGGGTTGGTGGCGGGGCAGGAGGTGGGGAGGGTGGGAAGCTGAGAGCTGCAGTAAACAGCTTGCTCTGCAGCAAGCTCTTCAAGAACCATCACCTCTGCTTGCTTAAAACAACAACTTTATTCTTTCTTTCCCAGTGCACCGGAGTGGAATTACATAGACCCCAGGCAGAAAGAACAGCTGGGCAAGAAAGCCGAGGATGGAGAGTTTTGGTGAGAGGGTCTGCAGGAGTGCTGTCCTCCTGGCTGTGGGTTCCTTCCTGGATTGCGCATGGGCAGTTCTCTCTAGGTGTTCCAGGAATTCAATGTGGTTTCCTGCCAGGGGTCTTCTTTCTTCTTCCCCTTTTACTCCAGTAAAAGGTAGAAACCAAGATATCTGGGCCTCAAGATTAGCTATCAGCCTGACTTTCTCAGTTTCTGTATCTTTTCAAAGTCCAAAGTTTAGATTAGCATCAAAATACAATAACTTCCTTCACTCCCTAAGGAAGATAATAAGGACATGGTTAGACTGTGTGGCTTAGGGACCATCTCTAGGCTGGACACCAGAGTTAACCAGTCACCTCAAGGTGGTAACTTGGTTCATTTTACCTCCGAGGGTCTCTGCAGTTTAGGGTTCAGTCTCTTTGCTGGTTGGTTGGATATAAGAGGGGAGCTTTTTAAGAGCAGAGATGCAAGCAATAGTGAGGAAGTTGCCAATACTGTACACTTTTTTCACTGCTGTTAAAATACCATTGTTTGGTAAATTATAAGTCATTTAAAAAGAAATACTGAGACATTTGGCCAATGATCACTGCGTATTTGTACTGTGGGGTGTAGGAAAGATTTAGCTGGCCCACAGCCTCTGCTCTGTCCTGTGCCCACTGGGCCACACTTTCCACCACCTTTCCAGCCCAGCTCTCTTGACCAAGAGCTCACTGATCCCTTTGCCCCCAGGATGTCTTTTTCGGATTTCTTGAGGCAGTTCTCTCGGCTGGAGATCTGCAACCTGTCCCTGGACTCATTGAGCAGCGAGGAGGCGCACAAGTGGAGCCTGGTGCTGTTCAATGGGCGCTGGACTCGGGGCTCCACGGCTGGAGGCTGCCAGAACTACCCAGGTGAGATGGGGGGCGGGGAGGGTGATGCTGGGTCCACCTCGTCTTCTGTCTTGTCCTCCCTGGGCTGGGCATCCTTATCTGTTAATCTTGGGACAATGCCTTTGCGCTCTGTCCTCCGGCTCCTGACACCACTTGGTGGCCCAGACTCTTTCTGGGGCTTGGAGGCCAAGGCAGCAGGGGTGGGTGGTGACTCTGCAGCCCCTTACCTGCAGCTCGATCTCAGGTAATGTCATTCTTCAGCATATCTGCATGTTCAGACTTTCTGTTCCACCCACCTGCCCCTTGCCCCAAAAGGCTATTCTTCTTTGTACTAACCATGCACTTGGCATCCTGCACCAAGGTCTGTTGTTCTTCTCTGGGGCTTCCTCCGTCTCCACCCGGCCCAGCTGGCTGGCACCTGGCCCACTGCGCCCTGGGACAGGTGCAGCGTCGCTGTGTCAGTAGACTGCATCCGAGTGGCTGTTCTGCTTTGTTTGCACCTAAGTTGGAGGTGGCGGGGGCCTGACAGCCTGATCAGGGGTGGTCACACGCAGGGCGTGGGAATGGCCACTGTCTGCTCCCCCTGGGAGTCATCAGAGCACCCTCCCTGGTGGGGATAGTCTGGTGCAAACCACTGCTGCTGTGCTAACCTGGGCCCTTGTCCTATTAAAGGTGGGAAGCCTTCCCTTTGGCGGGAGATCACTAATGTCTACACATACAGGCTCCTCCTAGGTCGAATCACCTGAGGCAGCAGCAGAGGAAGAAACTCCGAAAAACAGCCCCACATCTCTCAGGAGAAATGAAAGAAAGCAAAACCCACCCTCTCCACTTCCCACCTCCCCAGGCTCCATGCTCCCTCTCCTAGTTTGATGTCGACATTGTTGATGGACTTAGATGTGTAAGCGCTGGGCCTCGTCCTCAGGACAGAGCTCAGTGCAGGCCTGTGCTCAGGGTGTGAGAGCAGCATTAGAACAAAGTCCCACGTGGGTGGAATCCTGGGGCTTGACTGGGTCTCTGGTTCTTTGTCCCCCTCCAACCTCAGCTCCCATTTCTGATGGCTGAGATGAACACTGAGCAGAGAGGGAGGAGGGAGTTCCTTTCCTGCCACAGTTGCTCAGATGTTCAGTCTAACGGCTCTGGGACCCTGGGAGGGTCATTTCCCCGTTCTAAGCTTCAATTTCCCAATCGTCAAAGTGGAGGGATAATACCAGCTTTTGGAAGTGCTTTGTAAACGGTGTAGTGTTATACAAATGGGATGTATTATTTTTATGACCCATTCTCTTCTTTGAGCTCCGTTAAGGAGTAAACAAAAATATGTAGGGATTGCAGTAATGTTGCATTTGGGAGAAATTAAAATATGCTCACCATTAGCAAGCTCTTAGAAAATGTGTTGGAAATTTGCATGGATCATTTTGGGAGCTTGGCACTGTAGGGGGTGCCTAAGGTATCTGTATGCATGAAATCGCGACCCCATCTGTGCCGCCAGCTAGCTGTCGAGAAGAGATGAATGGTTCCTGCCCTTTGGTAATGATGTAAGTACAGAAGATTACAGAACTGTCTCTGGCTCCTCTGGAGTCGGCAGATATTTGGCTTTAAAATCTACACACTGTGTCCTTAAAAAAAAATTGAAAGTGGAGGTTCTGGGAAGGTGGGATTGTAATTTTATTGTTAAGAAAATATAATAACCAGTGGCTGTTGGTCATTTGTGAAAGCCTTGTTATCTCATCAAGTTGGACCCTTATTTAGAGGATCCCTTCTTTTCCTACCACTCCCCCCCACCCCCTGCCCCGCCTGCCCCCAGGCACATCATTATTGACTTTATCGAGGCCCTGGCATGGAGATGGCCCATCAAGCCCGTCTTCCTCAATTATGTTTTGCTACTTGAGTCTGTCATAGAATTGCTGTCTGCCCCTGGGTGACTCATTTGCCGTCTCTGTGCCTTAGCTTGTACAGTTGCTATTTGGAGAGATTTATTTTTAAGATTTTTTTTTTTTATATTTGAAATGAAGCAGTCTTTTTAAAATATCCACAGGTGGCGTGGCAGACATGCTTCTTAATTGCCAATTAGGCTTCCCAGGTGGTGCTAGTGGTAAAGAGCCCGCCTGCCAATGCAGGAGACATAAGACACTTAGGTTCGATCTCTGGGTCAGGAAGATCCCCCGGAGGAGAGCATGGCAACCCTCTTCAGTATTCTTGCCTGGAGAATCCCATGGACAGAGGAGCTTGGTGGGCTATGGTCCATAGGGCCACAAAGAGTTGGAGACTACTGAAGTGACTTGAAGTGCTAGTCACTCAGTCGTGTCCAACTCTTCTCAACCCCATGAACTATAGCCCATCGGGCTCCTCCATCCATGGGATTTCCCCGGCAAGAACATTGGAGTGGGTTGCCATTTCCTTCTCCACTGTACTCTTGAGGGAGTGTGTCTCATCACTGGCTGCAGTGCCGAGTCATCTAGAGGAGCCCCGGGGCCTCTGGACAGAGGATCTGTAATCAGGGCTGTTTCAGGCTGTGATCTGAAGCAGGGGCCCATCAGAGGGAGCTTCCTGGGGGCAAGAGTGGTCATCTTTACAGCCTGTCAGGAGGGGCCCCCTTGGTTCCTAGTCTTCACTGGACTTTTGTTCTCATCTGAGCCAGAGACCTGCTTGTTCCCCAGACACCTCCTTCCTCCAGGAGTTGGGTTCATCTTCACAGGCCAGGAGCTGGGAACAAGGAGATGTTAACCATTTCCCCAGGAAGACTTGGCCTTCCCCAGAGGGACCTTGTGTAGCCCTGGGACATCGGGACCTTGAATATCCCAGTCAAGCACCCAGGGCCCCTGGTTGATGAAATGGACAAGTGCAAAGTTTGCACATGCTGGGGGTGTGTGTGTGCTGGTATGTGGGGAGGGTAGGGAGATAGGAGGAAATGCCGACGACCTTGGAAAGCAGTCTTGCTGAGGCCAGCTTACCTGGCACAGTTTGGCCAGAGTTATGCTTTCTGGGGATGATCACGTTCCTCCCTTTCATTCTGTTCTTCCTGATCTCCTCACCTGCCTTGTGGGGAACCACCGTCTCCTGGGTGACTTCCAGCCACTTACTGGACCAATCCCCAGTTCAAAATCCATTTGGACGAGGTGGATGATCACCAGGAGGAGGGCGTCAGTGAACCCTGCTGCACGGTACTGCTGGGGCTGATGCAGAAGAATCGCCGGCGACAGAAGAGGATGGGACAGGGCATGCTCAGCATCGGCTATGCTGTCTACAAGGTACTCCGCAGCTGGGGTCAGCCATCATGGCACACCTAATGTCTTTGGTCGGAATATTTTGGCCAGCAGTTGAAGTGCATCTTTCTTTTTGTTTGGCTGTTCCTAATCAAGCGTTCTCCTTGCTCCCCTAAAATGCTTCTCTCAATGGCCTTACTGAGGCCTCAATTTCACAATTAGATATTCATTCCTTTGGCTTAAATCTCTATTATTAACATCGAGATGTGTAATTCATTAAACTTTTCCCTGTCATTGCCTATTCAGTGTAAACACACTTATTAGACTTTTTCCAGGTATAGGCTTCTCAGGGTACAGGAGCCAAGAAGGTGACACAGGAGTTTGAGGACATCACAGAGTAGGGAAAGGGAAGATTGTTATGGGAGCCAAAGACAAACACCCTCCTCTCGGGGTAACCCCAAGACACTTGCTGGGACACACCAGGCTGGGGTAAAAGGAGCCACAGGTCATTTTCAGTTCTGGTATCTCTGGACTGAAGGTCATAGCTGGCTCTTGGCCCAGGCTGCAGTGCCTGGCTTAATACCCCAGTTTGCCCTGGTAACCACCTCAGTATAGATTTCACAGCCTCACAGATACGTTCGAGCAAGACCTCTGGGTCTTGATAAGCCTAGCCAGGATCAAATTGGAATCCACTTTTTAATACAGGCAAAGACTTTCTATAACGAATTCTGGAGGGATTCATGGTGGTTGTTTTTATAGAATTTTGTTAAAAATGAATTTCTTGGGGAAAATACAATTCTTTTTTTTTTTTTTTTTGAAAATACAATTCTAATCAGAAGGACCAAGAGCTGGCTGGAGGCCCAACACCTCAGTATAAATTACTGCATGAAAAAGAAGTATTATAATAAGAAACCAGTAAGGAAAACTGTGACTATTAAGCGCATACAACTTCCAGCCCCTTTCTTTCTCTTATTTAGGAATTTAGGGCTTTAGAGTTTAGGGTGTGTGTATTTTGTGTTGGAGAAATGGGGAATTGAAAAATAATTGCTGTTTGATGGCTGGAGAAAAGAATTTCAAATAAATAAGCTCCAATTCTATTCCAGCTTAGCCCTTCCACCTCCACCTAGAATGTAAGTAGCACCCAACCAGATTCTTTTTTTATAGAAAGTGAAAGTGTTAGTCACTCGGTCACGTCCGACTCTTTGTGATCCCATGGACTGTAGCCTGCCAGGCTCCTCTGTCCATGGAATTCTTCAGGCAAGAATACTGGAGAGGGTTGCCATTCCCTTCTCCAGGGGATCTTCCTGACCCAGGGGTTGAACCCAGGTTCCCCACATTGCAGGCAGATTCTTTATCAAAACTGAGGAAGCACTTACCCCGTGCATATCAATTCAACCCATCTTTAGTGTGTATCCACCAGGTGCCTTGCTGAAGGCTGAGATGCAGAGGAATAGCACAAGGTTATTGCCCTCAAGGTGCTCATAATCTCAAGGGGAAAACCACACACACACCACTAACTGCAGGGTGGTCAGATCTGCTATGATGAGGACCTACACTGTGGGCTGAGGTCTCCTCACAGAGGGATAGCTTCGTGGAGAAGACTTTGATCAGGGCATCAAAAAATGAGCTGGATTTCAAAGATGAATGAGGGAGAACTTTCCAGCCACAGGGGACAGCATGTGCTTCTTGACAGCAGGAGAGAAAGCGACAGTTTTAGAGAGCGAGCAGTAGGCAGGTATGGCCGAAGGGTGGGCTGCAATGGGGACTGTGGCCACCAGCTGTCATCCACAGGCTCTACCAACTATAACAGGATCAGAAAAGCTTTCTTTCTTTGGAATGTGAGCTAACACACGGAAATAGCTTTGTGGGCATGGCATTTGCTCTCATAAATAATATATACAGCATGTCAGTTTTTCAGACATCAGTTTATAGCTGCTTTTAAAATAACCCCATGTATGTGATCCGTGGACCTGCTTATAGCCAGAGCCTTCTAATCTAGAGCATGACACCTGTGAACACAAAGTTTAGGGTTAGGATGAGGGCATGTGCAGCGCTGTAGGGATGTCTGAGGGTGGAGGCAGTGTCTGAGGGTGGAGGCAGTGTCTGGGCTTGTTCAAAGGACCTGGTGTTGGACAAAGGGAATGCAGGGGTTGTAGGGGGTACTGTTCTCTGACCCTTGGAACTGCCTCCTCTGGCTTTGAAAGTATTAGCTACTGAGTCGTGTCCGACTCTTTGCAACCCCCATGGACTGTAGCCCACTAGGCACCTCTGTCCGTGAGATTCTCAAGGCAAGAAGACTGGAGTGGGTTGCCATTTCCTTCTCCAGGCGATCTTCCTGATGCAGGAATTGAACCCTCATCTCTTATGTCTCCTGCATTGGCAGGTGGGTTCTTTACTGCTAGCGCCACTTGGGAAGCAACCCCTCCTGTCCTCCCCTTTCTGGCTTTAACTGTCTGTAAACTGGAGTCTGGCTTGAGGTTGGAAACTTGACACTGATTGAGAAGCAGCCAGAAAGCCCCGAAGGCTAAAGAGCCCTGCTTGTCTGGCCTCCATTCTCTCCCCTGTTATCTTCCTGTGGTGACAACAGGCTCCTGCCAGGCAGGCCTGTCATTTGCATTCAGGATCCTACGTTTCAAAGGTGACTGTCCCTTTTCATCCATCACTGGGCGAGGCTGGCCTTGTCTCCTGCCTGGATGCTGCCTGGCTAGCTGGATGGCTCAGATCCTGTCCAGGGACTCTTGGCTGTGGATTCAGAGCATATTGCCCCAGGCGGTGGGCGGGTTAAATGGAAAGACCTCTGAAGTGGTTAAGGGAGTCCCTGCTGAGGGGGTGGTGAAAGCAGTTAGACAGGTACTACGAGGCAGTCCCCTGAGGACCTCTGCTCTCCCGGACAGCCAGGGCCTCTGCATGCGACTCAGCTTTAGACGCAAAGTCAGAGGAGTGACAGTGGCCCCAGACTTTTCCACCTCTGCTGCTGATTATAAACGGGGGCTCCAGAGTGAGGATGCCAGCTGATCCAAATTTCCTTTTTTTCCTTCAGTGTTGGCAGTTGCCCACAGACCTAAGCCACAAACAATGCCCTTCCTGCTCTTCTGGTCTAAACAGCCTATGTGGCAGGGGCAAAGTTGGGGGTTGAACCTTCTTCTCTATCTGGGCACATGGGGCCTCCCACTCTGCATCCGAGATTTCCTGTGGGCATTATAGTTTCCAGTTGCAAATAATAGACCCAACTAGACTAGGGGCTTCCCTGGTAGCTCAGCTGGTAAAGAAACCTCCTGCAAAGCAGGAGACCTGGGTTTGAGCCCTGGGTTGGTAAGATCCCTTGGAGGAGGGATAGGCTACCCACTCCAGTATTCTAGGGCTACCCTGGTGGCTCAGATGGTAAAGAATCCACCCGCAATTCAGGAGCCCTGGGTTCGATCTCTGGGTTGGGAAGATCCCCTGGAGGAGGGCATGGCAACGCACTCCAGTATTCTTGCCTGGAGAATCCCTATGGACAGAGGAGTCTGGTGGGCTACAGTCTATGGGGTTGCAAAGAGTTGGTCACAGCTGAGTGATTAAGCACGCACACAGACTAGCGAAAAGGAATCTACCAGTTCGTGTAAGCAAACCCAGAGAACGACAGGAATGCTTGGGACAAGGGACTTGCCTGCTCTCAGGACCCTTTCTCTCCACATCTGCCCTCTGGTGTCAATGCCATCCTCCCGGTCTAGCTTTCTGCACAATCTCCCTAATGTTGTCCACATAAAAGAAGAGCCTTCTTCCCTTAGTTCCAATTTGAAAATCATAGAGAAGTCTCTGATGGACTTGACTTGGGTCACGAGCCTCTTTCTGGACCAATCCCTGTTGTTAATGTGATTAAATTATGTCTTGACTTGAGTGACACCCTCTTCTGGACAAGCCCTTGATCTGGAGGCCAGGTCTGTAGGCCTGTAAGATGTTAGTTCTCATGTAAACCCCAAGGCTATTACTCTTAAAACATTTGGGATCCTGGTAGATTATACAACAAGAAAATTAAGTAGAACTCCTTTTTTTTTTTCTTTCTTTCAGATTTCTAGGGCTCAGTAGTCTACAGATGGTCTTGCTATTCACCAATGACTTTCCAGGTTCAGAAATGCTGATGAGTCTCTCACTTTAGCACAGGCTTCCTCCCAGTGGCCCAGGACTGCACAGTCTGCGCTAGATGTGGGGAGGGACAAAAAGGCACAAGGGGAGGGGTGAGGAACCCTTGGGTGACCTGCTCTTTTCTCCTTCCCTGTAGATACCCAAAGAGGTATGTTCACGCTGATGGAGATGTCCCCTCTTTGGTAAGGAACAGCTGGGCAGCCTCTACGGATAGGCACCTGGCGACATCAGCTTCCTCTGATGGAAGCTGGCTCTCCCACAAACCAACTCTACAGGATCTGGTGAGCTGGTAACCTTGAGACCTGGTAAAGATACTTGGGACCCACCCTCCAAGAAGGGCACAGTGGTAACCTTTGCCCCCGTGTGCCTGGTGCTCTGATCCAAACAGGATGACTGTAGCTCACTCAGGCTCCTGTTTATCTAGCTAACAGGAATAAACGCCCTCATGTCTGATAAGAAAAGGAAGCACCAGTTTTATCTTTTTGGCTCCTGGCTGTTCCCGTGCTCCTCAGTGATTTACAGCTGGGTTTGAGAGAAACATCATCAAGGTCTTACTTACCGCTGGGGTTTCCTGTTGCCGTCCCAGACCTCAGCCAGCAGTGCCAGCGGCCTCATGGGCAGGGGCTAGCAGGGCACACTTATAAGAGTGCCTTGTCCACACAGATGGTACCCAGTCAGGCCCCAGCTCATCCCAACCCAGCAGGCCTCCCTTCGGCTGCACGCTGGGGACACCAGGGAACTCTTGGACATCTCATGCCCGAGCAATTATAGCAGAACCTCTGCGGTGATTCCCGTGTGCAGCTGAGGTTAGGAAATGCTTCTGTTTGGAGTTCCCCCAGCCAGTCTGTTATTCTAGTTATGTAGAAATACGTTTGCCTGCTGTGCTTACCCCTACCCCCCGGGTTCTCAACCTTGGCCACCTGGTAGCATGTGCCAGTGAAGCCCAAGTTCACAGGCTCCAGCCCATGCGTTGTTCCAAAGGTGCTGACCACTGATATACCCTGCCCACTGACTCCCAAATGCATATTATTGGTTATGGTGGTGACAGAAAGCGGTTATGGATGATTCAAGGCAAGCCCTTGTCACCACTCAAAAGTAAATAAACTCAGACTTGTGTTAAGTCTGATGGGTGGCGATTCCCATCAGAAATGGCCGGTTCCTGGGAAAGGCCCCTCTGCATGCCCGGAGGAGCCTCTACCTGCAGAGTTTCCCTGTGCCCTCTGTGTGACTCTGTGGATCCCGTGATCCCCAAGTGCTGTGGAATCTTTGGTCAGTGGTTCCAAACCACTGCTCAGAAGCCCCTGGGGGTTTGTGAAAGCATTAGCCCGCTGCCCCCCACCCCAGAATCTCTGAGTCTGTAGGTCTGGCGTGGGGCTCAAGAACTTGCGTCTCCAATGAGTCCCCCAGAGCTGCCCATGCTGGTCCTGGGCCCACACACTGGTGGCTGGGCCAGGCCACGGGGAGGTGCGAGAGCCGGGGGCCTGGAGCACATGTGTGTGGAGTCTCCAGTAAGACGGAGGGGTGCCAGCTCCTGCCTCTGTGTTCTCCACCTCTCACTCCGGCCTCTCGAATGAGGTTTCTGTACTCTGTCCCAGCCCTCGGTTCTTACTAGAACTCAATTTGCCTTTTTCCCAACACAACCCCCACCCCCACTTCTACATTACTGGTACCTCCCCCTGCTGATTGCTGTCATCAGGGATGGCAAGAATGACTTTTAGCCCAGTAATGCTTAGTCTTGGCCAACACCTTGCTGGCATGCCCCCAGAGTATAAAAATTTTCAGGGAGGGATCCCAAGGCTGTGGCTGCCCTTGCAGCCAGGTCATCAGGCACTCGCTGGTGGGTCCTGTGGAGTCCTGACCAGGGCAGTGGGGGTTGGTGGCCCTGCCTTCCTTCTCTGTTTAGCAGACCTGGGATCTAAAGAGGCTCTGGTGACCATGAGTGGACACTGTGACTCTGGGGTGGGCAATCCAACTCCGGGTCACACAGAAGTCACTGCCCTTGTAGCTTACCAGCACCTGCCCTCTGCCACAGGTATCTTGATGAAGATTGATCATAAAATACAGTGCTAAGGGGAGGCTTAATTACAGCAGTAATAACATGAGCACCTATGTTTTCGAAGCACTCTGCAGCCACTAATTAGCTGGTGTCATCACTCCTAGCCTCCGCCTCCCTCCAACAAACAAGTGGGTCATGGGAGCATCTTTTCCCTCAGATGAGAGCCAAGGCACCAAGGGCGGTCTGGCTGTGGCCGCCCCCTCTGTCTGCCTCCCTGACCGTCCAGCCTAACGCCCTGGTTACCTGGCAGGGCAATTTTCCCAGCCAGATAAAGATGAACAGGCCCTACTGGCTGCTGATGCTTGAGAACTGGGATTTAAGCCACAGGCCTGTACTGGGTAGCTCAGAGCCACTCCCCAGGTATAGATGCAGAGAAAGAGTCTGTTGGATTCAATGAGGGGTGATTCACAAGGACAAATATCCAGAGAGAAGCCAAGCACACAATGGAGACCCTGTTGACGAACCTTTATTTAGCTGGGAAGAGGGCAAGGGGTCAGGCCAAGGTCGTGTAGTCAAGGTCAGTGCCTCGACCGGGCCGGGCACCCAGAAGGTGTTCAGAATACACCTGCTGATGGACACAGGGTGAGTTTGCAGAGTCCAAGGCCTATGGATTCTCAGTCAGTTCAGTTGCTCAGTCCTGTCCCACTCTTTGCGACCCCATGAACCGCAGCATGCCAGGCCTTCCTGTCCATCGCCAACTCCTGGAGTTTACTCAAACTCATCTCCATTGAGTCAGTGATGCCATCCAACCATCTCATCCTCTGTCGTCCGCTTCTCCTCCTGCCCTCAATCTTTCCCAGCATCAGGGTCTTTTCAAATGAGTCAGCTCTTCACATCAGGTGGCCAAAGTATTGGAGTTTCAGCTTCAACATCAGTCCTTCCAGTGAACACCCAGGATTCTCAGCCCAGGGTTAAAGATCAGCGAGCCCAAACCCAACGCAATAGAGCCCAGCTCCGCGGCCCTCATCTTCCAGGATGTGGGCAGACCCTGACCCTGACGTTGCTCTGCGCAGCTGGAGAGTCACACGGATGCGCACCTGGGCCGGGACTTCTTCCTGGGCCGCCCGCCTGCCGCCCGCTCCAGCACCTACGTCAACCTGCGCGAAGTCTCCGCGCGCGTGCAGCTGCCCCCCGGGGAGTACGTGGTGGTGCCGGCCACCTTCGAGCCCTTCCAGGACGGCGACTTCTGCCTGAGGGTGTTCTCCGAGAAGAAGGCCAAGGCCCTGTGCGTGTCCTTTCTCTGCTGGCTGGGAGCGGGGCCCGCAGAGGGACCTGGCCCCGCGAGGGTGCAGGGCGCCGTCGGTGTGTGGGACCCACCCCCAGCCTCCGGAGGAAATCTGTTGCCCCTGCAAGGGTTCTTCATTAGAGGGGCCCGCTCCTGCCCCTCCGTGTTGGTCTGTAGGACGGGGAGAGTTTTCCTTCTACAAAGATCAAGAGAGGGCATCAATACAGCTGGGTGAAAGCATTTTCCTCCCAGCAGGGATGGGCGCCACATAGAGGAGGAGCTGGGTGAGACACTGCCTCTTCTCTTACACTTCTCTTACACACCACACACATACTCTACATACACACACCACACACTCATGCACATGCTGCATGTACCATGCACACACACATCACATACACATACCACACACACATATCACACACCACACATATCCAATGCACGCATATCTCACATACACACACCACACACACATGCCACACACATCCCATGTACTGTGCACCTGCATACCAACACATTACAGACACACCACACACGCTACACACACACCATGCGCATATACACACATACCATACATACATGCAGACCGCATGTCCCTTACATATATATACCAGACATACACGGCATACACACACCTGATATACTTTCTGTACATACACACATCACATATACCACACACCTATATACACATAGAACCACACACACACAAATACCACGTACACACACTTAACACATAGTATCGCCCCCCCCATACCCTCCTCCCCTCACACACATTGCACCACATACCATGTACATGTATGCATGGACTCGTGGGTTGTGGGCTTGGTGACTCATTCCCCAGATACCATTTCAGCAGGGATTCACATAGCTGGGAAGATGATATTAGTAACTGGGAAAGGTGGGGAGAGAATTCCCCAGAAGAGTGGTCCTCCAGGGTGAACATTCTAGATTCCATGAAGGGCCCACTGAACTTGGCAGCTCTTGTCTCTGGTGAAAAACTCAGGGTGGGGTGGGAGTTGGAGACTTGAAGGGAGGGATCCTGGTTCAGTTTATGCAGTTTGGTGAAAGTAGGAACCAGGTCGTGTGTTGGGAAGCTGGTCCCTCAGCTGGGTCACAGACTTCCTGAAAGAACCTAGCCATTAGCTATATGTTTTGTTAATACTTATCCATGTTTGCTATTTCCTTTTTCTGTGTTTCAGGGAAATTGGGGATGTGGTAGTTGGAAACCCACATGAGGTATGCCACCTTTAAAATGCCAAGCTCTGACACTGACATGTAGCAGTCATTTGGGGCTTCTTATTGATTGCCTAGGAATCCCCTTGACCCCTGAGCCTGCCTGGCTGGATGGGAAACTCCTGGGGCCAGGATCTTGGACCCCTCCTGTTTATCACCATGCACCCCCGTCCCCACCTAGTGCCCAGCACACAACAGACTCACAACAGATGTAGTGAATGATGCACGAATGAATTTTAAATCTTCATCTTTCATTTTTCTCAGTGAGTCCCATCTTAACTTTGTAACTGCCCTGCCTTTTAGCCTCGACCCAGCGAGGTGGAGCAAGAAGATGGCCAGCTGAGGAGCCTGTTTGAGAAGTTTGCCGGGAAGGTGAGTAGAGGGCGAACACGAGCTCCCACACAGGCAGGAGAGTGTTCGAGAAATCTCAGGTCACCTGAGTCTTTTGTCCTTTGCATCTCCTTGCGTAGCAAGGGCCACAGGTCTCAGGCCTCCCAGGCCTGTCTGTTGCCTCTTCCTGTCTGAAGCCTGAGGTCTTTCCTACACTGCTGGTGAGAGGACTGTGGGACTGACCTCGGCCACTTTTCTTGCTGTGTCGTCTTGCATTTTGAGAAAGTAGAAAATTTGAATCTCCAGGTCCTTCCAAAAGCCTTTCTGTGTGTAAACTGACCCTGGTGGATCAGAACCCTGACTAGAAAACCAGAAGGCAAAACTTCCCTACATCCTTCAGAGATGAGAGGAATCGCCCAGCCCAGGTGGCTGGCAGCTCAGTCAACCAGACCTGGGCTAAGTGCTTCCTGTCCTGCTGCCTCGCCTGCCCCCAGGGACATGGGCGGAACTGGGCTTGTGGAAGTCAAGCTTGGCCCAGGTGCCAGCGCCGCTCCAGGGCTTGTGGAGCTGGTGTGCCCACTGCTCCTTCCCGCCCCGTCCTGCTGACTTGGCTTATTGTGATTCCGGTCCTGAGGGGCTGTAAGTCAGAGCAGACTCAAGACTCCAAGTGTCACAACTGGCCCCATAAATACAGCGAATGCACTGCTCTTTGAAGGATAATAGGTTTGCCAGAGGGCCTGGAAAGGCGTCCATCATCTTGGACTGCTATAACAAGGTACTGCAGACTGGGAAGCGTTTGAACAACAGAAATTTATTTCTCACAGTGCTGGAGGCTAGCAGTCTGAGATCAGGGTGTTGGCCTGGTCAGATTCTGGGGAGGGCTGTCTTCTAACTTGTGGACTCACGTCTCACTGTCTCATGTGGCAGAAAGAGGATTAGGAATCCATCTGGGGTCCCTTTTGTAAAGGCACTAATTCCACTCATGAGGGCTCCACCCTCATGACCTAATCACCTCCCAAAGGTCCCTCCTCCTATACTTTAACATTGGGGGTTGGATTTCAACATACAAATTTTGGAGATGCAAACATTCATTCTGTAACAGAAGGAGAAAAACAATGCTCTCCATCCCTGGAAAGCTCTGAGCCACTTTATAGACTTAAGGACGGGGTAGAAGAAAATACATTAAAATCCTTTGCAGAAAATAAAACCTGGGAACACAATTCCTTTATATAGCCATTAAAGAAGTCTTTGCAAAATTGAGGCAATTTATGTTCAAGACAGACACTTAGACCAATGTTTTGCTAACAAAACCTTGTTGCCTTAGCTTCCAAGGGACCATATTTTATTTGGAACATCAAGACTGATAACAAAATGAAAGCTCCTATTTGTGTAGTTCTTCATGTACCTTATCTTTTCTTGCTTGCCTGGTGGGGCAATATCAGTCACTGTCGCTGTTCTCCTGGTGCAGGGTCAGGCCCAGAGAGGTTAAGGAGCTGGCTGGGGCATGAGGCCTTGTGAAGGACAATCAAGGTCTCAACAGCCCATTCCTGGCCTGGAGGCTTTTCAGGATGTCCCCAGGTCTTATTATTGAGACTGACCGTTCTGTGCCTGAATGAGGCCAGCTGCACTCACAGGCAAGCTCACAGCTCCCACCTTGCTTATTTCCAGTTGAGCAGCCTGGGCCTGGCTGGTGGAAGAGGGGAGAAATGGGGCCCCGTGCAGACAAGTGTTAAGACCACACCTCACCAGGGGAAGTGACTTGGCTAAGGTCTCATGGTGAATAAGTGGGGGGCGGGGGTTACAACTGGAACCCAGAGTTTAGCCTGGGGCCCCTTCTCTAAGCCTGACTGTCTCTGAGCTTCATTCGGCATCCTGCCTGAGGTCTGTCCTTCAGCTGGTTGTTAAGGGACCAGTAATCCTGAGGCTCAGTGTTTATCCCCCACCCCGTGCGGGTGAAAAACCCTAGTCCCCCAAATCTCTACTTCCGGGATGAGGTGGGCTTTATGTGAAATAGCAGCTCCCACAGATGCAATGGGGAAAGCAAGTGCTTTGGAGTGAGACAGACTTAGGTTTCGAATCCCAGTTCTGCCACTGGCGACTGTGAACTCCAGCAATTATATTGCAGGCAAATGGCAATTACATGGTAAAGGTAAATGGCGTTTGGTGGTGGTTTGGTCGCTAAGTCATGTTCAACCCTTGCGACCCCATTGACTATAGCTCTCCAGGCTCCTCTGTCCATGGGATTTCCAAGGCAAGAATACTGGAGTGAGTTGCCTTTTCCAGGGGATCTTCCTGAGCCAGGGATTGAACCTGGGTCTCCTGCATTGCAGGTAAATTCTTTACTGAGTTACCAGGGAAGCCCATATGGTGTTCAGCAGTTTACAAAGTCACAGCTCCCTTCACCCTAACACAAGGACAGTCCTGTTGTGAGGTTTTGCGGATGCTCCACCCCAGGCACGTGGCCCTCAACACTAGCTCCTTTACTGCTTCTTGCCCCGTCTTGGTCTCGGGTTGGACAAGTCTGAGAAAGGCAGTAGACCCTGTGTGTAGCCTTCTGCTATGAGTATACCCTGCTCACGCCATTAATATACAGTTCTCACTGGGCTATGGGGGCCCCAGAGAAGCTGTGAATTCGATTTTTTTTTAAAGCTGTCATACCCTTTTAAAAATCATAGGGTCAGTGGACCTGGTGTCTGAATCTACGTTAATTTTGTGTCTTGAAACACTCATTAAGGTGTGACATGCTTTGCATTTGGATTCCTCTTTCTAGGATTCTGAGATCAGGGCCAATGAACTCAGGACAGCTCTGAATGAAGTGTTTTCCAAACGTAAGTTCTTGATGGGGCCTTTTCAGGAAGTCTGGGAGCCTAAGAGAGATGTTGGGAGCCAGTGAGCGTGGGGGTGGGCAGTGGGTCAGGGTCACTGCAGATGGGGACCAGGGCCCTGATTCCATCTGTACCGAGAATGTCTGGCAGGTGGGAGAGGCTGGAGCAGAGGGGTGGTGGGCAGGGTGAGAGCGGGGCTGATGCTGGGGCCAGTCGGCCCTACAGCAAAGAGTCCTGAGTCCTGGCGGGAAAGAAATTGGGCTTAGAGTGACTTAAATGAAATTCTCCCACAAAATTAATAAGTTGGTACTGCGGAAGCTATGCAGCTTGAAAATCCTGTTCTGTAGTGCACCTCTGGGGAAGGCGTGTGGAGGGGAGGATTCTGCCTGTCCTCGATCATGACAGTTCTCGGTCTTCAGACTTTAGCTAAAGTCCTGAGGGCTGGCAGAGGATCAAACTGCACCCAGGCTGAGAAAAAGCATGTTCCTCCCCTATGAACTGCAGATCCATGGAGCTGGTTTCTTGCCCAGCCCGAGGATGGGCCAGGTTAAGGCTTCTGGCTGGTTGAGCGATGGGTATGTTCACCCATGGCAGCCAGAAAGGGTCCGAGCATGAAGGACACAGGGGCAAGGCCGGATGTGAGCCCACCCTGGGCTGAGCACTTCCCTGGGGTTGAGAGCCCAGGCCTGGAGGCCCTCCCCACCCTCTGCTCCAGCTATTCCTCCCGCCTGGCAGAGAAGGAGCCCAGGGAAGTGGAGAGGGCTGCAGGGTCTTTGGCGTCTTCCTGCCTTGGTTTTCAGGTGTGAACAAGTTGAGCACAGAGCCAGGGATGGCTGTAGATCCCAGAGATGCCTGCAATTTAGCAGTAACATTAACAGTTACTGTTTGAGAGGCTGTGTGTTGTGGTTAAAAGCTTGGGCTGTGGAGCCAGATGGCCTGTGTTTAGATCCCAGCTCGGCCTGGGTTCTGTGATCTTGAGCAAATTATTTAACCTCTCTGGGCCTCTGTTTCCTTATCTATAAAATGGGTATGAAGGTATTTACCACATGGGGTACAGTTCTTAGAGGGCTTCCCTGGTGGCTCAGTTGTAAAGAATCCACCTGCCAACGCAGGAGACGCAGCTTTGATCCCTGGGTCGGGAAGATCCCCTGGAGAAGGGAATGGCAAGCCACTCCAGTATTCTTGGCTGGGAAATTCCATGGACGGTGAAGCCTGGAGGGCTGCAGTCCATGCATGCGTGCTAAGTCACTTCAGTCGTGTCTGACTCTTTGTGATCCTATAGACACAGGCTCCTCCATCCATGGCATTCTCCAGGCAGGACTACTGGAGTGTGTTATCATGCCCTCTTTCCATCTTTCCAATCCGAGTATCAAACCCACATCTCCTGAGACTCCTGCATTGCAGGCAGATTCTTTTCTGCTGAGCCACTTGGGCTGCAGCCCAAGGGGTCTCAAAAGAGCTGGACTTGACGTAGAGACTAAACAAAATAGAGTGCTTCGAACAATACCTGACCAATAAAAAGTTAGCTGATTTATTAAGACCTTGTCATAGACCAAGCACCATGCTAAGAACTTCACTTACATTATCTAATTTTATCACCAGTTAGCTTTGGGGGTAAGTATTATTGTTGTTCTTATTGATGGAGCAGAAAAGCACAGCTCAGAGATATTAGCTTGCTGAAGTCCGTGGCTTGTGAGTTGCAAAGCTGAGATTCTGACACTGAGCCCCGAGGCCAGCATCCACCTCTGGGACCCCAGGGGGCCTCTTCCCAGGAGCCCGCCACCAAGCTCACTCGTTTATGCGGCGCTCACGTTCGGCTCTGTACTCTGGCTGGTGTCTTTGGTGGCCTCCTACCAGGGCAATTATTTCCCGTGCTTTCAAATGATCCTGACTCCCCTCACCCCTTTCTATTTAAATATTTAGGAACAGACATCAAATTTGATGGATTTGACATCAACACTTGCAGAGAGATGATCAGCCTGATGGATGTATCCTTTAAATGTCACATTATTTTTACTTTGATCCTGGTTTTCTCGACTCCTCCACCTGAGATGGAGGCAGGGGAAAGAGAAAGAAGGGAACCAGCATTTTCTGAGCATATGGCAGGTACCCTGCCTCAGCTGGAAAGAAAAATGTCATCTCATTTTTGCTCCTCAGTAAGCCTGAGATGCTCTCTGTTTTACAGGTGAAGAAACTGAGGTGTGCCATGTTTAAATGACTTGTTTAAGATCCTCTTTTTTTTTTGGTGATTCACATTTTTTTTTTTTTTCATTTTCACCAAGAACTTAAATTTTTTTATTGGAGCATAATTGCTTTCCAATGTTGTGTTGGTTTCTGCTGTATAATAACGTGAATCAGTCATAATTACATATATATCCGCTCCCTTTTGAACCTCCTCCCTACCCCGATCCCACCCCTCTAGGTCATCACCGAGCACCACGCTGAGCTCCCTGTGCTATCCAGCAGCTTCCCACCGACTATCTGTTTTGCACATGATAGTGTATCAGTTCAGTTCAGTCGCTCAGTCGTGTACGACTCTTTGTGACCCCATGAATCGCAGCACGCCAGGCCTCCCTGTCCATCACCAACTCCCGGAGTTCACTCAGACTCACGTCCATCGAGTCAGTGATGCCATCCAGCCATCTCATCTTCTGTTGTCCCCTTCTCCTCCTGCCCCAATCCCTCCCAGCATCAGAGTCTTTTCCAATGAGTCAACTCTTGAATGAGGTGGCCAAAGTACTGGAGTTTCAGCTTTAGCATCATTCCTTCCAAAGAAATCCCAGGGCTGATCTCCTTCAGAATGGACTGGTTGGATCTCCTTGCAGTCCAAGGGACTCTCAAGAGTCTTCTCCAACACCACAGTTCAAAAGCATCAATTCTTGGCGCTCAGCCTTCCTCACAGTCCAACTCTCACATCCATACATGACCACAGGAAAACCATAGTCTTGACTAGACGAACCTTTGTTGGCAAAGTAATGTCTCTGCTTTTGAATATGCTGTCTTAGATTGGTCATAACTTTCCTTCCAAGGAGTAAGCGTCTTTTAATTTCATGGCTGCAGTCACCATCTGTAGTGATTTTGGAGCCCAGAAAAATAAAGTCTGACACTGTTTCCACTGTTTCCCCATCTATTTCCCATGAAGTGGTGGGACCGGATGCCATGATCTTCGTTTTCTGAATGTTGAGCTTTAAGCCAACTTTTTCACTCTCTACTTTCACTTTCATCAAGAAGCTTTTGAGTTCCTCTTCACTTTCTGCCATAAGGGTGATAGTGTATACATATCAATAATTCAGAGACAGCAAAAATGGCATTTGTGGCCTTCCCCCCACTTATCACGGCATTCCTCCCACGGGGCTCGGTTCCTCTCCTTCCTCTCCCTGGCTCTCTCCATCCCATCTGTCTCTGTCTCCCAGCCTTGACACCAGTTGTTGAGAATTTGATGACACAGGATAAAACCTGTTTGTTTGCTCTGACCTGATTTAACCCTTGTTCTATGTTGAAGAATGAGAAAGGGATTTGGGGAGGAATGGAGAAGGTTAGGGCATTCCAGGTGGAAGGAACACCTTCAGCACAGAGTGGGGAAGGGCAGGGCGCCCCTTCCTTGAAACTTGGTCTTGGGTGGGTCCAGGTTACCGTGTCCCATGGTGCTGCTGGTGAAGGCGATTTCTTTGAAAACTGGAGCTTTGGAGAATGTACTTCAGCTCTGGGGGCTTCATCTGTGATGAGATATGACGACCTCTGGGGTGGGAGGAATGAGTTGTACTTGCCCCGTGGCCATGCACAGAGGGCCTGGGTGGCCGGCTTGAGTGTGCCGACCTCTGCTAGGGAGTGTCAACTGTGGAGAGCTGGTTCTATCCTTGTGGTCCCGGAGTTTCAGATGCTGGGCCTGTCCAGGCCTGCAGCCTTCTATGAGGCCAGTGTGGTCCTTCAGTGAGGTCCACCTTTAAGAAGCCATGGGCCATGAAGAACTGTTAACTGTTGATCCACTTTTCTGCAAACAGTTCCTTGATTTCTGAGTCATTCTTCTCAAACTTGCCTATGAGCTTTCATTTAGATTTGAGGGTGACCTTGTGGTCCCTCAAACATTGTTCCCAGGGGTGTTTGCATTCTCATGGCTCTAGGAGGACTGTAACTCAGCCATTCTTCAAGAGTGTCTGTTTCACCATTTGGATGCTTTGAGGGGCAGTGGTTTTGAACCAGATTATACAGCAGAACTGCCTGTGGTGAAAGTTGCTCAGTTGTGTCTGACTTTGCGACCCCATGGACTATACAGTTCCTGGAGTTCTCCAGTACAGAATACTGGAGTGGGTAGCTGTTTTCTTCTCCAGGTGATCTTCCCAACCCAGGGGTCGAACCCAGTTCTTCCACATTGCAGGCTGATTCTTTACCATCTGAGCCACAAGGGAAGCCCCATGGAACCTTGTGTAGCTTTTTGCGTGTTTTTGCTCATTCAGTGGCGTCTGACTCTGCAGCCCTTTGGACTGTAGCCCACCAAGCTTCTCTGTCCATGAGATTTTTTCAGGCAAGAATATTGGAGTGGGTAGTGATTTCCTCTTCCAGGGGATCTTTCCGATTCAGGGATGGAACCCATGTCTCCTGTGTCTCCTGCATTGCAGGTGGATTCTTTACCTGTTGAGCTATCGATATTGAGACATAATTCACATACCATCCCATGTACCCATTTAAAAGGTACAATTTCATGTTTTTTTTTTTTTTTTTTTAGTATATTCACAGAGTTGTGCAAACACCACCATCCATTTTAGAGCTTTTTATCACCCCTAAAAGGAACTCTGCACCCATATTTGCCGTAACTCACCTTTCCGCTCAACAACCCCAAACCCTCTGCCCTACTACCGCTTGCTGTCTCTATAGATTTGCCTATTCTGGATATTTTCATGTTAATAGAATCGTTTAACATGTGGTCCAGTGTAGCATGTATCATCGCTGAAAAATCATGGGGTTTTAAAAATCCAGTTGCCTGGGTCTCACTCCTGGAGATGCTGATTCAGGGTATTTGGGACAAGGCCTGGGAGTGGGAAGCTCTGTCTGGAATTGAGGATATGTTGGTGCTCTGAGACAGGGCTTTGGAACAGACAGGAGATCCAAGTTCTGGCCCCACCACAGTTATTGAATACTGTGAACCTCATGTCTTCTCCTGGAAAATGGGATAACGGAGTGTAGCTCCTGTGGTCTTGTGAGGCTGAAATGAGATACAAGTATACACAGGACTGGCTAGACCATAGCATTAGCCCTCTTTGTGGATTACTATCCTCAGGCATGTTGGTAGACATATTAGTGAGGATTTGAAGGCTGTGGTTACATCCAACACTCAGCATAGATTGTGGAGACAAAAGACACAGACTTCCTTAAAGGGTGAGGTTTACAGTCTTGAGTGCAAACATGACTTTTTGTTTGGCTAGTTGAAGGAGGTGAGAATGATGGTTTGTTTCAGAATTTTAATACCTGAGTTATAACACGCTGGTGTCTATTGATTAATTGGAATGGCTGAGAAAAGGGTAGTTTCAAAGAGACCGAGCTTCACAAACAGTTCAAAAGCACCCCCCAGGTCTAGCCCAGTGCTTAATCAGCAGTCACAGGACACAGAGGATCGCACAGAACCCCTGGCCCATTTTGGCTGAGCCAGCTGTCCTGCTGGGACCATGTCTCAAGATCCCTGGGAATCAATGTTGAGAAGCTCAGAGCCCCTTTAAAGCACCAAATACGTGTAGACTGTGTGTGGCCAGGAATCCCAGTCCTATGCTCCTGACTCTTCTGGTACCATTTTGCCGTCAACTCTAGTATCAATGGCAGACATTTAAATCTGGAAGGGAATTTACTACAGATTGCTTAGCTCCACGCTTTCAATGTCCCACGATGATGAGGATGCTGGACACTAAATGAATGATATTGTAGGAGGGCTTTAGGCTCCTGACTTGCCCTTTGCCCCTAGCTCTATGCCTGACCTCAAACGAGGGCCTTTGTGAGCGTTTGACTCTTTAATCTTTATTTGAACTTGTCTCCCACCAATCCTTCCCACCATGACCCCCAGGGCCCTGCTAACCGCAGACATGGATGTTCACTGAGGTCTTAAGACACTCACTGTGCAAGGTCACAGAGAATGTGATCCATAAAGCATGTGGAATCTGGGCTTGATCGTGTTGGCCTTAACCCGCCTAGAGCAATGGGACAGGCTCCCTGGAACTGGTGGAATTCAAGACGCTCTGGCTGAAGATCGGAAAGTACCTGGTAACCCTTTTCCCCCTGTTGGGTATCCTCTGGGCTCTGGTCACTCTCCTCGGTTGTGTTCCTAGCGCCTTGCTGACACCCATTCCTGATCAGTTTCCTGCCCTGGTCTGACCAGATCCTTCATCATGGTCAAAGTGAACACCAGACCCGGACACGTTGTCCGGGAAGGACTAAGCAGGCCCCTGCGCCAGTGCCGCCAGAGGAAGTCCCACTGTTCACAGAGCACAAGGACTAGACTGGCTCTGAGCACAAGCTCCTATTTTTGTTCTGGAGACTTCTTGGGAGGAATCAGTGAAGCCTCTGAGGGTGTCCCTGGCCTGTTGAGGAAGCAGTGGGGGTGGAGGGAGATGGTTCTGCAGGGGCTGCAAACAGCTGTTTTCACCTGGAATTTTTCTCCTGCTTTAGGACATCTTTCGGGAGACCGATCATAACCACTCGGGGACTATTGATGCCCACGAGATGAGGACAGCCCTCAAGAAGGCAGGTGAGGACACATCCTGAAGGCAAGATCCCGAGACCGGGATGTGCTCATTGTAAATGTGCTTAATATGATGGTGGTTGCTAATGACCATCAGTGGTAATTGCCTTATGTTGGATGTCAGTGTGATAACAAAGACGTGTTGAGTACCTTCCTTAACTGGGGAGCAGGGAATGTTGCTGGATTCTTTAGACTTTTTCCAAGGACTTTGCCTGTTCCTGGGAAGGTGACAGGAATCACAGGACTGGGCTGTGCAGGGGATGGGCAGGAGAGGCAGTCCCTTCACCTTCCCTGTTTTTTTTGCTGTGGTCCATGTGATGCAAAGCTAAGTTAGTGCTGGAGCTCCAGGCCTATTTTTGGACCAAGGAGGAGGTTCATCCTGTTGAGGATTTTCTAAAAGGAAACTGATTTGATTACCAGAATCCTCTGGAATCCTTTGAAGGGGGCAGTATCAGGCCAGAGTTAGCCCTGAGTTCTGTTGGAGATAGAACTGAGCCCCCCATTCCATCTGTGACCCTGGCCCCCCTCTGCCCACAGGTTTCACCCTCAGTGACCAGGTCCAGCAGACCATCGCCATGCGGTACGCATGCAGCAAACTCACCATGGACTTTGACAGCTTCATTGCCTGTATGATCCGCCTGGAGACCCTCTTCAGTGAGTCACTCTCTCAAGTGAAAGTGTTAGTCCCTCAATCGTGTCCGACTCTTTGCAACCCCATGGACTGTAGCCCACCATACTCCTCTGTCCATGGGATTTTCTACGCAAAAATACTGGAGTGGGTTGCCCATTTCTTCTCCAGGGGTTCTTCCCAACTCAGGGATCAGACCGGGGTCTCCTACATTGCAGGCAGTTTCTTTACCATCTGATCCACGAAGGGAGCCCCCCCACCCCCACCCTGACCCATCCCACTTCTCCCGAGGTATAGGAAGGGGCAGGGGGCAGGGCCAGAAGGCAGAACCAGAAAGGCTTAGGTAACTGTGGCATCCTTGGGGGAGGGGCAGCAGAAACAAGGGGCTGAGGAAGTCCAAGCTGGCCATGCCCAAGGTGTTGCCTTCTCTGGGAGATTTTTGTGCACCTATTGTGTGCAGTCACTGCAGCAAATGAACGAGTCCTGCAATGGTCCTTAAATGGCTTTTGGTATCTGTTCGCATCTATGGGAATCATATTGAGAGCAGGTATCACCTCCCAGAGAGGGAATAGGGGTCTCCTTTCTGGGAGGCTGTGGATAGTCTTCAGCCCGCTTGGGCTTATGCTGTAATGCTGTGCTTAGCCCCTCAGTTGCGTCTGACTCTGCGACTCCACAGACTGTAGCCCACCAGGCTCCTCTGTCCTTGGGACTTTTCAGGCGAGAATACTGGAGTGGGTTGCCATTTCCTCCTCCAGGGGATCTTCCTGATGCAAGAATCAAACCTTCATCTTCTGCATTACAGGCAGATTCTTTACCCACCCAGCCATCTAGGAAGCCCCATGCTTATGCTAATATATCCTATTAAGGGAGGGAGTTTGGGGAAAGGTCAGGCAGCCAGAGGCGAAGCTTAGTGTCTGGATTACCCACACATGGAGCAACCACCCCTGTTCCATGACCCCAGCCCCCCCCCCCACTGTTAAAAGAATTGCAAGTTTCTAGAGCTCTGAATGTGCAGATGGCAAAAGGAACTTCTCTGCTCACAACTGGAAGTTTGTCTAATTGGGCAAGCGGACATCTGCTGCCAAAAGCTCACTGCTCTGGGCATTGGATCCAGATCTACCCTTCTGGGGTCCCTGAAGCAAGGTGGGAGCTGGAGAGGGTGCCAGAGATGGAGGGAGGATGTCAGGTGGGTGTGGGGTGGACAGAGGCAGCTCTCCGGCTGTTCCAAAGTCCAGGAGCATCCTTATCTGACTTCATTCCTTCTCTGGCATTCTAGAACTGTTCAGACTTCTGGACAAGGACCAGAATGGCATTGTCCAGCTCTCTCTGGCTGAGGTAAGTCGTTTTGGTAAACTGCTTGTTCGTGGTACTCGAAAATTCTTGGATGGTATTGCTGCCAAGCGCTGTTTATTCACACTGGCCTGTCTTATTTCTTTGTGGAAACAATGCATGTTCTGTGGCAGGCATTTCTGGGAGGAATGTGATTGTCATCAATTATATCTCAGATCATTTCAAGGATGCAAGCTCTTATTAATTTGGATGAAATTGGGGGTGGTGGGTACAGTTTAAAATGCCTAACTTCTCAGGCAGAATGTCTTTGATTGACATATAGAAGGAAATCAGAAACAAAGAATTAAATTGCAACAAGGTAGAGTAGATGCTGAAGTTCCAATACTTTGGCCACCTGATGGGAAGAGCCAGCTCATTGGAAAAGACCCTGATGTGGGGAAAGATTGAGGACAGGAGGAGAAGGGGGCATCAGAGGATGAGATAGTTGGATAGTATCACCAACTCAATGGATGTGAATCTGAGCAAACTCTGGGAGTTGGTGATGGACAGGGAAGCCTGGCGTGCTGCAGTCCATGGGGTCAAAAAGAGTGGGACACGACTGAGTGATTGGACAGCAACAAGAGTAGATGCAAAATAAATGGGTGTAAATTATTGTGTACAAGGCCCACAATATCTTATGCAGAGAACACCAAGCCCTTCCCCTGGGGAAGGCTGCAGCCTATGCAGCAAGGCCTTTACTGGCTTGTGGAGATGCAGGTATGGGCATGTCCCGAGGATTCAGGAGTAGGGCATTGCCCTCGACCTGCTTCTCAGGCAGAAGAGCTAGAGCACCAGCTTATTCCTGGTCCTGCCTAGCTGTCTGGGTACAACCACTTCTATTCTGCTCTAGAATAGTAGTGTTGCTGACCCCTTTCCAGTGATCTAGGAAAGGCCTTCCTAGAAGCACATTAGGCTCAATTGGGTTGAACCTGAAATTTGTGGAAGTCAAGCTTTTCCTAAGTCATATTTCCTTGGGGCTCTGGCTGGGGAGCAGTGACTTAGCAAAGGGCTTCCTTGCTTCCTCTTATGGAGTGAGGCACTTCCTGGGGAAGGAGCTAGAGCAAGTCACACCCATGTGAGGCTGGAGAACATCTCTGGTGCAATCACACCAGCTCCCAGAGGACCCCTGAGCTTACTTCTATCTCCTTCTTTTGCAGTGGCTGTGCTGTGTGTTGGTCTGACCCAGGGTTTTGGTCATCGGTGATGCTCCATGACAACCTGCCTGCATCTTTTCTCCCCTTCTTTGCAGTTTTGTGAACTTTCATCCTTAAGGGGGCATTCATTAACTTTTCATCTCTTCCTTGTGGTTTATTGTTTCCTGAAATCCTGGCCTGTCTCACCGGAGCAATCAGGGAGTCTGAGATCTCTTTCAACAGCATTTACGCTGATCCCAGGGCACCACAGAGGGACAGAAATTGATTAAAGTTGTGGGCCAAAAGGGTTTCTGCCTTTCTCTATTGATACACAATCTGGGGTTTGCTCTGGGGTGTTCCTGCTTTAGGAAACAAGATGTCCTTGAGAAATGACCCGGCCCAAAGCTGCTGCAAGATGAGAAATGCGGGTGGATTTCTTGAAGAAAAGGCCTGCTACAGATTAAGCTACCTCTGGGGACCACCTGCAGGAGAGGAGCTGCTCCCCACCCTTCTGAGATAGGTGCTGGGATGAGCTACAAGGGGAGGAGTTCTTTCTTCCTCACTCGCAGATGGATAAGTTGCTACATTGCAAGTCAGCATTGCCCGAGGGAAAGGAAAGGAAGGGAAAATTCTTGCTGCGGGGAATTCTTACCTGAGGGGAGGTGAGGTTCAGGTTAATTTTGCTCTCAGTGAAACAGGAGGATCTTTGTTATTGGTAAGAAAATAGATGCTATAGCCCAGCGTCCTGATAGGCACTTGGGGATGGAGCTGACTCTCGTGCACTGACTGTGGAAATGAAGTATAAAGGAAGATGAATGTCTTAGTCTATTTGGGCTGTGCTAGCAAATACCAGAGACCAGGTGGCTTATAAAACACAGACATTTATTTTCTCACAGTTCTGGAGGCTAGAAGCCTGAGATTGGTGCAGCACACTTGGGTTCTGGTGAGATCTCCTTCTGGGCTACAGACGGCGGACTTCTCATTGTGTCCTTATGTGGCAAGAGCAGAGGGGAGGCAGGCTCTCTCGTGACTCTTGTAAGGACACTAATCCTAATCCCGTGGACAGAGGAGCCTGATGGGCTAGTAGTCCATGGGGTCACAAAGAGTCGGACATGACTGAGCTACTAACACTTCAATCCCATTCATGAGGGCCCCACCCTCATGATCTTACCTGTGTGTGTGTGTGTGTTTGTTAGTTGCTCAGCTGGGACAGGGGAACCTGGTGGGCTTCCGTCTATGGAGTCGCACAGAGTCGGACACGACTGAAGCGACTTAGCAGCAGCAGCAGCAGTTGTGTCTGACTCTTTTGTGACCCCATGTACCATAGCCTACAATGCACCTCTGTCCATGGAATTCTCCAGGCAAGAATACTGCAGTGGATTGCCATTCCCTTTTCCAGGGGATCTTCCTGACCCAGGGATTGAATCTGGGTCTCCTGCATTGCAGCAGATTCTTTACAGTATGAGCCACCAGGGAAACCCCGATCTTATTTAACTAACCCTAATTATAACCTACAGTCCGACATCCTAAAACTACCACAGTGTGGTGTGGGGTTTAAACATCTAAATTTGAAGGGGGCACAGCCATTCAGTCCACTGCAGTGAGCTACTGGAGAGAAGACACATACTCACACCTTGGTCTCCGTAGTAGTCTCATTAAGGGTTAGTATTTGACCTCTATAAATGCAACTGGATGAGTCTTCTTTATAGGACCATGACTTATAAGTATGGAGTAACACAAGTCAGATTTTTTTTTTTTTAATTGAAGTATAGTTGATTTACAAGATTGTATTAGTTCAGGTGTAAGGCAAAGTGATTCAATTATATATATATATTTTCAGATTTTTTTCTATTATAGGTTATTACAAGATACTAAATACAGTTTCCTGTACTATACAGTAAATCCTTATTGCTTATCTATTTTATGTAAAATAATTTGTATCTGTTAACCCCAAACTCTTAATTTATCTCTCCCCACCACCCTTTCCCCTTTGGTAAGCATAAGTTTGTTATCTATGTCTGTGAGTCCATTTCTGTTTTGTATATTAATTCATTTATATTATTTTTTAAGATTCCACATATAAGTGATATATGATATTTGCCCTTCTTTGTCTGACTTACTTCGCTTAGTATGATATTAGGTCCATCATGTTACTGCAAATAGCATTATTTCATTATTTTTTATGGCTGAGTAATATTCCATTGTGTATATATATATATATATATATGTGTGTGTGTGTGTGTATACACACATATATAAAATACATATGTATTTTATATATGTGTGTATATACCACATTTCCTTTATCCATTCATCTGTATATGGAGACTTGGTTTGTATCTATGTCTTGACTATTGTAATCTTTTCAAGTTCAGTTCAGTCACTCAGTCGTGTCCGACTCTTTGCGACCCCATGAACCGCAGCATGCCAGGCTTCCCTGTCCATCACCAACTCTCGGAGTTCATTCAGACTCACATCCATCGAGTCAGTGATGCCATCCAGCCATCTCATCCTCTGTCATCCCCTTCTCCTCCTGCCCCCAATCCCTCCCAGCATCAGAGTCTTTTCCAATGAGTCAACTCTTCGCATGAGGTGGCCAAAGTACTGGAGTTTCAGCTTTAGCATCATTCCTTCCAAAGAAATCCCAGGGCTGATCTCCTTCAGAATGGACTGGTTGGATCTCCTTGCAGTCCAAGGGACTCTCAAGAGTCTTCTTCAACACCACACTTCAAAAGCATCAATTCTTCGGTGCTCAGCTTTCTTCACAGTCCAACTCTGACATCCATACATGACCACAGGAAAAACCATAGCCTTGACTAGATGGACCTTTGTTGGCAAAGTAATGTCTCTGCTTTTGAATATGCTATCTAGGTTGGTCATAACTTTTCTTCCAAGGAGTAAGCATCTTTTAATTTCATGGCTGCAGTCACCATCTGTAGTGATTTTGGAGCCCCCCCAAAATAAAGTCTGACACTGTTTCCACTGTTTCCCCATCTATTTCCCATGAAGTGATGGGACCAGATGCCATGATCTTAGTTTTCTGAATGTTGAGTTTTAAGCCAACTTTTTCACTCTCCTCTTTCACCTTCATCAAGAGGCTTTTTAGTTCCTCTTCACTTTCTGCCATAAGGATGGTGTCATCTGCATATCTGAGGTTATTGATATTTCTCCCTGCAATCTTGATTCCAGCTTGTGCTTCTTCCAGCCCAGCATTTCTCATAATGTACTCTGCATATAAGTTAAATAAGCAGGGTGACAATATATAGCCTTGACCTACTCCTTTTCCTATTTGGAACCAGTCTGTTGTTCCATGTCCAGTTCTAACTGTTGCTTCCTGACCTGCATACAAATTTCTCAAGAGGCAGGTCAGGTGGTCTGGTATTCCCATCTCTGTCAGGATTTTCCACAGTTTATTGTGATCCACACAATAGCTTTGGCATAGATCCACAAAGGCTTTGGCATAGTCAATAAAGCAGAAATAGATGTTTTTCTGGAATTCTCTTGCTTTTTCAATGATCCAGCGGATGATGGCAATTTGGTCTCTGGTTCCTCTGCCTTTTCAAGTTAGTGTTTCTATTTTTTTCTGGACATATACCCAGGAGTTGAATTTCTAGATCACATGGTAGCTCTATTTTTGGTTCTTTAAGAAGACTTCATACTGTTTTCCATAGTGGCTGCACCAGTTTACATTCCTGCCAACAGTGTGGGAAGGTTCCCTTTTCTCCACACCCTCTCTAGCATTTATTGTTTGTAGCCTTTTGATGATGGCCATTCTGACTGACCACCGGTCAGCTTTACTACTGCCTTCAACTCTCCCAAGGCCCGGGGGGAAGCAGGGGGAAGCCCTTAAGTGACGGGGATGCTGGGAGCTCTGGGACCTCACTTCTAGGGAGAGGCTTTGGGATGGTGCCCCTGCAGAGAAACCTCAGTACATTGGAGGGTGGAGAAGGAGCTCTAGTTGGTTGGCAGCCTGTGGGTCCCAGAAGGAAAGAGGCCCTTCCTCGTCCAGTCAGAGGTATGAGGGAGCTTTCATCACCAGAGCTGCCATCAGCGGGACCCAGGAGGTGTTATGTCCAACTGCCCTAGGCTACCTGGAGATACCGCCCAGCCTGCCCCTTCAGTCCCCGTGGTGTTAGTCTGACGCTCACTGACCAAGGACAGGTCCCTGCCCGCCCCCCCCCCCCCAACTATTTAGAAATAAAGTGCTACCCTGTGTAGCACAGGGAACTATATTCAGTATCCTGTGATAAACCATAATGGAAAAGAATATGAAAAAGAATATATGCATGTATGACTAAGTCACTTTGCTGTAAAGTAGAAATTAACCCAACATCATAAATCTACTATACTTCAATAAAATAAATTAAAAAAATATAAAGCGCTACAAAGCAATTCTAATATTTTACATATAGCATGGCTGCCTAAATGAAAAGTAGTGTTATAATCGACTTGCAACAGTTCGCTTTATTTTGAAGGCTTACAGGTTACTTTAGGGGATAGTTTGCTAACCAAAAAACTTACATACTTTCAATACAAAATGGATTTGCTTTAGGGGTCTTGGGTCCCAGGTAAGGTTCATCCTGAAGACTTCTTACCAATACAGCCCATGAGGCCGGTTAAGGATCTTAACACCGCATGGCTTCCCTGTCAAACATTTGAGAGTTTGCTTCATGCTCCTTTCTTTCCCCTGGATTAAGGCAGTGGAGCTGCAATATTTTGGTGTGGCCTCTTCACTGCCCCAGATGTGGCTGTGTCTCAGGAAAGCTCAGCCCCTCCTGAATGGTGGCTCCTGGATGGATTCCCCATGGAGGCTCCCCTGGCTTCCCGCACTCTCCACACGCTGTTGCATTAACGTGTTTCATGGCTTCCCTGTTGCCATGGATGGTCCCTGAATGCAGAGTGTTCCTAGTTCGCCCAGAGCCTAGTACAGTGCCCGCGCAGAATAGGTGCTCAGTGAATGAAAACCATGTCCTTTCCTTTGCAAATGAGGAGGCTCTGTAGCTTGGGTCTCACTTGGTTTTCCCAGTAGACACTGGGTTTGCACTGGTCCCTCACAACAATTTCCAGCAGCAGAAGCCCTAGGGGGACTGCTGATATTTGGATTAGAGCCAGCCTCTGTGGGTGGGTGAAGGGCTAGGGGGATGGGAAGAAGATGTGTCCCCTGGGGGGGTCCCCTGATGAGCTGCTCTCCACCCCCGCCCGACCACATACAGACTCAGGGTAAGGAGTAGAGGGAGCCGTTGCCACCAGTGACGTGGCCACTTCCTGTGATTTGTGCAAAGAATCCATGGGGGCTCTTGGGTCCCCCACTTTCTGGAAGGAGAGTAAAGTGGCTCAGTGGAGGCTCAAGATAGTCTTGGAGGCAGCTGTGGGGCTTGGGTGACCCTCCTCCCTTCCTGTCCATTCTCCCCCACCTACAGAGCCCTGTCACCTCTCAAAGGCAGAGTTTGTTTCCTCATTAGTAAATGCGGAGACATACATGCCCCATGCAGCCCCCAGACTCAACTGAGACCTCAGGGAACAGGGAACCTGATGATGGGGCGGGAAGTGATCACGGTGTAGCAAATTTTCTGGATAATTCCACACTAGCAAGGCATCTCTAGCAAGTCCCCTTTCCTGTGAGAGCTCAGGGCCTCGCGTTATTAGCTTTCTCCTCACATTACGCGACCAGGTAAGGCTTTTTGTGGTTATGCACAATTGCAGAAGCCATGTTGAGCAGGGTTGGGAGAACCCGGCCAGTGGCCCTGCCACATGCGGCAGGGGCTCTTCCCACCAAGGTCCTGATAGTGTCGGGTCTCATAGCATCCTGTGCATCCTGCCGTTGTAGCTGGTGGAGGCCCCTGCCCTGCCTAGTGCTCCTGTTGCTCCTCTCTGCCTCCCTAACGCCAGCCGCTCCTCTGGGCTGGGGCAGCGGGGCCACGGGACAGAGTCCTCCTTTCCTTGGTCAGCTGTGCTCAACCTGCCTAACTAGGGCTGGCTTCTTTCCTCTCACTCCAAGCTTCAGGTTGTCTAGCCTCTCAGATGCCCAGCGTCTTTTCAGCTTTAGATGTCCCAGTTTCTCATCCTGTGATTGCTTCTGCTCTGGCTTTAGGACACAGCCACCCCCTGTACCAGCCATGCTTCTCTAAGCTTCTCCTATGGGGGGCCCCATTTCCCAACTGTCATCTCCCTTCATACATGAACTGTTCCCTTTGACTGATGGGCTGGGTCAACCTGGAGAATTCATATACTTGACAGCGGACAGTCAAGACCCTCTGCCCCAACGCCATTCTCTGCACTTCAGAACAGACAGTGTCTGGAAGGACCTCATGAGGGGACACTTGCCCACTTTGTTCTGTTCCTCAGCTCTGTGTTATAGGTGGGGTGATGGGAAGCCCATCTGTGTGATACAGACAAGGATGGAGATACGCATCCTGGATCCCACCTCCATCAGTTCTGTCTGATGCACACCTGTCAGGTCTGTGAAATGGAAGCAGCGGTCACTTAACTGGGCTTCCCCGGTGGCTCAGAGGTAAAGAATCCACCTGCAATGCAGGAGACTTGAGTTCATTCCCCAGGTCGGGGAGATCAGAGCATGACAACCCACTCCAGTGTTCTTGCTTGGAGAATCCCAAGGACAGAGGAGCCTGGCGGGCTACAGTCCACAGGGTCTTATGAGTCAGACACATCTGAGCACATGCACAGTCACTTACTAGTGGCAGCTGTGTGGAGACAGAGGGCCCCTCAGAGGGGGAAAGGGTGATGATTTGGAGTTTGCAAGTCATCAAGACAGATGTCAGCTCCTTACGATTTTGAGAGGCCCGTGCTTGCTTCACCAGTTGATTAAACATAGGGCTCTACGGGGGATGGAAATAAGGCAGGAACACTGTCCCACACTGACCTTCACGGAGTTATGAAGGTCTCATGAAGGCCAGTGATGCTTCTCCCACTCCCTTCTGTGCCTGGTGCAGAGCCGGGGGGCAGGCATGTGGCGACGCCTGGCGGTTTACTGCCTTCTGCTGAAACTTGCTTTTTCTTTTTGAAAAGTTTTATATTCATTATATTCACATTCTTTATTTATTTCTATTAAAATGATTTTATGTTATGTATTATTATCCATTTATGTGTTTATAAATTATTGATATATAAATATTAAGATACATAATATCAACAACATATAAGGGAACTGTATACTGAAGTCTCATGTATTATTCATTAGAGTGAATAATTTTTAATATTTTATCATACCTGTTTTATCATTTTTTTACTGAAGAAGTTTTTGTTAATCACAGATATCATGATATTTCATCTTCTGCTATGCATCTCTAGCAAAGGACATTATTACACAGCCACAATACTGTTATCCAACCTAACAAAATTAGCAATGATTCTGCCACATCTAATAACCAACCTATACCCACATTTTCTTGATTGACTTTAAAATGTACTTTTACAGTTGGTTTATTTAAGTGGGAATTCAACCAAGGTCCTCATTTTACCAGTTTTGACCTACAGCAATGTTCCCTTTCTTTGAGGTCTTGAATGACTGATACATAATTGCAGTTTTAGGGAAGAACTTTGGTGATATGAATGGGCGGTCTCTTGCTTCTCAGTCTAATTAAATCTCTTGCAGCGTGCCCATCCTCTCCAGCTTCCTCCCTCTCCCCAGGAGGGTGCTGGATGGTTTGTAGGGACTGGGATCTCAGAAGAGGGTGTCTAGTGTTCCCTGCACTGTGCCTGCCATCCAAGCATGCCCAGCCTTGCAGGCGGCATCTCTTGCTGGTGGCCCTTTGGCTCCACGATCATCTAGGCTGGAACCCCCCGTTCTGGGCCTTACCTGTGTTTTTGTTCAAGTTGTCTTGTTCTCTGACCCCAAGGTTCAGCCAGTTCCCCAGAGCCCATGCACCAAGGCGTTCCTTTCAGCCAGTGGATCTGGGCAGTACTTGTTCTGGCCCTGAGGACACCAGGCTCTGGGAGGCAATGGGTGGGTACTGTAGACCAGCAGTGTGCCTCTGAGTATTCACAGAGGGGAATGGCTCTGTTAGTAAAATCACAGGAAAGCGCATGGGAATTCTCTGGGGTTTAGAAGGCACGGTGGTTCCATGTGGAGTGTAAGCCTTCAATTTCGGCTTGTTGAATTGAATTCAACAAGGAAGAGAAGATTAGGAGATGAGAGACATTATCTGGTGATGAAATTCAAGCCAAAATGTCCCTGTAGTCAGCTACTCTGTTTATGCTCTGGCAGGGGGGATTGGCAGGCAGCTCGTTCCACAGCCTCACAGACGCTTAAGCGTGGGTTTGCAAGGTGGGCTTTCCTGGTGGGCATGAGGGGCTTCTGTTTGGTCCCTAGGCCCCTCCTGGAGACCTGGAGTGGAATCCCCTCAGCCTTCTGAGGGCAGTGGTGTGGGTGCTCAGGAGGTGGAGCCACGCTCTTCAGTCTACTCATTAATTCAGTCAGTGACTGTCTAAAGCACCAACTACCAGCCAGGATCAGTGCTCACCTTGGGAGGTGTAGGGGAGTTGCGTGGGGGTGAAGTGAGGTGGGCAGTGCAAATACGAGTAACAGAGGTTTCTGCCTCCCAGAAGCTTACAGGCGAGCGGGGGAGGCAGATTCACACACAACTAACAACAATTTAAAACAGTGTAACATCACTGCTGGAAGAGGTACAGAAAAGTCAGGCCACAAGAGAAGAGAGGTCAGTGCTGTCTCAGGAGAGGGAGCAGGCTTCCTGCGAGATGGATAGGAACTGAGCAGCTAGGACTTCATTCATTCATTCATTCGGTAAATGTTAAGCATCAGCTATTTTATTCTATTCTGTATATATATAGAATATATATATATATATATTCTAGTATATATATGTATATATGTACAGATATGTACACATATATGGCAGTAGGTTGCTCAATTGTGTCCGACTCTTTATAACCCCATGGACTATAGCCCACCAGGATCCTCTGGCCATGGGATTTTCTAGGCAAGAATACTAGAATGGGTTGCCAATTCCTTCTCCAGTACATATATATATATATACACACATACACACACACTATTCCAGGTATATATAGTCAAAGCTATGGTTTTTCCAGTAATCATGTATGGATGTGAGAGTTGGACCATAAAGAAGGCTGTGCACTGAAGAACTGATGCTTTTGAACTGTGGTGTTGGAGAAGACTCTGAGAGTCCCTTGGCCAGCAAGGAGATTAAACCAGTCAATCCTAAAGGAAATCAATCCTGAATATTCATTGAAAGGCTGATGCTGAAGCTGAAGTTCTAATCCTTTGGCCACCTGATGCGAAAAGCTGATTCATTGGAAAAGACCCTGATGCTGGGAAAGATTGAGGGCAGGAGAAGGGGGCGACAGAGGATGAGATGGTTGGATGGCATCACTGACATGGACATGAGTTTAAGCAAGCTCCGGGGGAGAGTGAAGGACTGGGAAGCCAGGAGTGCTGCAGTTCATGGGGTCACGAAGAGGTGGACATGACTTAGCGACTAAACGACAACAAATATTCTAGGTATTATGCAGGCACCTGTCAGCGAGGGGGAAAGGTGTTCCAGATGGAGGGAAAGGCATGAGAGAAGGGAACAGCATAGGAAAAGACAGCCTGTTTGGAGAGGCCTGGGCTCCTCTGGAAGATTTGGGGCTTTGCTATGACATTGAGGCCATCACTGCATCCCCATAGGACCTCCTGGGCCGGAAAGCAGCCACCTTCCTTGCTCATTCCTGTCTTCTGTGCCATGATCCTGCGGGGGGTGGGGGGCACTTTGCCTTTCTACATCCCAGGGAAAGAATTTCAGGCTATTCCCCAGAAAGGGCAGGATTCTTGGCCTCCTGAGGTTCAGTTGTGGGGTAACAGCCGCTCCCTCTGCTCCCAGGACCAGAGGCACCCCTGGGGCTCTTTGGGCAGCAAAGAACCACCTTCTGTGGCTGCTGTCCAGCACTGGGCCAGAGCACCTTGATGTACAGCCTGCCGTGGCCTCTGCAGCTGTGTTCTCACCACCCAGGGTGAAGAAGAGAGGGCCAAGCCCCAGAAAGCCCCTGAAGGAGGCAAGAAACATTCCTCTGGAGCTGAAAGCAAAGACGAAGGACGTGCAGCCAGCCTCCCACTTCCACCTGCACTCCTGAAACATTTACTACTAATTAATTTCTGAATTACACAACAATGCACTTCCTAAACAGGGGAAGCACTAGAAGCTATAAAGGGGTCGTTATTTATTGCACAAGCGATTCTAATAGATGTTCTCCCAGAAATGAGAGAGAGATGGGGGCAGGGTGGAGGAAGGAGAGAGAAGCGGGAGAGAGAGACAGAGGTTGACTATGGGTCAATTGAGACAGAAGGAACGCCTGGCTGGCAGGGTCCTCCTAGTCTCAGAGGCTGGCTGTCATCTGGAAGAGAAGAGTTGTCTGGGGAACCTCAACAACCCTTCGAGGAGACACGCAGACGTCTCTGGGCTCAGAAGGAAAGCTTCCTCGGGAGCCCTGCCAACTGTGCAAACAGCAACACAGAAATGTAAATAATAACACGCAGACAGGATGCAAACATAATTATAGCTGAACATTACGAGGAGAGAGACTCACTGGGGACTGGCCACGTTTTCACGTCTGAAAGTCCCATTTTGCATTGTGGTGATTAAAGCAGACCAGTTTTTTTCCATTTTGTTTTTACTGCCACATGGAATTTTTTTTTATACTAGGTTGGATAGTACATTAAAACAAGTAAGTAGCTTTCTTTCATATTGTTTTGGAATAGGTGGATTATCACATGTCTATTAGGCTCACCACACTTACTGAGCTCCTACTGTATGCAGGCAGCATGCTAGCCAGTGGGTTACACAAATAAGATAGGGCCCCTGCCTCCAGGTGTGTCCCTGTAGTCTAAGGAGAGAGACAGGTGTGAACACAAGTGGCTTCAGCATGAGCTGGAGGCAGGCAAAGGGAGCCATGAGGGCAGCAGATGCCTCTCAGGGTTCGGGCAAGTCTGCGTGGAACAGAGGAGACTGTGAACTAGGAGTTCCCTCCACTCTTACCTGGATCGTGAGGGCCGGGGCTCTCCCCCACCATCAGCATCTGGCTTACAGGTAGAATGGCAGGTACAAAGGCTGTCAGCTATGAGTGGTCCTCCTGAATGGTGGGTTGTATCTGCTACAGTCCATCAGGGGACAGAAACCACAGCAGTTATTTGAGCAGAAAGAATTAAACATAGCAAATTGTTACCTAGGTAGAAAGTTATAATTAGTAATTGAGTGGATAAGAGGAGTACTTAAGGTACTGGGGAGTAACAGCTGCGAATTATTAAAACATTGAAATTTAGAGGCTCCCCGTCACCCGGCTTCCCTCTGCCCACGTCAAGCTGTAAGGCACACCGTCTGAGACGCTGGTGTCTTTGGAGGGGGAGGTTGCACCACAACCGGTTTTACAATTGTAGGAATACTCGCAGAGCGGGTTTACTGCCGCTGGCGCCCTCTGTTGGCAGCGCCTAGTATGGTAGCCGCTAATTTGGAGAAAATGGCACCCGACTCCAGTACTCTTGCCTGGAAAATTCCATGGACAGAGGAGCCTGGTAGGCTGCAGTCCATGGGGTCGCTAAAAGTCGGACACGACCGAGCGACTTCACTTTCACTTTTCTCTTTCATGCATTGGAGAAGGAAATGGCAACCCACTCCAGTATTCTTGCCTGGAGAATCCCAGGGATGGCGGAGCCTGGTGGGCTGCCGTCCATGGGGTTGCACAGAGTTGGACACGACTGAAGCGACTTAGCATAGCATAATATGGGCTTCCCTGGTAGCTCAGCTTGGTAAATAATCCGCCTCCAATGCGGGAGACCCTGGTTCGATTCCTGGGTAGGGAAGATCCGCTGGAGAAAGGATAGTCTACCCACTTCCGTATTCTTGGGCTTCCCTTGTGGCTCAGATGGTAAAGAATCTGCCTGCAGTGCAGGAGACCTGGAGTCTGCCCACAAGGCAGGAGACCCAAATTCGATGCCTGGGTCAGGAAGATCCTCGGGAGGAGGCCATGGCAACCCGCTCCAGTATTCCTGCCTGGAGAATCCCCATTGACAGAGAAGCCTGGCGGGCTACAGTCCATGGGGTCTCAGAGTCAGACACACTCGGCGACTAAGTATAGCAATATGGAGCCAGTGGGCGGAGGTTGAGAAAGTGGGGTGGTCCCAGGAGCTGGAGATTCATTCATTCAACTTAGATTTTTGAGTATTCACAAAAAGTCAAACTTTTATGGCCTGGGGACACAATAGTGAGCAAAATAGACAAAAATCCCTTCTTTTTTAAAAAAAAAATTAATTTCTTTATTATAATTGGAGGCTAATTACTTTACAATATTGTAGTGGTTTTTGCCATGCATTGACATGAATCAGCCAGAGGTGTACATGTGTCCCCCATCCCAAAACCCCCACCCACCTCCCTCCCCATCCCATCCCTCTGGTTTGTCCCAGTGCATGGGCTTTGAGTGACCTGTTTCATGCATCGAACTTGGACTGGACATCTATTTCACATATGGTAATATACATGTTTCAATGCCATTCTCTCAAATCATCCCACCTTCACCTTCTCCCACAGAGTCTAAAAGTCTGTTCTTTATATCTGTGTTTCTTTTGTTGTCTTGCATATAGGGTCATTGTTACCATCTTTCTAAACTCCATATATATGTGTTTATATACTGTACTGGTGTTTTTCTTTCTGACTTACTTCTCTCTGTATAATAGCCTCCAGTTTCATCCACCTCATTAGAACTGACTCAAATGCCTTCTTTTTAATAGCTGAGTAATACTCCATTGTGTATATGTACCACAGCTTTCTTATCCATTCATCTGCCAATGGACATCTAGGTTGTTTCCATGTCCTGGCTATTGTAAACAGTGCTGTGATGAACATTGGGGTACATGTGTCTCTTTCAATTCTGATTTCCTCGGTGTGTATGCCCAGCAGTGGGATTGCTGGGTCATATGGTAGTTCTATTTCCAGTGTTTTAAGGAATCTCCACACTGTTCTCCCTAGTGGCTGTACTAGTTTGCATTCCAACCAACAGTGTAAGAGGGTTCCCTTTTCTCCACACCCTCTCCAGCATTTATGGTTTGTAGACTTTTTGACAGCAGCCATTCTGACCGGCTTGAGATGGTACCTCACTGTGGTTTTGATTTGCATTTCTCTGATAATGAGTGATGTTCAGCATCTTTTCATGTGTTTGTTAGCCACCTGTATGTCTTCTTTGGAGAAATGTCTGTTTAGTTCTTTGGCCCATTTTTAGATAGGGTCATTATTTGTCTGGTATTGAGCTGCATGAGCTGCTTGTATATTTTTGAGATTAATTCTTTGTTAGTTGCTTCATTTGCTATTACTTTCTCCCATTCTGAAGGCTGTCTTTTCACCTTGCTTACAGTTTCCTTCATTGTGCAAAAGCTTTTAAGTTTAATTAGGTTCCATTTATTTTTGCTTTTATTTCCATTACTCTGGGAGGTGGGTTATAGAGGATCTTGCCAGAGAGTGTTCTGCCTATGTTTTCCTCTAGGAGTTTTGTAGTTTCTGGTCTTACATTTAAATTTTTAATCCAGTTTGAGTTTATTTTTGTGTATGGTGTTAGAAAGTGTTCTAGTTTCATTCTTTTACAGGTGGTTGACCAGATTTCCCAGCACCACTTGTTAAAGAGATTGTCTTTTCTCCATTGCATATTTCTGCCTCCTTTGTCAAAGATAAGGTGTCCATAGGTGCATGGAAAAATCCCTTCTTTATAGTCTTTTACATCCTAGCTGACAGACAATAAACAAAAATAAATGAGAAATTATATAGTATGTTAGCATATTATATGAAGAGAAATAGAACATAAATGTGTATGAGTATATGTGAGAGACAGAGTCTGGGGCAAGCATTGATTAATTAATTCAAAGTATAGTTGATTTACAATATGTGTTAGTTTTAGGTATACAGCAAAGTGATTCAGTTATACATCTATTCAGTTATATATATATTTTTTCTGATTCCTTTTCATTATTGGTTATTACAAGATATTGAATCTAGTTCCCTGTCCTATACAGTAACTCCTTGTTGTTTATGTATTTTAAATGTAGTGGTATGTATCTGTTAATCCCATACTCCTAATTGATACCCACCTGTCCCTCTTATGGCTGAGTAATATTCCACTGTATAAATATACCACATCTTCTTTATCCATTCCTTTGTCAGTGGACACTTGGGTTGCTTCCATGTCTTGGCTACTGTGAATGGTGCTGCAATGAAGATTGGGGTGCAGGTATCTTTTTAAATTAGAGTTTTCTTCTTTTCTGGATATGTCAAGCATTCAATTTTAAATAGGCAAGGCATCTCTGAGAATAGCAAGGCATCTCAGAAAATGTGGTCTATGAAAAAAACACGTTGGTTTGGGAGGAAGCTGTCTGGATACTCATGCAAATAGCAAAGTGGAGAAAACAAAAGAACACTGAAAGGAGATGTTTGAGGAAGACCAAGGAGGCCTGCAGGGCTGACGCAGGAGATGGAGGGAGAGAGGGAGCAGCTGCTGAGTCATGGTGGGCCTGACCCTTACGCATCATGCTGGGGACTTCGGGTTTAACTCTTGAGATGGGGAGTCATTGGAAGTTTTGAACCAAAGCCTGACAAGGTCCTACTGCATTTTTTCTTTGTTTTTATAATTTTATGTATTTATTTTGGCTGCAGTGGGTCTTCATTGCTGCAGAGGCTTTTCTCTAGTTGTGATGAGTTGGGGCTACTCTTTAGAGGTAGTGTGCGGGCTTCTCATTGCCGTGGCTTCTCTTGTTGCGGAGCGTGGGCTCTAGGGCAGGTGGGCTTCAGTAATTGCAGCTCCCAAGCCCTAGAGCACAGGCTCAATAGTTGTGGACATGGGCTTAATTGCTCCTCAGCATGTGGGATTTTCCTGGCTCAGGGGTCAAATCCATGTCTCTTGCATTGGCAGGTGGATTCTTTCCCACTGACCCACCAGGGAAGTCCCTGTCCTATTGCATTTTATGAGGACCATTCTGGCAAGTGAGTCCAGGGGCAGTGGGGACTATGGGAGCCTGAGGCCACAACCTGCATGAGTGGTGACGGTGGCTTGGATCAGTCTGGCAGCTGTGGGGCTGGTGAGGCGAGTTTATAGGATCTTGATTTCTCCTCTTTCCCTTCTCATTATCCTCTGGTTCCTTTAGTGAAGTCAACCTCCAGATCCCTATCTTTTCTCCAGCCCAACTACCTCTTACTTGATCTTGAGTTTCCAACCCCTTTCTGGGTATCTCCACAAGACTGTCCTAAAGACACATGAAGTTATCAAATGAATATCAAATGTAGCCAAATGCATTCAGTCTTCTCCCTTTATACCTGATTTGCACCTACCCCTCCCAAATCCTGGATGTCACATCACATCATCGCCCAGTCATTCTGACCCAAGCTCAGGCATCTCTGATGCCTTCCTCTTACTTACCTTCAGAGCTGATCCATCACTGATTCCTATCAGCTCTCTTTTCACTCCCTTCTAGTTTCCGCCTTTCCTTTCCACTGCTCAAATTCAGGCTATTTCCCCGTCTCTCATGGCTTGTCCTGGTGCAGAGGCCTCCTAATTAATCTTTCTCCTCTGAAGCTCTTTCCTCTCTGTCCCCTGCATGAGGAACTGCTTTCTAAAGCATCAGTGCATCACACAGTCTGCCTTCAAAGCTTTCAGTGGAGTCCTTGCCAGTAGAATGACAGTCAAACTCACAGTGTCCAAGAGCCTCCTGGGAGGCCATCTTTCCAGACTTCAACCTAGTCTCACTGCTGTGTTTTAATAATGCAGGATGACTCAGTATTAACTAATATCACCAAGAACGCTGACTTTGCTGGGACTATTCCTTCCACCTGTGCTTTCCTTGTGTCCCTCTTCCCCTTCCACAAAGGCCCCACCCACCCTACTCTACTTTTTCCCAGCCTCCATGAAGGTGAAGAAGACAGTTTCTTTACTTTTTTCCAACATGCCCGAACTCAAATTATGTCCCATTCAGTTCAAGCCTGCCAGCCTGGCAGGGGAGAAGGCACAGGGCCATGAATCAGAGAGGGTCTGCAGAACCCTAACTTGAGCCCCTGACGGCCCATCTGCCCACCCCAGGCACAATTTCAGTCCAGTCCAAAAGGTGGTTTTCTACCATGTCTCTGGAGAAGGAGGTGTTGCCCTGCAGTCTGTCATCAGCAGGCCTTTGTATGAATTAACCAGCAAGTTCCCTGTATTTGGACTTCCCAGGTGGCTAAGTGAGTAAAGAATCTGCCTGCCACACAGGAGATGCAGGTTTGACCCCTGGATTAGGAAGATCTCCTGGAGGAGGGCATGGCAACCCACTCCAATATACTTGCTTGGGAAATCCCATGGACACAGGTAGGCTATAGTTCTTAGGGTCGCAGAGTCAGACATGACTGAAGCAACTTAGCATCCACACACGTCCCCTTGTATTTTGCTAAGTGTCTTCAAGGAAAACCACTGCAAACTGGAGGGGTGTCTTCTGGACTGTTTCTGGCCCTTTGCTCTCACTGAGTTCCCGGTATCCCATGGTCCCCCGTGAAGCCTCTCTTTAACTGGAGCTCTCAGGACCCCCTTCTTGGGTCTCTTCCAGCAGCTGGGGCTGCCCTCTGTTCAGCATCATGCTAATCCCTCACCCCTGGGCTCTAGAAAGGAGAGATGGGCATTCCTGGGTCAGTCCTGCTTGTTCTTCCCCAGCAGGCCAGTGACGGCTTTGTTGGCTTCTCTTTTTTCCCCATGTGGGCTCTGGTGAGTGTTTTTATTTCTCTCTCTCCCTTGGCCCCACCTCCCAACCATGCTCCCAGGTGAAGCCTACCAGCATGGGGGCCTGCCTGGCTCAGGGATGTACCACCAGGGACCACCCAGGGTAAGTCCATACAGCACAGCGCTTACCAATCCTTGGGCTCATCTGCTTGTAGTCTCTGGGTTTTCCAAGTGGACAATTCCTTAGAGGTACAGCTCTGATCCAAGGGGATTAGAGGCTCCTCCTCCCCAGCCAGAGAAGGAAGAGATTGCACTTCAGAGAGGTCTCATGATGGCTTCACCTGGAAGGTGGATGTCACAGTGGGGCTGGGAGTCCCCGTCTTGGCTCTGTCATGAGCTGTCTGGCGATCATAGAGAAGTTGCTTCACCCTCCCTTGCCCTCGTGAAGGCTATATGGGGAGATTGTGTCCTAGTTCTGGTGGGCTGTCAAGGAGGTGTCCCTTGGCTCCTTGGAGCAGCTCCTGGGTCGTCCTGGGAATGGGACAATGCTCCTGATGGTGTGCAGAGTGAGGCTATGTCCTGCATGCCCGTCCTGCCTCACCAGGCCCTCAGCCCCTTCCTGGCAGCCTGGGGCTCTGTTCTGCATTTCAAGTATGTTGAGTTGATTATTACGTTGGAATTCAGCGTCCATAAATTCTTTTATTTTGTTTCATATGCTGAGTCTCTAGAGCCCAGTATGCAAATTTATGGAAAGCAATATGCAAAGAAGACTGTAGGACATTAAGCCTGCAGTAGAGGAATTGTCAGGGGACCCAGAATCCCTACTGGCTCCGCTCTGTGACGCTGGCTCACCTGTAATGTGAGGAGCCTGGGCTAGAGGGTCACTCAGTTCTTTCCCAGCTCCCCAAACCCAACCTTCTGTTTTGGGAAAATTATATAAGTGTCTATGGAGGGAGAAGCTTCTGAAATAGAACCCTGTCTGCAGAGAGGTGGGCTAGAGTGGGAAGCAAGGGACCCAGGGTTGTAGTGTCCCTCCAGTGGAATTTCTACATCACCCTCCTATTTGGCTTTTCCTTTCCATCCCACTAATGTGCAAAATTAACCGCAAAAACAGCTAACGGTATTTGAGTTTTTATATATGCCAGAATTTCTATGAAATATTTTATGCTTTATCTCCTCTAATTGACAGAGTGTATTGGCTAAGAGTAAGGGGCACGGAGGTGACCCTCTAGCTGCCATCTAGCTGCCACTCAGGTGGCTTTGGGCCACCTGGTGATTGTTCACTTTTCTGATCCTCAATTTTCTCATCTGACAGTGGAAAAAATTATGGTACCTACCTCATAAGGTTGCGATCATGGTTAAATGAATTGGTCCATGTGTTCAGAACAGAGTCCAGCATGTGGTCAGTACTCCATTAAAATCTAGCTATTAACACTACAAATGACAGCCTTCCCCAAACACCTATCAGAGGGTACTGTTTTTCCAGCTGGCTGCTGAGGAAATTGAGGCTTAGAGAGGCTAAGCGTAGGTGGCAGTCTTGGTCCATTCCAGCTGCTGTAACGAAGTACCATAGACTGGGTGAAACAGACATTTACATCTCACAGTTTTGGAAGCTGGGGCCCAAGACCAGAGTGTCAGCCCAGGCGGTTCTGAGGAGGGTCCTCTTCCAAGTTGCAGATTGCCATCATCTTGTGTCTTCACATGATGGAAAGAGGGTTAGGAGGCTCCCTGGGGTCCCTTTTACAAGGGCACTAATCCCATTCATGAGGGCTGCACCCTTATGACCTAATTGTCACCAGAGGCCCCAGGCCCCACCTCCAAACACCATCACGCTGAGGGGTGGGTTTCACATGAATGTTGGAGGAAAATGAACACTCATCCATTGCAGTGGCCTAGGAGGAACTCCAGCCTGTGACCATTCATACACGTCTACTGCAGAGCACCTGGTGTTTCCAGGCTGGTCCTCCTTAGCTTGCTCCTCAGCACAGGGTCCAGGCTTCCCTCCCCTCAGGGCACAGTCTCTAGCTGCTCTTGTGTGTTAGTCGCTCAGTGATGTCTGACCCTTTGTGACCCCATGGACTGCATGGTTTTCCTTGAAGACACTTAACTAAATAGAGGGACATGCGTGGATGCTAAGTCGCTTCAGTCATAAGGTCGCTTCTGCAACCCTATGGACTATAACCTGCCAGACTCCTCTGTCTATGGGATTTTCCAGGCAAGAATACTGGAGTGTGTTGCCATTCCCTTCTCCAGCAGGTCTTCCCGACCCAGAGATCAAACCCAGGTCTTCAGCATTGCTGGCAGATTCTTTACCATCTGAGTCACCAGGGAAGCCCAGCTGCTCTTGGAGGCTCTCAAATTGAGAGGAAAGCAATCAACAAGTCAATTCACAGATTTTTCTCCCGGAATCAAAGGGAAGGCCAAAAGGCAAAGCAACCAGTGAGGAGGTCTTTTCTGAATGGATGCTGCTCTCAGGGCTAATGGCTGTGGCCCTGGAGGGCCCATGGGTGGACCAAGGCCACGTTGCTGGCCACAGACTAGAGCTTTCCTGATACACTGGGGCTCCTGGCACTGGTCCACGTGAGCTTGTCTCTACCCACCACGCCCACAAACACTGGCTTATCTACAGGACTAATGAATTCTGCCAATGCCATAATCAGCAGGAATGGAAAAGTCAACCAGAGCTAATTCTTTCCAGAGTGCAATGTAATTAATTGAAAATGACTTATTTAGTAAAATGGTAATGACGAGGCTAATGTTATCTCCCCAGATGACAAGCCTATTAGTTGTATGCTGCCTTCAGGGTGAAATAGGGGAGCTGGCCTGTCTCACAGAAGTGCTGGCTGTCCTGCCGGTTGCCTCCCCTGGCTCCCTGGCCTCTGCCCAGGGCTGTAGCTTGATCGCTTCTACGTCTCCCCCAGGACAGAGCAACTGTTGGAGGCCCCTTGCCTCAGTGCCACGGTGCCTAGGGACAAGCCCCATGCAGCCAGGTGGCCTCTTCTCTAATTGTCCAGGTGACACTCCTGTGGCGGGAGGGAGGCTGATGGATGCTTTTTGTTCAGAAGGGAGTTCGGGGGAGGGTCTTACAGACTTAAGGAAGGGTCTTCTGTTCGGGTAGGCCTATATTTAAATCACATGGCCACCTTCCAGTCACCCGGTTGTGTGACCTTGGCTGAGTCACTCAACCTTCTGGTCAGTTTCCTCAACCTCAAATGAACAGGGCGCCTGCCTCAGCTGTTGCTCAGATCCTCCTGGCTGCAGTGGGTATTCGAGGCAAAGCTATGGCCCATGCAGAGCACCGACTTTATGGACATATTTGGCACTTTAATCTTGGTTTATGTGCCCTGTTACTTTTTTCTTCTGCTTCTGCTTTTAATTCAGGCTAGTTGGCCTTTTATGTAGTCTCACAAGGCTTCTTAACCCATTTCTGGAGTAAAGTGGGGATAAATCAATTACAAGTAGTTGTGAGGATGAAATGACAGTTATGACATGTCTAGCACTTTAGGTCTTTCTTTCCCTCCTCCCTCCCTAATGGGATTTCTTGTCTGTTTCCCACTGAGGGTGGGGGAGGGCTGCACAGCTTCAGGGGTGAGGGGGTTGGGGTGGGATAGGGGGCACCGATCCTTCAGGGAAGTGGGCAGGGGGAACAAATGAGCCGACACTGGAAGCAGAGTCTGATGCGGCCAAGGTCTGAGCTGAACGGATGGTCCAAGAACTAGGTCACCACAAAGGCAGATGGGAAACGCAGAGTAAGCAAATGGTGTGAATTTAGGGGTTGCTGCTGATGAGGAGGGTCAAAGTGGATGGTGTGGGTTCTTAAGTTGAGATGGTCACACCGACAGCAGGGTTTATGGGGTGGGTAGGGTACGTTAAAAGAGTCAGAGTAGGGGAGACAGTTGGGATCCCATTTGGTAACTATGGAGCACAGATCGTTTGGAAGGGTGCTGTGTGTCCAGGAAGGATGAGGGAGGGATGTTCTGATGGGCAGGGATGGGAGCTGATTGACCCCAGACAGACGATGCAAGTGCTGTAAGCCAGTGGACAAAGTCCAGGGGACCAGACTATCTGAGGTTCAGTAAGCTCCTTTCAACTCCCCCACTGGCCAAACAAAGCTGTAGAGAGTGCATCTCAGGGAAGCGTGGCTGGAAGGCTGGGTTGCCAATAATCCTTCAATCCTAAAACCATCCAGCAGCATCAGCACATCATGCTCTGACTCACTTTGGCAGAGAGAATGTTTCTGGAATTTGCACTCTGGATCAAGAAATAAGTGAGCATCTAAATGGGTAGAACATTCTTTCTCTGGGCAGAAGTTTCATTTTCTTAAGCCTGATAAAAATTAAGTATTAGAAGCAGTATAAATAGAGAAAGTTTAGACAGGATTCCAGAATAAAGTCAGGATATATGTTGACTAAAAACTCAGGCTCTGAGTCAGACAAACTCAGAATCCCCATTTCATAGCCATGTGACCCTGGATGAGTTACTATCAACTGAACAAAAATGCACAGTGTAAAATTTGAGAGCAATGTTTTATTTGGTGAACATTCTTAGGACTCCAAGCCTGGGAGACAGCATTTCAGATAACTCTGAGAGATTGCTCTGAGGAGGCTGGGGTGGGGATTGGGGAACAGGGGGCAGAGGGGGCAGGTTATATCAGAGTTTTTGCTCAAAAGGCAGGTAGTCTGAATGTCAAAAGTTTCAGTTCAGTTCAGTTCAGTTGCTCAGTTGTGTCCGACTCTTTGTGACCCCATGGACTGCAGTACACCAGGCTTCCCTGTCCATCACCAGCTCCCAAAGCTTACTCAGACTCATGTCCACTGAGTTGGTGATGCCATCCAACCATCTCATCCTCTGTTGTCCCCTTCTCCTCCCACCTTCAATCATTCCCAGCATCAGGGTCTTTTCAAATGAGTCAGTTCTTCGCATAGGGTGGCCAAAGTATTGGGAGTTTCAGCTTCAGCATCAATCCTTCCAATGAATATTCAGGACTGATTTCCTCTAGGATGGATTGGTTGGATCTCCTTGCAGTCCAAGGGACTCTCAAGAGTCTTCTCCAACACCACAGTTCAAATGCATTAATTCTTTGGTGCTCAGCTTTCTTTATAATCCAACTCTCACATCCATACATGACTACTGGAAAAACCATAGCTTTGACTAGATGGACCTTTGTTGGCAAAGTTATGTCTCTGCTTTTTAATATGCTGTCTAGGTTGGTCATAGCTTTTCTTCCAAGGAACAAGTGTCTTTTAATTTCATGGCTGTAGTCACCATCTGCAGTGATATTGGAGCCCCCCCAAAACAGAGTCTCTCACAGTTTCCATTGTTTCCCCATCTATTTGCATTGAAGTTATGGGACCAGATGCCATGATCTTAGTTTTTTGAATGTTGAGTTTTAAGCCAAGTTTTTCACTCTCCTTTTTCACTTTCATCAAGAGACTCTTTAGTTCTTCACTTTCTGCCATAAGTGTGGTGTCATCTGCATATCTGAGGTTTTTGATATTTCTCCCGGCAATCTTGATTCCAGCTTGTGCTTCATCCAGTCCATCATTTGTCATGATGTACTCTGCATATAAGTTAAATAAGCAGGGTGACAATATATAGCCTTGACGTACTCCTTTCCCTATTTGGAACCAGTCTGTTTCATGTCCACTTCTAAACGTCGCTTCTTGACCTGCATACAGATTTCTTGGGAGGCAGGTCAGGTGGTCTAGTATTCCCATCTCTTCCAGAATTTTCCACAGTGTGTTGTGATCCACACAGTCAAAGGCTTTGGCATAGTCAATAAAGCAGAAATAGATGTTTTTCTGGAGCTCTCTCACTTTTTCAATGATCCAGCGGATGTTGGCAATTTGATCTCTGGTTCCTCTGCCCTTTCTAAATCCAGCTTGAACATCTGAAAGTTCTCAGTTCATGCACTGTTGAAGCCTGGCTTGGAGAACTTGGAGCATTACTTTGCTAGCACGTGAGATGAGTGCAATTGTGTGGTAGTTTGAGCATTCTTTGGCATTGCCTTTCTTTGGGATTGGAATGAAAAAGAATCAAAAGGTTATTGTTAGCTAAAAGAAAAAAACCCACAGATATCTCAAGGAATGTAGCTCTTTACTATGTATGAAAAGACGCAAGAGTCTGGGCTCGCTGAAATCATTCTTTTGTTGTGGACCTCAGCTCCATGGGGCCAGGGTCGTGTGTTTTCTTAACTGAGTCCCCTCAGGCGCACCGTCGGCGGGGATTGCAGTGCTGACTCCTAGGCGGACTCGGCAGCCGCAGTCTGTTTGTCTCCATCCTGTGTTCCCTCAAGGCTCAACATCCAGGCGGATGTACAATGCGATAGCTTGATGGTGGCAACGTCCTTTGCTTACTGATATGTCAGGAAATACTTAGTCCTCATTACTTAACCTCACCAAGCCTCAGTTTCTTCATCTGTAAAATGGAACCACAGTGGTTCTGACTGGCCTGAGTTGCTATGAGGGTTAATATATGTTCTTGAGTTAATGTATGTTCAGCTCTGGATTTAGGCTTGGGCCCAGAGCAGACATTTCATCAATGTCAGCTCTTTTCATTCTTAAAAGCAAAAATCCCATTCAGAAAATTTTACCCTTTAAAAATACATTTTCTTCCTCTACCTTCTTGACATTGGAAGGCACTTAGAGGAGAAAATACATAACTTCTTTTGTTATAGTAATTCTCACAACTGCTTCCACTCTCTGACTTTCATTCATTTTTCCCAACCTGATGAAAGTAACAAGATGCCAAACTGCTGAAGAATTCAGTTTCCAATGGCTCCATTTGAAATGAAAATTTAAAACATTTTGAAGTAAATTCTATTACATTAAAAAATATTGTGTGACTGGGGACTCATTTACATCTAATTCACAAAATATAATTATTTTAAATGCAAACAAGTTAGACACAATCTATTTTTATATTTCCTCACACCTATGGGAGATTTAAAAAAATATAACCTGTGGGGATAGCAACATGTGGAGGGATTGAGTGGGTCTGGGCATGCGCTCTGGGGTGGTGGGGGAGGGGATACTGCATCGCCGTCCTTTCCAAGTGTTAGGGCGCAGTCGAGGGAGGGCACACGTGGAGGAGAGGGGCACGTGGAGGAGAGGGGCGTCGGGTGTGATGTGGGAAAGGAAGGATGGTGCAGGCCTCACACTCTGGTCCTCTCCCCCACCCTGTGTCGGGAGCGGAAGAGCTGCCTTTTCCATCTTGGGCAGACATGGTCCGGGGAGTGGGATGCCCAGAAGTGGAGGCCTTGCCGTATCAGTCCACGGCTCGAAAAGAATGGAAGTGAAACACGGCTTTACTTCTGCCCTGAGTGTTCCTGGTTTTGGGAGCATGGGGGAAAGCGCCAGGTGGACACCCCAGCTCTGTCCGGAGCCACCAGGCACAGGGAGAAGCTGCCACCAGGTGTCTTATGGACAGTGGTCATCGAAAAGGAGGAGACCTGGGCCAGCGGAGCAGTGTGACACACCACCTCAAGACAATTGAGTTACCTACCACGTCTTCCGCTGACTCACAGCTTCTAGATTATAAGTCTTTTTCCTAAAAAAAAAAAAAAAAAATCCTTTTGGGGGCAGGGATTATATGGAAAACATTTTTTTTAACCTTTCCCTCAATTTTACTGTGAACTGAAAACTGCTCTAAAAAATTGTCTTAATAAAAACACAAAACCCCAGAATTCACTGGAAATGAACGCCAGATCATACAACAAGGCTGAAAAGGGACTAAACCCTAAAAATAGCAAATTAAAAAACAAAATCCTTTCCTGTAGCTTTAATGTAGTTTAAGGGAGGGGGAAATGGTAGAGGCGTGTGTTCAATCCACTATCTTTACACAGAAGTGTACTTAAAAAAAATTATTCATTTACTTATTTGGCTGAGCTGATCTTAGTTGCAGAACATGATCTTTCATTGTGGCACGTGAGTGTAGTTGCTCAGCTACATATGGGATCTTAGTTACCCTAAGCTAGGCTAAGCTAAGTCACTTCAGTCGTGTCCGACTCTGTGCGACCCCATAGATGGCAGCCCACCAGGCTCCCCCGTCCCTGGAATTCTCCAGGCAAGAACACTGGAGTGGGTTGCCATTTCCTTCTCCAATGCATGAAAGCGAAAAGTGAAAGTGAAGTCGCTCAGTTGTATCTGACTCTTAGCGACCCCATGGACTGCAGCCTACCAGGCTCCTCTGTCCATGGGATTTTCCAGGCAAGAGTACTGGAGTGGGGTGCCATTGCCTTCTCCGCTTAGTTACCCTACCAGAGATCAAACCCATGTCCCCTGCATTGGAAGATGGATTCTTAACCACTGGACCATCAGGGCAGTCTATTTCAAGTCAGTAAGTTGTTTAGGAAATCATTCATTTCATCCAAGTTTTAACTTTATTGGCACAAAAATGTGCATGCTTTTTTTTTTTTTTTTTTTAATGTTTAAGGTATTTGAAGCCATAGCCTGTTTCATTCCTGTTGTATTTTTTTGTATTCTCTGTCTCTTTGATGAAATCTTGTTTGAATCTTGTCTATTTTCTTGGTGTTTCAAAGTGTTGGTCTTTCCACACTCCCTGTTTGTACCATTTGAGATCAGGCTTGGCTTGTCACCAGGATGGGTCTCTTTTTGTTTGTTTCAAGCTCAGAACTAGTACCCAAAGTTGCCTCCCTAAAGGATTGTGTGCAGACTTTTATACAATTGTATTTTATTTCTGAGAGCTTTTTCACACTGAGAATGAAGCTGACTTAACACCACGCAATTGGAGAGAATATGTGTGGGGGTAGTTTGACCTTGAGCTGTCCTTGTAAATGACATCTAACTAATGCTAAATGCCGCACCATTGGAGGAAAGCAAACTGCCCTTAACAGGCTCCAGGAGAATAAAGAATTAGCAACCCCAGATAAAATGGAAAAATAATGGTTATGTTTGATCATCTCACTCTCTGCCAAGAATTAAAAACAATCATAGGTAGAATCAGTGCCACTGTAAGTCCCCCACATCAGGGCTGATTTAATATTTTAAGTGGATTTTACTGCCAGTGATTTTTTAAAACACATGCACATGTCTCTTGCTGTCTGCATGTGGCAACTGGGAAATGAAGACCAGGGACAGAGTCCCTGCTGACATTTAATTCTCAGGATGCCATCGATGACTTCCTCCAGAGAGACCTGCTTTCCTGACTCGGTGTGTGTCTTTGCCTCTGGCGATAATTTTCCCCTGCCATCTCTAGCATTTTATATATATGACAGTCACTTACAGGAAGAGTTATTTATGTGGCACCTTGCAAAGTGCTTTAAAAATACAATTGCTATTCGGTTATTCCTTACAACTCCCTTGTGCCGAAGATCATGTCTACACATCAAGCTTTAGAGGATCCGGAGGCATAATGCTTCTTGCTTGGGTCCTATAAGAAATCACAAACAGGAATCCTGGCTGCCACCCCAGGGCTGCCCATGGGCTTGGGGGTATCTCTCTTTATGCTGGAAGCTTCCTCTGCAGAAGATAGTTCCAATTCAAATGGGAGATTCGTGGGGATCAGAAAGATCAGGAAAGCAGGGTAGCTGGTGTTTGGTTAGGGCATGGAGCTCAGGGCAGAGTTGCAGGAATTTTGGAGCAGTACTCTTGCCTGGAAAATCCCACGGATGGAGGAGCCTGATAGGCTCCAGTCCATGGGGTCGCTAAGAGTCGGGCATGACTGAACGACTTCACTTTCACTTTTCACTTTCATGCATTGGAGAAGGAAATGGCAACCCACTCCAGTATTCTTGCCTGGAGAATCCCAGGAACAGAGGAGCCTGGTGGGCTGCCGTCTCTGGGGTTGCACAGAGTCGGACACGACTGAAGCGACTTAGCAGCAGCAGCAGTAGCTCATCTCTACAGACAGTGACTTCCCGGAGGACATGCTTCCAGAATGGTCCACGTGGGCTGTTGTTCTCACTTAGATAATCACTGACTGCAGTATGACTGGGACACGGGTGGGTCCCGTCTTGGCACTCCCAGGGTGAGGTGGGAGGGAGGTGGGGCTGGTGTCCTCGGTCTCTGAAGGTCAAAACTGCTCCTGCCAGGTGGTTGAAGCTGGGGGTAGGGAGAGCAGCCCCTATGAGGGCAGACCCAGGCTGGGTGGTTGGGAAGAAAGAGGCAGGAGGAAGGAGCCCGGACCTAACACCAGCAGCTGTGCCCCTTTGTGGGGGTAAATAAAAGACAGCTCCCAGAGAGTGGGGTGGGCAGAGGTGCACCTGTGATTCCTCCAAGGAACCATCCAGACCTTGGCTGATGCTCCGAGTGCGGGGACTCATGGGAGGGCTTCCCTGCCTGCCTCATGGCCCCTGACTGGGAGGCTCAGGGCTGTGTTGGGGAGAGAGAACACCTGCGCTGCAACAAAGTACAGCCTCTTGCTGCTGCCAGGAGCCCCAAGGCAGAGTGGGGAGAGGAGTAGGAAGGGAGATGGTCACGGTGACGTCGCAGTCCAGGAAGAGCCACCCCCACCTGGTGTATCTCTTTTAATGCTGGAGGCAGTTCTGCGCAGTCCACATAATTAACTCCATTTTACAGATGAAGAAACCAATATTCAAAGTGGTTATGCAACTTGTCCAAGATTATACAACTAATTAGGAGTGGAGAGTGGGCTCATTAGCCTCTCCAATGAGCCAAAGTACCTGTATACCTCTCTGGGGCTCCTGTTTCCTTAGGTATAAAATGAATGCTTTCCTTCTGCCTTGATGGTCTGCACCCTCTGGGCTGCTCCAGCTCTCACCACGGGGTCAGCTGGGGCTAAGTCTGTGTCCAAACTCCTCCCTTCCCATGATCTTTGCTGAAATCTCACTTTTCTGTGCTTTCTTGAAGGAAGCTGAGTGGACACAGACAGAGGTCAAGTAACTGCTGAGATCAATGAGATTCGGTCACCAAGGCAAGTGGAAGAGGCTGCGATATTTTAGTGAGTCCCATCTCCATCTTGAAGAAAGAGGAGGCATCTGGCCCATGTGTCCCCGTTGAGGATGGGGACCTTTGCAAATCCAACACCATTCACCTCTGAACGACTGTTGTCTTCTCTTGAAAGCCATTGAGTTTCAGCTCCTCTAAAGGGCCCTGCATGATGCAATTGTTTTATCTCGAGAGTGCTGCCCTCAGTTTCCCTGGGAATGTGAATGAGGTCCCTCTACTTCCTGATCTGAAGGCAGGCTTTCCTGAGGTCAAGCCCGGGACGGGCTCTCTCATCTCTGTGGGGATCACCGTGCGTCTGTCAGTAACTCTTCTCCTCTGGGGTCTCCAGGCTCCTACTGCCTGGGTACGTCGGCGCTTGCAGGAGATGGGAGAACAAGACAGTGACAAAACATAGAAATAGTTTCATTCCTTGTTTCCTGGACCAGGCTTACCAGACGCTTCTAGGAAAGGAAGAAGGAAAATAGGGCTAGTTCTTGGTGCCTGTGACGGAGGCTACTAAGCCTGGACATTGAGACTGACTGAGTGAGCACTGCTCCCAGCTGGCTCTTGGATATTTTACTTCTTACCTTGTGTCTACTGAACACCTACTATGTGCAGCACATTGAGCTGTGGCTTCAGGAAGGGGCAGGGTTGGTTATCAGTTGCTGAACCAATAACATTTCCCAATCTCTTCCTTCCTTTCTGGTCCAGTAGGCCACCCCCAAGGCCCAACCTTGATTAAGGACCTTGCAAGGAAAGTCACACACACAAAAGGAGTCTTCCAGGGAAAGATTTTCTCTGTGGAAAAAAGAGAAATGGGGAAAGAGGTTGTCCTCCTATTTTGTGATGTGACTGCCTGAGGCTGTGTGGTTGGCCGCCATCCTGCTACTTTGAGGGGGAAAGGCAGACACTAAGGATGGAAGAGGGGGAAAGTGGAAGGCAGTAAGTCCTTGATGACTTCATCACACTGAATTAACCGATTACCTGGGGATATTCGTAGGCTTCTTGATGTGTAAGATAATCAATATCCTTATTGTTTCAGTTGTTTTGATTGGGATATGATATTTGTTTCTTACAGCCAAAAGCATCCTAACTGATAAACACAGACAATAGATTCTTTCCCTTTAGGAGATTAGCATCTAAGGGAGATGGGAAATGCACCCCTGAGACCTCTGGGAAGCCCTTACTGACTCATGCCATACTCATAATGCATAGTTGGGTCTTATTTTATTAAAAAAGATCCTTTCATAGAAACCATGTGTTACACAAGTTATAATTCTCCAGTGACTTCATAACTGTTTCTAAGACACTTTGCCTGAACTAACGATTGGTTTTCAACTCACAACACCTCTTAATACTGTAGAGTTTCTTTCCTCTGTTTTGACAAGTGGTAAACATCTGAAAATCCTTATCATTCGAATGAAGTGTTTTGTAAATAAGGTATCCTTTACCAAATCAGTATTACTTTATCTCGTTTAATTTCAGATTTTGGAAATAAGTGTCCTAAAGAGAAGGATTTCTCCTGAATATCAGGCTGTATGATCACATCTATTATTTCCAAAGACCAGACTCAGGATGTTCATACCTTCATTATTCCAAGTGTTAGTGTATCCTAATTGTTCCATGTGTGATGTTAAAATGTGATGTTAAAATGGTGCTTGTGGCTGAAGCTTGTGAACCATACATACATCATTCAAAGGAGTGGGGAGACTGCAGGATTTACTGTGGAGTTTTCCAAAATTTAGTAACATGAGTCTCAAACCCCTCCTTCTTAGTAAAGTCTTTGAAGAGTGGTGATGGGAAATTAGGAAGTGGATTTAAAGAAAGAGAGCTCTTGCTGAGCCCAAAGCAGAAGTCATCCATTGCCACTCCCCTGCCCCCGTTGCCCCCCACCCGTACTCTAGCTCTCTCCTCTTTAGCTCTCCTCTTTACAAGTCTAGAAGCCAGTTCTCAGACTTACTTGTTTGGTGAGTGGTTTAATTCTGCCAATGAGATGCCCTGGAGCTAGATTTGAAAGCCAAGTAGCAGTCAGAGCTATTCTGTCTCTTCCAGCATGGCAGAAGTAGTGAGTGCTCTGCCCAATTTGAATTTTCCCAGTGGATTCTCTGTTTTCCAGTCAGTGTCCTGCCTCAGGGCTGATGGGAAGCTGTGAACATCAGCAATGGTTTCTGCAGTTTTCAGACTCCAGGTAGCACAACAACTTCATGACCTTTAGGATCACTGCTATGGTGATAAACCTGAAATTCTGTGATGGGCTGGAGAGGCACTCCTAAATCTCTCTCCTCTAGCCTTTCCGAGAATTTGACTGACACCTGATTTCTGCAAAGTTAGCCAACTGGAAATTTAAAGGAGACTTTCCCCTAGACTTCTCCCACTTCTAACACCAATTGCAAGTTCAAGAGCTTCCAAAAGAACTTCAGTTTTGATAATTCACTAGAAATACTCATAGAACTCATTAAGATTGTAAAGGTCAAGGCTATGGTTTTTCCTGTGGTCATGTATGGATGTGAGAGTTGGACTGTGAAGAAGGCTGAGTGCCGAAGAATTGATGCTTTTGAAGTGTGGTGTTGGAGAAGACTCTTGAGAGTCCCTTGGACTGCAAGGAGATCCAACCAGTCCATTCTGAAGGAGATCAGCCCTGGGATTTCTTTGGAGGGAATGATGCTGAAGCTGAAACTCCAGTACTTTGGCCATCTCATGCGAAGAGTTGACTCATTGGAAAAGACTCTGATCCTGGGAGGGATTGGGGGCAGGAGGAGAAGGGGACGACAGAGGATGAGATGGCTGGATGACATCACTGACTCGATGGACTTGAGTCTGAGTGAACTCCAGGAGTTGGTGATGGACAGGGAGGCCTGGTGTGCTACAATTCATGGGGTCGCGAAGAGTCGGACACGACTGAGTGACTGAACTGAACTGAATAGGAAAAGGGTATAGATCAAAATCAGTCAAGGGAAGAGGGGCACACAGCAGAGCCCAGGAAAGTTCCAAGTGTGGGCTCTTCATTTTCTTCTCCCTGTGGAGTCAGGATGCTTTAGTCTCTTGGCATGTGTGACAACACACACAGAGTACTGCCAACCAGGGAAACTTATACTCTTTCACCTTTCTGATGAAAAGAATAGGTGGTTTCTATTTTCTTGTCTGAACCATGACCAATACAAGGACATGGAAGATATATCCTCCTTCACCTCAAGTCCAGATGAAAGAGTTTTAAATATAATCACCCAGCTCAATATGGATCCCCTTCAGATCAGAGGGTATGTAGTCCATGGTCTGAGTCCCCCTTGAAAATATAAAAGGCAAGAGACAGCAGCTTTGTGAGGAGAGGAGCAAGGCTGGGAAGTTTCTGCCACCCCAGGACTGACCTGCACTCCTGGCATCTGCCAGGGCAAAGGGTGCAGGGTGATACCCTGGACCACTTTTGACCATGTGTGAGAGAGGGCTAGTGTGGGCCATCTTAGGACCTGTCCTAGAGGGTCACCTAGAAGGACAGACAGAACCAGCTGAAAGAAGTTGAAGGGAGTGCTGACAGCTTAGGGCTGAGGAAAGAGTAAGGAACCAACAAGAATGGAGGTACTTTGACACAGGTCAGGGGAACTGTGGACAAGAGAGCCCCAGCTTTGAGGGTGTCTCCAGATGTGCCCTCACAAATGCACTTGAGACAAGAATCTTCCTTCACTTAAGAGGGAGTCATGCCACATCACCCAGCAGTGCCAGTCAAGGGAGAATTTTCTGCTCTCCACTTCCTGTTTCTCTTCCCTCCATCAGCCCAGTTCCAATCCAGTTCTGAAGCTGGACAGAAGGAGTAGAATCCCATGGTTGGAGGGGCTGGAGAAGACAGTGACCACATCCACCTGTCCAGCCTCACTGCCCCCAGGGCGTGGGATCCAGGAGTGGAGGGAGAGGTCTCCAGCTTGGATCAAGAGTGGAGTCTTGACTAATCCTCAGGGCTGGCATTTTAATTATTAATATTAAACCAAGACTTGTGATGGTGGGGACTGGAGAACTGTTTATTACATAGGGGTGGTCAGGAGAGCCATGGAGCTGCCATCTTTTCATCCACGGGCAGGGAAAATGGGCTTCCAGGAATATGGTTTAAAGGAAATTGGGAGGTAAAACTAGAGTTGTTGACTCAAGGTAATAGTTACACAGATTTGCTCTCTCCTCTTGGTGGTTTCTTGACTGTGGCTGGGGGATGTGTGTGTGTGTTTTATTTGCAAACCCCTATAAGTTGTGCCTGATACCTTACTTTCAGTGAGTGATGGGGGGATGAGTGTCAGTTTCTTTGGGTTGCAAGGTACTATATCAACTATCAGCTATTGCCAAGGTGACTCTGCTCAACAAGCTACCCCAAGCTTAGTGACCCCAAACAAAGAATATTTGTTCCTTGCTTATGGGAGGGTTAATTTAATCTCAGTTGAGTTTATCTGGGCTTGACTGCAGATTGTGAGGTGGGTCCAGGTCTGTTTCATGTGTCTCTCTTCTTTTGGGGGGCAGGGGCCACCCTGGGTGTGTACTTCCCATGGTGAGAGGCAGGTGTGCAAGAGGGCAAGCCCAGCTGCTCCTGTTGTTCAAAGTGAGTAATGTGGATGAAATTCAAGCAGCAGTGAGATGCACTTGGGCTGACCTTGAAGTCAGTATGCTGAGAGGGGAGTGAGAGATTAGGGTCGGTAATTCAGTTGGTTGCAGCTACCAAGTACATTTTTGGTCCACACCTAATCAAAGATAAGGGATTGCCTTGAGTCACCCACTTGTGGACTGAGGTCTCAGATGCAGGAGGAGGTGCTAAGGCCACTGCTGGGAAGTCAAGTCACTGGGGACGCTTGGCCTGGCCTTGGGAGCTCTGCGTGCTCAGCCTCACTCTGCTGAAGTCCCAGAATTCTCTGGGTTGAGACTCTTGACTTCAAAAGAGGGCCTTGGCCCCTTTGGCTGAAACTAGGGCTGGTCAGTCCCAGGGGCGGGAATGACCCCTGTGCCCTGGGTAGGGTCCATGCTTGGTGTAATGCCGTGCTGTCGCCATCTTGAAATACTGAATCATATTTTTGGACAAGGAGCCCTATGCTTTCATTTTGCACCGGGCCCCACAATTCCTTTAGCAGGACCTGCCCATGGGGATGCAGGTTTCCTGAAGATTTACTGATGTAATTCCAGCTTTGGAAAGACTGCAGCTCACTTGCCGCTCATTCTTTCAGCAATAATAGCAAAGATTACGGCCACCATTTATCCAGTGTCCTGTAGCACCAGACGCTATGCTAATAAAGGTTTTACAAACATCATTCCAAGCCTTACATCAGCCTTGCAAGTTTTTCACGAGACTAAATGTCATTGTATTGAATAACATATAATTCATCCAAGATCACACAGCCAGCTCTTGAATCTAACTTCGTTTCTCTCCTGTGCCTTTCTGTTAAATGATTTTGCTGTTTTGTCGCATAAGCTGAATAGAGATTTGGGGATGCAGGGTACAGCCTCTGCTCTCAAGGGGGTAAACATTTTACTAACAATACTTGCAAACACATACCATTGTGTGTCAGACAATGTTCTAAGCAATTAACACATGTTAATTCATACAAAAGCAATCCATTGTTTTTGGCCTCATTTTATAGAGGGGGGGCTTCTCTGGTGGTTCAGATGGTAAAGAATCAGCCTGCCAATGCAGGAGACTGGGTTCAATCTCTGGGTTGGGAATGGCTACCCACTCACTCCAGTATTCTTGCCTGGAAAAGTACAGAGGAGTCTGGTGGGCTACAGACCATGAGGTCACAAAGAGTCGGGCATGACTGAGCAACTAACACTTCCACTTTCACTTTATAGGGGTGAACACTGAAGTATAGTGGAAGTGAGTTCCTCGTCCATGGTCACCTGGCTGGAAGATGGTAGGGCCAGGCTTCAGGCTTGATCACTTGCTATACCACCTCTCACCTTGGCACAGCCAGGCTCGTCTCTGCTTTGGTGGTGAGCAGAGAAACATAAGTGAACTATCTCTACCCCTGTGGATACAGCTGTGGGAGTGGAAGGGAGACAGGCTGGGACCTGAGACCTGGGACCCTTTACCAGAGTCCTTGCACTTAGAAAAACCTCTCCTCCAGCAACAGAATACGAAGAAACTACAAGAGACTGAAAATAACTGCACGCATGCTCAGTTGGGACAACTAAGCAGTAAGATACAAAAAGGCCACAAACCAACTGCCACTTCTGAGCTGCCAAGAGCAAAAGCGGGGGACTGTGCGTGATCCTCGCATTCTGCACCACTACAGGGGTGGGCAGACCATCCCCTGCCCAACCCTGTGCCTGCTGTTACCCCATTTAAGGAACCAGCTGGCATGTCCCCCCATCCCCCAGGGAGTGGGCAAGGCACCTGTTACTAGTTTTCATTCCTTCCTGCTGTAGCACGAGTCCCAATAAAAGCCTTGCCTGAATTTCTCTTTTGGACTCTTATCGATTTCTATTGATTGAAGAGTCCCAGGATCCAGGTCAGTAACAGAAGGGAAATGGGAGGCAGGTGAGCTGGGAGGTTGGGACTCTGATGTGACATGATAAGGTGCTGAGGTAAGGGGGTGGCGTGGGACACGGACATGAGGAAGCAGACTCTGCACACACAGCTAGAGGGAAGCTACCCCGTGACGGGGATTCAGAGCTGTCTGCTCCAAAGCATGCTGACTGCTTGATCTGTGCTTGGATCCCGAGGGTTTATTTTTTCATGCCTCCTCTCGGCATACGCTCTGACCAGGCTGCTCCCTTTTGAAGAAAAGTCTTTCCATCCACCCGTCCTGAGTCCTTGGGTGCCATTTGTGCCTCCCAAGTAAAGCCAGACATGAGGAAAGGCTTAGCCAGGCAGAGCCGCCTCCAGGCCTGCCGGAGACTGTGGCACTTTGTCGCGGGACTGTGTGTGCTTGTCACTGCAGTCTTGTTCGGCCCCACGCGGAACTCACCTCACATCAGGGACCCTGCCTGCAGAGGTTCATTTGAACAGTAACTAGCAGAGGCATGCTGGGGAGCTGTAGCTTATGAAACCATCTCCCACATTCCGAATGGCAGTGTCTGTGGTTCTGGGCTGGTTTTGCCGCCTTTGATCACCATGCAGATAACTGAGGACTGATGGGTTATCTTTACTAGTATTTAGGCAAGGATGGTCTACTGCGTGTGTGAAACCTAACTTGGATGGAGGAGAGCCTGCCAGGTGAGTGAGAGCAGGTGAGGGAGGGAGGGACAGAAAGGAAGGAGCAGGGTGGAGAAGATGGGGAGAGGGTGGGGGAGATGGGGAGGACTGGGAACAGGCTGCGGCTCCCTGCAGTTTGGGGGCTGGGCTGTGATGTCCACAGGACTGGTGGGGTCCTCTTCAAAAGGGCTTTTTAAAGAGAAAGATTACACCTTGGTGGCTCAGCGGTAAAGAACCCGCTTGTCAATGCAGGAGATGCATATTTGATCCCTGCGTCGGGAAGATCCCCTGGAGAAGGAAATGGTAACCCACTCCAGTATGCTTGTCTGGAGAATCCCATGGACAGAGGAACCTGGCAGGCTGCAGTCTATGGGGTCACAAAAGAGTCAGACGCAACTTAGCAACTAAGCAACAACATCCCGTTGTGAATGCCTAGAGCAGTTCTGTGTTGCATGTGCTCCTGGGGCTTCTAGATGGCGCTAGCGGTAAAGAACCCGGCTGCCAATGCAGGAGATGTAGGTTCAATCACTGGGTTAGGAAGATCCCCTGGAGAAGGCTATGGCAACCCACTCTAGTCTTCTTGCCTGGAGAATTCCACGGACAGGGGATCCTGGCAGGCTGCAGTCCATAGGGTTGCCAAGACTTGAATACGACTGAAGTGACTTAGCACGCCCATGTGACCCCAAGACGGAGCCCCAAGACCCAGAGAGACTGCTGGATGGGGTTTCGAGCAGGGCTGAGAGCTGACCCTCCTAGATGGGCAAGAGCCCTCCCTTCCCCCAAATCTCTAAATGCCTATGGTCCTGGTGCCATCTCCAGACACTTTCACCCTGAGAAAGGGTGTTTGATGTCACACGAGACAGAGATGCTGCTCTTCCCTGCCTTCAGTGCAGGTCCCCAGCCTCCTGACGCCCAAGGGCTGTGCCTCTTCTGGCAGGTGCCCTTCAGCCTGGGCCGTGGGGTGCAGGCAGCAGAGAGGGGAAGGGCAGAGGGATGTAATAGAAGTCATTTTCCCTCCTCTTCTGTATCTTTTTTCCCCCCTTTGAATAAAGATTGAGGCAAAGTCAATTAAATGGAAAAGTCAGTATGCTTGGGTTGAGAAATTAAACAGAAAATCAGACTGTGCAAGCATTACACAGTTCTTACAGGAATGTTAATTCAACTTAATGGTGAAGTTTGGGCTGGGTCGTGGTTCTGATCATTTGGAAGCTTGCAGGAGAACTGTATTCATAATGCAATTTTCATCATTTCATATTGAAGGCATTCCTAATACAGTGTATGAGCCTCCTTGCTCAGGTCACTATCATAAATGAGAAGTTATTCCCAAAGGATATTATCTGGGACAATAAGTGGATAAAGGTATTGAACTTATTAACATCTAAATTAAACAGCCTGAAAAATGGAGTTGTATTAGTCAGCTCACAAACATTTACCCCTAATGATAAGGCAACAGACTCTTTAGCAACAGCCAGCAATGGGAGACATATTATTTTTTAAAACAATAATAATATTTCCATAGCAGCTCCTATCTGAGAAGTTCAAAGCCATCCCCACAATGTTAATCACTTTAAAGACTTTCTGAAATGGAAGCAGGTAATTACTGTTTTCTTGGGCTTTCTAATGTGGAAATGAGGCTGAGAGGGTAGGGTGAATGCCTTTGCCCAAGGTTGTGGTGTTGTCAGTACACACTGCTGTATTTAAAGTGGATAACCAACAAGGACCTACTGTATAGCACAGGGAACTCTGCTCAGTGTTATGTGGCAGCCTGGATGGGAGGGGAGCTTGGGGGAGAATGAATACATGTACATGTATGGCTGAGTCCTTTCGCTGTTACCCCGAAACTATCACAACATTGTTAATGGACTATACCCCAATACAAAATAAAAGTTAAAAAAAAAAAAAAGATCAGGAAGATCATGAGATAGGTGTGGCTTTTTTAGTTTGCTCCTTCACTGACCTCATGCCCTATGACTTTCCGGTTCCTGCTGTGTGCTTTGAGGGCTTCCCTGACCTTGGGGAATCTGCCTGCAATGCAATGCAATGCAGGAGACCCCAGTTCGATTCCTGGATTGGGAAGATCCCCTGGAGAAGGGATAGCCTACCCATTCCATCCAGGCTCCTTCCCACTCACCCACCCTGTCCACCATCCTGTTCAACAGCCCCCAGCACAGCCCTGTCTTCACACCTGGGCCCTCTTAGGTGTTCACCAGCATCCCAGGACCTGTTCTCTGGACCTCAGCTTCCCCAGGTGCCATAGCACCAGGTGAGAGGCATGATACCCCTAGAGCCTCCCTGGAGCCCTTGGGCTGGCCCTGCATCCTCCCATAGCAGGCTGCTGGGAGGCTCAGTCTCCAGCCGTCTCTGGTAGGAGGTCTTCAGAGAGCCATTCCCTTCTGTTCCTGTCTGGTTTATCGAGTCTGCACTCTGACCTCTCGTCTCCTGAGCTGTCCTCCTGAGGCCTAGTCCTTCCCCAAAGGGCATGGGGGTGTTCCCTCTCCTCTCCTGAGTTCTACTTGGAGCTAGAGGAGGCTTGCTTGGGCTTCCCAGATACTGTTAGTGGTAAAGAACCCACCTGGCAATGCAGGAGTCATAAGAGACACAGGTTTGATTCCTGAATCAGGAAGATTCCCTGGAGAAGGGCAGGACAACCCAATCCAATATTCTTGGCTGGAGAATTCCATGGAGAGAGGAGCCTGGTAGGCTATAGTCCATAGGGTCACAAAGAGTTGGACACAACTGAAGCAACTTAACACCGAGGCGGCTTGCTTACCATCAGGCAGACTGCAGCGTAAGCTGTGAGTATTCTCACTTCCTGTCTGCTATGGAGCTGACTGGCAAAATCATCACGCCAGGCCCTAAATCATTGACACATGGCTCCTGAGCCCAGCCAGCGCTGGGAAGTCAATGTCGCACTTTTTCTGGAAGAATGATGGAGGAAGCTGTACTCCGTAGAGATATAGGTCACAGAACATCTTCATATTTGACACCTCACCTCACTGGCACCAATCCCTGTAAGGTAGAGACAGGCAGGTGAGACTAGTTCCATTTTACAGATAGGGAAGGAAAGTAGTATTTTTTGAGTAAGATTGTTTTGGGCAAGTTATATATGCTATGCTAGTTATATAATAGCTATATATGCTATTTAATATGTTAGGTAAGTTTTTTTTTCCATGTTATTTATTTATTTTTAAAGAAAACTGATGCTGATATTTAAAAGAAAATATTTTAAAACTGATATTTTAAAGAAAACATCAGAGATGTTATGAAATTCAACCAAGGTCACACAGCTAGTGAATGAAAAAGTCAAGATTTGAACCTAGGCTCTTTTCCTTCACACCTGAGCTCTTCCTTTTGCATGGCTGGTCGTGTAACCTTAGAAAGTCCAAGTGAGTCTCTCAGAGTATACAGGCAATAGAACAGAAACAGAAAGCCGGGTGCCTTGCTGGACAGCCCAGCCTTCTGTATACCCTATGCTCCACTGCAGTGAGGTCAGGACCCACAAGATCGCTGACAGTCCCCTTGTAATCCAGTCAGGGCAGGGTGGGGTGGGGTGGCCCAGGTGCAACTTGGAGAGAGGCTTCTTTAATCCCACTCTGTTCTGGATGGTGACTCTGGCCCCTGGAGGAAGAAGAGGAGGTCCCCTGTCCTTCCATCTGTGCAGTTGCAGAGGGACTGAATTTCCTGGGGGCTGGCTTAGCCTTTATCACATGCCATCAACTCCCTGCGGTGGGAGTAATCACGCTCCTGCTCTGTTTGCTGTGAACTAATTAACTCTCCTCCTCCAAGCCATTCCCAGAGCCCTTATCATCTGAAGAGCTACAGCTTCAGGTTGGTTGCTGTGCCAACGTGGGAGGAGGTGACTCGGGGAGCAATCTCAATGATTCTGAGTCTGGGGGGCGCTAGGGCCCAAACCTGTTCACGGCCACTCACCTTGTTTGGGAGATGGACCCCATTTGAGAAGGGGATGGAAATGATTTTCTGTTTTTGTTGATTGTACCCGCTTTCTTAGTGCCCATTTATTTTCATTCATTCACTTGTTGTGAGAACTTGCTGCATCACTTAGCTCTCTGTCAGTTTCCTTATCTTCAAAACAGCTACTTCATAGGATTGTTGTGGGGTTAAGTGGAATAACGTGTTTATATCATTTGGACGGTGCCTGACACATAGATCGTGCTCAATGAGAGTCAGCTATCACTGACATTATTATTATCATCGGTATTATTTACAGCCTCCCTGAACATTTTCTCAGCTGTCAGATGTGCATGAATACACTCAGGGATGTGAGAGAGAATATGAACAAACTACTTAGAACTGCGTTTGTCCAGAGTTGAGTGAATTCAGCCTTCAGTATCTGCAGATTCAGCTAACAGCAGATGGAAAATACTTGGAGAGAAAGAAAATTCCACAAATTTCCCCAAAGCAAAACTTGAATTTGCTGCTTAGAGCTTCTATTTACCTATCATCTACATTATATTAGGTATTGTAAAGGGCTTCTCTGGTGACTCAATGGTAAAGAATTCACCTGCAATGTGGAAGACGTGTGTTTGATCCGTGGGCCTGGGAAGAGCCCCTGGGAAAGGAAATGGCAACCCACTCCAGTATTCTTGACTGGGAAATCCCATGGACAGAGGAGCCTGGCAGGCTACAGTCTGTGGGGCCATAAAGAGTTGGACATGACTTAGCAACTGGATGACCAACAACCAAGTTATTGTAAGTAATCTAGAGATGATGTAAAATATACAGGAGAATGAGTGTAGGTTATATGCAAATACTACACCATTTTATATAAGGGGCTTGAACATCCATGGATTTAGACATCCGTCCTGGAAACAATCCCCTGAGGATACCAAGAAACGACAGATAGACAGCACCCTGGTGAGCTACCTGTGATGAGTGATGGAGGGGAAAGGAAAGGGAATTCAGGTTCTCATTCATTCATTCACTTAGTCATTCATTCAAAAACTAATTGTTGAAGAGCAGTATGTTTCAATTTCTCTAGAGTCCCCTGGGCTAGCCAGTGTCTCAAGAGGTTCCAGGCATGAGAAACAGCTGGAGCCTGGATTTGCCAATGAAAGGGAGCAGGCAGGCAGGAAATCTAGTTCAGGGACTTACAACATTTCCATCCTCCTCTTCAGGGACCTGGATCCCTCCCACACCACTTGATTTACTTTCTTTCCACCCAGAATGGAGCCACGGCAGATTTTTCACCTAAGAGAGTGATACGATGATCCATTATATTCTACCTGAGTATCAGTCTGTGGGTCGAGGCAGGATCATGGGGGCAGGGTGATGGGAAAGGGGGGTGGCCTGGGGACAAATGCAACGCTAAGAGGACAGGGGCCTAAGGGGCTCCCACGCCAGGCCTTCCCTCAGTTTCCCCACAGGTTCCTCCCCATTTTGCCCACCTAAATGCTTTCCTTTCCATCAAAGTCTCCTCCCGCTCTCTTGTGATGACTTCTTGGACTTGCCTTGCCCACACTTGATCTCTCCTTTCTTTGGAATGCTATTTCAGTAGGACTCAGAATTATATTCTCTAAAGCAATAGCTTTGAGTGGTTTAGTGTCTACCTGATCTTATTTTCTCAACTAGGTTATAAGCTCCTCATGGGCAGGATCATGTTCTAAATCCCTTGGTTTAGAACATTTAGAACTCACAGCATTGCCCCCTGGAAAAATCACCGAGTCTTCTGGAATCTCATCTTTATTCCACTGCCCACTGCAGGCACCTGGTTATGCAGCTCCGTGAGCCCAAACGAGCTGGGATACCGGCCCTTCTCTGTCCCAGATCTTTCTTGTTTTTCCTGTAGTTGAAACAGAAATGTGCTGCTCATCCTTCAAGGCTGAACACCAGTGTCACATGGTCATTTCAGAGGATGCCCCAGGCAGAGTTAATTCACGTTGCTTCCACATCACATCTTTTGTTCTTAAAACACTTCTAGGCTGGTTGGAAGAGTGCAGGCTGCTACAAAGCCTCACATGCCAGGCTCAGTGGGTCTTCTGGAAGCATTGGTCTCAGACACCCCCAACACCCACCCTGCTCTCGCACAGAACCTCACGAAAGTCCTTTTATAGCTCTCGCCTCTTGTTTTACTATTTCTGTCAAGCCTTCACCTTACAGAAATGCTGCAAAGACAAATGAGATAATATATAAGGGTGCCCTAAACTCCAGAAGATGGACTACATTATTACGGCTGTAAAACTCTCTACTGGGGAAATCAAACTTGTTGACGGTGACTAAGGAAGGGAGGGAGGGAGAGATAGGAATAGAGAGTAAGAGAGACAGAGGCAGAGACACAGGGAGAAGGAGACAGAGAAAACATGCAGACTAGCATGTAGCTGGGCTGAGAGGCTGGAAGGGCGGTCTGCCTGGCCTCCACAAAGCAGCAAAATGTGATGTTTACTGAAAAACAAAACACCCACATTTGAATTTGGTTTCTGCTACCTGCTCACAGAAGATTCATCCCCATCTCAGGGGAACAGCATATTTTAGTGAGTTAAAAGCTTTGAATTCAGCCAGACCTGCCCCCGACTTCCTAACTGCGGTCAAGGGTCTCCCCACATGTGGGTTTCCTCCAGCCTCCGTGGTGGTTTGAGGATGACGGGAGCGTGTGCAGCCCTCACAGGCGCATGACAACCGCCTCGCACCTCATCCCTCCCACAGGGCTCCCCTCTCCCCCCGGCACTGTCTCGAGGAGTCAGGCTAAAGTCTGCAGTTTCAGAAGGAGAGACCACATTCTTCCCCCTGGTCCTGAAAGTCACACACCAGGAGCCCTGGGAAAGGAAGATACACAACAGGAGCTGGGAGGAGGGTTCCCGGAGGTCAGGGTGTGACCATTGTCTCTTCTCGGCCCAAGGGCCCAAGAGAACCACCTGAGAGACTGTCGCGAGCGAAGACAGAGAGAAAAAGCAGGGCCCAGGATGTGAGCCAGGGCAGGAGGCTTCTTGTCTCCAGAGGGGTCCATTGCTATCCTTTGGGCATCCTGGCCAGAGCATCACTTGAAATTCCCCTTGGGACGCAGTTAAGGACAGGTATAAGCAGCCGAGGCCTCTGTGCAGGACGGCTTGGAGGATACATCCTGTGCTCCAGCTGTGTGGGCGGGTATTTATCTGAAGGACGTGGCCCTGGTCTCTCTGGAAAGGGCATGCTGCAGAAACAAAGCATAATCACTGGCTGCCACCCTCTGTCCCTCTCTCATGGGCTGGGGGCAATGAAGGGCCTATGTAATTCCCTTCATTATATAGGGAATTTGTCTACCCCCTCCCGAAGAGATATTTCATTTTCTTGCTGAGTCAGTCTTAGTAATTACTTATTTGCTGAATCCTTAAGGGGGCAACTAAGTGGACCATCAAGGCCTTGGGGAGGAGAGTCTGTCTTTCCTGTAGTTTGTAATCAATCAGCAGGACCCCAGACAAATTGAGGCGGGGGGGCGGGGTGTGTGAAGAGAATATAAGAGGCTCCCGCTAACCTGGGAGCCTACTCCTTGGTCCCCCCCAAGTCCCTTCTAATACTCTCCCCAACTCCTTCCACACTCAGGGAAGGCTGCCTCTTCCAGGAAGCCTTCCTGGATAATCCTGCCACTTCCAGCCTGAATGGGCCCCTCACCTGATTCCCCACCACACAGGACTGTACCTGCGCATTTCCTGGTGCACACCTGGAGATACGTGTTGGTCAACTGACTGTCAGAGCCCACCTGGCATGGACCTACCCATGGATGCCATACTCAGTGGTCCTTGTAGAAAACCAGGAAGCTGAGCACCACAGGTCCTTTCCTTTTTATCCCCTAATCCCCTGCATCTGCCTTGTTTCATCTGAAATGTGGAAGGTGACAAAGGTTTTCCACACATTCTCCAGGAGCGCTGGGCTGAGGGCTCCCTTCCCTGCTTGTTCCTCTTTCCGGGCCCATCTTTCCTTCCTACTCCCCCTCCCCGCACTGCACGCCCCGGGGAGGCTGGCCTGGCCAGCATCTGCTTCAGGTGTTTCCTCTCGAGGCCTTTGGGATCTTGGGACCAGGCCCCTTAAGCCTTTTCAACACAGTGAGCATCAGAGCTACCTTTGTCTTTGGCTTATTGTAGTGGGTTTTTTTTTTTTTTCAATTGTACTAAAATGTACACAACCTAAAATATACTATCTTCGCCATTTTTAAGGGTACAGTTCAGTGGCATTAAGTATATTCACATTGTGTAACATCAACACCATCCAACCATAGAACTCTTTCCATTTCCTAAACTAAAACCCTGAACCCCGCAAAATAACACCTCACTCCCCCTCCTCCAACCTCTCGAACACTGTTCTACTTTCTATCCCTAGGAACTTAGCAGTTGACTGTTTTAATGGCACAAACCCTCTTACGTGTGGTATGCACCTGGAGCAGGCACCAACCAACTCGTACCTGGAGACTTCTGTGCCCAGTTGTGCTCTCCTTGAGATGTGAACTTAATTTGGACACGTCTCCCGGTGGCTCAGATGGTAAAGAATCCGCCTGCAATATGGGAGACCTGGGTTTGATCCCTGGGTTGGGAAGATCCCCTGGAGGAGGGCATTCTCCAGTATTCTTGCCTGGAGAATCCCCAAGGACAGAGGAGCCTGGTGGACTACAGTCCATGGGGTCGCAAGGAGTAGGACGTGACTGAACGACTAAGCACACACACTCCTCTTGTGGATGACTGAGCCCAAAGCTGAACTCAGGTCGTTTAATTCTAAACTCGTACTCAAAACTCGTATGTGAAACAGATTGCCAGTCCAGGTTTGATGTATGAGACAGGGTGCTCAGGGCTGGTGCACTGGGATGATCCTGAGGGATTGGATGGGGAGGGAGGTGGGAGGGGGGTTCAGGATAGGGGACAAATGTACACCCATGGCTGATTCATGTCGATGTATGGCAAAAACCACTACAATATTGTAAAGTAATTAGTCTCCAATTAAAATAAATAAATTAATTAAAAAAAATAAAACCTCCAAGGGAGGACTTCCCTTGTGGTCCAGTGGTTGACTGGGCACTCCCAATGCAGGGGAAAGGCGTGGGTTCTATTCCTCCTTGCTGTGAGACACCACGCACACATACACACAAAGAATCCGCTCCCCCCACCAAAAAAAAAAAAAAAAACCCAAGGAACGGATTTTTAATGAGGAAATTTCAGGGACCTTGGCTGGGGACAGCAGGGGCTTTGGGGCAAGCTGTGAGTTTAGAAAGCAGAGATTTTTGGCATCTCTTAAATCACACTTGATTGCCTATCCTCAGACACCCAGGTTTCCAGCCTCTTGGTTTCTTTTTGCTGAGGGCTTAGTTATTACCCAGGAACATTCCTGGTTACTTGGAACAATCAGAGCGCTGTATTCACAAGAGAGCTGCCGTGGGTGGTGTTTCACGAGCCTCCGTATGGGTGGCTGTGAACTGGGCACACGCTCAACTTCTCTGCTTGAATTACCTCCTCCTGGGCCGGGCAGGATGAGGTCAGCGCTGGGAGGTGCATTTTAGTGCTGGCTTAGCCTGAGACCATGCTTACGCAGCCTGGGCTGGCCCTACCAGGCACTGGCTCTGGCAGGAATAGTAATCAAGGTAGCTCCCTTCTAGTAAGCTCCTGCCGTATGCCAGGCACTGTTTGACTCACATAATCTCATTTAATCCTCACAATTGTTTTAGAGCATGTTGGTCAGAAGTGGATTTGAGATGAGGATATATGTGTGTGTGTGTGTATGTGTGTGTGTGTGTGTGCGCGCGCGCACGTGTGCTCAGTCATATATGACTATTTGCCACTCCATGACTGTAGCCCTCCAGGCTCCTCTGTCCATGGGATTCCCCAGGCAAGAATACTGGAGTGGATTGCCATTTCCTTCTCCAGGGGATCTTCCCGACCCAGGGATTGAACCTGAGTCTCCCAAATCTCCTGCATTGGCAGGTGGGTTCTTCACCACTGAGCCACCTGGGAAGCCCTATGATGATTCTTAGGCAAGTGATTTAATGAGTGGGCACCATCGTAGGCATGAGGGAAGGGCCCTGGAGGTGCCAGGGGCTAGGCTTGACCCTAAAGGACATGGGGGATCACTAAAGGGTGCCTTGGAGGAGAAACATTAGCAGATGTGTGTTCTGCATGCCAGGGGGGAGAATGGGGAGGAGGGTGTTACATTCATTTCTTCCAGGGAAATGTGAAGATCAAATAAAAAATGTGTGTGAAAGTGTTCTGAAAATCACAAGGAGTTTTGCAAATAAAATGTGTCAATTCTAGGAGAAGGGGCTGCAGGAGAGACCATGTAGTTGACCTGCCAAGAAGTTGCTGGAGATGCCTGGCTGGGGGTGCTATCTGGCTATTCCAGAGCCAGTCCTGGTCTCAGAGCTCGCCAGGGAACCATCTGCCCTGCTGGGGCCTCAGTGCAGTGGCCCCACTGGGGTGTGGGTCATTTGGACTGCCCCACTGTTATGGGCACTTTCCAGCAAATGCTTCTGGGTAGGAAGTGAGATGACCTTTTTTCTAACAGCCTCCATGGCCTTCAAGGCCCCAGAGACTGGTCAGTGACTGGACTCTGAAGGCAGCTGTGTCATGGCCTTGGAAATGAGCTGCAGCCCTTGGGCTGCTGGGAAAACCTCTCAGGGCTCAGCCAGGGTCCCCAGGAACCCGAACCCTCTCACCTTAGCATTTTCCTCCTTTGCCTTTGGGAAGCAGCTGTTCGCAAAGGCCCATGGAGCTTTCTCCTTTGCTCTGCAAAAAATGTTAAGCAAACATTTAAGGAATAAGAGCTGTATAATGATGCAAGTAAACACTGAGGAATACCAGCTATTATGGGACATAAGTGTTTTAAAAAAACAGAAGAAAGGAAAAATAAATGGTGAAGTGCTGTTTGTCTCAAGCAGGCCTCCCACTGACTTGCAGGTGGGAGGAAGCGTGAGGAAGGGGTGGACAGCCTTTCCCATGCTTCACATTTTGGGCTGCAGCTCCCAGACCTAGGCCTGCACCCAGGCTCCTAAGAGCCTTGATGCCCAAGCGTTTTCAGATAAAATGGAATTTCCTCCTCTTGCAGAAAAGAGGAAAGCAGAGCAGGTGGGATGCCAAGGCCGAAGGACTAACTCCACTGTGCTCTGAACTGCGCAGTAGGCCTGGCTGCCCCCCTAGAAAAAGATGGACAGGGAGCCAAGGAAAGGGAGGTGGGGCCTCAGTGGGGATGGCCACAGAGACTTCACCACCACATGGAAAGTCCAAGCCCGGGCCAGGGCCTGCCCCAAGTCTGACTCTCATTCCTCCCCACACTTCCAAATCACGTGTATCACTTGCCCCATGGCTGCTAAGCCCATTTCTGAATTCCCATCTGGGGGATCATTCAATTTTCTCTGAAGACCAATGCCTCAGCCCCTCTCTGGGGGCATAGCATAGGGGTTGGACACAGAGGATCAAATCCTACTCCTGACACTTGTTGGCTACTGGCCTCAGTTACCTTCTCTGAGCCTTGCCTTCCTAATCTGTGAAATGGGCTAATAAAGAGCCTATCTCACCGGGTCGTTGTGAGCACTGGATGAGGTGGAGCTTGAACCAGGCTGGGCCAGGGGTGCAGGATGTGCTGAGTGAGAGTCACCACTCTTATCCTGTGCCCTCTTCCATCTCAGGCTGGGAGCCAAAGTGTTCTTGGTGACAGCTGAGGCACACACTCTTAGAGACTGACTTACCAGACTCACTCCCAAAGTGATTCTCCTTGGGTCCCCAGTTGGGTCTGATCTCCTTCCAAACTGCTTGTCTAGCACCCCCTAAGATGCGGGAAGGTTAATGGCTTCTGGAGGGAGAGGTTCTCTTTACCTCCCACTGGAAGCTTCTAATCTCTTTCTAGAATGACTTTAGAAATGATGCATTTCATGAACTTCAGACCTTTGGAAGCCATTCGCTGCACCCCAGGCCTTTCCAGATGGGCCAGGCAGAGTGAATAAGCTGGGGCTGGAGGAGCCACATCAGGAAAAGACGGGGAGGAGTCTGTGTGTGACATCGCTTACTGTGCAGAAGCGTCTGGTGAGCTTGTTGCTCGGAATGAGCTAAAGGTTTGGGAATTTCAGGGCCTTTCCTTCTCAGTGGGTTCCTGGGAGGAGTTGAGCTTGGGGGACTTAACTTGGGAGGTGGGGCTTCATGGTGGAAATTTCTGAGAAGATTTTTCAAAACCTTCCTCCTCTCCCAGCTCCCACCAGGGCATCTGGGAATATTTACTGGGGTAGGGCTGCTTGATAAAGCTCATACACATCCTGCCTCTGGCTGAGGGCCACAAGTGTGGCTTCAGGATCAAAGAGTAAGCAGTGTGTGGCAGTGACCGCCCAGCGTGGCTGCTGCTATTAGACCACAAGACTGGAAAGTGGACCCCACCTCCGTGTAATTTATTTATCTATTTCATTCAACAAATGTATTTGAGTTTCTACTATGTACAGGGTAGTTACCAACCTCAACGAATACAAAGATAAGTAAAGCATAAAATGTCCTTACCTTCATTGAACTTATTCTTTTTCTTAACTGATGTATGGTTGATGTTGGAGAATATGCTTAGAGGCCTTTAGACAGCAAGGAGCTGAAGCTGAAGCTCTAATACTTTCCCCACCTGATGCAAAGAGCCTACTCATCAGAAAAGACCCTGATGCTGGCGAAGATTGAGGGCAGGAAAAGGGGGCGACAGAGAATGAGATGGTTAGATAGCATCACTGATTCAATGGACATGAGTTCGAGCAAGCTCTGGGAGATAGTGAAGGACAGGGAAGCCTGGCGCGCTGCAGTCCACGGGGTCACAAAGAGTCAGACATGACTTAGCAACTGAACAACAATGGTTGATGTACAGTATTATATAAGTTTCAGGTGTTCAACATAGTGGTTCACAATTTTTAAAGGTTATATTCCATTTAAGTTGTTACAAAGTAACATCAGCCCCATTGTGCTGTATAATATATTCTCGTAGCTTATTTATTTTACACATAGTAGTTTTTACCTTTTAATTCTCTATCCCTACCTTGCCCCTCCCTTCCCCCACCTCACTGACAACCACTAGTTTCCTTTCTGTAGCCATGCGTCTGCTTGTTTTTTTTTTTGTTATATTCTCTAGATTTTTATTTGTGTATTATATTATTTATTCCATTTTCACATTTTTATTGGGGGCCACAGGGGAGGGGCCTCTCTCTGGGGCATGGAGGTGTTCATACTTTCTCCATCCACTCCAGGCTTGGGTCTTGGAGTCCTGGGGGTGGCTGGGTGGGTTCCCATGGTCTCAGAGGGGCACCGGATGGTTGTAGGCTGTGTTGATCTAGCCTTGTACGTAGTGTAGGGGCTGAGTGTGGGCAGAATTATAGTGAGGTCTGGGTGGTGAAGGATGGGACCAGCTCCTGCTCCTTGGTCCAGACGTTGTTGAGGAAGGCAGTGAGTCTCACTGCCATCCTGGTCTCCAAGTTTGTGTAATTCACCCTGACAAACTCCTTCACAGACAGCACTTCACTTAATGTCCAAGGTTGCACTCTGAGAGTCAAGGCTGGTGGTTCTCCAGTTTACAAATGAGAAAGCTGAGGCTCAGGTAGAACAGGTGCACACAGCAAAGAAGGGATAAGGCGGAGCAAGAATCCAGCTCTTCCGGCCCACACAGCCGTAGTCCCAGTCCAGGCCATGCAGAGGGCGACCGGTGGAGCTGGGCTGTCATCCAAGTGTAGGTGGGACACTTTAAAATGTGCATTTCAAGAGCATTTCTTCTATCCCTTTGTCAGACAGACCTTGAAAGGGTCCAGCCAAGTTGACACAAAACTTGCATCACATCCCTCCACGTTATACAATCCCCATTCATTTCATCTAGGAAACTTCAGCCTCATCACCCTAAGAAACCACATCCCATAATAAGCAGGCAGGGCCGGGTCAGAGGGGAGCCGTGTGCCTGCTCCGCTGGTGTTATTTTCAACCGAAGATGAATGCTTACAGGGATTCATTTGCATCCTTACCTTTGCTCGTAAACTTTAGACATTTTGTCATCCCTAGCATCTCCATTTACCAGGGGCTGGCAAGCTGATTCAGTAAAAGGTAAATATTTTAGGCTATGCAGGCCACATATGTCTCTGTTGCATATTCTTTTTTTGTTTGTTTTACAACTTTTCAAAAATATAAAAATGACACTTAGCTTGCTGGCTGTATAAAAACAGGCCAAGGGCTGCCTTAGCCTGTGGGCTGTAATTTACCAGCCCTTGATTTAAACGTCTAACATTCCAGGTGTGTCTAATCGCCTGACAGTCCTGGACCACTTCCAAGCCATGAGTGCTCTCCTCCAACTGCTTCCAAATCCAGGTGTTCACCAGAAACCGAAGCGACATCAAAGCTGTAAGGGCTGCAGGAAGGGAAGGGCTTCCTGCCCTCAGGTTCTGATTTCCAGACCTCCCCCTAAAGATGAGGATGGCTTCTCCATCATGAAAGCTTTGTTCTGGGAGAACAAAGGGCCAGAGAAGGCCAAGAAAGGATACTGACGACATTCTTTCTCCAGCCAACTGGTCGCCCAGTGCAGTCACCTCTAGTTCTGTTTGATGCTTAGGGTCCCCAAGAGGGAGCACTACCCCAGGTGGCCTGGAGGCTCCCCACACCTGGGCCAGGAGGAGGGCAGCTACGTGGGCTGCTGGGCGAGGAGCTCAGACAGCTGCCCGTGGCTGGAGCACACTGAGCCTGTGTGCAGCCTGGAGCCGCCCCGGGATGAACCACGTTCAGGCAGGAGGCCAGTCGGCCAGCCTCCAGGGGGTTTTCAGTGATCAGGGTCATAGGGCTATGAAACCCAGCTTTTGAGTGTGTGTAGGGGGGTGGGGATGGCAGGTGGTGGAGACAGTGGCTTTTTATGAACCACTTGTGGATCAAGTCAACCACCCGATTCTGTTGGGTAAAGACTTTGTGAAAAATGTGAGCTCTTAACACTGGCAAATGCTGTTTTAGCACGTGTGTTCCCGTCTCCTGTGACAGATGAATGAGAATAGAGATTGTTCCATGCGCTGCTCCTCTAGTTTTGTGTTTGATCTGACTGTAAAGAACTCTTTTCTCAGAAGTGGGACTTTTCTTTCCTCTCCCTCCCTTCCTTCCTCTCTCTCTCTCTCTCTGCACATCTAGCCTTGCCTGCCACTACACTGCTGTGAGAGATCCCGTGTTACAGTGCTCTGCAGGTAGCCCAGGGGAGCTCATGTCTAGAGCAAATATGGAAATTCTCTGCATATCTGTAGCCCTCTCTTCTTCGTTTGAAGTATTATTTCTGTGACACTAACATCACAGTGAAAGCAGATCCAGGGTTCCAGGTCTCTGAAAGGCAGGAGAATTAAAATGGACTGAGGACTGGATTACCAGGCAAAACCCCTTCTGGCCACAGTTCTCTTTACGGGTGGCATCTGCCCTCTAGCCCACCCTGCTTTGTCCTCAGAGGAGCCATCTCTGGACCATCAGCTAGTGCAGGTCAGGCCCTTCAACTCACGGGGCTAGGCAGAGTGAATCACACATCATGGGCTCAACAGTCTAAGAGTTCTCAGCCCAGTGCTGAAGATGGTGACCACATGGCACTTCCACACCTGAAGGAACCCACCAGAATGAGCTGCCCCAGAATGGAGGGTCAGAAACACTCACAGAGTGCCAACTGTGAGTGTCATGTGTCTTGGAAGTTAGTGCAGAGATATGCCTTCAGGATCTTTGACTTGATAGCAAATTCCCATTGATATTCCCTTTATTTTACACCCTTGGGCTAATTTCCAGTAAGCATGATAATATATTTCAGAAAAATGCATTGTATTTATTTGAATAGCCTTTATTTCTTCATAAGTTTGCCTTTCAATTTAATTAAAAATGTATTGTCACAGCTGCTGCTGTTGGAATCACTGGAGCCCAGCCTGTGAATGCCATTCTCCATGGAGACTGTTCTGAGTCTGCTTGGTGGTTCCAGAATTGTCCACTGAGACACCACCTGAGGTGTGCTCATGAGGCCCTTTCTCCTGCTCCTAAATGCGGGCATTACACCGATGATTTCAGAGTTTGTACTTTAGTCCTACTTAATGTAAGGGCTTCCCTGATGGCTCAGATGGTAAAGAATCTGCCTGCAATACAAGAAACCCAAGTTCGATACCTGGGTTGGGAAGATCCCCTGGAGAGAAAATGGCAACCCACTCCAGTATTCTTGCCTGGAGAGGTTCATCAGAGTCACCCTGTTTTATTGCTTTTTCTTTGTAAAGTAGAACATTTAAATTCGATCCTCTTATGGTAAAACATTCAGATCCAACTAAAGTTCAGGAGACTATTGATAGGCGCTTGGAAAACCACAGACTGTGTCTTCAGAATTTGCTGCACATGGGGCTATTATTTTAATTTTGGAGTTAATGCAGGTTCTAACTCATGATAACAATGACTTTATGAAGACGGGAGCTGGATAACAAAGCTATTATCATCCTTTACTGAATGGTTCAGAAATCATACTGCTTTAATCTCTTTTTAATATTTCTTTTTTGTTCTCTGACTTTTTGAAAAATGTTTTATAATTCAAGAATGTAAGCCATCTTTGCATGATAGAAAGGGAGAGAAAAATAGCATTGTCATTCATACATGTACTCATCTGATTTATTTCTTCATTTTTTTAAAATCAGTAAATTCAGAATAATAATAATACTTTCCTTATAAGGCCCATGGGGAGGTGTAAGTGAAATAGTGTGTGTGCACAGCGCCCAGCAGAGAACCTGCCAGCAGAAGGTAATTGGTGAATGTCAGTTCCATTTTCCAACTTCCCCGTTCATTCTCCTCCCTCCTCCATAGAGATCTCATAAGCAAATGCCACATGCTCGGACTGTAATACACACAGGATACACAACATTAAGGAAAACCCCAAGTAAACACCAACAACAATAATAATATAGTATGAAAAGTGTTATGGGGCTTCCCTGGTGGCTCAGTGGTAAAAAATCTACATGCCAGCGCAGGAGAAACGGGTTTGATCCCTAGGTCAGGAAGATCTCCTGGAGAAGGGCATGGCAGCCCACCCTAACATTCTTGCTTGGGAAATCCCATGAACAGAGGAGCCTGGTGGGCTACAGTCCATGGGGTTGCAAAGGGTTGGACACCCCTGAGTGACTAAACAGCACCACCACTACAACAGCAGCAACAATGGAAAGTGCTACAGTATAAAAGAAGTGGGAGATCTCATCCTCTCTCTGGTCTTCTTTTCTTCTTTCTTTGATTCTGGAGTTACGTGGAATTTCTCAGTTGACACTGATGGTGCCTCCCCCACACTTGAAAGTGGTGAGGCTGTTGACTTCCCAGGGTGCGGGTGGGGATGGGGTGCGGACATCTGTGCCAAGGAAGCTGAGCGACTTCGTCTTTGGGGAAGAAGCGGTTTTCGACCTTCTGTGTTCGGAGGCTGCTAGGCTCCTTGGTAATATTTAGGGAGGCCACATAGCTGGGAAAGGGGATGTCCTCTGTGTCCCAAGGCCTGGGAAAGGGAGAGTTGCCCTACCTCCTGTGGGTGAGTGTCCAGGGAGGGCAGAGGGGGAGCTGTGCAGGGTGGAGCTCTGAGCTCACGGTGCTCCCAGGACCCCTGGTGGGGACGGCTGGTGTGAGCCTGGAGGAGCTGATACCAGGGCCCAGGGAACCGCAGGCAGCCCAAGGGGCGCCAGGCAGAGGATCGTCATCCCTCGGAGACTGAGGGAGCCTGTACCCAAGGCAGCTGAGAGCAAACCCAGGGACGGGGCACAGGGGAGCACCCAGAGGGAGACTCTGAACTTCTCTTCTTAACCTTGTTTGTAAGTTTTCTTTGAGCTGGTTTTGTTTATTTGCAAGAAATAGAATGGGCTTCCCAGGTGTCTCAGTGGCAAAGAATCTGCCTGCCAATGCAAGAGACCCAGGGTTGCAAAGCTCCCCTGGAGGAGGAAATGACAACCCACTCCAGTATTCTTGCCTGGAGAATCCCACGGACAGAGGAGCCTGGCGGGCTATGGTCCATAGAGTCACAAAGAGTCGGACATGATTTAGCGACTGAGTGCACATGAGATAGAATAGATATGAGCCTACTTGCAGGCTGGCTTTGCGGAACACTTGTACCAGTGACCCAAGCATACAGAAGGCCACTGGGACATGTTACAGCCGAGTTGCTCCTCCTGCCAACGTCTGTCACACAGACATCCTACCTACGACTGTCACACCTTCCTCAGACACTCATTCATTCATTTGCTCAGCAAACTACAAAGTCCCAGTTGTCTCATCTGTTTGTTGTGGAACCTTCCGTGGCTCCCTATCACCTACTGAAGTAAGGGCAAGCCCTCCACAGACCTACCCTTATCTTTCTAGTCTTAAATCTCCATCTTTCCTTTGTTGGCTACACTCCCCAGCCAGAACTTACAGACTCTTCTTGAAGTTCCAAACATGCCCTGGGTTGTCTTTTCTGAGCCTCTGCTAGTGTCCTTTCTTTTGCTTGAAGTGCCCTCCGCCCCATTCTGCCACTCACTGCCTGTGTGCCCTCCTCCAAACTCTCTCCAAGTCCAGGTCAACAGACACTAAAGTGACATCAAAGCTGCAAGGGCTGCAGGAAGAAGAGGGCTTCCTGCCCCTCAGGCTCTAATGCCCAGACCTCCCCCTAATGATGGGGACGGCTTCTCCATCATGAAAGCTTTGTGCTGGGAGAACAAAGGGCCAAAGAAGATCATGAAAGAACACCAAACACGCCCTGTCTCCAGCCAGCTGGTCGCCCAGCGCAGTCACCTCCAGTTCTGTTTGATGCTTAGTGTCCCCAAGAGGGAGCACTACCCCAGCTGCCCTGGAGGCTACCTACACCTGGGCCAGGAGGAGGGCATCTGCGTGGGCTCAGACAGCTGCTTGTGGCTGGAGCACACTGAGCTTTGTGCAGCCTGGAGCCGCCCTGGCATGAATCACGTTCACGGGATGAAGCTTGTCAGTCGGCCTCCAGGGGTCTTTTCAGTAATCAGGGTCATGGGGTTATGAAACCTGGAGAACCACCCTGACCCTCTAAGGCTTGGATGTCTCATTGGAAAAGGAGAAGGATGTTACCAGACAGGGTGGTGGGGAGGTCAGCTTTCTAACTCAGTGTCCAGTCAGGGCCGGCCCAGACACCACTGATCTTCAGATTTTCCTGCTCTTCATTCCTGCTGTCATCACTCCTGCCTTTGAACCCCACATTTGATTTGTCTCTCTCAAGGCACATGTAGTTGTAGAGTCATACAGCTCTAAACTCCTGGAGGCAGGAACCAACCTGACACATCTTTGTATTCCCCTGCCACAGCCCACGGGATACAGTAGGAATTATTCACTCTTGGTTGATTTGACGGCAGATAATATCAACCCACATTTATTGGCACTATTTCTACACCGCAGGCATTTTGCATGACTGTCTCATGTCCGCTTCCAGCACAGCCTCATGGGAAGGCACTCCGGTTGGCCCCGCTGAGGTCTTAGAGAAGTGAAGTAATGGCCTGCAGTCATTTGAGCAAGGGAAGCGCTCAAGACTCAGTCCTGGAAGTCTGGTCTGTAGGTCAGCTAGTTGATGCTCATTAGGTCCTTCTAGGAAACACAGTGGGATCGTCTTCAGGAGCTTAAGAGCAATGTTCTCCTCAAAAAGGGATTAAGATGCTATTTAGTGGCTTAATCAGGTCCGACTCTTTGCGACCCCATGGACTGTAGCATGCCAGGCTCCTCTGTCCATGGGATTTCCCAGGCAAGAATACTAGAATGGGTTGCCATTTCCTTTTCCAGGGATTCCTCCTGACCCAGGGACCGAACCTGCATCTTCTGCTTAGCAGGTGGATTCTTTACCATTGAGCCACCAGGGAAACACCAAGGGATTAAGAAAATTACCCCCGAAGACCAGTGATTCCCAGGCTTAGCTGCACATGGGAATCACCTGGAGAACTGTTTTTTTTCCCCCAAATCAGTATTCTTTAAACTGAAGTGTAACTGATTTAAACTGTTGTATTCATTTCTTCTGCACAGCAAAGTGGTTCAGTTATACATGCATATATACACATTATTTTAAAAATATTTTTCCCATTGTGGTTTATCATGGGATATTGAATATAGTTCTCTGTGCTATACAGTAGGATCTTGTTGCTTATCCATTCTGTATACAAAAGCTTCCATCTGCTAACCCCAACCTCACACTCCATCCCAGCCCCCCTTGGCAATCACCAGTCTGGAGAACTGGGATTTTTCGTTTGTTTGTTTTTGGTCTGGGGTCACGCTTCATGCATTTGAGATCTTAGGTCCCCAACCAGGATTGAATCTGCACCCCCTGCGGTGGAAGCACAGAGTCCTAACCATTGGACTTCCAGGGAATTCCCTGAAAAGTCAGGTTTTTGATGATACCTTGTGAAACCTGTGGAGAAAAACCTGCAAGTGGAAACCCTCTTTATTTATCATGGTAAACTATAGCGTAACATCTACCATTTTAACCATTTTTAAGTGCACATTTCAGGGACATTAAGTACATTCACATTGTTGTACAGCCATCACCACCATCCGTCTCCAGAACTTTCTCATCATCCCAAACAGAAACTCTGAAGCTACTAAACAATAAGTCCCCTTTCCCCTCTCCTCCAGCTCCTGGTGACCACCATTCTACTTTCTGTCTCTCTGAATTTGATGACTCTAGGTACCTCATCCAAGTGGGTGGTATACTTACTAAGTTGTGTCAGAGTTTTGTGACCCCATGGACTATACAGTCCATGGAATTCTCCAGGCCAGAATATTGGAGTGGGTAGCCTTTCCCTTCTCCAGGGGATCTCCCGACCCAGGAATCGAACTGGAGTCGCAACTGAGCTATCAGGGAAGCCCCATCTGAACTCAAATCTTGTATGAAACCTAATGTAGAAAATACGTAGCAGCAGGGATGCTCTGATTGGTAGGGGGCGTGGTCTCTGCCCACCCAGAATGGCCACTGAGGATCCCTTCTCCCCCGCCCCCTACCGGACCCCAGGGGTCCCCAGGGCACAGCCGGAAGACCTCTGGCTCTCCCGGGCACCTGACATTGCTATGTTCTGTAATTCTGCCTCATCTTACACTGACTGGGGTTCCTACTCCCGGGAATGCCTGATGCAGCTGCGGGAGGCGTTTATAACACCCTCGCGGGCATCCTCCCCAGGCAGAGGCATGAATCGAGAATGCACCTCCTGGAAGGCAGCTCTAGTCGTCCAGTGGGCACAGCCAGGAGACAAAGGGTCCCTCCTGGACCTCCAGCCCCTGGAGCTGCCGGAACCCTCGGGTTCTTGCCCTGCAGTGGCGTCCTCAGCCTCTGCCATCTGCTAGGGCCCCTCTTTCGGGCCTGCCTCTTCAGAGCACCCCACTCAGAGCCCTCTTCCCCACTCTCTGACGGAGCATCCCTGCCTTATAGGGAATCACTACCAAATATCCCCAACACCTTTTTCTGTTCTTACTTTCTACTCACTCAAGTCCTCCACTCCCCACTTTTCTCCAAGCCTTGGTCTTCCCACCCCCAGCCTTCTCAAAGGCTTCTTCTGCCCCCAGAGGTAGGGGAACCCAGGCTCTGGAGCTGCACACACCTGGGTGTGGTTCTTGGCATCCATCTAACCATGGGTGTGATCACAAGGAAGTTGCTTTACTCTCAGGGACTCAGTTTCCTCATCTGTAAAATGGACACCATGCCTGTCTCACGAGGTTGTCGTGAGGGTGATATGAGATGACAGAGGTGAGACTTCTGATGTGGAGTGTGGCATTTAGTCAACTCTCAGGAACTGTTCCTCTCCCTTCTAACCCTGCTTCTTTCTCTCCTTAACATCAGAAACCCCATCTTCTTGTGGAAGACCGTCACATATAAGCAGGAAAGAATAAAGCAGGAGAGAAACTGCTGGGAACATGGATCTGAATCAGATTCAAGAAGACTTTGTATGCCATGTAGGGAATTTGGACTTTATTACGTGGACAGCTGGGAATGGGTTGAACTGTGTCCCAATCCCCCCAAGTATATGCTGAAGTTCTAACTCCCCGTACCTCTGGGCGTGACCTTAGTTGGAAATAGGGTTTTTACAGGTGGAATTAGTTAGGTTAGAATGAGGTCATCCTGGAGTGGGGTGGGTCCTAAACCCACATGACTAGTATCCTTATAAAAGGGGGACATTTGGAGGCAGATATACAGAGAGAACACCATGTGAAGATGAAAGCGTGTAATCGTAAGGGTTAATTTTGAATTTATACTGGATCTGCCTCTGTGACTTTAACTCTTATTTTGCTGCTTTTACTATTATGTGTGCATGCCAGTTGCTTCAGTCATGTCCGACTCTTTGCGATGCAACATACTGTAGCTAGTCAGGCTCCTCTGTCCATGGGATTCTCCAGGCAAAAACAGCCCTCCTCCAGGGGATCTTGTCGACCCAGGTTTCAAACCCGTGTCTCTCATGTCTCCTGCATTGGCAGGCAGGTTCTTGACCACTACTACTGCTAAGTCGCTTCAGTCGTGTCCAACTCTGTGCGACCCCAGAGACGGCAGCCCACCAGGCCAGGCAAGAAGACTACTGCCACCTTATAGGCATACATAATAGCCTACCTAGGGGAGATAACCTGACCCCTCCCACCCGCGAAGGACTGTGACCTTCTTGAATTCTTTGTGTGGCAAATGGTGCCCCTCTGCTGCTTACCCGATAGGCTCAGAAAATTCACATTTGGAGAGGCCAAAATTGTCGATAGCTGTGGCATCTCTGTTTGTTGATATGACAGGAGATATTCCATTTCATACCATTCATGAAATGACTGTAAGGAAGTGAAACTAACACATCCCCCTGCCTGAGGCTTGCCATGCTAGGAGATATTTGCAAGGATTGAATGATCTTTTTACTTTGCTTCTTCACATCCCCCCATCACTGCCCCATAAATGAACCTGGCATCCAGGCCCCAGGGAAGACGGTTATTTTCGATACCCTAGTCTGCCATCTTCTCAGTCAGCCAGCTTTCCTTCCAAATAAAGTCAGATTCCTTGCCTCAACACCTCGTCTCTCAAACTTATTGTCTTATCATGTGGCAAGTGGAGCAAGCTTGGAGTTGGTAACATGTGGAGATCAGGGGGATGCTTCTGCAAGCTAAGAAATGCCAAAAGTTACCAGCAAACCACCAGAAACTGGGGAGAGATCTGGAATATTCTTCCTCACGGTCCTGAGTGGGAACCAGCCCTGTGGACGCTTTGATCCTGGACCTGTAGCTGCCAGAACTGGGAGACAATAGACTTCTGTTGCTCAAGCCATGTGTTTATGGTACCTTGTCACAGCGGCCCTGGGAAACATACAGCTGGGACCTTCTGCAAGCTGGGAGCTAGAGTCAAGAAATGACAGGCAGTGCTGTACTAGGGGCAGGAGATGGGGCTGCGAGTGCAGGTGATGACAGGAGGGGGGATGAGGGAAGCCAGAGGCACTACATCTATGGGGGCTGGCAGATGTGGAGACGGGCTAAGAGGGAAGGGCAGAGCGACAGACCCTGAGGTCCAGGCCTGGGTGGCCAGCAGCTCTGTCTGTGCGTGTTGCTATGTGCACGTTGCCCGGACAGCCGTGGGTTCTGCCTCCTCCGACGGTATGGGCCCTTCTGAAGCCTCTCGTGAACTTTGCCCTTGATGTGGATCAGGCCGAGCCTCTGTGCCAGCATGGGACAGAATGCTGCTTCTGTGCAGGTCCCACCAGGGCAGACCAAGAGCTGATCCGTGTGAAGCAGTGACACCCAGGAGGTGGTGATGGTGGAGAACTTGCATTCCTCGAACACCTGGGGGCTGGAAAGGGGGGCAAGGTAACAGCACCTGTGTAATGAATAATCCTCCTCCTCTTTGAAATGCAAACAAAGAGCCTCAGCCTTCCAGGCAGGGTAGGGTTGTGGTGGGCAGGTGTGTAGACACCTGGCGCGGAGGAGGGAGAGGGGCCTCACATTCCAAGCCCTTTGTAGGCCTAAGTTCTTCCCTTCAGGACAGAGGACTCCTGCCTGCAGAATAGACCCTTTATTATTGTTATTGTTCATTTTAATTTTATTGGAGTATAGTTAATGTTTACTTCCCTGGTGGCTCAGATGGTAAAGAATCTGCCTGCAGTGCAAGAGATGCAGGTTCGATCCCTGGGTCAGGAAGATGCCCCGGAGAAGGAAATGGCAACCCACTCCAGTGCCTGGCGGGCTACAGCCCACAAAGAGTCAGACATGACTGAAGCAACTGAGCACAGAAGCATAGTTGATTTAAAATGTTGTGTTAGTTTCAGGTGTACAGCAAAGTGATTCAATTATACAGATACATATATCTATTCTTTTTTAGGTTTTCTCATATAGGTTATACCAGAATGTTGAGCAGAGTTCCCTGTGCTATACAGTAGGTCCTTGTTGGTTATCTATCTTACATATAGTAGCGTGTGTCCATTTATTGTTGAAGACGCACGTTTTTTAAAGCACTCACTGGTTCATTTATTCATAGCACATACATTTTGAGCCTTTATTATATGTCCAGCAGAAAGATCAAGTTTAAAGTTTAAAAATAAGAAAGAGAGCGCCTGTCTTCATGCAGCTTACCCCCCAGGGACAGGTAGACAGCTAAATACGCAATGTGCTTTCTGCAGGTGGCAGATGGCATGAAAGATTGCAAGTCAGATAATGGGGGAGACATCACAAGTTGATGGGGGGAGGCCTGTTTTAGATACAGTGGTCAGGGGAGGCTCCCCAAAGATAAACAAGGGTGAAGTGAGAGAGTGAGTCCCACGGGGACCTGGGGGAGACCGTTGCGGGATCAGGCGGTGACTTGTGGGCCCACAGGGAGTTTGCGTTTTGTTCTAGGTGTGGTGGGTGGCAGGGGAGCATGGCTCCAGGACAGGTTTTGCAAGAACAGATGCAGAGAGGGCTGGTCTGTTGAAGGACACTTTTAAACGCTGGCCCCTTGCAGAGCCTACGGGGGCTGAGGTGCCTCAAAGAGAGGACTCTACTCTGGGCTCAGTGAACCCTCTTCCCTCTTCCTTGAGTTGCACCCCCACTCCACCGCTCTGTTCAAATCAAAGACTAAATAAACAACGGCTATGAACTGCCGTCCGAATAGCTGGGTAGCTGAGGCTCTTCAGCTGAGTACTATGCAGTGCTGTGCTAAGTTGCTCAGCCGTGTCCAACTCTTTGCGACCCCATGGACTATAGCCTGCCAGGCTCCTCTGTCCATGGGATTCTTCAGGCAAGAATGCTGGAGTGGTTTGCCATGCCCTCCTCCAGGGGATCTTCCCAACCCAGGGATTGAACCCAGGTCTCCTGCATTACAGGCAGATTCTTTACTGTTTGAGCCACCACGGAAGCTGAAGAATACTGGGAGTGGGTAGCTTATCCCTTCTCTAGGGAATCTTCCCAACCCAGGCATTGAACCGGGGTCTCCTGCATTGCAGGTGGATTCTTTACCAACTGAGCTTCCAGGGAAGCCCTATTCACAAGTGACCGTGTTACAAAGAGAGTTTTAAGCATGAAGCGCCAAGGGCGCTCAGAGTAGAGGGAGGTAGAAGGGAGCTGTCTTGTTGTTATTATTGCCATTCATCATCATTCAAAGTATTTATTAAGCACCTAATTGAGCCTGATCCTGTGCTGGGGTTTTATTTTACTTTTCAGAGCTCTTAAGGACTAAGCAACATGCTAACAAAGAAAACAAATATCCATATAAGGCAAATAATTCGTATCATTAATTTTCCTTTTCTTTCTCCTCTTTTTTCTCTTCAAAGTAGTTTCTGACTCAAGCATCATCACAGACAACTGGTACATGCCAAAGTTTGTCGCTGGGCTGGTGCTGACCTCACTGAAATGACCACCTCATCCCTGTCCCTGCCCTCCCAACACACAAACACGCCGTGCACATACACACACACTCACCACACACACACACACACACACACACACACACACACCACACGTGCATTTTCCAAGATGCCCAGAGGAGGCGGCTGCTGTCCTGGGAGTCATGGGGAAAAGACTGAGCCCTTGGCGACCCTGTCGTTTGCTGTCCAGTTGCCAAGTTGCGTCCAACTCTTTGCATCCCCGTGGACTGCCTCACTCCAAGCCTCCCTGTCCCTCACCATCTCCCGGAATGTCCACTGAATTGGTGATGCCATCCTATCCTCTCACCCTCTGTTGCCCTCTTCTCCTTCTCCTTAGGGACCCTCCCTGTGGGCTCAGAAATGGAGGGAAAGGAGCTGAAGGAGGAGGAGAGCTGAGTGCAGCTAACAGGGCGGGTAGAATCCCAGCAAGGCTGCCACACGCTGGCTGTGGGACCCTCCCCAGGCCCAGCTGAGCCCCCCATCTCCTCCCCTCATCCTGACAAAGGACAGGGCTGCCCCACTCAGCTGTCACTTCCTCAGTAAAGTTTCCCTGGAGTCTTTGTGTGTTCTTTCCTTTCCTTCTCTGGAAAACTGGCAGAGTTCTTGGGCCTTGTTCTGGGACTGCCATGTTCAGTTTGGGGTTAGAGATATTTTGTCTCTGGTTTCAATCTGTATTGATAAAATGGAACATGAATGACTCATTTATTTAATAACCACCTAAGGATCACAGATTGTGTCCTGTTCATGATGGCTACATGTTGGGGGTATGAAGTTGAGAAGAAATGGTGTCTGCCCTCAAGGGTTTCCAGTCTATGGAGGAGGCCAGACAGTGTCACCACCTTCAGGAGCCATATCGTGGGATGCTGGGCTAAGTCAAACCTTCACGGAGCCCCCCTTGGGGGGGCTGCTACTGTTTAGAATCTGTGTGGTCCAAACCCAAAGATGTCAGGCAAGTGTGATCTGTTTAAATCAACCAAAAGCCTATGGCTGGGGCCCTTGGGTGCCGAGCTTATCCGGAGGGGCTGTCCTGCCTCCCCAGTTTGTCCCACACGCAGATTGATTTCCCCCTCTTTCCTTATATATTTACAATTTTATCTCCATAAATTCTCCAAGCCAGAATATCACACTGCATTAGGGCTCTGTCTTCAATGCATTACTACTCTAATTCATCATGCTGTTTTCAATGATGGAGGCTTGCAGCCCAATAAATCACCCTGTACTTCCTAGCTCTTGGTCTAATGAATATAGAGCTTGGGAAGAGACTGAGCTGGTTCTGGGACTGTCCTTCCTTTAGCACTGTCTTCATTAGAAAAGCTCCCTTTAACCAAACTTGGAGAAGGATGAGGCCAGAGTGGGGTGAAGTCTGTGGGGACAGACTAGGGAGAGTGGAATTAAACACCGGTTTCCTTCCCTTCCTCCCTGCCTCTTTCTTTTACCTTCCTCTCTCTTTCCCTTCCTTCCTTCCCTTTTATTTGAACAATTCTTTATTGAGTACGTACTCCATAGCACTCAAAGTATTGCTAAGTCACTTCAGTCGTGTCCGACTCTGTGCGACCCCATAGATGGCAGCCCACCAGGCTCCCCCGTCCCTGGGATTCTCCAGGCAAGAACACTGGAGTGGGCTGCCATTTCCTTCTCCAGTGCATGAAAATGAAAAGTGAAAGTGAAGTCGCTCAGTCGTGTCCGACTCCTAGTGACCCCATGGACTGCAGCCTACCGGGCTCCTCTGTCCATGGGATTTTCCAGGCAAGAGTACTGGAGTGGGGTGCCATTGCCTTCTCCAACTCTAAGTATTAATACATCTTAAATTCCAGGTAGCAAATACCTGGGCTTGCTTATTCTACCCTTATATATACACACACACCATCCAAAAGTCATCTATCAGTGCCATCTCTGCTGGAGAGTTAGTTAGTCCCGACTGACTAACTTAGCTCAGCAAGAATTGGTTGATCTGATGAACCCTGGTGAACCCTGGCCCACTTGGAGATACTAAAGGACTGAGCCACTCGGTGGAACCTGGTGACTGGGAGCATCCTGGGTGACTGTGGGGAGGGTGGGCTCATGAGGGTCAGCCCAGTGAGCATCTCTGATCAGTAAGAAATCAAGGGTTTTGGCTTCTGCTAGACTAAAATGGGGGCTTCCCAGGTGGCACTAGTGAAGAACCCGCCTGTAAATGCAGGAGATGTAAAACCCTGGATTCGATCCCTGGGTCAGGAAGATCCCGTGGAGGAAGGCATGGTAACCCACTCCAGTACTGTCGCCTGGAGAATTTCACGGAAAGAGGAGCCTGGCAGGCTATGGTCCATGGGGTCACAAAGAGTCAGACATGACTGAAAGAACTTAGCATGCACGGATGCAGACCGAGAAGGGGCTCTGAAAACACAGATAGCACTCCTTTCTAGTGCTGCTCAGAATGACCAACTTATGCCCCAGAAGTTTGGGCAAGCGCTTTGCTTGTTGGGATCCCAGTTTTCATAGTCATAAAAAGAGGAAGTTTGTAATTATTCTGCTCAAGAAATTTATTCTGAGAGAATAACTAAAGATTATACGCCAAGACTTGGCTATAGGACACATCGTAGCATTGCTTATAATATTATTAATAGCAAAATTTTGAAAATAATCTAAATGTCCAACAACAATGGAAAATGGACCAATTACATGATGGTGTTTCACATAATGGTACACTCATAGAATAGACTACAATGTAGTCTTTATTTAAAACAATTTTTAAATAAAAATTCCAGTGATTCTGGTGTACAGCAAATAGTTCAGATTTGTATCTCTAGATACATATACATTCTTTTTCAGATTTTTTCCATCATAGATTATTACAAGATATTGAATACAGTTCCCTGTACTATACAGCAGATTCTTTTTGTTTATCTATTTTATATATAGTAGTATTTTGTATCTTTTAACCCCACACTCCTAATTTATCCTCCTCCCCTCTCTTTCCCCTTTGGAAACCTCTTGGGAGTCCCTTGGACTGCAAGGAGATCCAACCAGTCCATTCTGAAGGAGATCAGCCCTAGGATTTCTTTGAAAGGAATGATGCTAAAGCTGAAACTCCAGTACTTTGGCCACCTCATGCGAAGAGTTGACTCATTGGAAAAGACTCTGATGCTGGGAGGGATTGGGGGCAGGAGGAGAAGGGGATGACAGAGGATGAGATGGCTGGATGGCATCACTGACTCGATGGACGTGAGTCTGGGTGAACTCCGGGAGTTGGTGATGGACAGGGGGGCCTGGCGTGCTGCAATTCATGGGGTCACAAAGAGTCGGACACGACTGAGTGACTGAACTGAACTGAACTGAACCATAGGTTTGTTTCCTATGTCTGTGAGTCTGTTTTGTAAGTAAGTTCACTTGTATCAGTTTTTTTAGATTCCACATATAAGTGGTATCATTTGTCATTATCTGACATACTTCACTTAGTATGATAATCTCTAGGTCCAGCCATACAGTATAATCTTTAGAATCAGGTAGCAGATCTGTATCCATATATATCTGTCTGTCATCTATCCATCACCTATCAAGAGAGGGAGAATGAGACATGAAGACGTTACATGTGATAAAATAAGCTAAAAAGTTTATAAACAAATATGTGTAGTATATTTCCATTTTGTCTACAAATATGTCTATATGAATATCTAGGGCTTCCTTGATAGCTCAGTTGGTAAAGAATCCGCCTGCAATGCAGGAGACCTAGGTTCGATCCCTGAGTTGGGAAGATCCCCTGGACAAGGGAATGGCAGCCTACTCCAGGATTCTTACCTGGAGAATCCCATGGATAGGGAAGCCTGGTTGGCTATAGTCCATGAAATCACACAGTTGTACATGACAGAGCAACTAACAGACACACACGTATGAACATCTGGAAGGAGAAAGAACTTGAAGGAGTGAGAGGAGAACGTTTGGAAGTATAAATAGTGAACGTTCATAGCGTTAGTTCTCAATATTGAGATTAAAGAGTATTTTAATTTGCTTTTTCATTTATCTGTACTATGTAATAGGAGTTCAAAATTAAAAATGGATAAATTTGTAAACCAATGTCAATAGCATTATTATTCAATACTACTACTATAATTCAGTTAGAACAGCAAAAAGTGGAAACAACTCAAATGTCTATCCACAGATGAATGGAAAGCAAAATGTGATCTATCCATACAATGGAATATTATTCAGCCTGAAAAGGGGGTGAAATTCCGACCACTACCGCATGGATGATCCTTGAAGACATTATGCTGAATGAAATAAGCCAGGCACAAAATGACAACTATTATATGGTTCCACTGATATGAGGTACCTAGAGCTCTCAAAAACATAGACACAGAAAGCAAAATGGTGGTTGCCAGAGGCTGAGGGAGAAGGGAATAGGGAGTTACTACTTAATGAGTATGAAGTTTCTATTGGGATGATGAAAAAGTTTTAGAGACGCATGGAGGTGATGGTTGTACAACAGTGTGAATGTACTTAATTCCACTAAATTGTATACTTAAAAATGGTTAACCTGGGAGATTTCATATTTATGTATACTTCACCAGTAAATAAATAAATAGTAAAATGATAACATAAAACGCGGAGGCTCTACCAGGTGTTTCCCGTGGCCCTTTCAGGTGTAAATCCACGGCTCCCTCCACCTCTGACAGTGTTGGCCCAGGCAGCTTTGCAGAGGATGGAGCAGACAGCCAGCTTGCATTCTCTGGCACCTGTGGTAGGTGGCAGCAGGGTTCCCAGCGCCCACTCTCATTATCAGAGAGATAAGGCCTTGGCTTCCTCCAGGAAGCCGTGGCTCTGGCTGCTCAGCGAAGAAACCTGGAAGCTGGAGCAGAAGTGAGGGACGCTGTTTGCACAAGGCTAATTAACCAAATGTGTTTTCCTTGCATGTGTCTGTGTTTTCACATTAGGTTTTGTGGCAGAGAGGATATTAAAGCTAATTAAACTCACAGCTTTGGACAGAGCTCTGAGTAACTGACAAGTTACTTCTCATGGAAGCACACTGGTTAACACTACTATCCTTTACCTGAAATCGCACAGCTGTGCAGCCCACCAGATGCCAAGGCTCCCAGGTTAGAAGATTTACAGAGTCCACTGGAGATGTAATTCTAGAAACGCCCCTTCATGCTTTCGAAAGACTTTATAAGCCTCAGGTTAAGCTGACACCACACTGTGCTCCATCACAAACCCTTTGCCTCAGTCAGACCAGAGTCCTTACTACCCTCATCTGTGCCTGCCCCCCCCTTCTCAGCCTGATCTCATTGTAGGAGACCTTTCATGGGCATCTCATGAAGACCACCTGCAAAGGTGTGTTCAACACAGAACAATACATTCAAGGGTGGGTCACTATAGCCATGTTTCCAAGCAGTGCTGCCCTCCCTGCTGCTGCTGCTGCTACTGCTAAGTCACTTCAGTTGTGTCTGACTCTGTGAGACCCCATAGATGGCAGCCCACCAGGCTCCCCAGTCCCTGGGATTCTCCAGGCAAGAACACTGGAGTGGGTTGCCATTTCCTTCTCCAATGCATGAAAGTGAAAAGTGAAAGTGAAGGTTCTCAGTCATGTCCGACTCTTCGCAACCCCATGGACTGCAGCCGACCAGGCTCCTCTGCCTATGGGATTTTCCAGGCAAGAGTACTGGAGTGGGTTGTCATTGCCTTCTCTTGCTGCCCTCCCTAGCCGCAGTCAATTGATGCTGACCAGAAGAATTCATTCCAGAGGCAAAGTTGAGTCATATTCTCTCTGCAGGGAATCTGAGATAGAAACATGGAAAAAAAAATGGTTCAGTTAGCTTCAGAGCTCTTGTGGTATAGCCACCAGAATCTAGCCCTGCCTCACTTAGGAGAAATTTAGCAATAATACTAATTCTGCTTGACACAGCAATGAGAGGAATTGGATCGAGTCAGACTCAGCGCAGTAGGACACTTGGGCAGTCACCAGTGTGATTCTGCTCCAACAACTTCGGTCATTGTGTCTCTCTTTTCTTAAGTTCAAACTTTTAGGAGAACCTTGCCAGCTCAGCTTGGGTCAGGGGTCTACTATAGGGACAGTCAGGGGGCAGAGATGAGATCATGGGGCAGAAATAGATATGGGATGCTTACCTCTGAGTTTTAGGGGATCTTCCTAGAGAAGGGGACACTCTATGGGCCAGATCATCCTTTGAGAGTTAAGTATAGAGATGGAGCACAGGAAAAATGTCTGTAGACGGAGAGGAATGACCCCAGTGTATGGAGAGAAGCAAATGTGGGAGAGGAGGTGGAGCTGAGGTGGCGGGGGAGGATGAGGAAGAAGGTCACTCTCACATCTGAAGTTCAGGGATGTTGTTCCAACCCACCTCTTTGAATCCCAGTCTCTGTGGCCACTGCCTCAGTGACGAAGCTCTTTTTAATTTTATATTGGAGTGATAGTTGATTTACAGTGTCATGTTCGTTTCAGATGTACGGCAGTGATTTAGTTGTACAAACTCATATATCTGTTCTTTTTCAGATTCTTTTCCCATCTAGGTTATTACAGAACAGCTCTTGATAAAACCATTTTGCACCTGTTATTTGATCACTTCCCTCTTGAGAAGGCTTAGCTGCCTGTGAGTCTGGAGGCATTTGTGAGTCCTGGGCAGAAGGCAGGATTTGTTCTTATCTGATCACAACCATTTGCCTGGCTGTGCAGGCAAGGGCTGTTAGGCTGAAACTTAATTCTAAAGGCGACTGTGTCCATGCCTACCTCCCACCTCCCCTCAGCTTCACCAGGCTTCTGGAAACTGAACAGAAAGGACTCTCTGTGCCCCTACATGAACAAGGCTGGGTACTTCTGCAGGGAGCTGCTGACTGTCCATTCTAAGTCTTAAGGGGACTAAGTTCTAAGTTCCTCGGGGAACAAGGTCCTGAGTGCTCCAAATACTAAGTGCTCAGCTGCTGCCTCTGGGATGAAAGGACAAAACTGTTTCATGTACTTCTTGGCGTGTGCGTGCATGCTCAGTTGCTAAGTCATGCCCGACTCTTTGTGACCCCATGTACTACAGCCTGCCAGGCTCCTCTGTCCTGGGATTCTCCAGGCAAGAATACTGGAGTGGGTTGCCATTTCCTCCTCCAAGGGATCTTCCTGATGACCCAGGGATTGAACCTGGGTCTCCTACATAGTCTTCTCAGCATTTCTTCCTATCTTGCTAGTTTCTGGCTTACAGCACATATCACTCAAATTCCCTGAAAACTGCCTGCCACTGTGCCACTTTTGACAGAATGGTGCCTGGGAAGAATCAGAACAAATGGGGAGAAACAAACGGGTCCCCCTGTGTAGGGCACAGAATGAAGACTGAGCGCAGGCCACACCTTGGGAGGGGCAGTCACACGGAGGAGGGAAGAGGGCGTGATGAATCACAAACACACCAGGGAAGGGGTTACTGGCTTGGAGGGTGGATTCAGTGAGTCTGGGGAAACTCCTAGGTGTGTTTGCTTAAAAGCTGAAGATTGCATCTGGAGGGCAGGGATAGCTGTGGCTTGGTGGGTGGGGTGACATTCACACGCAGGTAATAGACATGAGGAACATCCAGGTGTGGCAGTGAGTGGGCCCTAGGAGTCCTGCACAGAGACACTGGGACAGGTGAGGGCTGGTCTCCAGGAAGCTGCCGAGAATGTGGTTTTGAGGAAACAGCTTAGAGCAAGGATTCAGAACTGGGGATGGAGAGACAAGGTGAAAAGTCACACGATGCAACCAGTCATTTGTAAAAAGAAAGATAGGCAGCTGGCCAAGGTCAGTCACCAGGGCCCCTGCTGTGTCAGGGCCAGTGGGCTCTCCAGGCTCCTCATTGAGTGTGAATTCGCTTCGGGACATCAATGAGAGGCCCAGACCTGAGTGCAGGGAGGAAATGAAGCCAGGGTCTAGGTGAGGTTTAGGAGTAATCCATGGGCTTCTCTTGTGGCTCAGCTGGTAAAGAATCCACCTGCAATGTGGGAGACCTGGGTTCGATCCCTGGGTTGGGAAGATCCCCAGGAGAAGGGAACGGCTACCCACTCCAGTATTCTGGCCTGGAGAATTCCATGGACTTTGTAGTCCATGGGGTCGAAAAGAGTTGGACACGACTGAACGACTTTCACTTTCACTCACAGAAGATGAAGGTCGGGGCAGGGAGGTGTGGAAGAGAGGAAGGAATGGGAGAGCTGGGATTCTAAGATGGTGTTGAGAAGCTGATGCTCAGGCTCCCCTCCTCTGAGCACTGTCTTCTCTGTCCACCTGGTAGCAGTGATAGACTCCCACCAGCCATTTTTATACCTGTTGCCCCTGCCCACTGGCCCCATGATTGTCTCAGGAGTGGGCACCTCCAACCTGGGCTGGAAGAAGTCCTTCCATGAGTGTTTAGGTTAGAGACTAAGGGACTCTAGGCATCATCTGGGTTGTCTCCTTGCAGAGTTTATGTCAATGCTAAGTAGCATGAGCAGTGTTTCCTGCAGGTGACAGAACAGCAAAGAAAGTTACTTTGCAGAGAGAGGGAGAGACGAAGAAGCAAATACACAGACAAGGACAGAGCAGGGGGAGAGAAGCAGAGTCACTTTCCTTTCTTTTTCTGAAGTATTTCTGAGGCTCCAGACACCTGTGGCCTTGGGTTCCTTTAGAATACCCTGAATTCTTTTTTTATGCACCAAATAACATTTTTTTCTTTTCATTATGTTAATTTTATTTTTTTAAAAAGCTTTTAATATTGTAATTGGGTGCAGCCGATTAACAAACAATGTTGTAATAGTTTCAGGTGCAAAGCAAAGAGACTCAGCCGTCCATGTATGTGTATCCAGTTCTTCCCCAAACGCCCCTCCCATCCAGCCTGCCACACTAACACTGAGCAGAGTTCCCTGTGCTGTACAGTAGGTCCTTGTTGGCTATCCACTTTAAATATAGCAGGGATGCACCAAATAACATTTATAAAGCAAAAATTATAGAAGATACAAAGATTAGTAGAAATATTTAAAACAGTGGGGCTTGGGACTCCCCTGGTGGTCCAGTGGCTAAGACTCTGTGCTCCCCATGCTGGGGACCCAGGTTTGATCCCTAGTTAGGAAACTGGATCCCACAGGCCGCGACTAAGACCTGACACAACCAGAAAAATAAATATAAAAAAATAGAATAATGGGGCTCAGCTCATGGTAGCTCAACTAGACAGAATAAAATTTTTAATTTTAAGAATCTTTTTTGGACTTAAACTTTCTTTTTTTAAAAGTTGAAGTATATCTGCTGTGTTAGTTTCAGTTGAACAGCAAAATGAACCAATATATATATATATATATATATATATATTCTTCTTTAGATTCTTTTCCCTCATAGGTTATTACAAAATATTGAGTATAGTTTCCTGTGCTTTACAGCGGATCCTTGTTGTTTATCTCTTTTATATATAGTAGATTGTACATGTTAATCCCAAACTCCTAATTTATCCCTCCCCCACCCCCTTCCTCTTCTGTAACAGTAAGTTTGCTTTCTATGTCTGTGGGTCTATTTCCGTTTTGTACGTAAATCCATCTGTATAATTTTTTAGATTCTATATGTAAATGATCTCATATTATATTCATCTTTCTCTCTCTGGTTTATGTCACCTAGTATGATAATCTCTAGGTCCATTCATGTTGCTGCAAATGGTATTATTCCATTCTTTTTATGGCTGAGTACTATTCCATTGTATATATGCACCATATCTTTTTTTTAACCACATCTTCTTTATCCATTTATCTGTCAATGGGTGTTTAGGTTGTTTCCATATCTTGGTTATAGTCAATAATGCTGAAAGAACTCTGAGGTGCATTTACCTTTTGAAATTATGTATCTAGAGAAAACGAGAATATCCTGCATTTCTAACAGGGGTTATATGCCCCTGAGGAGGCAAAAAAGCCTTTGAAGTGGCTTGTGGCCCTCCAAGCCCTCCAAGAGCCATAGTACATAAACAGATACAGAATATATCTGCAGTATTAAGACTGAATGAGGTCAGGGGAACTGATCGCCACACAAAGGTCTCTTAAACAGTTCCTGAGAGAGGGTGATAAAAAAGGTTGACAAACCGGGCTCTAAATCATGGGAATGAAGCACCCCCCCACCCACCCCCCGACCACCCTGCCACCTCTTTGTTATTCAAGACGGCTGTTAAGACTTTGAGTCCCAATAGCCAGGCTGGATAGCATCACTGACTCAACAGACATGAGTCTGAGTGAACTTCGGGAGTTGGTGATGGACAGGGAGGCCTGGCACGCTGCGATTCATGGGGTCGCAAAGAGTTGGACACGACTGAGCGACTGAACTGAAATGAACTGAGCCTTAATTGAAACGGCCATCCTTGGCGTGGTCCCTCTGGAGGGCTGGGAGGAAGAGGGGCTGTGGGGAACCAAGTGGCTGAGCAATCCTGAGAACATGGAGACCCCTCAGGGTGATCAGCATCAGACTAGGGTCAAGACCAGGGCAGGGCATTCAAGAGGCAGCTGGCACAGAGGAGTGGAGCCATGGACTTGGCCAAGTTGTTCACGGGCGGCAGTGGTCAGAGAAGTTCCAGGAGAAGAGGGACGAGGTACCCTCTGCACAAGGTTCTCACAGTCACACCTGCCTCAGACTTGCTGGCCTGGGTCACGTGATCAGGCTTCAAGGTCACTTTGAGCCCTGGCTGGAGCTGGGCGGTGCTGGCTCGGAAGCCCCCAGGGCACAAAGTGGAGATACAGCCCAGCCCAGGCCAGATGGACCCACAGGGACCCCAGACCTGACTCAGGCGGGTGTTGGCACCAGGACCTGTTTCGTATTGTTTTAAACAGCTTTATTGAGATATCACTCGCATACCACGTGTGTGCGTGTGTGTGTGTGTGTGTTCAGTCAATCAGTCGTGTCTGACTCTGTGACCCCATGGACTGTAGCCCACCAGGCTCCTCTGTCCATGGAATTTTTCAGGCAAGGATACTGGAGTGGATTGCCATTTCCTTTTGCAGGGGATCTTCCTGACCCAGGGATCAAACCCTCATCTCTTGTGTCTCCTGCATTGACAGGTGGATTCTTTACCACTGCACTACCTGGGGAACCCCTCACATACCATACACGTCCCCTATTTAAAGGGTAAAGTTCAATGGTTTTCAGTATATTCACAGAATTGTGCAAATATCACCAAGATTTTAGAACATTCTTAGAAAATTTTAGAACATTTCATCACCTCAGAAAGAAGCCTCGTACCATTTAACTATTTAACCAGCACCAGGCAAATGCTACTCTTCTTTCTATCTCTATAGATTTCTCTGTCATGGATTTTCAGGCAAATAGAATCATAATATATGTGGTCCTTGGGGTCTGGCTTCTTTCACTCAGAACCATGTTTTGAAGGCTCATCCAAGTTGTGATAAGTATCAGTACTTCACTCCTGTTTATGGATGAATAATATTCCATTATATGAATATACCACATTTTGTTTATCCATTCATCAGTTCGCATTTGGGTTGATTCTACTTTTTCCCCATTGTGAATAGTACTGCTATAAACATTGGTGTACAGGTTTTAATGTGGACATATGTTTAATTTCACCTGAGAATATACGTAGGAGTATTGCTCAATCAAATGGTAACCTATGTTTGTTGGAGAAACTTAACAGAGTGCTTTTCAAGGTGGTTGCACCATCCTGCATTCCCAGCAGCAGTGTAAGAGGGTTCAGATTTCTCCCTATCCTCACCCACACTTGCTAGTATCTGACTTTTTGATTCCAGCCCTCCTCGTGGGTATGAAGGGTTATCTCATGGTTTTGAACCAGTGCCCAGTTTTGCAGGTGGGAGATGGTGGCAGGAAGAACTGAGCAAACCAAGATACTTGAAGGTGGGTGGACAATGACTGTGGAATATTCCCAAGTGATCAGTCTACTGAGGGCAGGCCCAAGCTGAGGGAAAAGGAAATAGGAAAATGAATCATTTCCCCAATAAAGATGGGAGGGATCTGGGGCTCCAGTGAGGTGGGCTTAGAGATCAAGTCAGATTTTAGAATCAGCAGAGAATCAGAGCAGCTTAGGGAAACTGAGGCAGAAACTCTGTCAAACGGGTAGCAAATAGTATAGAGACCACCTCTCCCTACTCCTGCTCTTATGGTAGACATCATTAATCCATTACATCATTCTTTCCTGCTAAGCCCAGAAATAATCTCAACACATCATTCAAGGCTGTCACTCCCAGTGGAAGTCTTCCTTGTAGCTCACACAGTAAAGAATCTGCCTGCAGTGCAGGAGACGTGGGTTCTATCCCTGTGTCGGGAAGATTGGAGAAGGGAGTGGCAACCTACTGCAATATTCTTGCCTGGAGAATCCCATGGACAGAGGAGCTTGGTGGGCTACAGTCTGCGGGATCGCAAAGAGTCAGATAAAACCGAGTGACTAACACTGCTATACTACTCCCAGTGGATAAGTGTTGGCATAAGCTACTTGTTGCTTACCTAGAGTACTCTTTATCCCTAGATGAGGCTCACCCAGGGAGCAGGGAGTGGGAGGCCCTGACTCAGGAAGCACTCAAGGCATAGGGCTGGAGTCTAGGGGAACAGGGCTATTGCTGGAGCCACTGCAAATGAGGGTGAGTGGCCAGTGGGCTCCATGCCCTGATCAGACAGGCTCCTGTTTGGGTAGTAGAGCTGAGCAGAGGTTAGGGAACAAGCAGAGGCTGAAACTGACTGCCCTCTCCAATGCTTAATGATGACCAGGAGGCAGCTGGTCTGATAATCAGAGGGTGTGATGGTCCTACCAGGAAGACTGCTGCTCTCATGGGGCCATCTGACTTAGGGAGAGAACTCAGTAAATAGGAGGCTAGTGGTGGGCATGAGTGTGTCACTGGGCAGTAAGGGACACCATTCAGGACAGCAGATCAGTACGCTCAAGGGCCAAGCATCTCCAGCAATGTAGGGCCAGAGAAGACAGATAGTCTAGGGCAAGCTGAGGTGGTCCCTGGGGTCATTTCACCCATTTCTTAATTCACAAAGCAAATTTCTGGCTGAAAAGGTCAGATGTGAGGCATATTATATGCTCCGAGCTGGCATCCTAGGAACAGCGGATGAAGAGTTGGAGTCTCCAAATCTTTGAGTTGAAATGGGGAAGGGAATTTGGGAGCAGCTACTGCATTTTCAGTATCATTTTCCCCCTTTGGGTGATCCTATGTTACACATAAGAGTGCATTTGATTGATGCTCTATGATTCCTTTAATAGGACTCACTGGACCTGAACACAATAAGGACTCATTGGACCCTTTAATAGGACTCACTGGACTGCTACATTGCAGTCTTTCTTATCTGAAAAATAACGTTTCGAGAAGCAAACTAGAATCTGGAATTTATACCTTCATTTATTCATCTGTCCAACAAACATTAACTCTATTAGCAACCAGGAATCTTAGAGGGGGCCCTGCCCTCCAGTAAATAACAATTTTTTCTGCACTCAAGTTCTGAACTAGCTGAAAAAGAAGACAAACAGTAAGGCAGATGGAGGCCAAAACATCACAGTTAGTATTGATTGGTTGAAAACTGCAGCTTGGAGTAAGAGCAAATGGGCCTGTTAACTGAATCTTCAAATTAGATAAATTGGCCCAGTTATAGAAGTGGTGGGTAACCCAGGTCTCCTTCCTAAAAGGCCAGGACTGGTGCCAGTATCAGTGAGCAGCCCAGGTCCCAGCAGGAAAAAGGAAGAAGCTGAATCAAGGCCAGTATGCCCAGGTTATTCTTTTCAAAACCTCTAAAGGCACATTTCCTGCCCATGGTGAAGTCAGTTAGTGAGAGAGGTTGCTGACAGGAGTTCACACCTCCACATGGGAGAAGTCTTCAGGAACAGGTAAAAATTGTTCTTTAGGTGCTAAGCCATGTTTGAATCTGTGACCCTATGGACTGTAGCATGCCAGGTTCCTCTATCCATGGGTTTTTCCAGGCAAGAATACTGGAGTGGGTTGCCATTTCCTCCTCCAGAGGATCCTCCAAACCCAGGGATTGAACCTGTGTCTCCTGCATTGGCAGGTGGATCTTTTCACCACTGACCCACATAGGAAGCTCCCATATTGCTTATCCCCAGATATTCCAGGGGCTTCCATAGTGACTTAGTGATAAACAATCCGCTTGCAAGAGAAGTGAGTTCGATCCTTGGGTCTGGATAGAAATAAAAGATGATCCCCTTTGGGGTTTCTTGTGATGGGGTTTTAGCTTCATACTGGAAATTATTCTTTTAGTAAGGGACTTTGGTACTTGACTTGTAGACAGAGGAGCTATTTTTTAAACTAAGACTTAAATTGAATTCAGCCCCTGTACATCCCAATGTGCTTTTGGAAACTATTACAATAAAGCATGAATACTTGACCTCTCTGGTTATGTGGAAGATGAACGCAGCTCAGGAGACTTGCTTCCAGTTCTAATTGAAACCATCTATAGTCCAGATTCTACTTCTTACGGATCTTTCGGGAACAGCACCCAAGTAGAAGCTCTGTGTTTGGTTGAGTGGGTGCGTGCCTGCATGTGCCCATGGATGCCCATGACCTCGTGCCCACAGACACATTAAAGGATCAAGTGCAGAGTATTGGATAGAGTTCTCGGTGCTATTCAGTAGGTCCTCATTAGTTATCTATTTTATATATAGCAGTGTGTATCTCAATTCCAAATTCCCAATTTATCATCCCTCCTCCCCCCCAACCCCGGTATTTGTAAGTTTGTCTTCTGTATCTGTGGCACTGTTTCTGTTTTGTAAATAAGTTCATTCGTACCATTTATCTGAAAAAGAGTGGATGTATGCATATGTATTACTCAGCTACTTTACTGTACGGCAGAAACAAACACAACATTGTAAATCAACTACACTCCAATGAAAATTAATCTAAAAAAATAATCACATGCAGCCAACATTCCTCGGGACATACAGTAAGGTCTTGCTTGGGAAAAATAAGAGCTCCTAGAACTCTCTGAGACAGACAAACATGGCCAATGAACTGCACTGGAGGGCTTACCAAGGGAGTCAGAGGTGATGTTTTAGATTTCTTACCCTCTAATTGTGATGATTAAAGATCTGCAGACTCTCTCTTTTGGTAACAAACCCAAAGGTACACCAGGAATAAAATAGGATTTGAAATATGCAACAGGCAATGAGAATACCCTCCATGGTGACTTTTCAGATAGGGAAGAGGGAATAAAAAACAATGAATGCTAATTAGTTTACATTAATCAAAATTGTATCCGGCTTTTTTTTTTTTCCCTTTTCAGAGCTCTTAAGTATGCGGAAGCAGGTTATTCAAATTTCACCCCTGTTTTTCAAAAATTAATAACGGCCATACATTAGTGTAACATTCTGCCTGTTTCATAGAATATATTAGTAAAGGTTTTAATTACTGAAATTATACAGTCATAAAAAGATGATTTAATGAAAGCAATCATATCATTTGCATTCTCTGCCTGCCTGCTTGCAAGATACTGCAAGGAGTGGTAAATTAGACTGAAGAGGAGTTGAATAATTACCACCATTGTAACTCTGCCTGAGGCCACTAGGCTCATATGACTTCAAGCTCCAAGTAAATACCTGTTTGAAGCACAAGAAAACCAGCGTTGTCTGAGAAGCAAGATTAGAGCTGACAATGAAGTCTTCAAGTCTCTTTTCTTTTCCAATATCCAGAGCTTGTCCTTCCTGGAGGAATGCATTATGACCTCATCTCAGATAAGGGAAAATTAATTGGTATGCTCTTTTGTTGAAGAGGGTTTTGTGGTGGTTCAAATAATTAGAGTTGACTCTGGAAATGATAAAAAAAAGACAGATGATTTTATTACTCCCATTTTCCCCTCACTTGCTACAGGACAACAAGGGTGTGTGTGTGTGTGTGAAATTGTGCATAGGACTGAGCTGTGTGCTTTGGGTTTGTAAAGCCAAATCCTAAGTGTGGGCAAATGGAGCCTGACCTGCCCCTGGGGTCCTCCTGGACTCTCCCCACAAAGTGCAGGGGAAACACGGTGACACGTAAACAGCGCTGGTGGGTGCCGTTGAGAGCCCACTAAAGGGCCACCTGGGGTTATTGCAAGGGCAGTGGTGGTGGCCAGGGGCCTGAACTGGGTTATTCTCCTTAGATTTATACCAACCCTCAGGTGTAAATTCTGGCTTCCCAAGTTACATTCTACAAATCTCCTATGATACCCTCGATTCTGTGCAACCTAGGGGCACCCCTCCTTTGATGTGTCATTGATGTCAGAACTTCAGAGACGAGGGGTACACTTGAGCCTTTGTTTCCTTTCTGTGATCAAATCAATGGATATCCTTTGTAGACCTACTGTGTATAAGACCCTGTGTTAAGCTAGCAGAGTGTGCATGGGGGCATTGTCTTCACTGCATAACAATGCTTTGAATGCAAGGTATATATCATTTGTATACTCAGAAAGAGAGAAATTCAGTGTTACAGGGACTTAATTACAGGGGAAAAACCACAGTCAGATGAGCTGAGTAAAGGATTCTTGGAAAACGCTGCATTGAAGGACAGGGAGGAGATGAAGTCAGGACATTATTATCATTATTAGGCTAGAACCCTCATCTGCTCTTGGAAGATGCAAAAGCGGTGGCTTAAAGAGGCTGCTAAAGGCTGTGTGGCGGGAGTTCATGAAGTCAGGACTACGCTGGCGTCGGACACCCACGCCTCTGGGCTTTGTTCTCCCCAGCGATGTCCTATTAGGGCTGGAGGAAGCTGATGAATCATTGCGCTTAGCTCTGAGCTTTCGGGGATAAGTAAGCCGCTGGGTCCAGAGAAGGGAAGTGGCTGGGCCAAAGTCAGGCAGGGATAGAGTCAGGGCTGAACTCTGGCAAGAGGACAGGCAGCTAAGGACAGTCACAGAGGTCATGCCGTGTTGGGAACAGGGATCGCAGGGCTGGGCAGGTTCTTGTTGATGTCAGTCATGGCCTCTAGATGGAGGCCGCCCATGGGCAGTGAAAGAGCTAGGGGAACACATAGGCATACTGATGAGAAAGTGAGGAAGGGGGATTGAGAAAAGAGACAAGCTGTTTCTGTACTGCAGAAAGTACAGAAGATATATAGATATCTATATAGATATCAGACATCTATATATCTCTTTATATAGATACAGATGGTACAGATGAACCTATCTATGTATATAGATATATAGAAAGTACAGAAGATATATTTAGATATATAGGCCCCCCACTCACTGGTGGCCTGAGCTGCTCCCCTGTCAGTCTGGGAGGTCCACTGAGCTGGGATGGGGGGGTGCACCCTTGGTACTAGGTTGGAGGTGCCAAGGGTGGTTATGGATCCAGCTACTTGCAATTGAGGGCCACTCTGTGCCCATCACTGTGCAAAGAGGCCAGACAATCAGAAATCTGCCTAAGAGAAACAAACAAAACCAGAAAAGAAATCTGCCTAAGGAACTGAAGAGGAAACCCTGGAGAAGGGAATGGCAACCCATGGCCAGTATTCTTGCCTGAAACATCCCATGGACAGAGGAACCTAGCAGGCTACAGTCCATGGGGGTCACAAAGAGTCCAATAGAACTGAGCGACTAAACAAGGAACTGAGGAGTTGTTGCTGGAGAGAAATCCTCAGGGAAGACAGTCAGTTACCCAGGTTTGGGTTAGTGCTTCAAGGGGAGGGCAGTTGTGGCATGCACTGTTCTAAGCATGCTACATATATTAATTTTTAAATTCTTCCACTTCTGAAGTACTAAGTCTCCTATTACCAGATGAGGAAAGGGAGACACAAAGAGTTTCAGTAACTTGAGTGGGAACACATCATGAGCGGCAGAGGCAGGCTTCAAACCCAGAGCTTTCATTGTCAACAGCGAGGCTACACCGCTTGGCATAGTACAGTGGTTGTCACTTGGACGTGTCTCCCTGCCAAGTCCCCAAGGACTGAGTTCAGTGGTGGAGCCAGAAGAGTAGGGAGCTGAAGATAAAGATTTGTTGTTCAGTTGTTCAGTCGTGTCTTCTGAGTTTTTGCAACCCCATGGACTGCAGCACGTCAGGCTTCCCTGTCCTTCGCTATCTCTGGGAGTTTGTTCAAACTCATGTCTATTGAGTCAATGATGCCATCCAACCATCTCATCTACTTTCGCCCCTTCTCTTCCTGCCCTCAATCTTTCCCAGCGTCAGGGTCTTTTTCAATGAGTCAGCTCTTTGCATGAGTAATGGAATATAACTCAGTCATAAGAAGGGATGAAATTGGGTCATTTGTAGAGGTATGAGTAGACCTAGAGTCTATCATACAGAATGAAACAAGTTAGAAAGAGAAAAGCAAATTTAGTATATTAACGCATATATTTCTTCCCTGGTGGCTCAGATGGTAAAAAAATCTGCCTGCAATGTGGGAAACCCAGGTTTGATCCTTGGGCTGGGAAGATCCCCTGGAGAAGGAAATGGCAACCCACTCCAGTATTCTTGCCTTGAGAATCCCTTGGACAGAGGAGCTTAGTGGGCTACAGTCCATAAGGCTGCAAAAGAGTCAGACACGACTGACTAAGCAACAGAGCAATGCATATATGTGGAGTCTGGAAAAATGGTTCAGATGAACCTATTTTCAGGGCGAGAAGAGAGACACAGACATGTGGACACTGGCGGAAGGGGAGGGGGGGACCAACTGGGACAGCAACATTGCTATGTATACACGACCATGCGTAAAAGAGATGGTGGGAAGCTGCTGTATAGCAGAGGGAACTCAGCTTGGTGCTCTGCAACGACCTAGAGGGGTGAGATGGGGTGGGTGGGAGGAAGGTTCAAGAGGGGGGGGATATATGTATGATTATGGCTGATTCACGTTGTTGTATGGCAGAAACCAACACAACACTGAAAAGCAATCATACTCCAAAAAAATATAGCATGGCTCTAAGCAGTGAGGGCATTACTCTCAGGAGACACTATGACTGTGCCTGGTGATTATGGCACTTCTCAGAAAAAAAGGGCTGGGGCTGACTCCCAAGCACAGGTGAGACAAACCTAAAAATACCGTATGGCAGGGAACAAGGGGAGTGACTCAGTAGTTGGTGCCCATTACCGTGGGTTGTACGTGCAAAGCATCCTGTATTTCCAGGTCTCTGGAAGTTTGCACTGAGCTGTATCAGCTGGTTCCAGGTGGTGGCACTGGCCTTCACTTGGGGAGTTGGCAGGTCTGGAGAATGTTGCTCCAGCTACAGCATGGGGCCCATAGTTTTGATGGTGACTACTTACTTGACCAAGAGATGCATTGTTGGCCTCAGGTCAAGAGCAACTCCAGGGTGGCAGATGCTGAGCTGTACTTCTGGACTCCTCCTCTCAAGTGAAGGATTTATTCTCCCCACTGCTGCCAGTTGACAGCTGAGGACTGGGAACTGCCCTCAACAGAAGACAGCTGCCTCACCCTAGTTCATGCTCCGTCCCGAGGCTAGTGGGTGTCCAGTGACTGGATGAATCAGGGGTACAACGACCTGGGGCCCTTGCCCATCTGGGGACAACCCTGAAGGGTTGCCCTAGCTCCAGAGCTCCAGGTGGGAGTGGTTGAGGCTTTCATTGTGTCTTTGTCACAGCCTGACCCTCCCTCAGCTCAGTCCTGCTTCACCCCTCATGGGGAGCAGCCCCAATAAATGCCCATCTCCAGGGTAGCTTTAACACTCAACATGTGAACAAGGGCCAATATATAGACGATATGGCTCTCTTTTAACTCTTCTAGGAAGTCTAAGGAAAAGAGTTAAAAGTGAGGATTAGAGATTTGAAGCTGAGAGTCTCTGGCCCCTGTTCCCCACCCCACACCTTGAGTTTGTGGAACTCAGGGTGCAAGAACTCTGCAATGGCTGTCCATGTTTCCAACTGCTGGAATGCTAATGTTTGTCCTCGTTTTCTATTATCATGTAATTCCTAGGACTGATTTGTATTGTATACATACTTGTTTTTTCAAACATTCGGCTAATTTGGCTAATCAGAAACCGTATTTTTCAAAGATTTTCCTGTTTAGATTACCTCACATTCTCCAAGCTGTGTCCCGCAAAACACTAGTGATCCAGAAGACATTAACCAGTTACACGCAAGAAATGCTCCAAGATTGAGTCAGTTTGGAGAAAGCTGCAGACCGTAGTATCCTTTGGAATATAAACGGTGCATATAATGTATTAAAGCACTGCTCCTCAGCAGTGCTTTAATACATTATTTTTTATTTAATTTTTTACATGATTGCACACGTAAAAAATGATGATATTCTGTTTCTGTAGCTTACTGGAGTAAACAGGAGGAGATTCACATTTACACATATTACATTTTCCTTTATATTGTATACTTGTGACTAGAAAATGAAATACAAAGTCTAACTTTTGAAAATAATCTCTAATGAGAAACTTGAGCTTGCTTTCACAAACTTACTTTTTAATTTAGGTTTTATATTTGAAATGGCTGCACATAAATCTTAATCAAGATTTTAATAGTTAGCATTGGAACACATATGTTGTAGCAAATGGCAGAATAATGTCTTTTATTCCTCAGCTGGCAGAAACTTCCCCCTCACTGCTAGCCAGAATTCATATAATTTGATCTCTTTAAGTTGCATTTTAAGGGTAAGATGTTTCTTTATTTAAATCCAGCAGCTTTTCTTTTCTTTCACTGACAAATTTAATATCTTATGATAATGTGAATGGATTTAGAATGCAATCATATTTGATATTAGTATTTCTAAATAATAATGAAGATTTTCCTTAAGCCTACACAAATGTTCTGCTATTGGTTTTTAATCATTTTTAAGGTTCATGTATTAGTCTTGATTACTGTCACCAGTAAATCACATTAACCTCATTTATCCAAAGGTAAATTTTGCTTTGAATTCATAAATTTTGTCCATGCACATTTATGTTTTCATGCAAATTGCAGTTTTGGTAATTTTTCTAATTAATTTCTATCAGATGCTCAAAAATTATTAGTTTAGTTCAGTACAGTTCAGTTGCTCAGTCGTGTCTAACTCTTTGTGACCCCATGGACTGCAGCACGCCAGGCCTCCCTGTCCATCACCAGCTCCTGGAGTTTACCCAAACTCATGTCCATTGAGTCGGTAATGCCATCCAACCACCTCATCCTCTGTCGTCCCCTTCTCCTCCTGCCCCAATCTTTCCCAGCATCAGGGTCTTTTCAAATGAGTCAGCTCTTCACATCAGGTGGCCAAAGTATTGGAGTTTCAGCTTCAACATCAGTCCTTCCAGTGAAAACCCAGGACTGATCTCCTTTAGGATGGACTGGTTGGATCTCCATGCAGTCCAAGGGACTCTCAAGAGTCTTCTCCAACACCACAATTCAAAAGCATCAGTTCTTCGGCACTCAGTTTTCTTTACAGTCCAGCTCTCACATCCATACATGACTACTGGAAAAACCACAGCCTTGACTAGATGAACCTTTGTTGGTAAAATAATGTCTCTGCTTTTTAATATGCTATCTAGATTGGTCATAACTTTCCTTCAAAGGAACAAGTGTCTTTTCATTTCATGGCTGCAGTCACCATCTGCAGTGATTTTGGAGCCCCCCAGAGATAAATCAGCCACTGTTTCCACTGTTTCCCCATCTATTTGCCATGAAGTGATGGGACCAGATGCCATGATCTTAGTTTTCTGAATGTTGAGCTTTAAGCCAACTTTTTCACTCTCCTCTTTCACTTTCATCAGGAGGCTCTTTAGTTCTTCTTCATTTTCTGCCACAAGGGTGGTGTCATCTGCATATCTGAGATTATTGGTATTTCTCCCAGCAATCTGATTCCAACCATTTAGATAGTCAGAACTATTTTTTAATATATCTGCATAGTGAGAATGATTCATAAATTAATTTTTAATTCTTCCTTTTTTCCATAAATTCCTGACACAATTCTTTCCCCGGCCAACCAAAGGACTTCAATATAAAACATCAGAAATGGATATTATGATACCATTTATGTAGAAAAAGTTAAAAACAGATGGGATGGCATAGCTTGAATTTCACTAGATTTACCACTTTTACAGTATCATTCAATATAAATTCAGATCTATAGGTAAATTTGCTTATCTGAGGGGCTTTTCTGTGAGTAAAATAAGGTGTTACTGTGTCTCTTGGTTTTCAGAATAAATGCTTGATGTATATCACTTACTCTTTCCTGTCATTGCAGCTGTACCATCAATGCCCACATCTCTGCAGGGTTTTGAGAGTTATTTGTTTCAGTGCTTCCATCTATCACTTTGACTGTTTCATCACCTGTGGTTTGCTTTGGTACTTCTCAGCAAAACCTGTATGGTTCTTCCAAGCCTTTTTCTTCAGGGATTCCTACCAATGCAATTGTGCTAAATCGCTTCAGTTGTGTCTGACTCTTTGTGACACCATGGACTGTAGACCCCAGGCTCCTCTGTCCATGGAATTCTTCAGGCAAGAATACTGGAGTGGGTTGCCATTTCCTTCTCTAGGGGATCTTCCTAACCCAGTGTCTTCGGCACTGTAGGCAGATTCTTTATGTTCTGAGCTACCTTACTAACACAATCACTAACATCCGTAGATTCATCAACCTGCAGTGGAAACGTTTTAATTCTGTAATTTGCCTGTGTGCCATCCGAAATGCTGATGCACCTACTAACAGCATCATTCCAAAGTGCTCCCTTCCTATTCCCTTTGCTTCATTGGTTCTAAACACAGGGCTGACAATTTCTAGGCAGTGGGGAAAGTGAGCCATTATGCAATCACAGGGCACATTTTGGCTTCTAGTTATCAATTGCCTGACTTTTGTCTAGCTTCTTTGTTTGATTTGATATTGTTGTAACTGATCTTTTGAAGTTATTTGTTTATTATTTTGCACTTGGAGTTACTTAGAATAGTTTTTTTTTCCTGTCTAGAGATGAGTATTTTGCGATAACAAGTTGACGTAATTTTCTTGGCATCATTTCTTCATCGTCTTTCTTTTTAAAATTTTAGTTGTGACAACATACACATAACATAAAATTTACCATCTCAACCATTTTCAAGTGCACAGTTCAGTAGCTCTCTGCTCATGTTGTTGTGCAACCAACATCTAGAACCTTTTCATCTTGCAAAACTGAAATTTCACACCCATTACACAACAACTCCCCATTTCTCCTTCCCTTCAGTCCCTGGTTACCACCAAGGTTACTTTCTGTCCCCATGATTTCAACCACTCTAAGTACCTCATATAAGTGGAATTATACAGTAATATTTGTCTTCTTTTGTGACTATTTTGCTTAATTTAGCATAATGCCCTCAAGGTTCATCCATCCACACATGCTGGAACATGTGTCAGGATTTTTTCCTATTTAAGGCTGAATGATATTCCATTCTATGTGTAGACCACACTTTGTTATCCATTCATCCACCAGGACACTTGGGTGCTTCCTCCTTTGGCAACTGTGATTTATGCTGCTATGAAAATGAGTGTACAAATATCTCTTTGAGAGCCTGCTTTCAATTCTTTCGGGTGTATAACCAGAAGTGGAACTGCTGGATCATATAGTAATCCTATTTTTTTTTCTTTTTTTAAAAATTTTATTTTATTTTTAAACTTTACAATATTGTATTGGTTTTGCCAAATATCGAAACGAATCCACCACAGGTATACATGTGTTCCCCATCCTGAACCCTCCTCCCTCCTCCCTCCCCATACCATCCCTCTGGGTCGTCCCAGTGCACCACCCCCAAGCATCCAGTATCGTGCATCGAACCTGGACTGGCGACTCGTTCCATATATGATATTATACATGTTTCAATGCCATTCTCCCAAATCATCCCACCCTCTCCCTCTCCCACAGAGTCCAAAAGACTGTTCTATACATCAGTGTCTCTTTTGCTGTCTCATATACAGGGTTATTGTTACCATCTTTCTAAATTCCATATATATGCGTTAGTATACTGTATTGGTGTTTTTCTTTCTGGCTTACTTCACTCTGTATAATAGGCTCTAGTTTCATCCACCTCATTAGAACTGATTCAAATGTATTCTTTTTAATGGCTGAGTAATACTCCATTGTGTATATGTACCACAGCTTTCTTATCCATTCATCTGCTGATGGACATCTAGGTTGCTTCCATGTCCTGGCTATTATAAACAGTGCTGCGATGAACATTGGGGTACACGTGTCTCTTTCAATTCTGGTTTCCTCAGTGTGTATGCCCAGCAGTGGGATTTTTTAAAAAAATTTCAGGAAATTCCATACTGCTTACCATCACAGCTGCACCGTTTTATAATCTCAACAGTGCACAAGTGTTCCAGTTTCTCCACATTCTTGTCAACATGTTATTTTCTGTTGTTTTTTTTTTTAATACTAGCATCCTAATGGATGAGGGGGTATCTCACTGTGGTTTTGGTTTGCAGTTTCCTAATGATTAATGATGTAAATCTTTTCATGTGTTGTTGGCCATTTATATGTTTTTATTGGAGAAATAGCTATTCATTTTTTGCTCATTAAAAAACTGCTGAAAAATATTTATGACCAAATTAATATTTACAGACACAGTAAAATATAGGTACATTTCATATTATGTAAATAGAAAGCAGAATTCAAGTCCTGAAGAAAAAAATTGGTAATGATACTAAGCCTAATATCATTCTATAACATCTGTGATACCATCTTATAGTTTTATAGTTCCTTCAAGTAAAAGCACAAATTCTCCAAATTCCTAAGTGAAGATCTTTCGGTTTGTAGTATATATATTTAACAATACCTAATCACTAACTTTATTTTTATTGAGGTATAATTGACAAATACAATTGTACATATTTAAAGTGTACAATGTGATGATTTGATATAAGCACATGCTGTGAATGGATTACCACAGCCAGGTTAATTAGCATCCATCACTTCACATAGTTACTTTTAAAATTAATTCTTTTTTGATGAGGATATTTAAGATTTACTCTAATCAAAGTTCAGGTACATGGTGCAGCATTATTAACTATTCTTACTTTGTCATACATTTGATCCTCTGCAGTTACTCATTAATAAAGTTTGTATACTTCAACCAACATCTCCCTGTACTCCCCCTCTCAGCCTCTGGCAACCATTATTTTACTCTCTGTTTCTATAAGTTTGCCTTCCCCCTCTGATCCCACATATAAGTGAATCAGAAATGCTTATAGTGGCCCTTTTCTTCTTCTTTGCTCCTATCTCCATCACTTACATTTAGACATCACTGCTAAGCCAATCTCCCCAGTAGTCCTTTCTGTGTGGTTATTTTCCATTTTTCACTCTACAGTTTTACTGTAGTTTCTTAAGTGGACTCTTTGGCCCTTCCAGGACTACTTTCATCTGTGGATAGCCATTTAATTGTATTTTTTTTGTGGAGGAGCAAAGTCTAGTATATCCTATGCCACCATCTTGCTGACATCACTCTCTCATTTGCCCATCTTTTAATTGGATTATTTTGTTGTTGTTGAATTGTAGGAATTCTTTATATGTTTTGGATGTTGATCTCTTATTAGATACATATTTTACACATATTTTCTCCCATTCTGTTGGTTGCCTTTTCACTCTGTTGATTGTGCCCTTTGATGCACAGAAGTTTTCACTTTTGATGCAGTTCAGTTTATCTATTTTCACTTTTCTTGCCTATGCTTTAGTTATCAGTGCTTCATTTTGATAATTGTCCCATGCCCGTAGGATAAGATTGAAGAAAAAAATAATTATTGTGTGCTTCAATGTATATTTGAGGTACTTCATATTTTAGCACTTAATTTATGACTTTCACATTTTTAAAGCTACAATTTTGCTCATAAATCTTAAGGTATTTGTTGTGCCTACACTGCACAGGCATGTTGATTAGCTAGCTCTGTATTAAGGTCTGAGAAACCCTGAAGGAAAGAAACAGATTTAACTTTGTTTAACCAGGTTTAATCCTGAATTTTCTAAACCTGTTCATTATTTTACAGAACACTTACATTTTATAGACTATTGTACAAGTAACTTGAGAGATACTTTGATAAAATCTGAATTCATTGATTTTTCAACATTCTTGGGTATGGGAATATCCCTTTGCTCCAACAACATTAAAATCAAATTCTGATTTCCACCTAGGCTCTAGATCAGGCCCAAGTGATGTTGGGCCACACACACCAGCATAACCAATAAGGAGCTCAGTGGTTGTATCAGTCAGCTATTGCAGCAGTTTAATGCTCCATAACAAAGAAGATATTTATCTTTATTAATTTTGTCCCAAACGGATACTGGAGGTTTTCAGATCAGAAACAAATTTCTTATTCTATTCACAGCAAGAGATGCTTACTAGCCAGAGTAAATTAAAGTTTTAAGAATGCTTTATGGGAGTGATAATCTCAGTCTGTAGGCCGAGCACACAGAGAAATGAATTTCCAGTGTATGTGCAGAAGGAAGAGGCAGCTTTCCCCCCTTTCCCTTCTGAGAGAGCCTCTTCCTAGTCTTAATGAAAGCATCCTTACCTTAATCCTTTGGCATGTAAATAAATCTCTCCAGGGAAAAGATAAGCCCAGTGTCTCCAGTTTTATATCTCAGAGGTATCTTCAAAGTCCCAGACCTCATCCTCCCTTGAAATGTGCACATACCTCCAGAATTAGGTAAATCTCTCTGGAGTTCTAAACTGTTGTAAATTGCCTTTCAGGGTTTGCTTTTAGCCCAGGAAGCAAATCTCAGTGAAAATTGTTTAGAAAGCACTAACTGTGCAAAAACATTAAACACAGTTTCTCTACAATCTCACACTGCCCCAAAACTCAGTGGCTTAAGAGAACTATTATTTCTTGCAAAATTAAACGTTAAGTAGGGGCTTCTGCTGCTCTGGGCCATGCTTAGCTCATCAGTGTTGTTGATTCATGCATCTGTGGTCAGTTGGCAGATGGGCTTGCGGTGGCCTCAGCTGAGTTGGCCTGGGCTCTGCTCTGTGTATCCCGTCATCCTCCAGCAGTGCAGCCCAGCCTTATCCTCACGGCACCAGCAGGGGTCTGAGAGAGAATAAAAATGCACTAAGCCTCCGGACGCCCGGGCTCGGACTTGGTACACTGTCACTTGTGTGCCACATTCTTGTTAGTCACCATAATTCCGAGGGGCAGCCCAGAACCAAGCGGGGGCGAGGGCAGGGGCAGGGGGCGTATGGGGAGGGGTGGGGAGAGGAGGAAACAGGCTCCGCCTTATGATGGGCGGGGCCTCAAGGGGGTGGATACAGGGAGGAGTGCTGAGCCTGGACCATTTTGGCCATCCATCTTTCACAGAGGTGCTGGGGATAAATTCCTAGTGAGAAACCACGCTGCCCTGCTTCAAAGCAGTGAGTCTACCCCGATTTCCACAATCTAGACAAGAAACATCAGCTCATAGTCTACAAGCCTGTGAGCTGGGGGCAGGTCACACGTGTGTGTGTGTGTGTGTGTGTGTGTGCGCTCTCCTTCCCCTATCCTAATCACACTTTTTCCTCTCATTATTTATGCTGTTGAAATAAGATTAAAATGAACATCAAGGATAGCTCCGAAAGGCAAAAGAAAGGATCAAAAGCTAGCAAGTAACATGAGAGATTCGTGATGCAGGCGGAGGGGAGGGCTGGTCCCCAACCCATCCCTAATAGTTGCAGAGCTCAAGGCAAGAGTACAGATGGAGAGCCGAGAGCCCAATGTCAAAATATCTTGGAGTTCTGCATCTGGCCAATACATCAGGTGAAATTTGTTTGAGCTTCCTACATTGACACATATTCCTTTATTATCGCCTGGAGGCCAGGTTTGGGTTTGAAACTCTTGAACTCCTTGAAGGTCTGTGCTGGGAGCATAGGAAGAACTGGTCCCACTGGCCCCCAGACCCTGACCCATTGCCTTCCCTCTTCTCTTTTCATTTCTGACTGCATCCCATTCTGCAAGGGCCTTGTGAGCTAGCATATTCATGCAGGTGTGCATACACACGAGGGTACACTTGTGATCACATGCAAATTCTGGCCACACCCTTTGCACATAGCTGTCTACCTTTTGGCAGCTCAGATCTGGGGAACAACTCACAGATGTCCTACAAGTGGGCTGAGGTCATCTGGACAAGCGATTCTAGGGACCCAGGCACTGAGCTTGTGGTCAGTGTGTGGGTGATGGTAACACAGGCTTTGAGTGGGCTCCTTGTTCTAAGGAATGGGGTGTGGCTGAAGGAGAGCCAAAGGGGGAGATTTCTATTCCCAGGCAGCAGGGCAAAGGCCCCTCTTGCTTGGATCTTAGGGTGGTTCTATGTGGGCCAGCTAGTTTGCTTGATGATAATGGAGGATATAGAGTTGATTTTAAAAAACAAAACTCAGATCTTTAAAAAAAAATTAATTACTATTTTTATTGAAGGATAATTGCTTTACAGAATTTTGTTTTCTGTCAAACCTCAACATGAACCAGCCATAGATATACATATAACTCCTCCCTTTTGAACCTCCCTCCCATCTCCCTCTCCATCCCACCCCTCTAGGTTGATGCTGCTACTGCTAAGTCGCTTCAGTCGTGTCCGACTCTGTGTGACCCCATCGACGGCAGCCCACCAGGCTCCCCCGAACCTGTGATTCTCCAGGCAAGAACACTGGAGTGGGTTGCCATTGCCTTCTCCAATGCATGAAAGTGAAAAGCGAAAGTGAACTAGCTCAGTCGTGTCAGACTCCTAGCGACCCCATGGACTTCAGCCCACCAGGCTACTCCGTCCATGGGATTTGATACAGAGCCCCTGTTTGAATTTCCTGTTTGAATGAGCCATACAGCAAATTCCCATTGGCTATCTATTTTATATATGGTAAGTTTCCGTGTTACTCTTTCCATACATCTCACCCTCTCCTCCCCCTCCCCATGTCCGTAAGTCTATTCTCTATGTCTGTTTCTCCATTGCTGCCCTGTAAATAATTTCTTCAGTACCAGTTTTCTAGATTCCTTATATATGCGTTAGAATATGATATTTATCTTTTTCTTTCTGACTTACTTCACTCTGTATGATAGGTTCTAGATTCATTCACCTCATTAGAATTGACTCAAAGGTGTTCCTTTTTATGGCTGAGTAATATTCCACTGTGTATATGTACTACAACTTCTTTATCCACTCACCTGTTGATGGACATCTAGGTTGCTTCTATGTTCTAGCTATTATAAATAGTGCTGCAGTGAGCAATGGGATACACGTGTCTTTTTCAATTTGGTTTCCTCAGGGTATATGCCTAGGAGTGGGATTGCTGGGTCATATGGTGGTTTTTTTCCTCATTTTTTAAAGGAATCTCCATACCATTTTCCATAGTGGCTGTATCAATTTACATTCCCACCAACAGTGCAAGAGCATTCCCTTTACTCCACGCCCTCTCCAGCATTTATTGTTTGTAGACTTTTTGATGGTGGCCATTCTGACCAGTGTGAGGTGATATCTCATTGTAGTTTTGATTTGCATTTCTCTAATAATGAGTGATGTTGAGCATATTTTCATGTATTTGTTATCCATCTGTATGTCTTCTTTGGAGAAATGCCTGTTTAGGTCTTTCTCCCACTTTTTGATTAGGTTGTTTGTTTTTCTGGTATTGAGTTCTATGAGCTGCTTATATATTTTGGAAATTAATTCTTTGTCAATTGTTTTATTTGCTATTATTTTCTCCCATTCTGAGGGTTGTCTTTTCACCTTGCTTATAGTTTCCTTTGCTCTGCAAAAGCTTTTAAGTTCAATCAGGTCCCACTTGTTTACTTTTGTTTTCATTTGTGTTACTCTAGGAGGTGGGTCATAGAGGATCTTGCTTTGATTTATGTCATTGAGTGTTCTGCCTATGTTTTCCTCTGAGAGTTTTATGGTTTCTGGTCTTATATTTAGGTCTTTAATCCATTTTGGGTTTATCTTTGAGTATGGTGTTAGGAAGTGTTCTAATTTCGTTCTTTCACATGTGGCTGTCCAGTTTTCCCAGCACCACTTAGTGAAGAGACTGTCTTTGCCCCCTTGTATATTCTTGCCTCCTTTGTCAAAAATAAGGTACCCATGGGAGCATGGGTTTATTTCTGGCTTTCTATCTTGTTCCATTGGTCTATATTTCTGTTTTTGTGCCAGTACCATACTGTCTTGATGACTGTAGCTTTGTAGTATAACATGAAGTCAGGAAGGTTGATTCCTCCAGCTCCATTCTTCTTTCTCAAGACTGCTTTGGCTATTTGGGGTCTTTTGTGTTTCCATATGAATTATGAAATTTTTGGTTCTAGTTCTGTGAAAAATGCCATTAGTAATTTGCTAGGGATCTGTAGATTGATAGGAATCTGTAGATTGCTTTTGGTGGTATAGTCATTTTCACAATATTGATTCTTCCTACCCAGGACCGTGGAATACCCCTCCATCTGTTTATGTCATCTTTGATTTCTTTCATTAGTGTCTTATAATTTTCTGTGTACAGTTCTTTTGTCTCCTTAGGTAAGTTTATTCCTATATATTTAATTCTTTTTGTTGTAATGGTGAATGGGATCGATTCCTTAATTTCTCTTTCTGATTTTTCATTGTTAGTATATAGAAATGCAAGTGATTTCTGTGTATTTGTTTTGTATCCTGCAACTTTGCTAAATTGTTTAATTAGCTCTAGAAACTTTCTGATACTATCATTAGGGTTTTCTATGTACAGTATCATGTCATCTGCAAATAGAATTTCACTGCTTCTTTTCTTATCTGGATTCCTTTTATTCCTTTTTCTTCTCTGATTGCTGTAGCTAGGACTTCCAGAACTATGTTGAATAATAGTGGTGAAAGTGGACACCCTTGTCTTGTTCTTGATCTTAGGGGGAATGCTTTCAGTTTTTCACCACTGAGAATAATGTTTGCTGTAGGCTTATCATTTGTAGCCTTTACTATGTTGAGGTAGGTTCCTTCTATGCCCATTTTTTGAAGAGTTTTAATCATAAATGGGTGCTGAATTTTGTCAAAGGCTTTTTCTGCAACTATTGAGATGATCATATGGTTTTTATCTTTCAATTTGTTAGTATGGTATATCACATTGATTGATTTGTGTATACTGAAGAATCCTTTCATCCCTGGAATAAACCCAACTTGATCATGGTGTATGAGTTTTTTGAAGTGTTGCTGAATTCTAAAACTCAGATCTTCTTATTTATTCTTTTTTTTTTTTACTTTTTATTTTGTACTTGGATACAGCCAATTAACAATGCTGCAATAATTTCAGGTGAATAGCTAAGGGATTCTAACATACATATACATGTATTCATTCTCCCCCAGATTCCCCTCCCATTCAGGCTGCCACATAACATGGAGCAGAGTTCCCTGTGGTATACAGTAGGTCCTTGTTGGTTATCCATTTTAGACATAGCAGGATGAGCATGTCCATCCCAAACTCTGCAACTATCCCTCCCTCCCAATCCCTCCCCCATAGCAACCATAAGTTAGTTCTCTAAGTCTGTGGATCTCTTTATAAAACTCAAATTCTTTTAAAGTAACTTCTTCCCCAATGACTGTTTTCCCCCAGTTCCAGCCTAGTCACTAGTTATGGCAGCAGTATCGTTTAGGAAAGGAAGGAGAGCAAAGTAGATGCCAGGATGGGTCCCTAGAGTCAGAGGACCCCAGAGATGGCCTGAGATAGCAGCAGCAGCAGGCCAGCCTCTGCCAAGTACAGCTCTGACATCTCAGAACACTCAGCCCCTGAAACATCCCGGTATAGCCCACACACAGAGGATAAAGCTGCTCCCCACCCCCCCCCCCAACCCCCTTCGCAAAACCAACATGCCACAATCAAACCATGGACCTCACATCCATACAAGGACTTTCAGGTGAATGTTCATAGCAGCTTTATTTATAAGAGCCAGAAACCAAAAGCAACCCAAATGCCCTTCAACAGGTGTATGGATAAAGAGATCACAGTCAAAGGACATACAAGGCTGCTAACAATAAAAATGAAGAAATGATCAATGCACACAGCATCAGGGATAAATCCCAATTACACTGAGTGAAAAAAAGTCCAGCCTGAAAAATAATGCATACTGTATAATTCCATTTCTATAACAGTCTAGAAAAAGCAAATCTATAGTGACAGAAAGCAGATTCATATTTGCCTGAGGATGGAAGTGGGAGTGGGAAGGAGGAGGAGGAAACTTTCTGGGGTGATGGATATGTTCGTTATCTTGATTATAGTGATGGTTTCCCAGTTGTATACATATGTCAAAAATTATCAGACTGTACACTTCAAGTAAGTTCAATTTATTGTATGATTATGGACAATCTGCTGTCTGCAAACTGATGAACCAGGGGAGCAGTAGTGTAACTTGGTCCGAGTTCAAAGGCCTGAGAATCAAGGGGGCTGATGTTGTAAGTCCTGATTTCAATCTAAAAGCTTAAAAATCTCACAGTATTCGAGGGCTGGAGGAAGTGGATGTCTCAGTTCAGGCAGAGAGCAAATTTGCCCTTCCTCTCCCTTTCTGTTCTATTCAGGCTCTCAAAGAGTGGTTGAGCCCACTCGCACTGGGGAGAATGATCTTGACTTGGTCTACTGATTCTAATGCCACTCTCTTCCTGAGACACCCTCATAGACTCACTCAGAAATAATTTTTACCAGCTCTGTCGGCATCCTTTAGCCCAGCCAAGATGACCCATGAGCTTAACTGTCACAGCTAGTACGTGCTGTGTATCTTTAATGTGTTTGGCAGCATGTCAGATAGTCAATAGGAGGAGATGAAACAGTCATTACCTCCTTGGCACCCATTTCCCCTTTCCCCTTCTCAGTAGCTCTTGGTTTTTGTTTGGAGGTCCAGATCAACCAGCTTGATCCTAGCCCTGGACGCAGTACACTAGGCCCAGGCAAAACTCATCGGCACAGTTGATCCCCACCCACTACATTCAGCAGCCATCAGGTGTGGCTGTGAGACCTTCCTCTTGGAGTCCATGACAAAGTTGTCTCTCTTCCTCTGAGCCATGTGATCTGACCCTGGAGGCCTGGAATGACTGTAACTGTTTTCGCATCAGTGAAACTGAGGGTAAAGCCTACAGACAGGGGAGGGCAGGGAGAGAAAGAAAGATGGAGAAAGAGAATGTAGGGCTTTAACACTCTGTGGTCCTTTGAATTAACCCATGTCTGAAGGCCACAAAGCTTTTCGACTTTTTAGTTAGGGATTAATATGTTCTTTTTATTATTTAAGCCAATTTGATTTGGATTATCTGTTACTTGCAACTGGAAATATGCTGATGGATGCAGAATTCAAGAGTATAATCCCTTATCCTAAATCCTGGAAGCCTGGCATGTTTCTAATTCAGAATTTTTCAGATTTAGAAAAGTAATCCAGTTCATAAACTAAACATTACATAACACCACAAGTGGAGTCTGGGCAGCACTCTGCAAGCAACGCAAGTATTTCTGCAGTGAAGCATATGAATATTCATAGTAGGAAGAAAAATTAAAAGTATAAATAGCCTTACATTGGTTCAGGTCAAGTTTTGCTGCCTTGGGAGTTTGTTTCCAACTTTGGGAAGAAAATGCTATGGCTATTTGAGCATTTTGGATTCCAGAGTTACAGATAAAGAATTGTGGTTCATATTTGCAGGAACATGAATGGACCTAGAGATGATCACACTTACTAAGTGAAGGAAGTCAGACAGAGAAAGACAAATATCATGTGCTGCTGCTGCTAAGTCACCTCAGTCATGTCCAACTGTGCGACCCCATAGACGGCAGACCACCAGGCTCCCCCGTCCCTGGGATTCTCCAGGCAAGAACACAAGAACAAGAAAAGGTCACCATTTCCTTCTCCAATGCATGAAAGTGAAAAGTGAAAGCAAAGTCGCTCAGTCGTGTCCGACTCCTAGCGACCCCATGGACTGCAGCCTACCAGGGTCCTCCGTCCGTGGGATTTTCCAGTTAAGAGTACTGGAGTGGGGTGCCATTGCCTTCTCCAAAATATCACATGATACTACTTAAATGCAGAATTTTAAAAAATGGTACAAATGAACATATTTACAAAACAGACACAGACTATGCTTCAATCAAAAAAAAAGAAAGAAAGAATTGTGGCTCATTCAATAATTCTTCCTTCTTTTAAGTTCCTTTTGTCCAGTTGGAAGACAGTATTTTAATAATCAAAACATTCTAGGCTAAGGCCATCCGAAACCAGTGCTACATTTTGTGGTGCAGTCAGTGTATTGCAGATGCACTAAACATGGTGAATATTTACTAACAGAATGAACAAACTGACCAATAAATGTGTATTGAGAATCTACTGTGTTGAGAGCACAGAGAAAGAACAAAGGGAAGGAAAGGATTAACCAGTTAGTAAAACGATCCTGGCAGTCACAAAAGGCTAAATAGCAATTCCTTGGTTGAATGAATACACAGTAGGTCTGTAATCGTTAACTGTCCTCTGCCTACTAGTGGTTTTTTTCTTTAGAAAAAAAAAGCCAGGTTTGGACAGGTTCGGACAGTAGGGGAGGGGTGGGGCGCGAGTGAAGGGAGGGTGACTGGCTGGAGTCCTAGAGAAAGGAACTCCCAGAGTGTGGGGGACAGGAGGATGGGCACGGGTCACGGAGGCCCTCAAATCCTAAGTTAGAGAATTTGGTCCTAATGCTACAGGGGAGGGAGTGTGGGGTCACTCAAAAGCTGCTTCCAATCTTTTCAGAGGATGTGGAAAAAAGATGGGGTTTGGAGTCAGGCAGACCTGGGACCAGATTTTGGCTCTGCCACTTGTAGCATGAGTTTGGATGAGTTCATTTTCTCAATTAAAAATGATTTTTCGAGCATGTGTTGAGGAATCCAGATAATGAATACATGTGAAAACATCTAGTTCTGGGGGCTGCCAGGTAAGAGATGCTCATTCAGTGATGCTCACGATTTTTATCTGCTGTTCCACACACTGTGTCGGTGGTTGGGAAATGGAACATGGGACTATCCCGCCAGCCTCGCTTGCCTTCTGCTAGCTGCCCCATCCTTCTCTAACTGAATAGTGTCTTGAGTATAACAGTTACCATAATTTGGAAGTTATATATGAGAGGGAGAAAAAGTCTACTTCTGCCAAAATGTCAGCCCTGGCTTTTCAGGGATAGCATTCAGTTCAGTTCAGTCTCTCAGTCGTGTCTGACTCTTTGTAACCCCACGTGTTGCAGCATGCCAGGCCTCCCTGTCCATCACCAACTCCCGGAGTTCACTCAGACTCATGTCCTTTGACTCAGTGATGCCATCCAGCCATCTCATCCTCTGTTGTCCCCTTCTCCTCCTGCCCCCAATCCCTCCCAGCATCAGAGTCTTTTCCAATGAGTCAACTCTTCGCATGAGGTGGCCAAAGTATTGGAGTTTCAGCTTTAGCATCAGTCCTTCCAAAGAACACCCAGGACTGATCTCCTTTAGAATGGACTGGTTGGATCTCCTTGCAGTCCAAGGGACTCTCAAGAGTCTTCAACACCACAGTTCAAAAGCATCAATTCTTTGGTGCTCAGCTTTCTTCACAGTCCAACTCTCACATCCATACATGACCACTGGAAAAACCATAGCCTTGACTAGATGGACCTTCGTTGGCAAAGTAATGTCTCTGCTTTTCAATATGCTATCTAGGTTGGTCATAACTTTCCTTCCAAGGAGTAAGCGTCTTTTAATTTCATGGCTGCAGTCACCGTTTGCAGTGATTTTGGAGCCCCCAAAATAAAGTCTAACACTTTCCACTGTTTCCCCATCTATTTCCCGTGAAGTGATGGGACCAGATGCCATAATCTTAGTTTTCTGAATGTTGAGCTTTAAGCCAACTTTTTCACTCTCCTCTTTCACTCTCATCAAGAGGCTTTTTAGTTCCTCTTCACTTTTTGCCATAAAGGTGGTGTCATCTGCATATCTGAGGTTATTGCTATTTCTCCCGGCAATCTTTTTTTTTCCCGGCAATCTTGATTCCAGCTTGTGCTTCTTCCAGCCCAGCGTTTCTCATGAGGTACTCTGCATGTAAGTTAAATAAGCAGGGTGACAATATACAGCCTTGATGTACTCCTTTTCCTATTTGGAACCAGTCTGTTGTTCCAAGTCCAGTTCTAATTATTGCTTCCTGACCTGCCTACAGGTTTCTCAAGGGGCAGGTAAGGTGCTCTGGTATTCCCATCTCTCAGAATTTTCCACAGTTTATTGTGATCCACACAGTCACTAGCTAACCTAAGAATCCATTTCTGTTCTTTGTAGAGGTTGCAGCAATTATTATTGTTGTTGTTATTGCTGTTGCTGTTATTACCATAATAAATTCTATGGACCACTGACCGTATGTGGGACACAGCTCAAGACATAGAACCAGATTCCCTGCTTAGTTCCTACAAGTAGAATCCACTTTTATCCCTTGACTTTCAAAATCATCCAGACAACAGTGGTCTCTTGGAGTAAGATTCATTACTATTGGTATCTGAGTCACAGACATTTTCACAAGGATCATTATCAGGCTGTTGAGACATGACTTTTTGCAAATTGTCTGCCTGGAAGCCATAAAAATGTGTCGCTAAGATCATCCACCGGAAGGAGCAAGGTTGACCAATGACTCCAATGGGATCCAAGATGGCACCTGCATGGAGGCCATGCTTGCCCAGGGCTGATCCCAGTTAACAACTCTGCGAGGCAGGGGACTGTGGCAGCCCCATTTCTGCAGGATGGGGACTCCTTAGATGAGCTATTTTGCTTCAGAGACTCTTTATCAGTTTGGCGGGAGCTTTCTTAGAATAACGCTGAGTTCTGAGAGTTTTCCACATCATCCTTCTTTCCCTCTGTCCCTCCATGGTCCAGACTGGCACCACCATCTGTAGGTTCACTTTCCCTTTCCTGCTCCCTCTCTTCTGTCCTTCAGACATTTCCCTCAATAAAAATCTCTTACCATCTGGGTATCGGCTTCCAGAAGGCTTCAACTAACATGACTTCATACAGCATCTTGACTGGTGCAGCTGGTCATGAGGGCAGAGGCAAGGCTGGGACCTCTAGGCCACTTCTGCCTTCCCCTTGTCCCTCAAGCCTGCTCTCAGACTTGGGCTGGCCCACCAGCGCATCTTTGTCCCACATAGATTAGATAAGATTTTTCCTTCTCTGCAAAAGTTCTCGGTGTGTATTTATTTGCTGACGGCTCCTGGCTGTTTTTGCTCTGAAACAGACACCAGCCTAGATCAAAGATGAAAGCATCTAGAGTTGGCAGCCTAAAGCAGCTACCATACAAATCGGCATCTCAGCCCCATTCATTGTTTTAAACAGGAAAATGAATCTTCTGGTTTCGCAAATTACACCTGGTCATGTAGAGATAACAGTGAATTATAGCTTTCAGAGAAGCCATCCTTTAAAGAGGACATGCATGTTTCATGGTATTTAAGTCGACATTTGAATGTCAAAGGGAGTGTTTGTGTGGCACTTTATCAAAAGTAATGTGACAGATGCTTATTCATCACCCCTAAGATACCAAAGAGAGGGAAAGAAAGAATATGGTCTCTGTCCAGGTTGCTTTGCCATATTTCTGAATCACTACGTGATTGAGTAGATTGTGATGGGAATCAGTTGGGTACTGACTTTGGCAGAGAGCTCCCATCAGTTTCAAACTCACTTCCCCATGGCATCGGACCTGGGAGCACCTGCCTCTCTAAGACCAGCTGGCCAACCCTCAGATTTGCCTGGGTGTATAATCAAGAATGGCTCAGTGATAAAGAATTCACCTACAATGCAGAAGACAGGGATTCAATCCCTGGGTCGGGAATATTCTCTGGAGGAGGAAGTGGCAACCCCCTCCGGTGTTCTTTCCTGAAAAACCCCATGGACAGAGGAGCCTGGTGGGCTATAGTCCAAAGGGTTGCAAAGAGTCAGACATGACTGAGCAACTGAGCACAGCACAGAATTGAGAGGGTGAGAGATGCAGAGGGGGAAGGAGTGTGAGCCAGAGCCTGCTGCGTGACTGGACTTCTGTCCTACCCTGTGGAGTCCTGGTCCACACGTCCCTTGGGCTCCGGTGCCTTGAGAAATTGGTGGACATGCTGGAACCCCCAGTGTCACCTGGATTCTGTGGAACACCCCATGGACCTGGCAGATTTCCAGCTTTGTTTGTGACTCACAGCAACCTGGCTCCCCAGTCTTAGTGGCCCTTTAGGATCTAGCCTGCACTCGCCCTTCATTTATACCCTGCACTTCATTTATCTTCTGTGATCTTGACTACTATGGCCAATATCTCAATGAAATTGATGATGCTTGTTGAACCCAGGTCTCCCCCTGAGTCCCTCTCATGCAGGTCTGACTGCAGCGTTTGACCTAAACATCACTCACTCCTGACCCTCCCTCCTCTCAAGGGCCTCCCAGCTTCTTCTCCTGCCTCTCGGATATTCTTGCTTCCTCCCTCCCCTTTGGTTGACCTCCAAGGACAGATTTTCATCTCTCTTCTTTCTCAAACATCGCTCTAGGAGGGCATACTCTGCTGCCTGCAGTGGAGGGGCTTTTTAAGAACAAGGTGTCCTTATGTTTTCCAGGGACAGAAGTGTGGTGTCACCCTCCCAACACCCCATGCCACCATCATGACCCTACAAGTCTTCAGTAAAGCTGACCAGCCCCTGCTTTCCTGTGTGAGTAGTTTGGAAGAAAAATCAAGGAAACGGGGTGCGTTCCACCTCCCAAGTCAGAGAGAAGGCCCTAGTTTCAAGGAGGGAGACAGAACGAGATCAGTGTCCAAAGGCCAAACTGTTGAGACCATGTAAAACACACCTGGCCTCCATCACTTCTCATCTTCTCGTCCGCCTCACCGGTCCTCACCATCATGCTCCCTTGCCTTGGTGGTTGCATCTTTCCTTACTGGCCTTGCTGCTTTCCCCCTAGTGCCAACCCAGGTCAGAAAGAGCTGTTAAGTTTCTTCTCATGTCACTCAGAGGACAATAAAAAGGCAAAGAAAGTCTTTCTAGGGGTCTACAAGGCCCTACACAATCCACCTCCCCATGACTTATTAATAAACTTCACCTCCTCTTCTCTCTTTGCCCATTTCACGCCAGCCTAGTTGGCCCTTTTGCTATACTGCTGGTGTGTGGGTTTAGCTCCTTGCCAGTCCATCTGCCTGGATTACCCTTCCTTCAGTTCCTCACATGGCTCACTCAAACAGCTCCTTCATAGTTTTGCTCAAATGCCACTTATCTCAGTGTGGCCTTCTCTAACCATTATATTCACGCCTGATATTCTTCAGCCTCTCCTGCTCACCCTTCCTCTCTCCCTGCTTGATTCTCCTCCATAGCACTTGGGTTCTAAATACTATATAATTTACTTATTATTTTAGTTGTAGTGTGCTTCTGCTCACTAGGATAGAAGTTCCATCACTTTCCCAATGTGATGGCAGTAAGTTTTGTCTGTTTGTCCCCTGCTCCATCCCTAGACCCTAGCACAGGGCCTGCCCACAGTAGAGGCTCCCCCTTGGCTGCTGAGTAGACAGCAGCCTACTTATTTGCCTCGTCCCCCAGCCCTCTGCCCTGGGTGCACCAGGCTCCTTCCTCTGTGCCTTTCTGCCCTCTGATGACACGCTCAGCTGGCCCCACCCAACCTGCTCAGATCTGCCCTAGTTCTTCACCGTGTCTTTTTTTCTTTTTTTAATATTTATTTGTTTATTTGGCTGCATCAGATCTTAGTTGCACTGTTGGGATCTTCTATCTTCATGGCAACAGTGGGATCTTTATTTTATTATTTTATTTTTTCAGATAGTAAATATTTTGCTTTTTTATTTTTAATTTTTTATCTTATTTTATTTTTTAAAAATATTTCAGTTCCGTTCAGTCGCTCAGTCATGTCTGACTCTTTGCAACCCCATGGACCGCAGCACACCAGCCCTCCCTATCCATCACCAACTCTCGGAGTTTACTCAAACTCATGTCCACTGAGTTGGTGATACCATCCAATTTATTGGAGTGTAATTGCTTTACAACTGTAGAGTATGTGGGATCTTTAGTTGAGGCCTGCAAACTCTTAGTTGAGGTATGTGGTATCTACTTCCCTGACCAGGGGTCGAACCTAGGTCCCCTACATTGGGAACGAAGAGTCTTAGCCACTGGACCATCAGGGAAGCCCTTCCCCTGTCTTTCTAACCATACCACTATGTCAAGGAGATGGTCAAGGGCCTCCTCCTCCAGGCAACCCTCTCAGTTCATTTCCTCCCACGCTGAGTTCTCCCTTCACCGAGTTCTTTTGCTTTTATGACTCTGGACAGATGTGGTGGCTGTAATGGACCTCAATCACCTGGGGAACAAATAGTCAAATCGAATAAATTCCTTGGGGAGGAATTGCTTCCGTTTTTCCCCTAAACCTTGTGAGTCCTCCAAGAAGACAGAAAGAGGAGAAGGGCAGGGGCCACTGCAGAGAGACGGCTGTCAGATGGACAAACCCCGAAGGATGTTCCTAGCAGCCCAGAGGACAAATGTGTGAGGTGCACGTGGTCAGCCCCAAGGAAACAAGTGGCAGCAGTCAGGCCTGGGGATGCCACAGCCACAGCGGTCTGGGGGAGACATGAGCTGCCCTGGGACTCCCTGCAGGAAAGGGGACTGTGGCAACCTTGGCTTTCGTGTGTTGATGAGCTCTGTCACTGAGATGACCCTCAGTCTTTGGGGTCCACAGGCACCATCCATACTAGGTATTTGCTCCAAGGACAGTAGACTGTCATTTGTTGATCAGATTTATTCAGATGACAAATATACTAGAGAGTTTGGCAGGAATGCTGCATTGAAAAGAACAGTGCCTCCTTAACCCTTCAAACATAGTCTGTGGGAGATTCATCCATAGAATAGAGTCTTTCCAGAATGGATGGCAGCTCGTCTTATGCACAAATGGTCAGGGCCACACATAACAGCATTCAATTTCTTTCTCATTTTCTCATGTGCACTCGTCATTCTTAGCAGGCTGATGATTCTGTGAATGGCCGGGACCATGTCATGGTGCGCTGTCTCTTCCAAAATGCCTAATTCTGAGCACACAGTAGATTCTAAGTAATTTTTTGATTGACTAATCAATAAATAAAAGAGAAACATCTTCCTGTTTCCATGTGAGGGATGTAAATGTACAGATGTAACGCCTCATCGTTTTTTGAGAATTCAGCCTTGGCATTACTCTGTATCTTCTGTCCCCACAAAATTGTGCTGCATGTAAAGGGAGAAAATAGCTTTTGAAATAGATTGAGGGGCTTGGGAATTATTCCAAGAGAGAGTGTTCATCAGCTTGTGACAGAGAGTCAGAGAAGGATGGCTTGGGCTGTAGAGGGCAAGTTCATGCAAAGTGCAGTGGCAGCTCTGACAAGTTCAAGCTCATGTGAATGAGCAAAGCACAGGACCTGCCTCTGAACAGCCAGTTTTAGAATGGCTTGCCCGCCCACCAACCCCCAGAGTACACCTGGGGTCTCCCGTCCCACCAGAGACCCTCTCCCAGCACACTTCTGCTGATAAGGTGGCATCCTGTGGGAAAGACCGTATCTCTTTCTTTCTCTGGGAAAGACCGTGTCTCTTTCTTTCTCTGGGACCCAGGATCTTTGGGGCAGTGGGAGTAACAACCATTCCTTCTCTTAGCAGAGATTCAGAGCAAGTCACCCAGAGCTGTTTGCAGCCCTTGCAGGTATGAGTTGGGAGTTTCTGCAAGGACTGCTTTGCCCCAGTAGCCTACCAACTGTGGAGTAACATGAAGTCCTCCAGCTGATGGGGCACCAGGAGGATACAGAGAGGGTACTGAAACCTCGCTTTCACCACCTCCCAGGACTGCTGAGAGCCTGCTCTGCTCCCAGCCCCACTGCGTCCATCCTGGAAGCTTGTTCAGATCATCTCACCCCAGAACAAAGCAAACACCTTGTGTTCTGGGATCTGCAGTATCCCTGCCAGCTCCAGGAAGCTGTGGCTCTAAATTCAAGGCTTAACCAGGAGATGATGCAGGCCCTCTGCTTCTTTCCTCCGCCGCCTGCACTTGCTGTTTCATCGTGTTCCTTATCTCCTCTGCCTTATTGGACTGAAAGTAAAGAGAAACACAGATCTATCGCTTTCACAATTTGTTGGCAGCTCAGATTCACCAGTCTTGCAGCTGTTTGCAGTTCTTGGAAACAGTGTTGGTTGGGGAAAGATGACGGGACCACAGCCTGGTAGGGGAGACAGAAGTGCGATAGGATAAATCCAGGTAAAGGTTCTTGGAAGCACAGACAGGAAGTGGCCAGCTGCTCGGGGATATGAGAGGAAACTGAAGGGGGGCTGGCAGCTGAATTGAAGAGATGAGTCTTCAGGAGAGCTCAGAAGTTTCCCAGCCTTCATCTTTGTTGCACCATCTGCCAAGAAAACACTCCCTTGGCAATTACTGTGGCTGGTTCTTTTTCTTTCTTTCTTTTTTATGTTAAGATTTTAGTTTTTAGAACAGTTTTAGGTTCATAGCAAAATTGAGGGGATGGTAAAAAGATTACCCATACACCCGCTGTGAACACATGCAGTCTTTCCCATTATCAACATCCTCTACCAGAGTGGTCCATTTCTTACAGTGATGAACCTATGCAAACACATCACTGAAAGTCCATAATTTACATTACACTTCACTCTCAGTGTTGTACATTCTTTGGGCTGGATGGCTAGTTCTTTTCATTCTTTAGCTCTCATTTCAAACATCCTCTCCCTAAACTGAAGTGTTCATCAGTGGATGAGTAGAAAGACAAAATGTGGGATAAACAAAATATCCCATACAATGGAATATTATTCAGCCTTGAAAAGGAGGGAAAGTCTTTTTTTTTTTTTTTTTTGAGAGCAGCAACCTGAGCTCACTTCCATTTATTTACTTATCTTTTTAAACTTTTCATTTTGTACTGGGATATAGCCGATTAACAATGTTGTGATAGTTTCAGGTGAACAGTGAAGGGACTCAGCCAGACACATACATGTATCCATTCTCCCCCAAACTCCCTTTCCATTCAAGCTGCCATATAACATTGAGCAGAGTTCCACCTGTTATACAATAGGTGAAAAGGAGGGAAATTCTGATACATGTTTCAACATGGATGAAGCTTGAGGATGTCATGCAAGTGAAATGAGCTGGTCACTGAGGACGAATATTGTGTGATTTTGATTCTTTGAGGTACCAAGAGAAGTCAAATTCACAGGCAGGAAGCACAATGGTGGCTGCTGGGAGGTGAGGGGGAGACAGGGAAAGGGGAGTTAGTATTTAATGGATATGAAATTTAGGTTTGGGATGATTAAAATTTTCTAGAGGTGGAAGGCAATGATAGTTGTATAGTAATATGAATGTACTTAATGCTACTGAACTGTACACTAAAAAATGGTTAAAAGGGTAAATTTTATATTATCTACGTTTTTCAATAATGGAAAAAATAAGATGCAAGATACAACTGAACAAAAGTCACCTCCTCAGAGAGGCCTTCCCTGGCTTAAGTTTCCTGATATAGGTGAGGAAGGATTAAAAAGAGGAGAGCTACAAGTCTGGGAGAGGAAGGAAAATGAGGAAAAAAAGTATTTCAGGCAGCATATGATGGAACACTGATGGAAAACTCAAGATTTCCAACCTCTGTCTTTAGAAAATGGTGCCACTGCCCAGAAATAGACATATCCAATGATGAGCTTGTCTCAGATGAACACAGAAGTGATGGTGAGCTTGGTTTTGGCCAGGCTGAGTGTGAGCTCCAGAGAGGGCATCCTGGAGGAGGCAGCAGGCAGACAGCAAACATTTAGGGCATTTCTGTAGCACAGGAGAGAAGCTGGACCAGGAGTTAGAGATTTAGGCCTGCATGGAGATGGCTGAAGCCTTGAGAAGGGAGAGTCATGGACAAAGTCTAGGGTCAAAGCCTTCTCCAAAGAGCTCTTTTTTTAAATTTAAAAAAAAGATTTAGACTTAGTGTTTATCGCATGATTATTTATATATTATATACTATTTTTGGAATAATTATATTTATTTCTCTATTTTGGCTCTGTTGGATCTTCGTTGCTGCACGGGGACCTTCTCTAGCTGCAGGGAGTGGGGGCTGCTCTCTAGCGGTGGTGCAGGCTCTCACTGTGGTGGCTTCTCTTGTTGCAGAGCACAGGCTCTAGGGTGTGTGGACATCAGTAGTTGTAGGTCCTGAGCTCTAGAGCACAGGCTCAGTAGTTGTGGTGCTCAGGCTTAGTTGCTCCTCATGTGGGATTTTCCGGGATCAGGCATCGAATCTGTGTCTCCTGCACTGGCAGGTGGATTCTTTACCACTGAGCCACCAGGGAAGCCCTCCAGAGAGCTCTTAACTGCTGCTTAATGTTTCGTGTGGTTGTTTGGCTTCCCTATTTGATTGTAAACTTAACTGCTCTTCTACTTTCTCAAAGGTGACTTGGTAAATGACCTCTTTTAGCTTCAGTTTCCTCAACTCTAAACTCTAAAATGGGACTAATAATACCTACCACATAGATAGCTGGGAGGATGAAAAGAGTTCATCTCCTAGAGTGACTAGCATCATGCCTGGAACAGGACAGGTACACAATGAACACAGAATATTGTCTTGATGTGATTTATTTGTTTTAAAACCAAACAGTGTTCTTGCATACCTGCCAGATGTGCAAACATTTCCTGGTCACTCAGGGTACGTGACAGTGGGCGGGAGGAGCGGGATGAGGCTGGAGGGATTGAGGTGTGGGTTCTATTCTTGTCACTTCCTCCTGTCCAGCCCTGAGGTGGCTTCCTAATTAATCTTGGGAGAACCGTCCTTTCCTTGGTTTATAACAGTCACTCCTATAATATATAGGAGGGGAATGGTATATGGTTGCAGATTCAACTGAAAACAGTCTTTCCCAGTAGCCACAACCCACATACTGCTCTGAAGCCCTCTCTAGCACAGGCATCCTGTTCTCCTTGCTCTCTATGGGACTGCTTCTGCTGGACAGATGGGCAGTTGCCAGAGGACGGGCAGGGCCCTGAACAAAAGAGAAAACAGCAGGGACTCATCTTTCTTGGAACCCAGCCTTAGGCAGCCCAGAATCCCACGGTCTCCCCACCTTTCTTGTTTTTCTGCTGGGGTTTGAGGCCATCCGCTCCCCTCAGGAGACACCCAGGTTGATCTGACCAATGTTATTTGCTCTCTGCTAGTCTGTGCTCCCAGAGAGGGAAGGGGAAGAAGAGTTTAATTAGGTCTCTAAGTTTCCAGAGGCCAGCAAGAGTGCCCTCAGGGTGTCGATGTGTGAGTAGCTTTGGGCTAGTTCTGAGTTATTTTTAGGACTATAAGAAATCAGCCCTGAGTCACTGCACAGGCTCCCAGGAATCCGTGGACAAGGAGCTCTCTATCTCTGGCGTGGAGGGGAAGGAGGGCCTTACCTTGACCTTGCTGCTTTTCCCTCTCAGAAGCCAAGTAGAGGATCCTAGGGGGGCTCAGACAAGGGTGTGCAGCGTATATGTAGAAATACAACTCCTCCCCACCCCCATGCTCATCCCATCTCCCCACCAATTTTTCCTAAGCTATTTTGAAACAGTTATGACAAGGTTTAGAATGGGTTTAAGTTCAGGTGACAGTGAGGATTCTCTGCAAAGATCTGGAAAGCCAGATGTGCTCTTACAGACAGGAAGAGGGCTGGACTTAGCCATTGCGGGGAAAATGGCAGCTATTTCTCCCACTACTCTGGTTTGGCAACACACACACATGCCTTCTGATATCTTAAAGAAAAACTCAGATTGTAAAAAAAATAAATTTTGACCTAACTTCCAAGTTACAGAGAAGTGGCAAGATTAGTACAAAGAATGTGACTCAAATACAGGCATACTTCACAAATATTGCAGGTTTGGTTTCAGAAAAGTGAGTCACTCTAATTTTTTGTTACCTAGTGCACATCAAAGTTATGTTTGTAGTCTATTAAGTGCGCAATAGCATGACTAAAAAAGCATATATAACTTAATTAAAAATATTTTATTAAGAAATGCTAACCATCATCTGCACCTTCATAGTCTTTCTGCAATAGTAACGTTAAAGATCACTGGTCACAATCACCGTAACAAATAATAATAATGAAAAAGTTTGAAATACTGCAAGAATTACCAAAATGTGACACAGAGACATGAAGTGAGCCAATGCTGTTGGAAACATGGTGCTGATAAAACTTGCTTGACTCAGGGTTGCCACAAACCTTCCATTTGTTAAAAAAAAAAAACAAAACCATAATATTTGTGCAGTGCAATAAAGCCCAATATACAGAGTCTCCCTGTACCCCAAATGTTAACATTCTACTATATCTGCTTTATCATTTTGTGTCTTACCACCTATATTGATCTAGGGTAAGACTGAGACAATACTATTCCCTAATCTGCAGATTTTATTCAGTTGTCACCAGTTTTCCTGTAAAGTCCTTTAGAACAAAAGAAAACCCAAGACTATGTTATTCAGTTGCTGTGTCACTTTATTCTGCTTTAATTTTGAACAGTTATTGAGTATCTCTTTGCGCTCATGACATGGTATTTTTCATAGTACTGGCCACTCATGTTGTAGGACAGCCCTTCCGTTGGGTCTGTGTGGTGTCCCCTTGCTATCGCGTTCAGGTCGTGTGCTCTGGGCAGTAAGCCCGTAGCAGTGGTGCTGTGTCCTTCTCAGGGCACCGTGTCAGGAGACATGGGCTGCTGTCTCTCTGTTTCATCACCAGTGATGTTAGCTTTGATCATTTGGTTAAGGTGGGATAGGCCAAATTTCTCCACTGTGAAGTGACTTTTTTACCCCCTCTGTAAAATTACTTTGTGATTGACAAGAATCTTGTCAGGAGATACTTGGAGATGATCTATATAGTCCTCCAAATCTCACCCACTAGTTTTAGCATCCATGGATGATTCTGGCCTGAATCTATCATTATGATGATGGTTGCCAGACGCTTGTTTTCTAAATCCATTGTTCCTTTTACATTAATTTGTTGGCTTTCTACTATAAGGAAGAATTTTCTTGCTTATCTGTCTATTATCTTTCTCAGTTTTTTTTTTTTTTTTTTTGTAGGAAAAAAACAGCATAAAATCAGTCACGTTAACTAAAAAAATTCGATATATTCCCACAGTGGTGTCCTTCCTTGAGCCTTCGCTTGCAAGTAAACGTGTCTGGGCTGGGCTGGTGAGCTGGAGCCTGGCAGGAAGAGTCAGTTTACAAGAACTGAACTGTATCGGGGCTCTGAGTGTGGTGGCGGATTTGTGCTGGCCTCTGACAGGGGCAGGTTGTGGAGGGCAGCAGGCAGGGGTTGAAGGAACCATCTTGCATGAGACACTGTGAATCTAAGAATGTGAGCAGCTGACAGGTATGTCCCCATGACAAATCAGGGCTCACAAGGGGGACAGGGGAGTTTAGTATTCTGGACACACAACACCCTGTGCTGTAGACCACATGGCCTGGCAGCAGTGGTAATGTAGGGAGACGGGGACCCTGGGGTATCACTTGGGCATGTGGACGTGCTGGACTCTCACGTCCAGCTTTTTGGGCTTTTTGGAGGATGGGAGCAGGCAGAGGAAGAGCATGGCCCGTAGGCATGGTGATGGGGGAGGGACACCGACTCTGAGTACGTCCAGAGACAATTTTGTGGGAGTCCAAGATCTTATATGAGTGGGTCGAGATAGAAGCCATTTAAAATTGAGGGGTACATTTGCAGGGCAGGAATAAAGACACAGCTGTAGGGAAAGGACATGTGGACAGGGTAGGGTGGTGAGATGAATTAGGAGATTGGGACTGACGTATGGGCGCTGCCATGTGTAAAAGAGACAGCTAGTGGGAACCTACTTTATAGGGCGGGGAGCTCAGCTCAGTGCTCTGTGATAACCGAGGTAGGTGGGAGTGGGGGTTGGGAGGGAGTTCCAAGAGGGAGGGGATATATGTATACATATAGCTGTTCACTTCATTGTACAGCAGAAAGTAGCACAACATTGCAAAGCCAGTATATCCCTTTTTTTTTAAAAGCAAAATAAATCAATAAATAATTGATGTGTACCTCATGTTAGAGGCTGGAGAGGCCATGGGACATGAATACCAATCCACACAGCACTTTCAGGCTGGCAAACAGACCCTTAAAAGTGATACTCATTGCAGTAAGGGTGAGGCTTGCTTGGATCCAGGGCGTGGTGCCCAACTAATGAGCTGCTTCGTCTGCCAGCCTCCCATGCTCGTCAGCACAATCTGGTTGTCTCCTGCTCATTCATCGGTGCTTCCTTAGGTTCTGAATGGCAGAGTACCAGTCCTCCTCCTCTAGAATCATGAACTAGGCCCTAACTCTGAACTAGACATTTGCAGAGATGGACGAATGTATGCCAGAAGAACACCCAGAAATGATGGAAAATGGGGAGACATGGTAACACAAGGAAGAAGCATCACCCCCATCTACCAATTAGCTCCCTAGAAAATACTCAATCCTACCTTTCATTGATTGAAGACCAGAACATTATTATCTCTGGCATGAGGAGAAGTTATCCCAAAGAAAATGTACGGTGGTATTAATTTATCATTGACTCAAAAATAACAAGTGTCCTATACTACATTTCTATTGTATTTGGGTATCATGTCAAATCAAGCGGTGTGAACCTATCTGTGGGAGCGAAGAGATGCTCCACTAGAAAGCCTTAATTTGAAATGCTGAGTGCATTTTCCACTGTGTACACTTTTGTAGTTTTCATTTGAAAGTTGCTGGTGGTGCAGGGTTTTCTACAATACAGTCTTTACATGAGGCTTTAGAAAATGTGCCAAGATTTACAATGCAGGACAGCTGTGCTCTCCCAAATATTACTTCTTAAGTGATCCGAGGGGAAGTTTGGAAATAAGCCAAAGTGCACTCTTGCAGCAGGTCTGGGTATGCCTCCAGAGGCCTGCCGGGCCACCAGAGGCCACCTGATCCAGGTCCCTCCTTACAGGATGGTGACGAGCACAGTTGGCTAATCTCCTGCCCCTGGAAGCTGTATGTCTGATAGCCTCCGGGCTCCTGTGTGCAGGGGTCGTCCCTCCTGGATCAGGGAGTCACGTGGAGCTCACAAAACAGCTGCCAGAGCCTGACCTGGCCAGCAGGGATCTTCCCACAGAGCTGCCGCAATTCAATTTCAGTAAATATTTATTGGCAGTCGACACCAGAACAGATGCTCTGGGAGGAGGGTTCAGAAAGTACAAGCTGGGCCTGCCTTCAAAAGACGGACATCCTAGTTGGCATTCAAGTAACATGTAGTGAGGAAAAGTGGGAGAGAGGGAACAGAGCTTGGGACCTTGTGTTTGGGCTTTGATCTTGTCATGGGTTTGGTGGGTGCTGGATACCTGGCAGGACATTTCAGGGTCTCCATCCACATGAAGCTTCCGTGTCCTCGTCATACATGGAGGATAACTATTCTTACCTCATGGATTTCTTGTAAAGGTTAATGGGTGGCTAGACAAAAAGCACTCAGGGAGGTGTCTGGCCCAGATAAGAGGAAGCAAACAAAAGCTGTTTTTTGAGGACTTTCATAGGATGGGCACATTTATTTACCTATGTGCCTCCCTCACCTCTGTGAGCAGGGTGCTGTTTTTATGCCCCGTTTACAGATGTAGAAACTCAGGGCCAGAGAGGTGAAGGGCTTGCTTTTAGTTAGGAGTTCATCAGCAGTGGGACTGCATTTGACTGCCCACCTTCTGACACCTGACCTGAAGGCATCTTCACCCTGACACGACTGGCCTTGTGGTGTCATGATCACTGATGGAGAAGAAATGTTCTGGCATCTTCTCAACAAACACACCACTAATAACAACGATCTCGTGTGTGCCTGCAAAATCATTTCAGTCATGTCTGACTCTGTGTGACCCTATGGACTGTAGCCTGCCAGGCTCCTCTGTCTATGGAATTCTCCAGGCAAGAGTACTGAAGGGGGTTGCCATGCCCTCCTCCAGGGTATTTTCCTGACTCAGGAATCAAACCCATGTCTCCTGCATTGCAGGCAGATTCTTTACCACTGAACCAGTGGGGAAGCCCAATGATCTCTTATCGTTATGTAATCCCTTTTACTTTCCAAAGTGCCTTCACATCTAGCACCATTGATCCCCTCTGCTCTCAAGAGGAATCTCTGTTTCACCTGCAAAAGTCAACTTCTACCAGGACTTTTCCTGCCTGAAAGACTGAAGTGTGGCAGAACGAATTTTCTGGACAGTGTCTTTTCCACTCTGGGCAGGGAGAAGGGTGGCTTTCCTTCTGGACTGAAAAGCACTGTTTTTGGGTTTTTTTTTTTAAGGCATTGTTTTTATCTGGGGCTTTTGTGCAGCATCCCTAGCCCACTTCAAGGTCCTTCTACTTTATGTCATGAACTAGGGGAGCGTTTCTTCTTTTCTTCACTACTTTGAAAGCCCCAGACTCATCTTGGGATGACACAGAAGTCACACTGATAGGATGCTTAGACCAATTGTTCACCCTTATGTATGTCCCTTGGCATACACACACGAGCATGTGTATCATGGGTGTATACTTCTGCTTCCCAACTGCCCTAGTGAGTGAAGCTCAGTGAACACCAATTAGTAAAACTCTATGGAAGTCTGCTGGTTCAAGTTTCTGCCTTCACTCCAGAAGCTCAAATGTTGATCATCCACATGTCTCATCTTCATCTCCTTCAACTTAGGGGGGTTGCTGCTCCCATTAATAAAAGTTACATTCAATAGATGCATTATATTCCTTCTCTTCAAGCGAGGTTCTTTTTCAAACAATAAGTGCAAATAATTATTTAAGAAACATTATGAAAAAGCAGCATTATGTGAAAACTACACAATTCAAAATCTATTTTTAGAAGCTTTTCCAAAAAGCAGGAAATTTAGAGGGAGAAGCAGGTGCCATATTCTTTTCGTGATAAATGCCCCTGCCCCCAGGGGCGAGGAGGGGTTGGGAGGCTGCCTGACTGGTGCGGAATAGTATGAGAAGGTTTTCCAAACACCGTCACTTTCCCCTCCACCCAAAATGCCTTCTGGTCAAGCAGTTCTGACCATAAAGGTAAGGATGAGAGGAGTATTTTCCTGGTTCTGAAATCTGCAAGAAATGCAGTCAAGTAAGCAGTTTAGTATCTCACCCCCTCTCCTTGCAGAATTTACCTTTAGACATTTGACACATGTGACCTTGGCAGGAGTTCCACTGACCGAACAACACCTGTGTGAACTGAATGGGCCAGGTCTGGGGTCTGGAGGGTCCCCAAAGCAGATTCAATGGAAACATCTTGTAATCTGAAGCCATCTGCTGGGGAAAAGCTCTTATTTGTTTCTTGTGTTTTATCCCTACGTTATCACTAGGTTCCTAGGGGAGAGGCCCAGGAAGAACAAGACTGATCACAACCATAGCTACCACTTTCCAGAACATCCATAGCCCTCACATACACTGTCTTGTTCATCTCACAGGACTCCAGTGAGGTGGGGACTATCATTATGCCCATTTTCCAGTGGAGGAAACTGAGTCTCACAGTGGCTCTGTCCCCTGTGGACAGTCTCACCAGCTGGTGAGTGGCAGAGCCAGTATTTAAACCCAACACCATTTGCTTCAGCATCTAAACTTTACCAGCTTATTGTACAACTGCGTTCCTATACCCCTTCCAGCCATTAACCCCCCACCCCCACCCAAGGGGAGCCACTCTCCTGACTTCCATAGCAGAGATCAGTCCTTCTGTATTTGTACTTTACAAATTATTCATTAATTTATTTATTTAAGCTGCGCTAGGTCTTCATTGCAGGGCGGGCTTTCTCTAGTTACAGCGAGCAGGGGCTACTGTTCATTGCGGTGCTCGGTCTTCTCATTGCGGTGGCTTCCCTTGTTGCGGAGCGTGGGCTCTAGGCAAGTGAGCTTCAGTAATTGCAGCACGCGGGCCCAGCAGTTGTGGCGCATGGGCTTAGTTGCTCCGTAGCACGTGGAATCTTCCCCGACCAGGGATTGAACCTGTGTCCCCTCCATTGGCAGGTGGATTCTTAACCACTGAACCACCAGGGAAGTCTCTGTATTTGTACTTTAGATAAACGGAACCATGGAGTGTGTGCTGTTTGGTGTCAGGCTTCTTTCACTCAACATTAAACTTGTGAGTGTCACTCACGTGTTGAGAATGGTTGTTGATCCTTGGGATGCTCTCGGCCATGTGGAATTCCACAGTGTGACTATGCCTCCATTTATGCATCCATTCTGTCACTGCTGGACACTGAATTGTTTCCTGTTCTTGGCTATTGTACAAAACACCATTATGCGTGTACAAACTTTTAAGGTTGTAAATAAAATGTCCATATGGACAGTCACATCATCTGTGAATAATGAGACTTTTTATTTTTTTCCCCCTTTTCCAAACATTATACCTTTTATTTCTTTTCTTTTTCCTTCCTGATTTTAAAAGCCTTCACTGTTTCACCATTAGATATAATGCTGTGGGGAATTCCCTGGCGGTTCAGTGGTTAGGATTCTGCACTTTCACAGCTGAGGGCATGGGTTCAATCCCTGGTCGGGGAACTAAGGTCCTGCAAGCCAAATGGCCAAAAACACAAAACAAACAATCAAAAAATAATGTTTGTGTAGGTTTGAGGGTATTCTCCTCTTATCAGATTATGGAAATCCCTTTCTATTCTGAGCTAGTTAGTTTTTTAAACCATAAGTAGGTTTTCTGAATTTCATCAAATGTGTTTTCTCCATCTATTGAAACAACCATATTATTTTGTTGTTTTAATGCTAATGGGGTGAATGATAATTACAGATTTTCTGAAGTTAAACTTTATATTCCTAAAATAAATTCAGCTGAGTCATGATGTGTTATTTTTTTCCTAATATGCAAGATTTATATTGCTAATACTTGTGTAGTATTATTGCTTTTATGTTCCTAAATGAGGTTTTCCTACCATTTTTCTTTATTATATTTTCTAGTTTTAGCATCAAAGGTAAAGTGGACTCATAGAATAGATTGGGAAATAGTCTTTTTCTTTTTTTACTCAAAGAATTTATGTAATATTAGAATGGTCTGTTCCATGAACACTTGGTAGAATTTGCCTGTAAAATCATCTGTGCCTAGTGATTATTTGTAGGAAAATTAAACAATTGATTCACTTGTTTTGATGGTTATGGGCAATTTCTATTTGAGTTGGCTATTTTTAAAAGAATATGTTCATTTCTTCTAAGTTAATGCATCTTTATGCGTTCTTTGGCATGTAGTTTTTTTTAATAGTTCTCGCTTATCTTTTTAGGCTCTGCTGGATCTCTCATTTTATTCCTTTTTATTTTTAATATTACTCATGCATTTCTTTCTTGAACAATTCTGCTAGAGGCTTCCCTATTTCATTCATGTTTTCTAAGAAGCAACTTTTGGTTTTTGGAAATCATGTCCATTAAATCTTTGCTTTCTGTTGCATTAATTTTGACACCTATAGTTATCTTTGTTTAAATTTATTCTGTTGTTCTTTTAAAAATTTCTTAGGTTGGGTACTTAGCTTATTAATTTTCAGCTTTTCCTCTCTTATACTAATAAGCATTTAAGTCTCTACATTTCTCTCATGTCTCTTATATTATCTTTCTAACTGCATGCCAGAAGACTTGGTATATTGTATTTTCATTATTGTTTAGATCTAAACGTATTTAAAGTTCAAGTTTTTAAATCCAGAAGACATTTAAAAGTGAGATTTAAAAGTTCTAAAAGTGAGATTTAAAAGTTCTAAGTATATTTTTGAGGTCTAATTTAATTGCACTGTGGTTTAAAAACTTAGTTCATATGATAATGGATATTTGAAAATTTTAATTCTCAAATATGATCTATTTTAATTTAATAACTATCTTAATTCTCAAACCATGGTTTGGTCTATTTTAATTTAATAACTATCTTAATTCTCAAACCATGGTCTATTCCATGGTTGGTCTTTGTAAATATTGTCGTATGGAATCTATGGATGTCCTATAAGCAAAACTTTATCATTGCATTTTTATATGTTTACTAATTTTTTGTTCTATCAGTAAAAAAAAGAGCTACCTTGAACATCACCCACTCTAATGATGAGGTTAATTTCCCTATGTACTTTATCAATTTTACTTCAGATATAACATAAGACTTTTTAGAATTGTTCTATCTTCCAAATGCATCAAACATTTTGTTACTTCATACAGCTCTACCTATACAAGGCGTTTCTGTATTAAAGTCTACCTGACAGTAGAAATTTTTCATTTGGTTAATATTTGCTTCATAAATCTTTCATTTCCAGCATTTTCCTGTCCTTATGTTTGTATGTGTCCCCTGTGAATAGCACAGCACTGAATGCTTTAAAACATCTAGTGTGGCGACCTCTGTCCATTGCGTAGTGAGTTTAATCTTTTTTCATTATAGTGATGCCAGATTTGTCTGTCTTTCCACTATGCTGTTACCTTCTGCTTCCTATTTATTTTTCCTTCTGCCTACTTTTCTCTTCTTTACTATTAAAACTTTCCATTTTTATTTGCTTTCTCTTTCCATTTTTTTTCTTACTTGTTTGGAAACAATGTTATACTGATTTTTCTCTGAGGGTTACCTTTGAAATTATACCATGCAAAACTACTACACATTAACAGGAGCACCTCAACCTTCCTAGCAGATCACACAATTTCCTCTCAAATTTCATACTATTAGTCTGACTATTGTGTTGGCCAAAAAGTTTGTTCAGGTATTTCCATCACAGCTTATGGAAATACCTGAATGAAAATTTTGCCAACTCAGTATTTTCAATTTTTGTCCTTTTAACTGTTTTTGTATTTCTGTATGTTAGACATGGAAATTAAATGATAATATTTTATGGACAGTATTAATATGTGCCTACTTCTTTACTTCTTTGCATCTCAGAGCTGTCTCCCAAGATTTTCTCCCATCTTCCTGGAGTGCATCTTTTAAAGTTCTTATGGTTTAGGTCAATTGGTAGTAAACTTGGTTTCTGTTTCTCTAGAAATGCTTGTATTTCAGTCTCGTAAGTGGAGATATTTTTGTTGGCTGGACAATTCTAGGATGACTGTGATTTTCCTTCAGCATTTAGAAGATACTATTCCATTGTCTCCTGGCTTTGGTTTTCGCGGTTGGGAAAATTGCTGTCAGTCTGTCATTCCTTTGAAAGTGGTGCATTTTCTCTTTTTTAATGCTTTGAAAATTTTCAGTTTGCATTTGCTACTTGGCATGTTGTTTTCAGCGTGTCCAGGTTTGGGTTTACTTTGTCTTGTTGGATAACTGCCATGATTACTGTGTCCTTGCATTCATGTACCCCAGTTCTAGAAAATTGTCTTTAAATTCACCCTGTCCCCTATCTTTTCTTCTCCTTCCTCCTGGACTCTGATTTGATATTGTAACTTCTTTATCTTCCTTGTCTCTTTTTCTCTCTTTTGTACTTTACATCTTATTTCTTTATACTGCTTTCTAGAACATTTCTACAGATCTACCTTCAAGTTCACCAATTCGCTCCTCAGTTGTGTTTAATAGTGTACTTACTTCACCCTCTGAATTTTTAATAGTTTTAACTATATATTCCATTCAAAAAGTTCTGTGTCTTTTTCAAATCTGCCTGTTCATATTTCCTATTCTCTCCTGCTAGGTCATCTTTAGGAGTCCATGTTTTTCTTAAAACATCTTATATATGGTTATTCTCTATTCTGATTCTGAGAATTGTAATGTTTCAAATCTGTATGGGTCCTAATCTATTTTATTCCTGTTGATCATCATTCATGATGATTTGTATCCTTGGATGATTATCTTTGTGAGCTCACATATGGCTGCTCTTGATCTGTGGAAAACAGACAAGTATGCTTGTCTCCAGAGTGGTTTCTTTATTAGGACCAGGAACACTGCTGATCTGGACCAATGTCATCCCCTTCCATAGTCCCTGGACTAAACTGAGAATCTCAGAGTCAGCTTCTCTCTCTTGACATACTGTTATCTGGAACTGTCCTCAGAGCAACTCTGTCTGTATGTGTAGTAACTGCTCAGGTCTCTGACTGTGTGTGTGTGTGTGAGTGTGTGTGTGTGTGTGTGGTGTTCCCATGAAGGTTTCTCGAATTTCCATTAACCCAGCAATGCAAAGAAAGTGTATTTTATGAAAGATATGCGTGCAAGCATGCTAAGTGACTTCAGTTGTGTCTGACTCTTTGTGACCATATGGACCATAGCCCTACAAGATCCTCTGTCCATGGGATTCTCCAGGCAAGAATCCTGGAGTGGGTTACCATGCCCTCCTCCAGGGGATCTTCCTGACCCAGGGATTGAACTCGTGTCTCTTTCATCTTCTGCATTGGCAGATGGGTTCTTTACCACTCGTGCCAGCTGGGAAGCCCATGAAAGATATACCTATTCTGAAACAGAAGAATCCTCAAGGTCATTAGTCCCTGATACGATAAGCAGAAATTTGGGCCTGTTTTTTCATCAATAAAAGAGAGGAGTATGAGAATTCAGGGAAAGATGGAAACATTTCATTACCATTAAAGCAACCCTAAATAAATCCTAGTTATTGTTTGTGGCATATAATTTCCTAAATCTCATCATCCTGTCATTGCTTTCTGATCACCTCATGTGTATGAAGCTTGCTTCCTAAGTTCCAAGGGCTACACAGTATCCTTTCTTTTATTTAGCATCTCAAGAGCACTTTTGCCCACTTCATCTCATTTTGTAATGGCCACATGAGGCCTGACTTGCAGACTGAATGGATTATAATGCTCTATGCAATAAACTTATAATGGACAGAGACAAGTCCAAAGGAAGGGCTTGGGCCCCAAATTGGTCCACCCAAGTCTTTCCTGGAATCTTCCATACTGGAGGCAAAGAAGTCTCTCTTCTTGGATTGCAAGTAGAAAACATAAGACTGAGGCTGCTGGTGGCCATCTTCCATGTCACGCAGGGAGAATGAATCTGTAGCCTTGATTATCACACAGGTATGTTTTTGAGCTGAGCCTAGGAGGATATTTACAAAATGATTATAAAGAAGGATGGGGAAGTGGGTAGTCCCTGGCAGTTCCTCCTTTCAGACAGTTGCAGGAGGGCTCCCTTGCTGTGCCATGACAGGGCCTAAGGCTTCTTTCCCCTTACCACCACCATACCACTGAAAGTGGTATGGCTCTGAGCAATTGCTGTCATCTACCCAGTATCAGTGACAATTAGGCTAATGGAGAAAATAAGATTCAGAACCTTTTGAGGTGGTCTCTCCTTCCCCTTTTGAGAATTAGTTCACCTCCCCTTAACCTCAAACATGTGAGCTTGCCAGGAAATCTGACCTCCTAGTTCCTGTGAGTTAGAACATCTGCAACATCGAAATGGAACAATCGCTCCTTTAGAAGCACAGAAAAATTAACTGGAAAGAGGACGATTCTGGTTTCAAGTGCTATGAGAAAGGGAAACGGGTCTGATTGTAACTAGATATAGAAGTGGAAAATACCCAGAACACTCTGATTTTTAAAAAAGGCAAAATCAATTGGTAAGTGTTTGGTGTCTCAAAAAAGAATTTTTTAAAAGTCCATTGTTAACGCCCCATTATACAAGATACACAAAAAGGAGATGAATACAGCTTCAGATCATTTCAGTGACATTCCAAACCCAGGGAGGATTAATGCCTGTGAATACTCAACTAAATCAGTATTTTGTCCCCTCAGTGCATAATCACTACATGATCAGGATGGAGTGTGAACATTAATAAAAGCTGGTCCAATATGGAATTAACTCAATTTCAGTCAGTGGATGAACACTTCAATCCTCTAGAACCAGATAACTTTTTAAAAATTCCTGATATCTGTTGTAATGCAACTAATATCACTATCAGTTGTTCAAATTCTACAATAAAAGACATACACATGTTAATGTTTGACAAAAGTTAGGTTAATTTACCATTCATTCCTCCCAAATTCTGAGTGTCCTTGAAAATAGGAGTTTACAAAAGTTTCTTTATTTCTTAGGATTAAAAAAAATAATAAAACTTTGTCAAGCATTGGAGTCAAGAAAATATTATATAATAAAAGCTAATGTGGACTCCTTGTATGTTCAGCACTATTCTGAATACATTATATACATTACACGTGTTGGTCCATTATAATCATCACAACATTTTCCCTGCTGGCTCAGATGGTAAAGAACCTGCCTGCAATGCGGGAGACCTGGGCTCGATTCCTGGGTTGGGAAGATCCCCTGGAGGGAGGCAGGTAACCCACTCCAGTATTCTTGCCTGGAGAATCCCCATGGACAGTGGAGCCTGGAGGGCTACAGTCCATGGGGCCACAAAGGGTTGGACATGACTGAACGACTTTAACTTCCACTTACGAGTCATACACTCTATTTCCTTAATATGGATAAAGAAACTGATGCATGGGTGGGTGAAGAAACTTGCCCACGGCCACTGTTAGTTAAATGATGGAGACAGGATTTGAACATGGGTAGTCAGGTTTCAGCGGAGAAGGCAATGGCACCCCACTCCAGTACTCTTGCCTGGAAAATCCCATGAACGGAGGAGCCTGGTAGGCTGCAGTCCATGGGGTCGCTAGGAGTCAGACATGACTGAGCGACTTCACTTTCACTTTTCACTTTCCTGCATTGGAGAAGGAAATGGCAACCCACTCCAGTGTTCTTGCCTGGAGAATCCCAGGGACGGGGGAGCCTGGTGGGCTGCCGTCTCTGGGGTTGCACAGAGTGGGACACGACTGAAGTGACTTAGCAGCAGCAGTAGCAGCAGCAGTCAGGTTTCAGAGTCTGGGTTTTAATCACTATGGCATATTTCTTCTTCATCACTGAAAGACTGGCAATGTGTGGAAACAGCATAAAGAGTCAGAGAGAACTGGGTTCAGATCCCCACTCTGTCACTTACTAGCACCATCTCAGAAATCCTGCTCAAGCTCTCTAAACCTCAGTTCTTCATCTGTGAAACACCATAACTCACTTATGTTATCAGATCAGATCAGATCAGTCGCTCAGTTGTGTCCGACTCTTTGCGACCCCATGAATCGCAGCACGCCAGGCCTCCCTGTTCATCACCAACTCCCGGAGTTCACTCAGACTCACGTCCATTGAGTCAGTGAAGCCATCCAGCCATCTCATCCTCTGTTGTCCCTTCTCCTCTTGCCCCCAGTCCCTCCCAGCATCAGAGTCTTTTCCAATGAGTCAACTCTTCGCATGAGGTGGCCAAAGTATTGGAGTTTCAGCTTTAGCATCATTCCTTCCAAAGAAATCCCAGGATAAAAAATTAAAAAAAAAACGAAAAAAAAAATCAAAAACAAACAAAAAAAGAAATCCCAGGGCTGATCTCCTTCAGAATGGACTGGTTGGATCTCCTTATAAAGGTTATCAAATAAAAGGATATAAATGAATGTAAAAGTGTCTAGTGTATGTCAAGTGCCTGGCACATAGCAAGGATTTGACAAGGTTTGGCTAAAGGGTAGAATGTTTGATTCTATAGTTTTGATCTGACAAGTACTGAATACAAATATTTAAGTCAGAATACCAAGCCTTTAAATTTTCATTGAGAGAGTATTTTCTAACATGAACTCCTTTAAACCGATTCAGTTCTATGACCAGTTTTCTAAATGATACAGTCATTGCTTCCAAGTTTTTCTATTTTTATTTTCAATCTGCAAAACGTCTTTGCATTTAGACCAATTGCATGTCTTTATCAATATTCTTGACAGTATCAAATGCTACCAATTACAGCTTCTGCTCTTGTGGGAATTATTTCTACCAAGTTCAGTTTTTTTCAAGGCAAATTATACAGATACACATGTATAGAGAAAATTTGCCTCTATCATTCAATTTTTAGTCAATAACAACTGTTATTATTTTCAGTGTGAGCCTTTGTTGAGTTTATTTGGTGTTAATACATTTCTACTAAATATAGTTATCCTGGATTCGGGTTTTGATGTTCTTATTGTCACCAACAAAAATGGTATTTTTTTCCCAGCAGTAAATAATGTCAGGTTTTTTTTTTTTTTTTTTAGAAATCGTTTTGAGATAATTATAGATCCACATAAAGTTTTAAGAAATAAGGCAGAGGGATCCTATGTGTTCTCTCTGCAATGTTCCCTGATGATAACATCTTATAAGCCATAGTACAGCATCACACTGAGGGACAGCCAAGACACAGAACAGTTCTTCATCAGAAGGATCCCTCAGGTTGCCCATTTATTTCCATATGCACTTTCTTCCATCTCCATCCCATCTATAATCCTTGACAGCCAGTAATCTGTTCTCCATTTTTGCAAGCCTGTCATTTAAATAATGCTATATAAATGTGGAATTGGGCTTCCCAGGTGGCGCAGTGGTAAAGAATCTGCCTGCCAATGCAGGAGACCCACGAGACTTGGATTCGATCCCTGGATGGGGAAGATCCCCTGGAGGAGGAAATGGCAACCCATTCCAGCATTTCTTGCCTGGGCAACCCCATAGACAGGGGAGCTTGGCGGGCTATACAGTCCATGGGGTTGCAAAGAGTCGGACACGACTGAGCACACACACACACACACACACACAGTGGAGTCACATTTGTAGGATTGACTTTTTTCACTTAACATAATTCTCTGGAGATTCATCCAAGCTGTTGTGTGCATCAGTACTTGTTTCCTTTCCATTGCTGAGTAGTATTTCAGCAATAATATGGATGTGCCTGTGTTTGTTTAAACTTTTAGCTATTGAAGGGCATCTGGGTTAACTCAGTTAGAGATTATTATGACTAAAGCTGTTATAAACATCAGTGTTAGGTTTTTGTACAGACATAAGTCTTACGTTCTCTGGGATTAATGCTGGGAATGCAGTTGCACTCCTATGGTAGTTATATCTTTTAGTTTTTGAAGAAACTGACAAGTTGCTTTCCAGAGTGGCTGTACCATTTTGTATTTCCACCAACAATGTCTGGATGATCCAATTTCTCTGCATCCTTACCAATATTCCATGTTGTCATTATTTCTTATTTTAGGCATTCTGATAGGTGAATAGTGATATCTTGTAGTTTAAACTTGTATTTCTCACGCCGCAGTTTGCCATTTCATCCTCTTAACAAACTCTTTCAGACATCAAAAGATTCTAATTTTTATAAAGTCCAGTTTATCAATTTTTTATTTTATAGATTATGCTTTTCGTGCCAAGTTTAAGAACTCTTTGGCTAACCTTAGATCTTGAAGATTTTTTCCTAAGATTTTTTATATTGTATTATGATTTGCATTTAAGTCCATGATCCATTTTGAATTAATTCTTGTATAATATTTGAGACTTGGGTTGAAGCTCTTTCCTCCTTTCCTCCCCTCCTCTCTCCCTCTTTTCCTCCTCCCTCTCTTTGTTACTTTCTTGCTTTTTGCCTCTACATATTCACTTGTTCCAGCACATTATGTTGGATTGCCTGTCTCCATCAGATTGCTTTTGTATCTTTATAAAAAGTCATAGTTGGACATATTTATGTGGGTCTATTTCTGGCTTCTTTATTCTGTTTCATTAATGTATGTGTCTATCCCTTCATCAATATCACATAGTGTTAATTACTGCAGCCATATAATCAGTCATGAAGTTAGGCAGACTGATCCATCCCACTCTCTCTTTTTCAAGTGTTTTAGCTATTCTAGTTCCTTTGCCTTTCTGTATATATCTTAGAATATCCTGTCTATGTCTACTAAAATTCTATCTGGGATTTTGATAAGATTTACAATAAATCTGTTTATCAGTTTGGGGAGAATTGCTGTCTTTATTATGTTAAGTCTTCTAATCAACAGATACTATGTCTATTTATCTAGGTCCTCTTGCTTTCATCAGCATTTTGTAATGTTTAGCAAATGTCATATACATATCTTATTAGATTTATATCTAAGTTTTCCTAAGTTGTTGCAAATGGTTCAGTTCAGTTCAGTTGATCATGTCCAACTTTGCAATCCCATGGACTGCAGCATGCCAGGCCTCCCTGTCCATCAACCAGCTCCCGGAGTTTACTCAGACTCATGTCCATTGAGTCAGTGATGCCATCCAACCATCTTATCCTCTGTCTTCCCCTTTTCCTTCCACCTTCAACCTTTCTCAGCATCAGGGTCTTTTCCAACAAGTCAGTTCTTTGCATCAGATGGCCAAAGTATTGGAGTGTCAGCTTTAGCATCAGTCCTTCCAATGAATATTCAGGAGTGAGTTCCTCTAGGACGGACTAGTTGGATCTCCTTGCAGTCCAAGGGACTCTCAAGAGTCTTCTCCAACACCACAGTTCAAAAGCATCAATTCTTTGGCACTCAGCTTTCTTTACAGTCCAACTCTCACATCCATACATGACTACTGGAGAAACCATAGCTTTGACTAGACATACCTTTTCTGGCAAAGTAATGTCTCTGCTTTTTAATATGCTCTCCAGGTTGGTCATAACTTTTCTTCCAAGGAGCAAGCATCTTTTAATTTCATAGCTGCAGTCACCATCTGCAGTGATTTTGGAGCTCAAAAAGATAAAGTCTGTCACTGTCTCCATTGTTTCCCCATCTATTTGCCATGAAGTGATGGGACCAGATGCCCTGATCTTAGTTTTCTGAATGTTGAGTATTAAGCCAACGTTTTCACTCTCCTCTTTTACTTTCATCAAGAGGCTCTTTAGTTCTTCACTTTCTGCCATAATGATGGTGTCATCTGCATATCTGAAGTTATTGGTATTTCTCCTGGGAATCTTGATTCCAGCTTGTGCTTCATCCAGCCTGACATTTCTCATGATATACTCTGCATATAAGTTAATTAAGCAGGGTGACAATATACAGCCTTAACTTACTCCTTTCCCAATTTGGAACCAGTCCATTGTTCCATATCTGGTTCTAACTGTTGTTTCTTGACCTGAATACAGATTTCTCAGGAGACAGGCCAGGTGGTCAGGTATTGTGCTTTAGGTATTGCAAATGATATTATACTTTAAAATGTCAATGACCTTGAGTTCATTGAGAATATATATAAATATGATTGATTTTTGTATGTTGCTCTTATATCCTGTGATCTTGCTGAACTTGCTTATTAGAAGATTTATGGACATTGCTTTGGATTTTCTAAAAAGACCATAATGTCATCTGTAAATAAGGATAGCTTTTGTTTCTTCTTTTCCAGTCTTCTGTCTTATATTAATATTTCCTTTTCTTGCCTTCCACCATGATGTTTAATAAGAGTAGTGAGACTGGACATACTTTCCTTGTTTCTTATCATGGAAGAAACCAGCTGGGCTTTCAGTGTTAGGTGTGATGTTTGCTGTAGATTTTGTGTGTGTGTGTGTATATTGAATCAATGCTCTTTATCAAGCTGAGGAAGTTCCCCTTTATTTCTATTTTTCTGAAAGTATTATTCATAAATGGATGTCGAATTTTGTCAAATGTCTTTTTCTGTGTTGATTTATGAATTCATGTGCTTTTCTTCTTCAATTTGTTAATGTGCTGGATTATTAACATGGTGATTCATTTTCAAGTATTGAATCAACCTTGTAATCTTGGAATAAACCCAACTTAGTTGTGGTGCATAATTCTTTTTATATATTGAATGCAATTTGCTAGTGCTTTAAGGATTTTAAAGTCTATGCTCAAGAGGGACATTATTCTGTAGGTTTTCTTTGTTTGTTTGGCATTATGGTAATACTAACTTCACGAAATAAATTGGGAAGTGTTCTCTTCTATTTTATGGAAGAGATTGTGTAGAATTGGTGTTATTTCTTTTTTAAAAAAATTATTTATTTTTAATTAAGGATAAGTGCTTTACAGTATTGTGATGATTTCTGTCAAACAAAAACGTGAATCAGCCATAGGTATACATATGTCCCCTCCCTCTTGAACCTCCCTCCTGCCTCCCTCCTGGTGTTATTTCTTCTCTAAGCGTTTGTGAAATTCTTGAGTGCAACCATCTGGGCCTGGATTTTGGTGGGGGGAAGAGTTTTAAAATAATGAATTTAATTTCACTAGTGATTATGGGCGGAGAAGGCAATGGCACCCCACTCCAGTACTCTTGCCTGGAAAATCCCATGGACAGAGGAGCCTTACAGTCCATGGGGTTGCTAAGAGTCGAACATGACTGAGTGACTTCACTTTCACTTTCATGCATTGGAGAAGGAAATGGCAACCCACTCCAGTGTTCTTTGCCTGGAGAATCCCAGGGACAAGGGAGCCTGGTGGACTGCCGTCTATGGGGTCACACAGAGTCAGACACGACTGAAGTGACTTAGCAGCAGCAGCAGTGATTATGGGCCATTCACTTGCTCTGCTTCATATTGTGGCAGTTTGTGTTTCTGGAGGAAGTGATCCACTTATTTGTCAAACTTATGTGTATAAAGTTGTTCATGTGTGGAAGTGTTTGAATGTGTTAGTCACTCAGTTGTGTTGACTCTTTGTGACCCCATGGACTGTAGCCTGCCTGGCTCCTCTGTCTATGGGGATTCTCCAGCCAAAAATATTGGAATATGCAGCCATTCCTGTCTCCAGGGGAATTTCCTGATCCAGGGATTGAACCGGGTCTCCTGCATTGCAGGCAGATTCTTTACCTACTGTCTGAGTGACCAGAGAAGCCTAAATTTTTTCATAGCATTTCCTTATGATCCTTTTGATGTCTTCAGGATACATAGTGATAATGCTATTTCATTCACGATATTGGTAATCTGTGTCTTCTTTTTTCTTTATCATTCTTGTTAGTGGTTTGTCTATTTTATTGAATTTTTTGAAGAACCAGTCTTTGTTTCATTGATTTCCTCTATTGTTTTTGTTTTGACTTTAATTGATGTCTGTTCTTTTATTTTCTTTGGCTTGCTTTGGGTTTACTGTTCTATTTCTAGGTTATTCTAAGGTGGGGGTTTAGATGATTGATTTGAGATTTTTCTCTTTTTAAATATACTCAATTCTATCAATTTCCCTCTTAGCACTGTTTTAGCTATGCCCCACAAATTTGACATTTTATTTTAAATTTTAAAGTTAAATTTTTAAAATTTTCCTTTAAGACACTGACTTAGGAATTGTTTAGTATTGTTTTGATTAATTTCTAAGTGCTGGAGATTTTTCTGTTATCATTGTCATTGATTTCTAGTTTGATTCCACTGTGGTCAGAGAACACATTTTGTATGATGTCAATAATTTAAATTTCTTGAGTTTATTTTATGGACCAGGATATGTTCTCTCTTGAGATTTGTTCCATGGGCACTGCAAAAGAATCTGTGTTCTGCTGCTGCTGTGTGGGCTTTTCTATAGCTGTTGATTAGATCTTGTTAGTTGACAGTGTTAAGTTTTTCTGTATCCTTGTTGATTTTCCTTTTAGAAGTTCTATCAGTTGTTGGGATAAAGATATTCAAGTCTCTGGCTGCAATTGTGATTTTTTTTTTTTCCTTTTCCAGTTCTGTTGGCTTCTGCTTCATGTATTTCGTATTTCTGTTGTTTATGTATATATGTTATATCAGTCGCTCAGTCATATCTGACTCTCTGCAACCCCATGGACTGTAGCCCACCAGGCTCTTCCATCCATGGGATTTTCCAGGCAAGAGTACTGGAGTGGGTTGCCATTTTCTTCTCCATTCTATATATAGTAGTATGTATATGTCAATCACAATCTCCCAATTTATCCTCCTCTCCTTTTATACCCTGGTAACCGTAAGTTTGTTTCTACATCTTTGGCTCTCATTCTGTTTTATAAATACATTCATTTATACCCTTTAAATTGAATTGTTTGCCTTTAGTAAAATTTTATGTATACATGTTTAGAACTATGTCTTCTCAGTGGGTTGACTCTTGTAAGTTTACATTTTTTCCTGTTTATGGTAGTTTTTTGCTCTGAAGTGTGCTTAATCTTGTATTAATAGAGCCACTGTTTTGCAAATATTTTCTCCCAGTCTGTGGCTTACTTTATCATTCTCTTTATCAAGGTTTTTTCCTTCTTTTCTTCAGTTTCAGAAATTTGACTATGGTATGTCTTATGGGTTTACTCTTTTGCAAGGGTTCACTCAACTTTTTGAATATGTAGGGTTAGCTCTTTACCAAATCTGTGATGTTTTCAGCCATTATTACCCTGAGCACTTTTTCAGTCCTACCTTTTCTCTGCTCCTTCTGGGAACATACCATGAATGTTAGAACTTCTGTTACAGTTCCATAGGTCCATGAGGCTTTAACTGTTTTGTAATTTTCTGTTTCTCAGATTTGGTAATTTTTATGTCTTACAGTTCACTGATTCTTTCTTATGTTCCCTCCATTCTATTGTTTAGCTCATCCCCCAGCTTTTTATTTTTGTAAATGTATTTTTCAGCTCTAAAGTTTCCATTTGGTTCTTCTTTCTACCTTGTGTGTTTTTTTTGTTGTTGAGATTTTCTGTTTGCCAAACAGTTTTTTGTTTGTTTCAAGTGTGTTCAGAATTGCTTGTTGAAGCATTTTATTGTGAGTGATTTAAGATCTTTTTCAGGTATTTCTAACAGTGTTATCCTCATTTCCTGTTGTTGTTCAGCCACTCAGTTGTGTCTGACTCTACAGGTCATGAACTGCAGCACTCCAGGCTTCCCTGTCTTTCACTAACTCCAAGAATTTGCTTAAACTCATGTCCATTGAATCGGTGATGTTATCCAACAATCTTACACTCTCTTGTCCACTTCTCCTCCTGCCCTCAATCTTTCCCAGCATCAGGATCTTTTCCAATGAGTCGTTTCTTCACATCGGATGGCCAGGGTATTAGAGCTTCAGCTTCAGGATCAGTCCTCCCAGTGAATATTCAGGATTGATTTCCTTTAGGATTGACTGGTTTGATCTCCCTGAACTTTCAAGAATCTTCTCCAGCACTACAGTTTGAAAGCATTAATTCTTAAGCACTCAGCCTTCTTTATGGTCCAGTTCTCACATCCACACATGACTACTGGAAAAACCATGGCTTTGACTATACAGACCTTTGTTGGCAAAATGATGTCTCTGCTTTTTGATGTGCTGTCTAGGTTGGTCATAGCTTTTTTCCAAGGAGCAAGCGACTTTTAATTTTGTGGCTACAGTCACTGTCCACAGTGATTTTGGAGCCCGAGAAAATAGAGTCTGTCACCGTTTCCATTTTCCCACCATCTATTGGCATCTATTGTCTTTTTCATTCAGTTCAAGATATTCTTGGTTCTTAGAATGAAGTGTGATTTTGAATTGAAACCTGGACATGTTGTGTATTGTTTAAGGCTGGATCTTCTGTTTTATCTGGCTTCGTCTCCTACTGCTGTAGAAAGGGAAGGAGGTTGAGGCCTCGTTATTGCCAGTCAGGGGTATAAGTCCAGTTCCCCAATCCACCTCCATTGCCACCTGAGGAAGGGAGGGGGCGCTCTTCATCACTGCTGAGTGGAGGTGGGGGTGTTGGCTCCCTTCTAGGCATCCATTGATACTTTCTTGGCTGGAAGGCCTAAGAATGCCTCATTGCTACTCTCCACATGACATCTACTGATACCAAGGAGTTGTTCTTGCTGGAGGGTGATAAAAGTTCTGTCCACTAGGCTTTATTGGATACTACTCAGTCGGGAGAGTGGAGGAGGCAATGGTGACCCACTCCAGTAGTCTTGCCTGGAAAATCCAATGGACAGAGGAGCCTGGTAGGCTGCAGTCCATGGGGTCGCTAAGAGTCGGACACGACTGAGCGACTTCGTTTTCACTTTTCACTTTCATGTATTGGAGAAGGAAATGGCAACCCACTCCAGTGTTCTTGCCTGGAGAATCCCAGGGACGGGGGAGCCTGGTGGGCTACCGTCTACAGGGTCGCACAGAGTCGGACATGATTGAAGCAACTTAGCAGCAGCAGCAGCAGTAGGTAGAGAGAGGGATCCCCTGTTACTGTGTCATGGTGGTGGTGGTGGCAGTAGTGGTTGAAAGTCTAGGCTCCTCAGGTGGTCTCAGATGACACTGCCAGAGTGAGGAGCTCCTTGTCACAGCATGGTGAAGATGAAAGTCTAGGCTCCTCAGTGGGTGTTGGGGCTTGGGTAAGCGTGGGGTCAATATGTGTGTGTGTGTGTGTGTGTGTGTGTGTGTGTGTGTATTTTTAAAAGGAAGAATAGAGAAAAGTAAAAACTTCATCTTCTGTCAGTTTTATTCTGTATTGACTATTTCTACAAGTAATATTCATAAAGAATTGGATAAAAGAATGAAAGTCTGTATTTCAATGAGCAAAGAACATTGTAGGGTAACAGCATGGGATATGGATGTGGGGTCAAAATATCCTGCTTAATGGCTTTTATTTTAACTTGTAAGCATGAGTATAAAGAATTCTAAGAAAATGACCCTGGCCTTAAGTAGCATTCAGTCCAGCTTGGAAGCCAAGATGCAGATTGCAAAATGGATATGCCAACAAAGCAGCAACTTCTAAGTGCTCAATAAGCCATAAGCTGAACATCTTTTCAAAGAAGGCTGATGCTGAGAAGGAGCAGCCAGGGAGGTCCCATATTTCATACAAGAGGCAGGTTGTGAGCTGAGCTCAGAAAAATCAGACTTGGATATGATAGGAGGAGGCAGCTGGTGAGAAAGCATTGAAATAGGGAAAATGGAATTGACAAAAATGGAAAGTCAGTAGTATAAAAAACTGTAATAATTATTGTGTGTGTATTAGGTTCTGGACACTATGCCAGATGCCTTATATTATTGTACTTGATCATCCTTCACAACATCCCCTTTGAAGTACAAATTATAATTTTTTACAGATAAGGAAACTGAGGCCCAGGAAGGTAACTTCCCCAAAGTCACATACCTATGTCAAGACGAAGAGTTAGATTCTGAGACATTTTAAGCTCTTCCCTAGAATGCTGGGAATGTGCACAGCACTTGGCTGGAACAGCACTAGCTTGGGTGAAGAGAAGAGAATGATAAGATTGAAAATTGAAGCAACATGTGCCAACAAAGGAATGAGAGCCTGAGTAGGCCTCTTTGGGGACAGCAGGCAGAGGGGAGCTATGACGGGGAAGGGGGCCCATTTCCATCATGTAAGATGGGAATATGGCTCTCACACTGCCCTTTGTTGTTTTTTTCTAAATTGCATTTAAAAAACAAAGCAAAACTGTTTTCTCTGGTCATGCCTGGGGTATGTGAGATGTTAGTTCCCCAACCAGGGATCGAACCTGCACCCCCTGCATTGGAGGTGTGGAACCCTAACTACTGGACCACCAGGCAAGTCCCTCACGATGACCTTTGAATAAAACCCCTGGCCAGGTCACCTTTCGTGTCATTTCAAAATACTAAGATGACAAAAGTCTTCCAGTGGGATTTATTCTCTCTCTCTCTCTCAAGACAAATGTTATTTACAGAACACTTTTAGAATTTTTTGATAAAGACTTTGAGATATGATGGGTTAAATTCTACTTAGCTTCTGGCTCTTAGTTTTTAAAATGTCAAGCTCCTGAATCATGTGTAGTCACTCATTCAGAGCCTGGTTAGATTAATTAGACACAATGTGGGTAGACAGAATGATATCACATACCTCCTTCAGAAGAGACAAAGGAGAAATAGAGGGGAAGAGAAGGATTCTAATAGATACAGGGGAAGAGGAGGATTCTAATAGAATTTTGCTCCAAAAGACTGGAGGAGACTGACCAAGAAGGGGGGAAAAATTGGACCCAAAGATTCCACTGAACTCTTGAACATGTCTGTGGTGGTGTAACACTAGTGTTTTCTATTAACAAGGGAAAGGAAGGCCAACGTAGTACCATCTGAGAGGAGCCATAGAAAGCTGTTGCCAAAAATATTTCACAGAACGTCAATTCCATGGAAGGACCCAAGAGAAAAAAAAGTTCTGTGGTTTGTGAAAAACACTAGGTTAATCAAATGTGTCTTTACTGCAAGACTTTTCAGAGCCTTTAAAATTTTCAGCTGTGTTACGAACTCCCAAGAGGGGAGGTGGTATGCTGTGTTCCCCAATATACTTATTGACAGGAATTCTCCCCATGCTTCCCCACCTCACTTTTTGTTCCTGGAGATTTCCTATGACAAGTACTTCACACTTCACCCTTTCATAAGTCTGGGACAGGGAAAGACTGAAGCCATGGCACAGAATTCTATTTCCCACTGTAGACTTTTTCTTTGGTTCCTCAAAATGTGTCTGACATACATACACTTCTGAGATCACTTGAGAGCGAAATGGGTATTTTCTATTTAAAGCCAAATGTACAAAAGCAAGTAATTTTCTTAAAACTTGGAAATTTTTATCCCACCCTCTCAACCATCCCGATGAATCAACAAACTAGTTCGCGAAAGTTGCCACTATTTTATATACTTTTTTAAAATCAATGCTCAGTCATAATCAAATTAGAAAATGAATCACATTGCCGGATCTCTGTCTAGCCGCCTAGGCTGGAAGCTATTTGTCATTAGGTTCTCAGTAGCCCCCTCTCTGCTGCCCGGCTGGGACCTGGGCCTCCCGGGCCATCCGATCAAAGAAGTTGTTGGCAAGTGTTCTCACGTCATCTGTCCCGGAGGCCCTGGAGATCTTCTGGAATTCCTCGAAGGTTGCGTCTTTCTCTCGCAAGATCTGTTCCATCCTCTGCTCCTGTCTCCGAATGGCTTCCTTGATGCCCTCGATGTGGCACCTTTCCTCCTTCTCGGCTTTCAGCTTCAGGATGTGATGATTCTTCTCCCGTAGGATGTTGAGCTCCCGAATGTGGTGCGCCTTGTCCCTGACGTTCTTGTGGGCCTGACTCTGGGTCTGCAGGGTCTTCTGGTCCGCCAGCTCCTCCAGCAGCGACTTGTGCTCTTTTCTCTGCTTCTGGGACTCTTCCGCCCACCTCTTCACCTGCTGGAATCGCTCCTCCTCCTTCTGGACTTTGTCCTTCAGCTCTCTGTGGGGCTCCTTCGTGTGGCCCTCGGGCATCTCTTGGGACCATTGGGAGCTCTGTTCCAGGGACAGCTTCCTGAGGAGCTCTTCAGCCTTGGCCTGGCAGTCCATGAGGACCTTCCTGGCCTGGTAATTGACTAGAGAGCTGAGACTGGTCTCCTGGATCTTTTTCTGACCCTTGGTGGGGTGAACGTGCTTCTTTAGACAGGCCTGCGCCAGCCTCTTCTGCAGCTGCAGGCTGTTCCGCGCCTGCAGGTCCCGCAGCATCCTCTCTGGCAGGCGTTGCACCTGGCACTGCTTCTCCGGCTCCGTCTCAGGTTCGGAGGGGGCCCCCTCCAGCTTCTCCTGGCGCTGCTTCTCCTGGTCCTCCAGCGGCGCCTTCCACCCGCTGCTCTCCTGCTGTATCATGTTAGTGGCTCGTCTGTCCCGCCGCCGGACTCGCAGCTCCCGGTTCAGACGAGCCTTGCGCTGCTCCTTGTCCTGCTGCCACTGCTCTTGGCTTTGCTGCAGCAGCAGCTTGCGCTCCCTCTCCAGGGTCAACTGGACCTTCTGGTCTGAGCGCTTCAGCTCCTCCCAGGCTAGTGCCGCCTGCTGCTGCAGCTCCCGCATCCTCTGGGCCTTTTTGAGCCGGCTCAGCACCAGGGCCACGATCTTCTGGTCCCTGGAGGACACTACTGCCTCTTCCAACTTGTTCTTGAGGACCTGGGTGTGCTGCTTCTGCATCTCCTTGCTGGAAACTAGGGACTGGGAAAGCTGGCTGGTTAACGACTCCACCGGATCATTGCTGTGTCTTTTCTGGATGTGCATGCAACCTGACTGCGTCCCGAACTCTCTGGAGGACACAGACGACTTCTCCGTGTGAACTGAGGAAAGGGACCAGGGACGTAGACCCCTGCAGACCGGCACTGCCCACTGGTCTCCGCTCTGCGCCTTTTCTTCCTCAAAGGCTCGGTTCGCGGGGGTGTAAGCTCCCTGCGAGTAAGGAGGGGGCGAATCTCCCCGGGCGGGAGGGTAGTGCTGGCCGTGCTGAGGCTGGGGCTCCAGCTGCCAGGCCGGGCTGTGCCGGCTGCCTCCCTGCTCCTGGGGCTTGGTCCTTGCCTCCCCCCAGGCATCCTCCAGGCGCCGGCTGCGGGGTCGGGGCTTCCTGGCGCGGTCTAGGAATCTCCGGGCCACGTCGGTCAGGCTGCGACTTTCCTGCGGCGAGTCGGAGTACGGGCGCCGGCTGGGCCGAGGGGTGGCTGAGCAGAGCAAGTGAGGCCAGGGCGCGGTGGCCTCGCTCTCCTCGCCTGGCGTCTGGGCCCAGGAGCACAGGCCCGGTTCGGCCCGCGGCCCCGACCCGTCCAGCTGAGCCAAGGATGCGCTCTCCTCGCTGGGCGGCGGAGGCTCCCAGACGGCCGAGTGGGGCCGCGGGGAGAAGCGGCCGAAGTCCTCCATTCTCCTCCCTGCGCGCCCAGCGTCTGAGTCCGGGTCCCGGGTGCCGGGTCCCGGCGGGGGCGCCGCTGAGACCCGCCCCGCCCTCCGATGCCGGGGTCCCGGCCGCCTGTGACGCTCCGGTCACTTCACAATGCTCCCGGCGCCACCCGGCCGCTGCAGCCCTCAGCCCTCGCCCACCCTGGCCTTCCTAGCACCCCGCGCGGCGAGAGGCGGGAAGGCGGCTGGAGGCTGGGAGAGGGCGTATGGTAGAGGGGGCTGTAGAAAGTTCGGGTCACCCTAAAGATGAGTGTGCGTAGTGAATCCCCACTTGTGTTGCAGGCAGGAATTTGAACTCGCATTTGTACATCTTAAAGCAGCAGAATTTTAAAAGAACACAGGTAAAGGCATTCCCCCCAGAATAGAGTGTGGCCTGGAAGTGTGGGGTGGGGAGTCCTTTAGTCAAAGGTCCCTGCCACAGTGCACCTCTGCGGTGTAGGCAGTCGAGGCACATTAATTTACATGCACCATCCTTTTGCCCTTATAACTTGGCAAGCCCAAGGATATTTTTTTAAACTTTTAGAGGACAGAAAACAAAACAAACACACACTAGTTTGTTTCCTCCTAATACAGCAATTACTGCTTTTGTCAAAATAGGAATGTTAGGTGCATATTTCTGAAATAGCATTGGTGGACACCGTGGCAAATCACTTTATTGTTTTCCTTTTTTTTCCAGTTTTATGAGATGACTTTTTCGGGTTGAGGCATTCAGGGCTCATGGGAAGAGCACTGGATTTGGTCATGTAAACTTGAGTTTGACTCTCCTCTGCCACTTTCCACTTGTGTGCTCTTGGTCAAGTTGACAATAACTTTCCTGACCCTCAAATTCTGGAACAGACGACTGGAAGAGGGGCCACGACAATACCACTGTAGGGCTGCCCTAAGGTAGATGAAACTATGCCTCAAGAGCGTAGCACCTTAATACAGTCAATTAATATCACTTTGATGTCCTTCTAGCCTTCGGTTACAAATTGTAAGATTTAATACAGTAAATACATTTAATACCATTGTAAGATTTTTACATATGAACATGTTCCATTCCGATAGTGTATTCCTAAGTCCAGTTTGTTCATAAGTCCAAAAAGGTTAGCCTAGGTACCCAACCAACACAGTCAACTATATAGTACTGTACAGTGATAGGTTTATAATACTTTTCACACAAATAATGCATACAAAACAAACACAAAAAATAAAACATGTTTAATCTTACAGTACAGTACCATGAACAGTACAGTAGTATAGTACAACGGAGAAGGCGATGGCACCCCACTCCAGCACTCTTGCCTGGAAAATCCCATGGATGGAGGAGCCTGGTGGGCTGCAGTCCATGGGGTCGCTAAGAGTCAGACACGAGTGGGCGACTTCACTTTCACTTTTCACTTTCCTGCATTGGAGAAGGAAATGGCCACCCACTCCAGTGTTCTTGCCTGGAGAATCCCAGGGACGGGGGAGTCTGGTGGCCTGCCGTCTATGGGGTTGCACAGAGTCGGACACAACTGAAGTGACTTAGCAGCAGCATAGTACAACAGCTGGCATACAGAGGCTGGTATCAAGTGAACAGGCAAGAAGAGTTACTGACTAGAGGAGGGAGAGGAGGTGGGAGATGAGATGGTAGAGCTGAAGGATCATCAGCAACAGGAGATGGAGGGCAAGCTGCAATTTCACTCATGCCTGACATTGGTGTTCTAAGTTCTGGTTCCTTGCTGGAACCAGATGCACATTCCCATCTTTGAAAGTTCAAAACTTGAAGGTTTGTATGTAGGGGACTTACTATATATGGGTTTACGAAAGTTTCTACAGATTCCTAGCTTACCAAAAGAAGAACAGAATTAATGTCATCCTAAAACAGTTTAGGTAAAGGATAGAGTGCTAGGGAGGGGTGATGTCCAGGCTCCGTTGTATTCATCCTGGACTGTGGATCCTGGCTCAGTCACTTCCTTTCTCTGCGAAGTAATGAGGAAATAGTTCTAGATAATATTCTCCAAATATGGTCAATCCTTAAAGAAGAAAATCAAGCATTTACTCATCCCAGTCCTCTTCACCCACATCTTCTTGAAGCTTCACAGTGACTCCAGCTAGGCAGGGCCAGTAGAACTGATAACATTTCCTTAGGACAAATCTGAGACTTGGCTATTTTAATTGATTACCCCAAAGGTTAGTGGGTCAGTGGTGGAAGTTTTGATTTTAGGTTCACTTGTCTTTCCATGATATCATGCTGCTTCTCAGGAAATGCATTCTGAATTGAGACATGTATTATGGACTGAAAGTTTGTGTTCTTCCTAATTCATACATTGAGGCTCTAAACTCTAGTGGGATGGTATTTGGAGATGGGGCCTTTGGGAGGTGATTAGGTTTAGATGAGGTCATGAAGGTGCGGCCTCCATAATGGGATGAGAGGAAGGGACCAGAACTTCTGATCTCTGCCACGTGAGATCACAGAGAAGGTGGCTGTCGGTAAGTCTGGAAGTGGACCCTCCCCAAGAACTGAATGTGCTCACATCTTGACTGAGCACTTCCCAGACTCCAGAACTGTGAGAAATAAATGTCTGTGGTTTAAGCCATCCAGTCTACGGTGTTTTGTTAGAGCAGCCTGAGCTGACAAAGATGACATGCTCTAAAAATATTATGATCAGATGTATATTCAAGGGTCATGACAGCTATGTCCTTGAAGCCATGTGGTAGCAACCTTGACCAGAGTGTCTGAGGCCTCCCCAGGAGCCCACTCTGCCTGGATAGGAGCTCACGTGCAGTCATTAGCATGTCTATAGCCAAGGACAGGAGGTTGCTTCTACCCTAGATTTCTATTGATGCCACTCATACCATTGTTAGAGAAATTATTTGGTGATTATAATTTTTGCTTGGAGGCAAATATTACATAAAATAAATTTGAAAGGTTTATTCCATAAACTTGAAATGGAATCATTTAAGTGAGGAGACATTTGGGCATGAACTGAGTCGTGCTGATACCTGAGTGTCATCTCTCTCTGAAGAAGCTTCGTAAAACATTTTGCACATCTACCTGTGGTTCTGGCTGGCATCAGGCCACTTCCTGTTACAGAGAAGCGGTGTGTGGGTGAAAATACAGCCACCCAAGACCCAAGAGACCTGCCACCAGCCAGCTTTGCCACCTGCTGATCACCTGTAGTGATCATTTCACTCTCTGTCTGCAGATTCTGGTGGCTTCTTCATTGCTGTAGGAGATGATTTGTAAGATCTCATTCAGTCCCAAAGGCAACTGGAAAGAGGAGTTCAATCTAGTAAATCCTGCAGGCTTCCTTTGGTAAAACAGAAATGAGTTAATCCCTGAAAAATGCTTGGCATGTAGTTGGCAGTGCTTGGCATGTAGTTGCTGCCTTATAAAAATTAGTCACTAGAATGATCATTATCATTATTCCAAGAGCACTAAAACCATAGCAGTGTAGGGCTGCATTTAAAGACATAGTTTGGCAGATGTAAGCTATTATATATGGAATGGATAAACAACAATGTCCTACTGTATAGCACAGGGAACTATATGCAATGCCCTATGATAAACCATAATGGAAAAGACTATTTTAAAAAAGAATGTATATACCTATACAGGTATAACTGAGTCACTTTGCTGTGTAGGAGAAATTAACACAACACTGCAAATCAACTATGCTTTAGTTGAAGGAAGGAGGGAGGGAGGAAGGAAGAGAGAAAAAGAAGAGAAAAACATAGTTTGGAGCAGAGCCAGATCTCCAGTTCAGGACTCATTGGCCTTTTTCTTGCCCTGAAGGTTCTCAGAATTCCTCGTGGAACTGAGACTAGCCCATCCACTTCTGCTGATGATGGAATAGGGACACAGTTTTAACTTCATGATGCCACTAACATTTATTAAAATCTGGTCCAGGATTAGAAAGATAATCAAGGACCCTCACCCACAGTATTTCTAGGAGAAGCTCATCCAGGTTATAATGTGGTAAATTCAACAGGATTCCTAGAGGAGGGAGAGGTTAGTTCTCAAGGGAAGTCCATCCAGGTTGTTCATAAGGAAAGAGTTCATGTAGAACGATGGTGCTAAATTTGGGAAGGCAGCTGGGATCACACCAGACAGAGATGAGCAGGAGGACACGGCCGGCAGAGAATGCTTCGTGGATACAGCATGAGCCTCAGAAATGCCTGGCACATGAGGGTCCTGTGTAGGTTGTGTAGTAGGAACTTGGGGTGTGTGTGCAGTTCAGTGATGGGTGATGACACCAGGAAGGTGGGCTGGACTCAGATTCCATTGAGCCCTGAATGCCAAGCCAGAAAGCATAGGCTCCCCACTGGGCTGCAGGTGTCCAGAAGTGCTCAGGATTCCTTGGAGCTACCGTGGGCCCAGAGGAGGGTGGGGCTAGAGGACTTTAGGGCAGGCTCTGCGGCTTCTGTCCCTGCTTCACCCAGAGGAACTCAGATTTTCTCTCTTTTCTATCCTGGGCTCTTGGTAACAACTCATTGAAAAAGGTTGGGACTTCCTCTGCTTGTTATTATTATTTTTTAAAGGATTGAAATCCACTGTGTAGACAACAGTGAGGAGTCAGAGTAAAAATCTTGAAACCAAAAAAGTGACCCGATTTAGTTTCTATTTTAGAAAGCTCACTCTGGTAGTAGAGTAGAAGATGAATTGAGATGAGGAGTAGGGGCAGGGGAAATCAGAGAAAGGGGGCCAGTTAGGAAGCTGGTCAGTGAGCGGGGCAAGCAGGAGGAAGTGAGTGCAAACCTGGACAATGGCACGGGGACTGGAAGACACAGAGGCAAGGTGCAGTTCAGTGGTCAGGGGACCACGACCTGAAGGTGGATTCCATCTGGAGAAAGAGGGTTTCTAATCCAGGCGCCTGGGCAGATGTGAGTGTTAATGACAAGAGGTCTCAATCTAGGTGACCTTGAGAACAGTAATCTGGGAAATCAGGTGAAAGAAGCTGTAATAAAAGTGAATACCGCACAGAACAGCAAACAAATGTCTGGAAGAGGCTGACAAAACTGGGAAGAGAAATCTTTTCCCCTGAGGGGCCTGGTGATAAGGCACCTGCTTGGCGCACAGCTGCTGGAGGAGGATAGGCACTTTTCACCTGCATCTTTAGCATCTGATTAACACTCCTGGGAAGATGACAAGCTGGGATGCCTTGGTCAGCTCTTCCACTGGGCAATGAAAGAGATGTTTTGTAAATGTTAAACTGCCAAGCATTCCCTTGATACTAAGAACAATTAGCCTTCTTTCCATTTGGCAGAAAAATCCTCACTGTGTTTTACTGGAGGCTTCAGTATTTAGACCTTCTGCCAAATGAAGACCTGGGTCTCTCTTCTGCATTTGTTGAAGACTTGGAAAATACAGCAAAATATGCTCTGGCCCCATAATTTGAATTGATCTATGGAATAGAAATGTGTTTTGGGCCCTTCTTCAGAAGGACTATTAGTGGTAGTGACTTCAGATTTAATCTCTTGGCACAAAGCACCTGGTTCTTGGATGGGCCAAAGGGGAGAAATAAGCTAGAGTTTCTCCATCCAATATCACAGCTGGCAGCCACACTTGGGTATGAGCATTTGAACGTGGGTAGTTCCAATTGTCATGTGCTGTAACTATAAAATACACACTGGTTTTAAAAACTTACTATAGAAAATTTAAATATCTCAATGCTTTTTTTAATATTGATGACTTGTTAAGAGGGTTGGTTTTAAACACAATAGACTAAATAAAATATATTATCAAAGTTAATTTCACATGTTACTTGTTTTAATGTGGCTACTAGTCAATTTAAAATTACATGTATGTAAATATATGGCACCCCACTCCAGTACGCTTGCCTGGAAAATCCCATGGACAGAGGAGCCTGCTGGGCTGCAATCCATGGGGTCGCTAAGAGTCAGACACGACTTCACTTTCACTTTTCATTTTCATGCATTGGAGAAGGAAATGGCAACCCACTCCAGTGTTCTTGCTTGGAGAATCCCAGGGATGGGGGAACCTGGTGGGCTGCCATCTATGGGGTCGCACAGAGTCAGACATGACTGAAGCGACTTAGCAGCAAATATATATCATGTTATATTTCTATTGGATGACAGTGCTCTGGATAATTGAGGCTCCCCAATATTCATGTTGTAAGTGAAAGCTTTCAATATCTAGGTAATTTTTATTTTATGTAAATGTATTGCTTTGAGAAGAAGGGTTTAAGATGGTGGCATAGGAAGACCCTGAACTCACCTCCTCCCGTGGACACAACAAACTGACAGCTACATGTGGATGATCTTTCCCTGAAAAAGACCTGAGCACCAGATAAACAGTGCCTTGACAACAAAAGATAGAGATGCACTGAGACACAGAAGCAGAGACACAGTCTCGTCCAGGACTCTACCCCAGAAACAGTGACCCACAGTTGGGTGCTGTGCTTAGTTGCTCAGTCATGTCCGACTCTTTGCAACCCCATGGACTATGGCCCACGTGGCTCCTGTGTCCATGGGGATTCTCCAAGCAAGAACACTGGAGTAGGTTGCCATATCCTCCTCCAAGGGATCTTCCCAACCCAGGGATCAAGCCCAGGTCTCCTGCACTGAGGGAAGATTCTTTACCATTTGAGCCACTAGGGAAGCCCAAGAATACTGGAACTGGTAGCCTAATCCTTTCCCAGGGGATCTTCCGGACTCAGGAATCAAACCAGGGTCTCCTGCATTGCAGACAGATTATTTACCACCTGAACTACCAGGAAAGCACAGTTGGGATGGATGCCAAAAACACAGAACTTTCCCTCAAGGAGTGGAAGGATTGAGTCCCATGTGGGACACCCTAACCTTTGGGCCCAGCACCGGAAAGATGAGCCCCCCAAATCAGTGAGAATTAAGTCAAGGAGAACCACAGAACTATCTGTTCCCAGAGCAGAGAGCAGAAAACCTTCTCTTAAAGGGCTTCAATGCAGCTGTATTTGCACTGAGATCCAGGGCAAAAGCAGCAGGAAGGCAAAAAATGGCAAAAAGCACCTATATCATAAGGGAGGGAGACTCACTTACTGATTTTACAGTGGCTTCCAGAGAGATGAGGACCTCCAGGACTTTGTCAGGGATGGGCATGCTGGTGGGCACCATTTTTATGATTTCATTCTAACTTGCTGGTGACAGAGCCACCAATTTTGGTGCTCTCCCTCTAGCCTGTTAGCACCAGAAAACACACTCTACCCACTCCACAAGGCAACCCAGCTGGGTGTGCCTTACCCACTCTGCATAGCAGCTGTGCCACAACTGGGATAGACAAATGCACGGTGCCCTGCCTTCCCCATGCAGTGGTCATGCTGCAACCAAGCCAGGTGAGCACCCCAGGCCCCTGACTTTTCCACGCAGCAGCTGAGATCCCCCCGCAGCTGGTGGATGCACACAGCCTACACGAGAGCCACCCCTTGAGCACCTGGCTCTGGTATTCAGGGAAGACTGTGCTTCGGGGCCCCCAAAATCATCTCCTACACAAGAACACTCCTTGAAAACTGGAAGAAGAAGATGTCTTGCTTGATACATACAGACAAACACAGATAGTCAGGCAAGATGAGGAGACAGAGGAATCTGTTCCAAACGAAGGAACAAGACAAATCCCCAGAAAAAGACATTAATGAAATGAAGATAAGCACCTTATCTGATAAATAGTTCGAAGTGATGATCATAAAAATGCTCACCAAATTTGGAAGAAGAATGGATGAACAAAGCAGAACTTCAATAGAGATAGAAAATATAAGAAAGTACCAATCAGAAATTAAAACTGAACTGAAAACTATACTCAAAGGGTTCAACAGCAGACCAGATGAAGTAGAATAATGAATCAGTGAGTCAGAAGACAAAGCAATGAAAATTACCCAGACAGAGCAGCAAAATTAAAAAGAATTTTAGAAAGTGAAGATAAATAATCTCTGGTTCAACATCATGTGGAATAATATTTGCATTATAGTGGTCTCAGAAAGAGAAGACAGGGAGAAAAGCCTGGAGAGATTATTTGAAGAAATAATGGTTGAAAACTTCCTTAATAGAAATAGATATTCTATTTCTTAATAGAAATAGAAATAAATAGATATTCAGGTCCAGGAAACCCAGAGAGTTCCAAGTAAGATAAGCCCAAAGGAAACCATACTGAGACAAATTATAGTTAAAATTGTAAAAATTAAGGGTAAGAGAGAATCTTAAAGGCAGCAAGAAAAAAAATGCTATTATGTAGAAGAGAAACCCCATAAAGCTATTAGTAGATTTTTCAACAGAAACTTTATGGGCCAGAAGAGAGTGGCATGAAATATTCAAGGTGCTGAAAGGAAAAAATTTCCAGCCAATCATTCTCAACCTGACAAGATTATCATTCAGAACTGGAGGAAAGATTGAGTTTTCCAGATAAGCAAAAGCTAAAGGTCTTCATCATCACTAAACTGGCCCCACAAGGAACATTAAGGAGAATTCTGTAAGCTGGAAAACAAAGGCACTAATTAATAGTAAGAAAACATACAAAAGTAAAAATCTCACTGCTGCTGCTAAGTCGCTTCAGTCATGTCCGCCTCTGTGTGACCCCATAGACGGCAGCCCACCAGGCTCCGCCATTCCTGGGATTCTCCAGGCAAGAACACTGGAGTGGGTGGCCATTTCCTTCTCCAATGCATGAACGTGAAAAGTGAAAGTGAAGTCACTCAGTCGTGTCCGACTCCCAGCGACCACATGGACTGCAGCCCACCAGGCTCCTCCGTTCATGGGATTTTCCAGGCAAGAGTACTGGAGTGGGGGTGCCATCGCCTTCTCCGAAATTATCTCACTAAGAAGGTAAATACCCAGGAAAGGTAGCAGATCAACCACTCAAAAGGCAAGTATGAAGGTTGAAAGACAAAAGTAGTAAAATTAACTAAAATTACAATAATTGGTTAAGGGAAGCATAAAATAAAAAGATGTAAAAGGTATGAAAACACGGGGATGTAAAAATGTAAAGCTCTGGAATGTGTTCAAAGTTAAGTTTCTATCAACTTAAAAGAGATTGCTATATACATAGAATGTTATATGTGAACCTCACAGTAACCACAAGGGAAAACTTAAAGCAAATATACAAAAGAAATTCGAAAGGACTCTTGAACAAGAAGGACTGCTTCTAAACTCACTTTACTGTAAAAGGCTAGCACTACCTGATACCAAAACCAGCTAATGTCATCACAAAAAAAGAAAATTACAGGCCAGTATCCGTGATAAATACAGATGGAAAAATCCTCAACAAAATATTAAGAAACCAAATTCAATAATATACTAAAAGGATCATACACCCCATGATCAAGTGGGATTTCTTCCAGAGATACAAGGATGATTCAACATCTGCAACTCAATCAGCAGGATATACCACATTAACAAAATGAAAGATAAAAATCATATGATCATCTCGATACAGAAAAAATATTTAATAAAATTCAATATCTATTTATGACAAAAAAAAAAAAAACCTCTTGACAAAATGGATATAGAGGGAATGTACCTTAATAAAGGACATCTATGATAGACCTGGAGATAACATCATATTCAGTGATTAAAGGCTGAAAGCTATTCCTCTAATTCCTCCTCTATTCCTTGTCAGGAACAAGACAAGGATGTCCACTCTACCAATTTTATTCAATATAGGAACTCCTAGCCATGGCAACTAGGCAAGACAAATAACTAAAAGGCATCCAGATCAGAAAGGAAGAAGTAAAACTGTTATTATTTGCAGATGATATAATGCTATATACAGAAAACACTAAAGACCCTACCAAAAAACCTATTAGAACTAATAAATGAATTCAGCTAAGTTTCAAGATACCAAATCAATATACAGGAGTCTGTGGCATTTCTATCAGAAAGATAAATCAAGAAAAAAAACCCTGTTTACAATTGTATCAGTAAGGATAAAATACCTAGGAAGAAATTTAGCCAAGGAGGTAAAATACCTGTGCACTGCAAATTATGAGACACTTATGAAAGAAATTTAAGAAGACACAAATAAATGGAAAGATATACTGTGTTCATCGACTGGAATAATTAATATTGTTAAAATGTCCATATTACCCAAAGCAGTCTACAGGCTCAATGCAATATCCATCAAAATTCCAGTGGCATAATTCACAGAACTAGAACAAATAATTCTAAAATATGCACAGAGTCAGAAAAGATCCTAAATAGCCAAAACAATCTTGATGAAGAACGAAGCTGGAGGTATCATGATCCCTGATTTCAAACTATGCTACAAAGCTTGATAATCAAAACAGTAGGTGCTGGCACAAAAACAGACATGCTGATGAATGGAACAGAATTGACAGCCCAGAAATAAACCTACACATATAAGAATAATTGACTTAGGACAAAGGTGCAAAGAACATGCAATGGAGAAAGAACAGTCTCTTTGGTAAATAGTGTTGAGAAAACTGGATGGCTGCATGTTAAAGAATGAAGCTAGACCACTATCTTACACCAAACACAAAAATCAACTCAATTTAAAGACTTGAATGTAAGGCCTGGAACAGTAAAATTCTTAGAAGAAACAATAGGCAGTAACCTCACTGTCATCGGTCTTAGCAGTGTTCTGTGGACCTGACTCCAAAGGCAAGAGAAACAAAAGTAAAAATTAGCAAATGGGATGACATCAAATTAAAAAGCTTCTTCACAGTGAAGAAAACCATCATTAAAACAAAAACCAACTTACAGGATGGGAGAAAATATTTGCAAATCATGTATCTGATAAGGAGGTAACATACAAAATCTATAAAGAACTCATAAAATTTAATAATAACAACAAAACAACCCATCTAAAAAATGGGAAGAGGAACTGAATAGCTGCATTTCTAAAGAAGATATACAGATGGCCAACAGGCATAAGAAAAGATGTTCAGCAGTACCAATTATTATGGAGAGGCAAATCAAAACCACAATGAGATATTACCTCATACATGTTAGAATGGTTAGTATCAAAAAGACAAGAAGTAAATGTGTTGGTGGAAATGTAAATTGGTGCAGCCACTATGGAAAACTTTATTGAGATTCTTCAAAAAATGAAGAAGAGAAGTACTATACAATCCAGCAATTCCACTTGAGTGTTTATTCAAAGAAAATGAAAACACTAATTCAAAAACATACATGCACTTCTATGTTCATTGCAGCATTCAGTTCAGTTCAGTTGCTCAGTTGTGTCCGACTCTTTGTGACCCCATGAATCGCAGCACACCAGGCCTCCCTGTCCATCACCATCTCCCGGAGTTCACTCAGACTCACGTCCATCACCTGAGTGATGCCATCCAGCCATCTCATCCTCTGTCGTCCCCTTCTCCTCCTGCCCCCAATCCCTCCCAGCATCAGAGTCTTTTCCAATGAGTCCAGTCTTCTCATGAGGTGGCCAAAGTACTGGAGTTTCAGCTTTAGCATCATTCCTTCCAAAGAAATCCCAGGGCTGATCTCCTTCAGAATGGACTGGTTCGATCTCCTTGCAGTCCAAGGGACTCTCAAGAGTCTTCTCCAGCACCACAGTTCAAAAGCATCAATTCTTCAGTGCTCAGCTTTCTTCACAGTCCAACTCTCACATCCATACATGACCACAGGAAAAACCATAGTCTTGACTAGACGGACCTTTGTTGGCAAACTAATGTCTCTACTTTTCAATATGGTATCTAGGTTGGTCATAACTTTTCTTCCAAGGAGTAAGCGTCTTTTAATTTCATGGCTGCAGTCACCGTCTGCAGTGATTTTGGAGCCCCCCAAAATAAAGTCTGATACTGTTTCCACTGTTTCCCCATCTATTTCCCATGAAGTGGTGGGACCAGATGCCATGATCTTCATTTTCTGAATGTTGAGCTTTAAGCAAACTTTTTCACATTCAGTTCAGTTATTAAGATGTAAAAGCAACCTAAGTGTCCATCCATGAATGAATGGATAAAGAAGATGTGGCATGCATACCCAATGGACTCAGGCATGAAAAGGAATGAAATCTTGCCATTTGTGACAGTATGGATAAACCATGACAGTGTTATACTAAGTGAAATAAGTCAGAGGAAAAAGACAAATACCATATGGTCTTGCATGCTAGGAAGTCGCATCAGTCATGCTTGACTCTTTGTGACCCTATGAACTATTCATGGGATTAATAGTTCATGGGATTATTATTCATGGGATAATGAATAATATCCCATGTCTCCTCTATTCATGGGATTCCCCAGGCAAGAATCCTGGAGTGTGTTGCCATTTCCTTCTCCAGCCATATGATTTTACTCATATATGTTCAGATCAGATCAGATCAGTCGCTCAGTCGTGTCCGACTCTTTGTGACCCCATGAATCGCAGCACACCAGGCCTCCCTGTCCATCACCAACTTCCAGAGTTCACTCAGACTCACGTCCATTGACTGAGTGATGCCATCCAGCCATCTCATCCTCTGTCGTCCCCTTCTCCTCCTGCCCCCAATCCCTCCCAGCATCAGAGTCTTTTCCAATGAGTCAACTCTTCGAATGAGGTGGCCAAAGTACTGGAGTTTCAGCTTTAGCATCATTCCTTCCAAAGAAATCCCAGGGCTGATCTCCTTCAGAATGGACTGGTTGGATCTCCTTGCAGTCCAACGGACTCTCAAGAGTCTTCTCCAGCACCACAGTTCAAAAGCATCAATTCTTCGGTGCTCAGCTTTCTTCACAGTCCAACTCTCACATCCATACATGACCACAGGAAAAACCATAGCCTTGACTAGATGAACCTTTGTTGGCAAAGTAATGTCTGTGCTTTTGAATATGCTGTCTAGGTTGGTCATAACTTTCCTTCCAAGGAGTAAGCGTCTTTTAATTTCATGGCTGCAGTCACCATCTGCAGTGATTTTGGAGCCCAGAAAAATAAAGTCTGACACTGTTTCCATTGTTTCCCCATCTATTTCCCATGAAGTGATGGGACCGGATGCCATGATCTTTGTTTTCTGAGTGTTGGGCTTTAAGCCAACTTTTTCACTCTCCACTTTCACTTTCATTAAGAGGCTTTTTAGTTCCTCTTCACTTTCTACCATAAGAGTGGTGTCATCTGCATATCTGAGGTTATTGATATTTCTCCCAGCAATCTTGATTGCAGCTTGTGTTTCTTCCAGTCCTGTGTTTCTCATGATGTAGTCTGCATATAAGTTCAATAAACAGGGTGACAATATACAGCCTTGACGTACTCCTTTTCCTATTTGGAACCATTCTGTTGTTCCATGTCCAGTTCTAACTGTTGCTTCCTGACCTGCATACAAATTTTTCAAGAAGCAGATCAGGTGGTCTTGTATTCCCATCTCTTGAAGAATTTTCCAGTTTATTGTGATCCACACAGTCAAAGCCTTTGGCATAGTCAATAAAGCAGAAATAGATGTTTTTCTGGAACTCTCTTGCTTTTTCCATGATCCAGCGGATGTTGGCAATTTGATCTCTGGTTCCTCTGCCTTTTCTAAAACCAGCTTGAACATCAGGAAGTTCACGGTTCACGTATTGCTGAAGCCTGTTAGTAGAACCTAAAACAAAACCAAATGAAACAAATGAACAAATTCATAGATACAGAGAGAACAGATCAGTGGTTACCAGAGGGGAAGGGGGTTGGCAAGTGGGCGAAGGGGTGAAGAGGGTCAATTTTATGGTGTCAAAGGTAGTGTATACAGATGTTGAACTATGATGTTGTACACTTGACACTAGATAATTAAAAAATATTGCGTAGAAATTAACATTTCTAAGAAGATAATATTTTGGGTCAAAAAGTTTTTTTCTCAATGGCTGGATGATAGGGTAAATTATTACATTTCAGAATTTAGCTTTGCAGTACAATTTCACAGGAATTCAGCTCTTTTATGCCCCACCCCTCCTTTTTCCTTACTACACAGGATGCCCCAAAGCAACAATATCTGAGAACACAGAATAGGCCATATTCTACATGTGCCTATGAGATATGGATGCATTAAAAATACCAGACCTACAAAACAGTGAAAAAAAATTTACACGAACACCCAGGGCAGTGAATGGAAAACTTATGTCAATGCAGTTCTAGGAATGAAAATTGTAGTTTATAAACTTCCTTTTAAAAAACAAAGGAAGAAAATGGAACTATGAATGTTAAGTTCCCGTGGAAACAATCATTTACCCTCAATGCAAATATTCCATGTGTATGCGAGTAGATATGTGTAGAAACTAGGGCTGACCCACATTAAGTTGGAGACTTGGAGTGTTGTTCTAAGTGCTTTATGTGTAACCTCTGCCACAAAAATGTGAAGTTTTGGGAGGCTGAGGGTGCCTTCCCTGCTGATAACATCAGCAAAGAAGTGAATGCACAAATATTACAATACATGCAGAGTCAACACTCACAGCAACCGTCCGTCACCAGACTTGTATTGTAGACCTATCTCCCCTCACTTAGACTTTTCAGAAAAACAAATTTCCTCTGAAGCAAAAAATGCAGGCTCAGTTTTAGTAAAACAGAGGAAGATAAAACAGAACTTACAAAGAAACCACACATTTTTTAAAGTTTCAACAAAGCATGCTTTAAAATATTTTTAATACAATATGTCGAGGATGAAGAAGAGACTCCAAATTGGGTAAGTTACTAAAGCACAACTATTTTTCCCAAATTTCCACTGGGAAAGCCTCTTGCTATGTTTAACTTTACAAACTATTTGTAATAAAATTTCAAAGATACATACATTATGGTGAGGTTATGTGTTCCTGTATCACTGATGAGTGGTAAAGTAACTGCATTCCATTATCACACTGAAAATGAACTCCGTTTCAGTTCTCAGAGTACTTATTTTGAGTCCTTCCTCCTTCATAAAAACTGATTAATTGCCATCTCCTGCTTTTAACTGTATTAAGGTTACAAATGTGAAAAACATCAAAATTCTAAGATGAAGCAAATCTAGAATAATAATACTATTTGTGCATTCACTTCCTTGCTGATGTTATCAGCAGGGAAGGCACCCTCAGTCCCCTAAAATTCCAGCCGCCACATCCAGCAGGCTGTTCCTCCTGTGGATATCATATGGTATTCTTTTCATTTAATGCCATCCCCACCAGGGCTGGAGTAAAAACTCGGCAACCACAGGTGGCTTTGTCTGTGTGCTCAGCAAACTTCTGTCTGCAGGAACCTTACAAAGGTGCCTTTGTCTGCCTGCCTGGTTCTCTGCGTGGCCCCAGTCCAGGGCAAAGTTATGAACCGTTCTCCCTTCTGCATGGAATGATTCTCCTTCTTCAAGTCTCAGTTCAAAGGAAGCCTTCCCTAACCACCCTGACCAGATGAAACCTCTACTATGCCCTCTCACAGCCCCTAGAGCACCAGACCCTCTTCTTGGTGGTATGTGTCCATTGCAGGGCTATGCTTGTCAGCTCTGTGATTAACAAATACCTCCACCAGAAAGTTCCATGAGAGAACAGGCTTGCCTGCTTTTGTCACTCTTCATTAATGTTTCTCCAGTGCCTGGCACGGTGCCTGGCAGGTGTGAGCACTTAACAGATATTTGTTGAATGAATGAAATAAATGGTTGACTGCATCGAAAGTTCAGTGTCTAACCACAGCTGAGCCCCCAAGGGTGAGTATCCATCTTTTTCTTTGTGTATATGCAACTCTTGCAGTGGAGATTTTCAATCTTCCTTACTTGGCTCAATGCCGAAACTCGGCCCACTCACCCTTTGTTCCTGTTCTCAGCCCTTTCAGTTTAGACAATATCAAGGGTTATCCAAGTGTACTTCTTCAACTTCTCCTTCCTCTGGACCTTCACCCATTTTCTTCTTCCATTTTGTTGTTGTTGTTGTTGTTGTTGTTAACAATATTGTGATGTGGACCACCTTTAAAGTCTTCACTGAATTCATTACAATGTTGCTTCTGTTCTACATCCTGGCTATTTTGGCCACAAGGCACCTGTGATCCCAGCTCCCTGACCAGGGAGCTGATTGAAATCAAATTCCCCACAGTGGAAGGCGAAGTCGCAACCACGGGACCACTCGGGAAGTTCCTCTTCTTCCTTTCTGACTCAGAGCAGAAACTGTCCCCGTGGCTTACCAGAGCCAACTCCCCATACTCTGATCCTGCCCGCCCATTCTCCCCGAGGTCACTGCTCCGTCTTGCGTCCCCTATTTCGACTCTTCTCCCTTTCTCCAACTCCTTCCTCTCACCTTACAGCTGTGCTCAGGTAACTCCCATCTCCTAAAACATTGGCCCTTGGTCGTTTAGCTCTACAACATCACTATCCAGTTGACCTTTCTGCAGTGGGGGAAATGCTGTATATCTCTGCTCTCCCACATGGAGGATACTACCACATGTGGCTAGTGAGACTTGAAATATGGCTAGTGTGACTGAGATGTGAAATTGTAATTTTATTTAGTTTTAATTAAATTTAACATTAAAATAGGTACATGTGGCTAGTAGACTCCATATTGGACCCTGTAGCTCTAAACTATAAGTTCCAAAATCATATTGTTTAGGTTAAAGTAAATTATAGATGTACAGCCTCTTACCAATATGGCCTTTGGAAAAGCTGCTTATTAATAAGGTCTTTAAGTACAAAACTTTTTCACCTAAAATTATGATAATGGTTGTTATGAATGATATTACACTTTAGCACTAAGGGTATATACTCAAAATGTATTTGTTGTGTCATCACCATCATCTTCGTTGTTATTCAGTCCTATTGAGATTGCTTTTTCAAGCTCCAGTTCAGATGCTTTAATGACCAACAAAATCAGTTTAGTGGATCTTGACTAGCAGATTTTTTAAAAAGAAATAGACTAGACAAAAATAAGACATGTAAGTGCCTTTCCCTGGTGGCTCAGATGGTAAAGAATCTGCTTGCAATGCAGGAGACCTGAGTTTGATCCCTGGGTCGGGAAGATCCCCTGGAGAAGGCAATGGCTACCCACTCCAGTATTCTTGCCTGGAGAATTCCATGGACAGTCCATGGGGTCGCAAAGAGTCAGACACAATCGAGTGACTAACACTTTTCACTTTCATGCAGTAGCAGTAGATATTAATTCATGAAACATTTGATTGTTATAAAGTGCATTGTGTACCAGATGGTGAAGTAAAATGTATTTCTTAACATAAGTTGCATAAAAAGAGTTGTGATTGTCTGGAAGTGCAGCTTCCAAGTTGAGATGGTCAAGACTGATCGCCCAGAAGCCTGATCCAGTGGTCTCTTCTCAACCTCATCTTGATTTCTTGGTCCTATTTGGCACCAAAGTCCACCTTCTGTTTGACTTTCTTTCCTCTGTTTACCTTTTCTCTTTCCCATCCAGTATTTCTTTGAAGGCAACTCACATCAAAATAACTCCAGGAGGGTAGGGACCTATGGTTGTTGGTCTCCAAGTTGCCTACCTCGTCCCTTTCCATGATTTTGTCTCTTGTCACCCTGTGAACTCTCCTCTCACAGTAAATAGGATTCACCTGTGTAAACAATAGGATTTTGCAGAAATGACAAATGTGACTTCTGAGACTGGCTCGTAAAAGATGTTGTGGTCTCTACCTTGGTCTCTTGGATCACCTGCTCTGGGGGAAGCCAGCTGCCACCTGATGAGGACACTCATCTTGGAAACAGATCCTCCAGTCCCAGGTATGTCTTCAAACACCTGAAATCTGGCTTACAACTTGACTACAACCTTGCGAAAGCCCTGGAGCCACCCATCTGAGTTGCTCACAGATTCTTGATTCCCAGAAACCAAGAGATCAAAAACGTTGCTGTGTTAAGATGTGGAATTTTTGAGTAATCTGTTATGCATCAATAGATAATGAAGGGGGGGTGTTGTGTTCTCTTTAGACTGCATGGCTCTACCCCAGACATACAGAGTTTGGTTTTCTGGGGAGGGACCTAGGAATCTGCATGAATGTCTCTGGGTGATTCTTTGACCCTCTATAGTTTGGGAACCATTGCTTTTTTTTTTCACTGACTGCCCTCCTTCTTTCTTCCCTCCCTCCATTCCTTCTTCCTCCTACAGTACCTTTCCCAAAAGCTCTGTCCAGGGTGTCTTTTCTTTTTATTGTGCGCTCCCTGGGTTAGGTACATCTATTCTGTGACTTGAACATACAGCCTTGGACCCACTTCTTCCAGTCCAAGCCCTCTTCGAAACCCCTAAGCTGGGCTACTCTGGTGTCTCAGTGGTAAAGAATCCTCCTGCCAATGCAGGAGATGTGGATTTGGTCCCTGATCTGACAAGATCCCACATGCCACAGAACAGCTAAGCCTGTGCACCACAGCTATTGAGCCCGTGCTCTAGAGCCCGGGAGCCGCAACTACTGAAGCTCAGATGCCCTAGAGCCCGTGCCCCACCACAAGAGAAGCCACAGCAATAAGCCCTCACACCACAGCTAGAGAGTAGCCCCCACTTGCCTCAACAAGGGAACAGCCTGTGCAGCAACAAAGACCCAGGACAGCCAAAAATAAACAACAAAAATAATCTTTACAAAAGCTCCTTAGCCCTATTTTCCAACTGCCTGCCTGATATCTCCATGTGGATCACTATTTCTCTTCATCAAATCAAACTCAGTATGTCCAACATGGAACTCATTGCCATCTTCACAAAACCTTTGCATTTATGTTCCCTATTTTTGATAGCAATTTATAGCTTAGTCTCCTAGGCTCTGAATTCTGATAGTATCCTGTGTCCTCTTTTTTCTTGCCCTCAACACATCCTGGTCCCTAAAATCTGACAGTCCTCCTCTTCAGAGCCTCCCATGCTGACTGCCACCACTCTGGTTCACACCTCATTACAGCGGCCCCGTTGTTTTCTCACTCTATTCTTTCTCCACAACTTCTTCCATTCCAAGCTTTGATCCTTTGATGACTCTCATTTTCTTCTGAATAAAGTTTAAACTCCTTGGAATGGCATGTAAAGTCCTTAACAGTGTGGCCCTAATGCGATGTTCTAGATCTCCTAATTTACCTCTAAACACACATACTCTCTAGGAACAAGGGATTATCCATAATTTCCCAAACACACCTCAAAGTGGTCTATATCTTTTCTTATATGATTATGACCCCTATAGAATTAAAAGTTTCCCTTGAGAATAAAAAAAACACATACTATAAATCACCTTGCAAAATGTACTTGTGATGTAGTCTGCAACGGTAGATGTGATATAGTCTGCAATGGTAGATATAGTCCACTCTTTTAAGGCAGTCCCCAAACCAGATTAGGAGAAGGTAGGGGGAGAGTGTAGGTGCAAACCTCAGTGAGTTCTTTTGTTCCCTTTAGATAACAGACATGAAAAAGGAATTTTCAGCTTCCTGTGGGGCTTCACCAGCTTTAGCTACATTGGTTGTACTTCTGTGAAAATATGTGCTCACTGTTCATTTATTGAGCTGTACACATTATTAACCCTGTCCTAGGCATCGTGGTGGTGGATATCAAGATTAAGACTTGGTTCCTGCTCTTTGTCAACTCTGGTAGAGAGAGTAGCAGTTGCCAGAAAAAAAGATACTAAAAGACACTAAAGATACTAAAATCAGGGGGACTTCACTGGTAAAGAAAATCACCTCTAGGTTGGAAGAGTGGGGAGCAGGGATAAATAACTGCCTACCTCCCTCACCTTCAATGTAAACTCCAGGAGGGCAGGCATCTTTGTTTTGTTCAAGTCTGTATTTCCAGTAGCTAGAGCAGAAACCTACACAGAGTAGGACCCAAGATATATTTGTTGAATGAAGGGGTAACTGAATAAAAAAAATTTATGTAGAAAAAGTATAGGTTTAGATTTATAACTGTGAGCCCCTTAAAGGCTGAAATGATAATTTGCATTTTTTATGGATTTGCATTGTGTTGAGCATGTCTTAAGTGCTCAATAAGGGCTGGATGAATGTTGAATAAGTGATTCCATAGTGAGGCTTGTTTTCTCCCACCCCTTTCCTGGTGTCATGAAGTGTTAGCCTTCCTGAAGAAAATGTTCATGCTGACAGTGGTTTTGAAGGTAAGTGTCTTTAAGAAACCAAGATAAAAGACAAGGTTATAGAAGAGGAGGCAAGATAAAAAGGTCAGGAAAATAACATTCTTAATGTAATTAACTGCTGAAAGTGTTCCTGAAAGCATTGGTTTGCCTTTGCCTAATAGTCCACTACAATGGAAAATTTGACTATATGTGGTGACACTGTTAAACCATCTCATTAGCAACACTTGTTTGATTTAATCCAAGAACCAAATATTGCTATGTAGAGGTCAAAGCTTAAAGTTATTGAAGATTTATCCTACTCAGAATTAAATAAAAAAGCCAAAGGCCCAGATAATATTTCTGCTACTGTTCTTCCCCACCCCACCCCCTGCAAATGATCTACATTTTACTAACTAAAATTATATTCAAAGAATCAGATATTTATGCCTGACTCTTAAGTGGCAGTTATGTCTTTTCATATTGAAATTGCTTAAGGCTTGTTTTAATGAGAAGCCCACTGGGTCCAGAATTAATTGCTGAGGAAGAATCAAAAGCAAGAGAACATGATGGTCTTTGCCCTGAAGCAGCTTACCAGGAAAGCAGGTGAAACACTTATTAAGAAAACAAGGTGAGGGAAGAAATATGTGAGTTCAGATTAGTTTACAGACTTTTGACAGAGCTTGCTAGTGGACTGTTGAAATCTTAACTTACCTTCTCAAGAAACATCTGTCCCTGGGACTACATTTCCCAGCTCCCTTTGCACTTTCGTGAAATCATGTGACTAGTTGGCCATGTGACCTCATTCTGGCCAATGGAATATTGGCAGGAAAGATGTGGACCACTTTCAGGCCTGAACCCTATGCCTTCCCCTCCTTCCCCTATGGGCTGATATAAATAAAACAAACAAAAAAAAAAAATTTTTTTTTTTTAAATTGTACTATCTTGGCCTGATTTTGAAGCCCTGAATAGAGCTGATCTAGAATCGCCTTCTTAGGCAGCCAATTAACTCCATATTCCAAATCACTTCACTTGTTGGGCCCTGACACTCTGGGACCACCAAACATACACCCTTATTGCCCCAGAATCAGGTACCAGACAACCAGGGATGACCCTGATGCCCAGAGCCTTCCCACCCCACCAAATTATTCAAATCAGCCAATCTACAGGGAGTCCATAAAAACTAGCTAACTCACTTCCCACAGCATCCCCCACTCCTGCCCCCACAACTTACCATACATCAGTTGCCCCATAGAACCCAGTTTGTTGTTAACTCTGTCCCTGGATACAACCCCCTGTGTGGCCCTGCTTAACAACCTTCTCTCATCAAGAGATCTAAGTAACAGAGAACTCTACCTTTTATATGGCCAAGTGACACTGTGCTGGGTCTCACCATTTTTAAATCATGAAACAGCTAAACTGGCAGTGATCAGAGTCTCTTGGAAACTATATTGAAGATGACAAAGTTACCTTCTGCCTGGTCCTGAGTGGTTTTCTGTAACTCTCCCATTTTTACCTCACTGTCAGCACCCTAAACTAGTCTATGAAGAGAAAGGAACTTCTATTATGTTGGAGCCATTCCTTTTTTTGGCTAATTGGTTGTGGCAGTTTATCCTACTATGATTATTATAGGAAACCAATCAATCCATTGCTAGGGATATAGTGTGGAATAAGGAATTGTCCAGAGAGATAGGGGAAGCCACTATCTTAATAATCTTTATGAGGAGAGGAGCTCAGAGTTGCTCTATTTAAAAATGTCAGACTAGTGTAGCAGTTAACCTTTACTGGACATCCTTTCACTCCTGCCTAAGAAAAAGCTTCAGTCAAAGGATGCCCTATGTAGACAAATCTCCATTATCTCTAGTTTCAAAACATACCATCAATGCATAGTATTCTCAAAGTTGACTTCATGTCCTTAAGCCCCAGGTTCATTCTACCTTCTCCCCTTCTGTGTTTTATCTTTTACCCTCCTATCTTTTCTTTTGCATTGCAAATTAATTTTTAATTACCTAAGCATTACACAATAGTCTTCTAACCAAAATTATATGCAAATAAATAATGAAAATATGAATTATAGAAACAAAATTATTCTTTGATCACTCCCCCAACAATTCCATTTGCTCTCACCACTGTCTTCTGTGCATCATTTCAGACATTTTCTCTTTTTATTTACATTCAGATCAGATCAGTCGCTCAGTCGTGTCCGACTCTTTGTGACCCCATGAATCGCAGCACACCAGGCCTCCCTGTCCATCACCAACTCCCGGAGTTCACTCAGACTCACGTCCATCGACTCAGTGATACCATCCAGCCATCTTATCCTCTGTCATCCCCTTCTCCTCCTGCCCCCAATCCCTCCCGGCATCAGGGTCTTTTCCAATGAATCAACTCTTCGCATGAGGTGGCCAAAGTACTGGAGTTTCAGCTTTAGCATCATTCCTTCCAAAGAAATCCCAGGGCTGATCTCCTTCAGAATGGACTGGTTGGATCTCCTTGCAGTCCAAGGGACTCTCAAGAGTCTTCTCCAACACCACAGTTCAAAAGCATCAATTCTTCGGTGCTCAGCCTTCTTCACAGTCCAACTCTCACATCCATACATGACCACTGGAAAAACCATAGCCTTGACTAGACGAACCTTTGTTGGCAAAGTAATGTCTGTGCTTTTGAATATGCTGTCTAGGTTGGTCATAACTTTTCTTCCAAGGAGTAAGCGTCTTTTAATTTCATGGCTGCAGTTGATAGAAAATCTATGGTACTGTTTTTCTATAAATTATCTTCTACTGTCCATTTTGTCCCACAATTTGCTTCTTTCACCCAAAATGCTTCATAGAGCTCTCCATGGTCCTATATGGAGATCTAGTTTAAATCTAATGGCTACATACTGTTCCTCAGTGTGACTGTACCACAATTTATTTATCCATTCCTTTATTCGAGGCGTTTCCAATTTTCCATCATTAATATCTGCATTAAACATCCTTGGAGATGCTTGCCTTAGTACTGACTATGTCCTGGGTGCTCTTCAGGTACTTTCTAGTTGTGATTCCGTGTAAGTCTCTCAGCAGTTGTATGAGGTAAGTACTGACATCATCTTTGCTTAGTGGGTGAAGTGTTTGAGGTGAACTTGCTGAAGCTTCTTTAGGGAATAATAGTGAGTGGTGCATTTGCACAGCCATTTACCTCCTCTAAGCGTAGCATGTTTTAAGGGCATCCAGGCTTCATTTTAATCAGGTATGGTAAGACATGCAGACATGGAAATGACTGTCAGGAAAGAAGTTTTGTTTTTATTGCTCACAATTCCCTAGAAAGAGGGCCACTTGGGGAAGCACCAGGGCCAATCAGGAGGCAGAGGAAGTGAGGGGAACAGTGGGGAATGTGTGGTTTTCAAGAGAAGGAACAGGTGAGTGGGTAAACAAGTTTATAACAGGCTAGTTTTAATAATTTCAGTATGCTTTGAGCCATAGGGGCTGGTACCTGGCCCTGGAGTGATTATGGCTGGTGGATAGGGACTCTAAGTGTGAGAGCCCATAAAGGAGGGATGTGCGGGTTGGGCTCTAGTTTACTTTCTCCAGGAATTGGTAATACTTTGCAAAGTAGCTAAGTTTAATCCTAGAGAAGGGAAGATTCAAGGGGACATAAAGCCATCTCCAAATGGATAAAGCACTGTCTTAAGGAAGAGGAGCTCCATTTTGCCGTGTGGAACCAGGTGGGAGAGCTAGAACCAGTGTGTAAAAGTGTCAGGCAGGTTGGTTTCAGTTCAATACAAACAGGGATTTTCTAAGAGAGCTGTTGGCAAATATAACAGGTTTCCTCAAGCATTCCATGAGGCTAGGGGACCACTTAGTAGAAATGTCAGGGAGAGGACTCAAGCATAGGTCCTGTGATTGTACCAGATACACTTGGATGTTTCTTTCAATCCTGATTTTCTGTGTACAAAACGATTGTACTTACCAGCTGGAGAACAGATCTCAATAGTGCTTGGACATATCTCTTATGATTGTAAAGACATGCCCTTGGTCAATGAATGTGTTTGAGCTTTGTTGATTTGATGGCTTATTAGAAAGCTTTAAAAAATTTACTGAGAAAAACAAATATTCAGACTCTAGAGGTCAGCCATAGGACCTTGGAAGCATTGGGTACACAACTAAGATTCTGGAGCCCCAAAGCACAAGCTTTAGCAGAAACCAACTTGTGCTCGTGAAAATCTTATTCTGTGCAAAGTGGCTATCTCAGTTTTACAAAAAAAAAAAAAAAAAAAAAACAACCACACACAACAACACACACCAAACTTTGATTTATCTACTACTAAAAGTTAATCTATCCTGAAAGAATTTGTTAAAATGACTCCCAGTAAGAGTCGACAGAGTGAAAGCTGTAATTTCCCAACTATCAACAGTATGTGGGATTTGGGGAAAGCCGATAGAAGCAAAGGATGAAATTTGGTGGAGGTATAGAAGGGGACGACAGAGGATGAGATGGCTGGATGGCATCACTGACTCGATGGACGTGAGTCTGAGTGAACTCCGGGAGTTGGTGATGGACAGGGAGGCCTGGCGTGCTGCGATTCATGGGGTCGCAAAGAGTCGGACACGACTGAGCGACTGATCTGATCTGATTGATCCGAAACATGGTTTTCCTATCCACAAATTGCTACAGAATAATGGGGTGCCGCTGGTACTAAAGTGCTGCCTTCCGGCACCATCTCATTAGCTCACATCCCTTAACTACCGTGGCTGGAACGTTGGCCTTGGAGCCAGGCAGGCTGAGAAAGACCAGTCTCACGCAGGGACAGCGAGCGGTCAGAACCAGTGGGGAGTGAGTCGCCCCCAGCTGAGGGGTGGGCTCGGACACCGAAACCCGCATCGAGACAGCACAGACGAGGCGAACTCTCCCCACCGCGGGCTGGGAGGGCAAACATCCTCGACCCCCTTGGGTTCCGACCCACGGCCCCCGAAGTCTCCCATCTCCCCCCACTCCTCCGTACTCAATCTTCAGCGCGCCCGGCGGAGGTTCCGAGGGGCCAGCGAATCTCCAAGACAGGCTAAGAGTCCTCGTGCGCAAAGCCTGCGGCTCGCAAAAGGGCAAATAACAAGGGAACCAAAGAGAGAGAAGAGTGTCAACCGGGCTCCAAGCGGACACGCAGAGCCTTGGTGGGACGGGGTTGGGGGTGGTGGCGGGAGAGGTAGGGAGAGCTAAACGCTGGAAAAGAAGAGACTTTGGCAACCGGCCACCTCCCCTCCCTGCCCACGTGAACCGGGTCAGTGGTCAGGGTCCTGGGGTGGGGACCGGCCGGGCTGCTCACTCTTGTCCCACGGATCGGAGCCACCACCCCGGCAGTAGCCTAAAGCGGGGAGCTCTCCCGCGCCGTGCGGCGCTCTGGGGGCACGGGAGGACGCGCGGAGGCCGCGGCGGCCACCCGGGCTCGCGCGCAACCCAGGCGGGGACCGCTGTGGTCCTGCGCCAGCGAAGGGGCGACCCGGCCTTAGGCGTGTGGGAACCGTTCGCCAGGCGCCTGGCGTCCCGACAGGTGCAGGCGCGCGGGCTTCCCATTGGTCGCGGCAGCGGCGACGGCGGGCCCCTTTCCCCTCCCCGCGCTCTCGAGGCCCCTTCCCCAGCCGCGGCGCCGGCTGGGTCTGCGAGGCGCGTGCCCGCGTGCGTGTCCCGGCTGCGCGCCTCCGCCCCGCCCCCGCCACCTCCCTCTTTCCGCGCCGCCGCCGCCGCGCGCTCGCGAGCTCAGGTAGCGGGCGCGCGGGCGCCTCCTCGGGGGCGCGCGGCCGGGCTGCCATCCTCCCGCCCCCCCCTCCCCCCCGCCCCCAACCCCCGCACCCGTCCGCTCCGGGAGCCAAGGGAGGGAGAGCGCGGGCGGGGGGAGCTGGAGCCCGGCGCCGCCGCCGCCGCCGCCGCCGAGGCTTCCGTCTCGCTCGCTCGCGCAGCGGCGGCAGCAGAGGTCGCGCACAGATGCGGGTTAGACTGGCGGGGGGAGGAGGCGGAGGAGGGAAGGAAGCTGCATGCATGAGACCCACAGGTAAGATCGAGAGCCCTGGAAGGGGCTTCCCATCCCGGGGAGGCGCGCGCAGGCCGTGGAGGGGGAGTTGGTGCCTGGTTCCGCTCCCCGAGGAAGGATTTTTTTTTTTTTTTTCTGACAGCGCAGAGAAATCTCACTGGGGACTGGGCAATAGGACCCATCCGGATCCTGGGGAAAACCAGAGAAGTAGCTGGGGGGATCCGGTGGCCACATCGTGAGATCCCTAAGAGTGATATGTATAGGCCCAGGGAAAAGTGTTTTTTCAGCCTCGAGAGGCTGAAAGGCTTTAGACTTTCCCGTCGCGGCTACAGCTGCTGAATCCCGGGGACCGGAGCTGAGCCGATGTGCGCTAACCCCTGCCCTCCCTCCCCTCCTCCATCCCTGCTGCACGCGCAGCATCCCGTGGCGGCTGTTACTCAGTGTACCCCGCGCTGGGTGTGTGTGTGGAGGAAATCTCGCCGTGGGAAAGGGGGCGGGGGCCCGCGCGGGGGAGGAACGGGGATGGAGCCGGGGAAACCCAGGCTCCGGGTCCCAGGGCGGAGAGGGGGCGGGGGGAGCGTGGCCCCCGAGCCCCGGCAGCCTGGGGTATTGTCGTGTTCGCTCCTGGTTGCAGACTCTTGCAAGCCGGATGCCCTCTGTGGATGAAAGATGTATCATGGAATGAACCCGAGCAATGGAGATGGATTTTTAGAGCAGCAGCAGCAGCAGCAGCAGCCTCAGTCCCCCCAGAGACTCTTGGCCGTGATCCTGTGGTTTCAGCTGGCGCTGTGCTTCGGCCCTGCACAGCTCACGGGCGGTGAGTGACCCCGCGGTGGCCGGGAGGGCCTGGGATGGCAGGGTAGGGGAGCCTGGCTGGCAGGACAGCCCTGGCCCCTCCAGTCCCTGCCTCCCCCCAACCCCCCAGACTTCTGGGGTACCTGAAAACCTGAGGAGCCCCCGTGTCCCAGCCCGAGACTACCCTTCTTCATTCAAAACCCCTGGAGTTCCCAGAAAATTCCTCTGTGGAGCCTGCACAGATTCACACACCCACATTCTGTCTGGAGCTTCCCACTAGCCACCCAGCCTGGCTTCTCCGAAGGAAAGACAATAAGCCTGGCCCATTATTTTCACTTTGGCCAAAGAGAAACTGAGAGAGAGAGAGAGAGAGAGAGAGAGAGAGAGAGAGAGAGAGAGAGAGAGAGAAAGAGAAAGAGAAAGTGGTGCGTTTGTGGTAAAGGAGTAAACTTTGTGGACTTTTGTGCCCTCAGGAGACAGAGGTCAGGTTTCGGCTTCTGGATTTAGGCGAGAGTTGCAAGAACCACCTTTGTGAATGTGACGGGTCTGGAAACGTGGCCAGACTGGCTGCAGGACAGGTTTATTTGAAAGTTAACTTTCTCTCGCCTTGGGAGGTGGAGTGTTCGGGCATGCCCGTGCGCGCTGGGGGTGGGGAGGGGACGCGGAGGTCTTCCTTCAGATGTGTTTCTGGAGGATTGCTTGGCTCATTCAGCCCGGTTTACAGGGGAAGTAAAGCCGAGTGCTTTTCTGTGAAGTGGAAGTTAGCTGAAATCAGATTCAGAGCCTCAGTCCGCATAGGTGGTTAATCTCTAACATACTCGGCTCTGGGGGACAAGGCTCTCTTTTGGCTGTGGTAGAGGAAGACCGATGCCTTTCCTGTCTGAATTTCAGAGCCTTAGAATCTTTCTGCCTCCACTGCTCATTGCTGTTCGTTCCAGATTCTCTGAGAGCTTGCTGATGTGGGCATGTTAAAAGGGCAGAATCGTGTGTCTGGAGCTGACAAATGTTAATAAATAAATCATAATTGCTGGAAAAGCAGGTATTGCATGATGTAAGTAAACTATTTTAGTGTTTTAAAATACTGCTGTTTGAGAGAATTCAAAGGTGAAGATGGAAATAAGGAGTGAAAAATTAGCAGAAGTTGGGGAGGGGAGTACCAAGTTGGGCTTTAATATGGAGTAATCGATAACTCAGGTGCTGCACTTAGAGGTCTGAAAGATGCCCGGAGTCTAAAGGAGCTTCTTGTGATGTGCCTGTCTATGGGAATTAGTGAGAAGATGCTGTATGAGGAGCTGGTCATGTTTGGGTTTTCCAACAAGAGGTAACTTTTTTGGTGGTCTTTTTTTTTTTTTTTAAATAGAAATGTCTCTGAGGCAGGTGTCCTCTTCATAGAGGACAAAGTCAACAGGGATGCTAGGCCAGCACCAGTATGGCCTGCCTGGGCTCTGGTGACAGCCTCTCCTGCCGTGGGCTTTCGCTCCACTTGGAGGGTGAGTAGGACCAGGTGGGCAGCACAGCCTTGTCGTTTCCTTAAACCAGGGGCATCTGATTCTCCATTTTCTCCATCCCTTTCTCCGATCTAGACGACAGGTTAACGAGGGTTCATCTACCTGTCTGTTGACTGTTGTTATTGGAAGTGTAAGTCCAAGCACAGCCTAGATTTGAAGGCTGGCCCTTGGTTCTGCCGTTTGTGTTTACAGAGCATCCGCCCTCAAGGATCTCAGATTCCGGACACAGCACAGCCTCCCCAGTCTCCCACATTAGTCACCCATGTGACTGTACAACACGTCTTTCACTCCTCTCTTCTGAGAGGTGAAGATGTCCGCAAAAAGATCCAGGGCCTCAAAGAAGGTGGGAGGAGGGTCGCCTGTCACCTCTCCCTTCTTGGTTCTCACACGCTGCAGAAAGGCTGACCATCAGCTTTGTGTCATTTGGAACTCCCCTCAGGCTGAGAGTGTGATTTCTGGAAGATGATTTATCATTTCAAAATTCTTCCATGAATAAACAATTTGGGTGGAGAAAGGTGGTGGATGATGTTTTGAGGAGTTCACTATACAGAGATTTGTTTCTTAGGAAAGAAATCCATGTGGAGGGTCCAGGAGGGTTTTATTAAATCAGGTTCATCTTAATTCCAGACCAGTGCTTCTAAAATTCTCATGTGCATACAAATCACTGGGGTGGGCCTGAGAATCTCCATTTCCAATAAGCTCGCATGTGATGCAGTTACTACTGGTCCCAGGACTACACTTTGATCCATGGAATTCTCTAGGCCGGAATACTGGAGTGGGTAGTCTTTCCCTTCTCCAGGGGATCTTCCCAACCCAGGGATTGAACCCAGCTCTCCCACATTGCAGGTGGATTCTTTACCAGCTGAGCCACAAGGGAAGCCCACACTCTGGCAATGCTTTAAGCTAAAGTATTCATTAAGATAAGTTGGATTAAGATAACTGGATTTTCTGCCACCTCTGTCCAATACCCAAATACAAATGACCTGTAAAAGTGGGAAAGTCTCACCCAGGTGTCTGATCTTTCAGTGGTACACAGAGCTGAAACTCTGTGCTAAAACTCAGTGCTGTTTTTTTTTTTTTTTCCCCCAACCATAAAAAAGGTGCCTGTTTAATAGACACTGTTCTGAAATGTGGATTTTCATTTTTGATTGCTTTCAATGGAAAAGGAACATGACAATAGCAAGATATAATAGTCTCAGCTAGGCAAAAAAAAAAAAAAAAAGCTTGTGCCCTATACAAGAGTGACAAGAAAAAGCCTGAACTGGAACGGGAGAAATTGAGAAAATGATCATATGAAGAAAGAAGGGAGGGAAAGAACTCCATGGAAAATGAAATGCTTTGTCCTAGAAAGCTGGAGGGTCAATTCAATTCTTGGAGCCCTAGAAGAGCTTTAATGAGCCTGAATTGGCCTGAGGGGACCTTTGGATGGCTCTTTCCAGGCTTTCATTTGTATATTAAGGAAAAAGTGCCTGCATTTGGGATCACTAACATCATGTACTGAGAACACTAATACCAGGTTCATGGTGAGACACAGGACCTCGCTGTGCCCGGAGTCTGCATGGAGCATGGCTTCTTTGGCAGCTTCTTTCTCAGTGTGTGTTCCCAGAGATGCCATTTGGGTATTTGATCACTGGCTGGAGTGGCCCACCCTGGCTTAGAGGAAGAGAGCTAAGAGTTTGCTTTGTATTTAGGTTCTTGAAGGCAAACTCATTAGCACATCCTTGTATTATCAAGAGGGCTTCCCTGGTGGCTCAGTGGTAAAGAATCCATCTGCCAGTGCAGGACACACAGGTTCAATCCCTAGATCAGAAAGATCCCCTGGAGAAGAAAATGGCAACCCACTCCAGTATTCCTGCCTGGGCAATCCCAAGGTCTGAGGAGCCTGGTGGGCTACAGTCCATAGGGTTGCAAAAGAGTCAGACATGACTGAACAACTAAACAACAGCAACATATTATTAGGAACAGTGGCCAAGTTCTGCTGCTTGATAGCTTTGCAGCTTTGGGGCTTAGAAGCCTCAGTTTCCTCATCCATAAAATGAGGATGATGCTACCTAATTTCTGGAGTTGCTGTGATGGATGAGGGTCATGAATGCACTCAGTAAACACAGACAGTAGTGAGGAGGGGGACTGACCAATCTATAATCTTCCCCACTTGTTTTATTCATTCAGGAAACACTGAGCACTTGTCCCCACCCTGTGCCAAGCACCGCTGTATATAATGTTCTTTTTACCTTGAAGAACCATTCCTTCCTCTCTATTTTTTGCCCAATGAGCACATTTCTCTTTAAGACCCAACTTCAAATGCCATTATCTCTTTCACATTTCATTTCTCCCCTGAGCTGAGTGTAACCCTTTGCTATGGTGTTGTTTCATTCACAAGACTGTAAGCCCACTGAAGGCAAGCACTTTGACTCTATCTTAATTTTCATGTCCCGGGCACCCAGCATGGCATCTCATACACAGAAGGTGCTCAGTAAGGCTGATGGACAGCAAGAAAAACGATTCCAAATTACTGCTGCACAATTTAGAAAATAATTACCATGGACAGTTACAAAAGTGCAGGAGTGTCATGGCAGTTCAGGCCACTTCCATTTGGAGGTGGTCTAGGAGGTTGGTAGAGAACTCAGGAAAGTTTCCAGGTGAAAGATGGCACTGAGGATAGGATCTGAGGGAGGGAATGGTTAGAGCATCTCAAAAGAGGCATTTTGTGCAGGGCTAAGGAGTTGGTGCGGAGAAGGCAATGGCACCCCACTCCAGTACTCTTGCCTGGAAAATCCCATGGACGGAGGAGCCTGGAAGGCTGCAGTCCATGGAGTTGCGAAGAGTCAGACACGACTGAGCGACTTTACTTTCACTTTTCACTTTCATGCATTGGAGAAGCTAATGGCAACCCACTCCAGTGTTCTTGCCTGGAGAATCCCAGGGACGGGGGAGCCTGGTGGGCTGCCGTCGATGGGGTCTCACAGAGTCGGACACAACTGAAGCAACTTAGCAGCAGCAGCAAGGAGTTGGTGACGTGTTTGGACCGTTCAGGGAGAGAGAACAGTCTAGATCTTTTGGAACATGGTATGAAAAGGGCACGTGTCAGTTGTTCAGTCATGTCTGAGTCTTTGTGACCCCTTGGACTGTAGCCTGCCAGGCTCCTCTGTCCATGGAATTCTCCAGGCAAGAATACTGGAGTGGGTAGCTGTTCCATTCTCCAGGGGTTCGTCCCGACCCAGGAATCGAAACCAGCAGGTAAAGAGGAAACCAGCAGGTAAAGAGGGCGAATAGATTGGAAGCCTATCATAAGTGTCCTTGGAAGCCCAAGTGAGGATTCTGAGTGTCGCACAGCAGGCAGTGGGGGCTACTAAGGGTTTAGAGTGGGAACATAATATCATCTGAGCTGTGCTGTTCTTTTCTCTGCCTCTGAGTCTCTGACCCAGGGCACTCCCTGAGGGGCTGCCCTGCCTGCTCATCAGAGTTGTGTCACTAGTATCATTGGCTTAAGCTCCTTGAGGTCTTGTTTGGGCCACGTGGCTGTAGCATTGAGCTGTGTGCCAGGAGACAGGAACAAACGCTGTCTGCCTGGCTCACTGATTTGGAGGTGCTAGTCCTTTGGAGTTTGAGAAAGATTTCTTACACTGTGGAGCATAAACTTTTCCTGCGATGTTATGTCTAAAAGCCACAATTTCACCCTGTACTTAATTCGGTCTGTAAACAAAAGTCCCAACGCCTCAAACTATAAAGCATGTTTCTTTAACAAAAGGCCACTCTAATATAAGCAGCATGGGAATGCTTTTGATTTATCCCTGAAGTGAAATCTGAAAGCTCTGGGAGACACGAGAGAAGGATTTCATTCCGCCAGTAGCAAATCTCTCATCTCAGAGGCCTGAAGTGGCGAGCTGGAGAGTGAATCAGTGGTTCTTTAATTCCTGAGAGTAACAAAGAATGTAGGTGAAGATCGCTCTCCAGGAAATATTGATTAGATATGTGAAGGAAAGCACCCACATGATTCTTTTCCTGGTGTCAGAAGCATATTTCAAAAGCTTCCAAAAGGCCACAGAGATTTGCCCTTAGCTGGGAAGCTCTATATACCTCAAGACCTCTGCGTTCTTTATAGAGGTGACAGATTGAGTCCGGTCTCGGCTGTTAAATAGCTCCGTGGCTTTGGGCAACTGGTGTAACTTCTCCTTCGCTCAGTTCCTTCCATATCACTCACATTCTTTAATTCTGTGATTATAAGAATTTGATGGGTTCTGTACTCTGGGTGAAACCAACTCTGTTTTTCCCCTCTATCCATTCATCTTTTGTGAGTGTCTTGCATGCCTGGGGGATGAGCAGATAAGGGAACGTAGTCCTTGCTCCCTAGGAAACGGACAAGTAAGGGCTGGTTTCTTCTCGAAAATTTGAAGGCAGAAGCTTGCATTAAACTATTTTTTCACATACTTTCTTTTTTAAATGGGCTTATTTCTGAGACTTTCTTTTATATATGTATGATTTCTGAGACTTTCTTTTGCATATATATGTTTATATATATATATATATATATATATATATATATAATTTTATTTATTTAGTTTTTGGCTGTGCTGGGTCTTTGCTGCTGTGAGGTCTTTTCTCTCGTTGCAGCGAACCCGGGTTTCCTCTAGTTGCGGTGCACAGGCTTCTCACTGCGGGAGCTTCTCTTCTTGTGCAGCAGGGGCTCTAGGGCACTTGGGCTTCAGGAGTTGTGGCGCATGGGGTTAGCTGCACCCCAGCATGTGGGATCCTCCCGGACCAGGGACAGCGATCAGACCTGTGTCTTCTGCATTGACAGATGGGTTCTTTACCACTGAGCCACCAGGGAGGCCCTTCACATAGATTTTTAATTCAGTTTAAAATTTAGTGTTACTTATTGATACTGATGAAGAAGGTGATTTTTCCAGACTTCTTCTTTGATCCTTGTCTTATTTTGTAAGCTCATTTGGTGTTTGATAATTGAAGAACCACACATAGCAGCCGTATGTCTAAAGAGGTCAGTTGGGATCATTGCCTCTGAATTGAGGGAGAGAAAGGGGCAGAAAATAGGTTTTTCTAACTTGTTTATAAACACAGTCACGTTTCACCAAAACCAAATATAACACTGAGGACAGAAGCATCAGATGTATATTCTCATGTATCAGATACCTCAATTTGTCAACTTATGGGTCTATTTTCATAAGAACAAACTGTTTAACTGTTGCTAACCAGGAAAGATTGGAAAAAGATGGGACAGTTTTTAAAGTGGCCAGCATCTGAGTGACTGATTAAATTTGTTAATTGTTATAGTAGTAGTAATGGCAAACCTTTGGACAGTGCTTACTCTGTACGAATGCTGTTTTCCACATTACGTGTGTTAACTCATTTAATCCTCATGACAGCTCTATGCAGTAGGAACTGTTATTTCTCAGGGTCACCCTGTTAGAAAGTGAGGCATGGTGACCCAGATTATCCTTTAGGTGGTAAGCTTTCTCCATGGGCATGGAAATGCTAATCGCTAAATGCGTGTTTTGCTTTTTATGTTTCAACCCAAATATTTCCCTTTAAGCCACAGTTATTGAATATTTTGGAACTTTGGCCCATCCACTTTGATAGAACTCTTTTTTTTTATTGAAGTATAGTTGATTTACAGTGTTACATTAGTTTCAGTTATGTAACAGTGATTTCATAGTTCTTTAGCTTATACTTCATTTAAGGTTATTATAAAATATTGGCTGTATTCCCTGTGCTGTGCTTCACATCCTTGTATCTTATTTATTTGATACTTAGCAGTTTGTTCCTCTTAATCCCCTTCCCCTGTTGTGTCTTTCCCCACACTGGTAACCTCTAGTTTTTTTCTCTGTATATGTGTCTGTTTCTGTTTTATTATGCTCATTTATTTTTTAAATTCCACATATAAATGAAAATGTAGAGATTTGTTTCTCTCTGACTTACATCACCAAGCACAGTGTCCCAAGGTTTACCTGTGTTGTTGCAAATGGCAACATTTCATTCTTTTTCATGACTAATAGTCCATTATATGTACTGTACGGTGTATAAACCATAGCTTCTTTAAAAATTTTTTTTTTAATTAAAGGATAATTGCTTTACAGTATTTTGTGGTTTTCTGTCACATATCAACAAAAATCAGCCATAGGTACACCCATGTCCCCTGCCATCTCCCTGCCCACCTCCCCCTTCTAGATTGTCACAGAACCCCTGTTTGAGTTCCCTGAGTCACACAGCAAATTCCCATTGGCTATCTACTTTACATATGATAATGTTAGTTTCCATGTTACTCTCTCCATACCTCTCACCCTCTCTCTTCTCCCCTCCCCTGTGTCCATAGGTCTGTTCTCTATGTCTTTTTCTCCACTGCTGCCCTGAAAATAAATTCATCAGTACCATCTTTCTAGATTCACATATATGTGTCAGTATTCAATATTTATATTTCTCTTTCTGACCTACTTCACTCTGTATAATAGGCTCTAGGTTCATCTACCTCATTAGAACTGACTCAACTGCACTCCTTTTTATGGCTATGTAGTATTCCATTCGGAGAAGGCAGTGGCACCCCACTCCAGTACTCTTGCCTGGAAAATCCCATGGACGGAGGAGCCTGGTGGGCTGCGGTCCATGGGGTCGCGACTTCACTTTCACTTTCCACTTTCATGCATCAGAGAAGGAAATGGCAACCCACTCCAGTGTTCTTGCCTGGAGAAGCCCAGGGACGGGGGAGCCTGGTGGGCTGCCGTCTACGGGGTCGCACAGAGTCGGACACGACTGAAGCGACATAGCAGCAGCAGCAGCAGCAGTATTCCATTGTATATATGTACCACAACTTCTTTATCCATTCATCTGTTGATGGACATTTAGGTTGCTTTCATGTTCCAGCTAGCCATATTCCAGTAAATAGTGCTCCAATGAACATTGGGGTACATGTGTCTTTTTCAGTTTGAGTTTCCTCAGGGTACATTCTTAGCAGTGGGATTGCTGGGTCATATGGTGGTTTTATTCCTAGCTTTTTAAGGAATCTCCACACCGTCTTCTGTAGTAGCTATATCAATTTACATTCCCACCAGCAATGCAAGAGGGTTCCCTTTTTTCCACACCCTCTCTAGCATTTATTGTTTGTAGACTTTTTGATGATCGCCGTTTGACTGTACACCATATCTTCTTTATCCATTCATCTGCTGATGGACATTATGGTTGCTTTCATATCTTGGCTATTGTAAATAATGCTGCTATGGACATGAGGGTGCATATATCTTTTCAAATTAGTGTTTTCATTTTCTCTGGATATATGCCCAGGAGTGGAATACCTGGATCATGTGATAGTTCTGTTTTTAATTTTTTGAGGAACCTCAATGCTGTTTCTCACAGTGACTGCACCCATCAGGTTACCTTCCCACCACCAGTGTGCAAGGGTTCCCTTTTCTCTCCATCTTTAACCACTCTTATTATTTGTTATCTTTTTTAACAATAGCCATTCCAATAGGTATGATTTTGATTTGCATTTCTAGGGGCACTCTTTTTGTGTTGTGACTCAAAAGCAGGAAATATACAAGCAAATCAACAACAACAGAATCTCCCAACTCAGGACAAAGTGAGGGCCACGGTGCCAAAACCTTGACTCCAGATGGAGAAAAGGAAGAGGTTAGACACCCATGAACCCATCAGGATGTGTTTTATCTCCATTCCTGTCGCTGTGGCTGTCTGAGGAAGGCGGTGAGAATGAATGAGACATGCTCCGAGTCTTACCTGCCTGGAGGAGCAAAGGGTGTAAAAACAAATGGCTGGTTTCGGGGGCCTTCTACTGGTGGCTTTCAGACTTTCATCTTCCCCTCCTGTTTATCATTCCCAGTGAGACATTCTTTAGAGGGGTCCTTTTCCATGTCATGTGGTTAAGCACTGATAATAACTTTAGCTGATACATGTTTAGAATGTTACGGTTTGCATGGTGTCTTTACACGTGTCACCACCTTTAATTTTCTTAACACAGTGAGAGGACGAGATTTTTATTTTTTCTGTCCTCTTTTTTTCTTTTTTAATTTGAAGAAACATTCTCTAGGAGTTTGATCTCGTCAGATCAGATCAGATCAGTCGCTCAGTCGTGTCCGACTCTTTGTGACCCCATGAATCGCAGCACGCCAGGCCTCCCTGTCCATCACCAACTCCTGGAGTCCACCCAAACTCATGTGCATCGAATCATCCTACAAATAGACAAAAACCAATAAGCAGTCAGGCCTGTTGGTCAAGACTTTCCTCTTTGCCATTCCACATGCTAAGTCGCTTCAGTCATGTTCAATTTTTTACCACCCTATATGGACTGTAGCCTTCCAGACTCCTCTGTCCGTGGGATTCTCCAGGCAAGGATACTGGAGTGGGTTGCCATGTCACCTCCAGGGGATCTTCCTGACCCAGGATTGAACTCGCATCTTATGTCTCCTGTATTGGCAGGCGGGTTCTTTACCACTGGTGCCACCTGGGAAATCTAGCCTTTAAACCTGTCTTTTCATTTATATGATGTAGGTGGTAACCTAGTTCAGTTCAGTGCAGTTGCTCAGTTGTATTTGACTCTTTGTGACCTCATGGACTGTGGCATGCCAGGCTTCCCTGTCCATCCCCAACTGCTGGAAATTGCTCAAACTATGTCCATTGAGTCGGTGATGCCATCTAGCCATCTTATCTTCTCCTCCTGCCTTCAATCTTTCCCAGCATCAGGGTCTTTTTCAATGAGTCAGTTCTTCGAATCAGGTGGCCAAAGTATTGGAGTTTCAGCTTTAGCATCTGTCCTTCCAGTGAATATTCAAGACTGATTTCCTTTAGGATTGACTGGTTGGATCTCCTTACAGCCCAAGGGACTCTCAAGAGTCTTCTCCAATACCACAGTTCAAAAGCATCCATTCTTTGGCTCTCAGCTTTCTTTATGGTCCAACTCTCACATCCATACATGACTACTGGAAAAACCATAGCTTTGACTAGACGGACCTTTGTTGGCAAAGGAATGTCTCTGCTTTTTTATATCCTGTCTAGGTTGGTCATAGCTTTTCTTCCAAGGAGCAAGTGTCTTTTAATTTCACGGCTGCAGTAACCATCTGCAGTGATTTTGGAGCCCAAGAAAATAAAGTCTGTCTCTGTTTCCATTGTTTTCCTATCTATCTGCCACGAAGTGATGGGACCAGATGCCAGGATCTTAGTTTTTTTGAATGTTGAGTTTTAAGCCAGCTTTTCACTGTCCTCTTTCACTTTCATTAAGAGGCTGTTTAGTTCTTCTTCGCTTTCTGCCTTAAGCATGGTGTCATCTGCATATCTGAGGTTATTGATGTTTCTCCCAGCAATCTTGATTCCAGCTTGTGCTGCATCCAGCCCAGCATTTCTCATGAGGTACTCTGCATATAAATTAAATAAGCAGGGTGACACTATACAGCCTTGACATACTCCTTTACCATTTTAGAACCAGTCCGTTGTTCCATGTCCGGTTCTAACTGTTGCTTCTTGACCTGCATATAGATTTCACAGGAGGCAGGTAAGGTGGTCTGGCATTCCCATCTCTTGAAGAATTTTCCACAGTTTGTTGTGATCCACACAGTCAAAAGCTTTGATGTAGTCAGTAAAGCAGAAGTAGATATTTTTCTGGAACTATCTTGCTTTTTTTGTGATCCAAGATGTTGGCAATTTGATCTCTTGTTCCTCTGCCTTTTCTAAATCCAGATGGTGACAATCTAGTTAGTATATGTCAAAACATAAAAAGAAAAATTATACCTGAGGATCATGAGCATGTCAAAAAGTTCCTTCAAAAAAGTTAACTTTGAAGTAAGAATAAGGTTTGATAGTTGATGCTATCTGAGAGCTGCTTACTCTACTGTCCAGGAAGCCATGTTTGACGGTATGAGCTGAAGATACTAAGTTTTAGGGAAGAACTTGGCCCAATATTTTGTCTTCTTTCAGAAAAAGATTGCTCTACTATTCGAAGACAGAGGAAGTTATCCACTCAAGAAGAAAAACAAATAGAAATAATTAAGTGACTTGCTCACCAACTGGAATTGAAAGTGCATTATAAGATAGCTTCTTAATTGAGAGTATTGTAATTGCTTTACTAATCTGAAACAAGGTAAACTGGAGCATCAGAGAAATAAAGCAGAATAGTTCTTGACATTATTTGGCAGTGACAGCAAACTTGAGAGCCCCTTTTACTTCACTGTGAAGATAAAAAACAGGCAGCCCCAGGAGGGCAGGGGGACTGTGGGTGGGCACAATTGTGAGTGCATCCAGCAGATGTCTCCAGAAATGGAATATTATCCTTCGAGATGAGAAGAATTGCAGAGCCCGGTAAGTTTGGTGAGTGCTCATTTCGTTATTATCTCAATCAATTGACCTTCTCAAGAGAAAGGATGAGTAAGGTGTTTTTGGAAATGATGGTTCAACCTGGTTATCTCATGTTTCTGTGTGAAATTGGTGACTTCTCTGTCTTGGAATTACCAGTGAGGGGGCAGAGCCAAACAAGGAGGGTCACTCTGGTTCAATATACCTTTTTCTCCAAGTAACCAAGATACAAAAAGTCCTTATTTCTTTGATTTGATTGCCTTTCTAAAAGACATATGTGGTTAAATTGGGTGAGCCAGCAAGAGAGAGAGTCTTTGAAGAAAGAAAGAAAACCCATTCTTACAGTGGATTCTTTACAGTTTGGATGCTGTGCGACATTGTGACTGATGTAGCTGGTTTCCAGTTTCAGAGTCTCAGTACATAGAAGAATCCTTTGGACTTAACCTAAACACTTAAAATCAGAAGATTCTGATTCTCTTCAGGCAGAAATAACAGAATCCGCTTGTTTTGTAGAAACTTGATAGGTTTAGAGGGTTAATCCTAGGAGAGGCTCTCCCTGTTCTATTAGACTGCTTCTGGTAACTCTCAGTCTCAGGGTCAGGATCTAACCCAAGGATACATTTTCACAGTTTCTTTTGGGAGTGGAATCTGCAACTTTAAGTGGTTGTATGGCAGCATGTGGGTTTCCTGCCAACATGAATCTTCAAGAATTCATGAATCTTGAATCAAGAATCTTCCTGCAGTGCAGGAGCCACAGGAGACACCGGTTTGATCCCTAGGTTGGGACAATTCCCTGGAGGAGGGTATGGCAACCCACTCCATTAGTCTTACCTGGAGAATTGCATGGGAAAGGAGGCTTGTGGACTACAGTCCATGGGGTTGCAGAGAGTCAGACATTACTGAAGCATCTTAGCACACATGCATGACAGCATATACTCAATGGCTCATTGGGGCCACCTCGATGTTTAAATTATACTTAAAACAGGGGAATAATCTTTTAGAAACTTGAGTTCCTCTGGTGTGGAACAATTCAATAGTTTTGAATTGCTATTTCTGTTTATCCTTTAAAGGGCTTGCTCAGATTTTTACCACTGGATTGTAAATGGTAGACCAGTTTTTTTTGTTTTTTTTTTTTAATAACACCTATCTGTTTACACCATTGTTTTATAGAATGGGAGGTGCTCTTTTACTGGCAACGATGACTTGGTGGGTATGTCTTCATTTCTTGAGGCAAAGAGCTGGAGCCATGTAGGGTCCAGTGGAAAGTACACAGTCAGTTTTCCTTGCTATTGTCACCAGCTAGCCTAGTGATGGTAACCTAATTTCTGCCTCAGTTTCATTATTTGTGAAATATTTGGACCATCTCCCTCCCATAATTGTTGTGAGAATCAAATTCATGAGTAGGGGAAAGTATCATAACTATGTGAGGTGTCAACATCATCACCAACAAAGTGCTCGTGAATAATGAATGTTTGCTACATTGACTCTGCTGGGGTTAGCCTACCAAGAGCTTCCTTTGTTTTGAAGGAATATAGTATAACAAATGCATGACAACAGCCAGTAGCACATGCTGAGACAGGTGTGTGGTATTGAAATCCCCTGGTGGTCACTGGTCCTTGGCTCCAGTATAGAACTCACTGTCATGATTCCTGTGGCAGGCCCTATGGTGGAGATTTATATTGGAGGCTCTGGGGATGGAGGAGGAGCAGGGCCAGCTTATCAAAGAAGAGAACACTTGAGCAAAGTCTCGAACAGTAAAATAATTTTCCAGGCATAGAAGGTATTCGTTGAGAGATGCTTTTCTTTTTCAGGAGAGAGGATCGAGTAATGCTGAGGATTGAGTAATGCTCAGATGCTGAGATTGAGAAAGAATATGTACCAAAGACAAGGACAGCATTAGTAAAGGACAGATAGATTGAGAAGAGACAAGAGAGGAGGCTGGAAAGGCAGGTTGGACCTACATGCCCAGCTAATTACATTTGGACACCATCTGTCCATCAGGCAGTTGAAAACTCAGGTGCCCAGGAAAGGGAGTAGGGCCAGAGATTAGACTTGTGCATCAGCTACATGGAGAGCGGGGCAGGAGCTGGGGGCTACGGGGGACAGGGAGGAGGCTTAACTTTCCCAGGAAGAGTGTGTAGAAGAGGGAATGAGGAGGAATCCCAGGAAACAGCCACATTCTAAAGAGGAGAAGCCAGTAAGGAGGGTGAGGAGTTGTGCCACATTGGTAATAGTAATAATAATAACACAATGATAACAACAGAACTTGATTCTGTTGATGGCCGATTCTTTTTGAAGGCAGGAGGTTTAATCTTTGTTATTATTAGGATGACATTTAAGCTTTGAATTCTGGATGCCCACACCCATTGGACAGAAAGGAGAGCAGGGCGGGAGGAAGAAAGGCTGTTTGGGAGGATGGAGAATCTGCGAAGAGATGTTTGAGGCTTGACTGCAGAAGACTCACCGTCTTTTCCAGCCTTCATGGGGACGATGGAGCTAACCCGAGAACTAGAGCTGGACAGGGCCACTAGGGGGCCCAGGGTGGCTTTGGGTGTTTCCCCTCTTGGGGATGTTGGGCAGAGGGGATGGAGTTCGTGAGCACAGAAAGAGTGCCCATGGGCCCTCCGCCTTGTAGTGCTCCTTCCTCTGAGCTCCTGGGAGGTGGGCTGCAACGTTTTATGAGCTCCCGGCTTCGGATGCACGTCCTTCCTCCACACATCTTTTGGCAGCCCTAGCCTCCGGTCCTGCAAAGATTCAGTCTTCTCAGGCTGTCGGTTAATCTGCAAAGGTGTGGTTGCCAGAGAGTGACCCCTCTGTCACCCCCACCCACTGTGACCAGCTCTGTCATCTCTGAAGCAAGTCACTTAACCTCTCCATGCTTTGGTTTCATCTGTACATCAGGGGCAACAAGGCTCTTTCCTCTACACTTCGTGGGTACCGAGAAGGCAGGGTCAGAAGACAGGAGTTTTATAAATATGAGACGGAGTTAGGACTGCCTGTCTGGAAGGAGACTTCTCTGCTGTGCCTAAGGCCAGTTTTTACCTTTCGCTTTCCTAAATCCCAAAGAAAGATGCTCTGCTTAGCATGGAAACGCCTCCCCACGTGAGGGTCCTGACCCCTGTGAAAGCTCATTTTGTGCAGACATGATGTCAGGGTGGCTGGAGCAGCTCTTTTGCTGCAAAATGGAACGTGCCAATCTGCTCAGGCCCCGCTGCCGGTGCATTCAGTGAATAGTCGCCTCTGGAGATGGAGAAGGTCCTTGTGCCGCGGAGAGCAACTTCTCAAGAGCTGTTGGCCCAAGCCCAGTCAGCCCCTTTAGTGTGCTCACAGACACCCCTGGAAAAAGCAGTTCAACACGTGAGGCAGGCAGGGGATTCATTAAAGGTGCTTCGGAGGTCTCGGAAGGCAGCGTGTCTGTGTGCATCCCTCTCTGCCTCCCCCTTCTCCCTGTGGTATTTCTGCTGCTGGAGGTATTTGAGCCAGCATCTTCTGGCTCAGGTAGGACAATAAGATGAATTGAGAACTGCATCTGGATCCAGGGACTCAGTGCTTTATCCACCTTCTCTTACCTCCAGCTGCATACTGTCTCTCTTTCTTAAGAATCTCTTTATAGTTTTGTGGATGGGATGCTGCTTTTGGGAGTCTGTGGCTGGAGGTCATGGGATCCTAGTCTTTGGCCAGAATGCCTGGAAATCCCTTTTGCGATCCACTCAGAGCCCTTTGGGGGAAAAAGCCTGTTAGCCGCTGAGGGCGCCTCTCTGTAGCTTCCTCAACCCTGAAATGCCGGGTCCTGATTTGGGGAAGGAGTCGTTTAAAGGACAGCCCCATCGGGCTTTGAATTAATAGAAGAGGGTCCTGCATGGTTTTATGAGGTGGCAGGGCATTTATCCCCTGAGAGCAGCTTTGCTGAAAATCTGCCTTGTAGTTCTCATTTACATGGTAATGAGCTCAGAGCTTTTGCCCTTTGTTACCTCCAGATGAAGGAAGACCCAGACCCCTGGGGGCTCCCCCAAGCACAGAGGATCTAAGACTGGGAGCAAACCTGCCCTGTCCCCGTGAGGGTCACCTTTGCGCCCTGGGCAGCCACACTCGAGGGCGGGTTCCTGAGAGTCTGTTGTTGCTGCTGCTGTTAAAATTGTTCTCTCTTGCTTTCCTTCATGCAGTGTGGCTACCAGAGGCTTTAATCAAAAGCAGAGCCGTGGACTGGTCTCTACCTCCAGTTTGCGGCATGGTTTGTGTGCATCTCACCTCCCACGCGCCTTGGTCTTCTAATACTTGGCATTTTCTCTAGTCCCTGCTGTGTTGATGTTGTTGCTAAACTGGGTCATGTTCTCGGTGATGTAGCATCAGCTAACTTGCAAGGAAACGCAAGAGGCTGCAGCAAGTCCGTTTCTCCTTGGGCCTTCCATGTACGTAAACTCTATTTTTCCAGTATCGTTCCTGGATGGAGGTACAAGTTGAAGAGCCAGATGGCCACGTTGTCTTTTGAGAGTTCCAGAAGAAAGATGATGTACTACAGATGGCCTATTGACTTCGAAAAACAAGGGTAGGGCAGAATTTAACCCTAAATTAAGGTTAGGATTATGGTTAGGATTAGGGTTAGTAGCCCTCCAGCTGGCCTTTACCCAGGTCTGAAACATTACCTGCCATCCTCTCTCTACCTTCCCAGAGCCTTCCTGTCTTTGAAGAGACAGCTTACATCTCCCTTCCATACCTTCTGCGACCTCTTGAACAGTCCTTGGCTTCCTTAGCTCTGAGAACCCTCTCTGTCATCAGAACTCTCACAGCACTGGAATTGTAGGCTGCTGAGCTGGAGAAGACCATGGAGATGGTTGGTTAAGGGGTTTGCATGGAGCCCCTTGGTACCCCCCACAGAGTTTGCCTGGACAGAATGGGCACTGAGGGGACCTTGCTGAGCAAGCCACCCCACACCCGCACCTGCTTCCCCACCTGCTTTATGTGGCTGCACCTCCTCATATCCTGTTACCAACCTGTGAAAACACTGTACCCCATCCAGCCCCATAATTCTAAGCAGGAGGGAGAAGAAAGTCTCTCATCTCCTTATGTAGCACTTTCAGTCCCTGAGGACAAGGGGTCTGGAGACAGATCTCTGGGACTGAATCCCACCTCTGTTGCTTGGTTGCTTCATACATTGTGGAGCAAACTACTTAACCTGTCTTTGCCTCAGTCTCCTCATCTGTGTAATGGGGATAATAAAAGCCCTGTCACAGAACTGTTGTGTGGAGTAGATAGGTTAATACATGGAAAGCACAGAGGCCAGTGCCTGGCTTGTGGTGAGATTTCATTCATGTTGACTGCTAGTCTCCTCATTGTCCTTATCATTATCATTATTTTTTAACTTACAAAAGCTCCTGAAAGCTAGGATCCACAGCTGATTAATCTTTTTTTTTTTCCAACCTGACCATGCACTGTGAGTTCTAGATATTCAGTAAACATGAATCTAATGACTAATGAAGGTACTGAGGACCCGGAGAATATTTCCTAATGCAAATCTCACAGCTAGGCTACAGGTTCCTTCAGGGCAGGCACCAGGCTTTTCACCAGTGATCTCTCAAAGCACAGTTGACAGAGAGAGTCCTACCTAGTCCTTTACCCATAGCTCGATCAGCAGGTTAAAGGACTCTGCAGCCAGGATCTGCTCTTATATGAATAAAAGATGTTGTTGAGTGGAGCATTTTATTATTTCTGAACTCTCTCTTCCCTCTTATGTCTGGCATCTGGGCAGGTGGCAGCAACTGCTGCAAGTAATTGGTTAGAAGGACACTAAGTGGGTTGACGTCTGGCTTTGCCTTGAACATCACCCTTCCCTCAGTGAGTGACAGCACCTGGAGGGCTTGAGTTTTTCACCTACTCTGACCTCCGGGGATTTAAACATGGCTCTGAGAGTCTAAAGGTGAGAAAGGTAGGAGGTCTTCATAGCCTGTTACCTCTATCCACTGTCACATTTACTCAATAGGGATTTATTAAGCACTTACTATGTGCAAGGACCACATTATGTACTAAGACTATAAACAGGAAGAAGATAGTGTCAACCTTCAAAGAGTTATGTGTCTGTGCATTTGTACTGTTGACCATTAGCTTGAGCTGCCATGACAAAATATCATATTCTGGGTGGCTTAAACAACAGAAATTTATCTTCTCTTGGTCTGGAGGCTGGAAGTCCAAGATCAAGGTGCCAGCAGGGTTGGTTTCTGGTGTGGGCTCTCTTCCTGGCTTGCAGATGGCCGCCTTCTAGCCATGTCCTCACCACATGGCTTTTCCTTGGTTTGTGTGCATGGGAAGAGACAGGCCAAGGAGAGGGAGCGTTCTGGTGTCTCTTATAAGGACGCCAGTCCTAATGGATTAGGGCCCCATCCTTCTGACCCCATTTAACCTTAATAGGTTTAATTTAACTTCTGTATAGGCCCTGTGTCCAAATATAGTCATGTTGGGGTTTTCAGCTTTAAGATACAAATTTGTGGGAGTGGGCACAGTTCAACCCTTAGCAAATGTCAAAGGAAGACAAGTTCTAGTGAGAAAATATTATGAAGATCCAGAGTTCTTATCCCAGCCAGGGAAGATCATGGAAAGCTTCAAGGAGGAGATGATAGCAAAGCTATTATCAAAGGAAGAGTGGCAGTTAGGTGCACAAGGGGAGGAAGAAGCAATATGAGCCAAAGTGCAGCCATGTGAACCTGCCTCTGTGTGTGTGTGTGTGTGTGAGTGTACGCGCATATATGTGTGTGTTTAGGGGGCTGGTTTACAAGTCATTCATTTACCTATGTATGCATGTCATGAAGTCATTCATCAAATATTTCTTGCGGTTACTCTACACAGATAAATCACATGCAGAGTTTGACAGTGGGCTCCAAAGATGATCTGGAAATTCAAATTTGCCAAGTTTCTCAAATTACAGGGCCATCGGATTTGCTCTAACTGAATCAGCCTACTGTTAGACACTCCCATTATTCCATTACAGTTGTCGATCACTGAAAAATCAATTGCAGGTGGCTCCCCAGGCCACCTAGTGGACCCACTCCTACTTTATGTCAGGTAAATATTGGATTATCATGTGGAATTAGCCTGCGGAGAAGTGATGGGTTAATATGTACAGTAACAGGAAGCTATCTTTGATTGTGTTTTTAAGTCTTTTTGGAAGTATCATTCATGGAGCAATTTCTTTTCTCCTAGTCAAAACATTTCTTTTGTTCTTTTTTCCCCTTCATCTGATATTTTAAGTTGAAACAAATGAAACAGCTGAAGGATTTGTGAATCTGGATTTGGTTGTGGTGTTGTTTTGAAGGGCCTGTGAAAGGCCTGTGTTAGAAGACCCTAAACCCTTTTTGTTTAAGAAGAGATGTCATCTAGACAGAGAAGACAGTGCCAAGTACCCTACGCCCTAGCTCCTCCTTCACCCTCTGCTCCCCACAGCCTAGGAGTTGCAGCCTAGTGCCTGAAAGTGAAAGTGTTAGTCGCTTGGTCGTGTCTGACTCTTTGTGACCCCATGGACTATATAGTCCACCAGACTCTTCTGTCCATGGAGTTCTCCAGGCAAGAATACTGGAGTGGGTAGCCATTCCCTTCTCTAGGGGATCTTCCCAACCCAGGGCTGAACCCAAGTCTCCTACACTGCGGGCAGATTACCATCTGAGCCACCAGAGAAGCCCATGGTGCCTGGGATCCAGCTTATGGAGGTCTGAGAACCACCCCCACCCCATATCCCGCACCCCTGGTCCTGCATGTGTGTGAAGACTGGTGTGTGCATTTCTCTGAAGAGAATATGGCTCTTTCCACAGATCCTCAGATGGGTTCATGACCTGAAAGGGTTAAAAAACAATTACAGGCTTAGAGCAGAGGGCTGTGGAGTGAGTCTGTGGCCAAGCTCCTGACAGAAATGGTGCAGAGAAGGAGGCTGTTTTCAAGGGTTTGGCAAGTTATCTTTCCTCCTTACGAGTACATTTCTCTGGCCCTTTTGGACTTGAACACCTATAGGCTGAGGTTCAGGGGGTAGTGGGGAGAGAGGGTCTAAAGAGGATCCGCAGACAGGAAGGCTGACAAATTCACCAGACTGGCAGCCTGCGGAGAGTGGCCCCTTTAACTTAACCCCTCCCCCGCCCTGGCTGTGGCAAATCAACACTGTGCAATATAGAACTCTCTGCTATTAAGTGATTTTTTTCTATAAATTTCTATAAATATCCAAACAATACATAGAGAAGAGGTGGAGTGATCATTTACTCAACCAGCATTTTTTGAGCCTTTATTATATGTGATGGAGAAGGAAGTGGCAACCCACTCTAGCATTCTTGCCTGGAGAATTCTATGGACAGAGGAGTCTGGCTGGCTACAGTCCTTGGGATCACAAAGTCGGACACGACTGAGCCACTAACACACACATTGTATGTGAGGCGCTGGCCTTGGCAGGGTGGGGGGGGGCAGAGGTGAGTGACAGGTGGGACCGGGGAACTTGTGCGCTTATCGGATGTGGTGTGTGGAAAATATTCATCTTTACCTTTCCCCCGAGAATGTTGACAGAGTGAGAAATACTCCAATAAACTGGCAAAAGTGATCCTTGTCTCTAATTCTGCAGGTCATTGTGACATACTGTGTCATACAGATTCTATAAGTGTGATGATGCTACTGTTTCCAGTGTTGTAATAAGATGGTTTGGTTGCTCATGAAAAAAAGTGTTGCTTTTTTTTTTTTTTTTGGTTATAATTTTGCTATAATGAATGTTCGAAACATAATTAACGTCTCTGTTGTTCAGGTTGGCTGTGCTTTGGATTAGTAGCAATAGAACTGGAGAGTCCTAGGGACTGCCTTAATGGCTAAAGGTCCAGAGAGGGGTTGAGCTGTGGGCTTCACAGCTGGTTAGTGGCACAGATGGGCCTGGGGCCCAATCGATCTCTTCTCTGCTGGGGCTTTTCTGTGACATCATTCCCCACCCTTCAGACACCTGGAGATTATAACAACAGGACCCACCTTTGGGGGGTTATTTGGATTAAATGAAATAATACATGGAAACACTTATAATTAGTGCTGGCCAGGGACAGAGAAGCTCAGGGAATGCTGGCCACCACCGCTCCTGCTAATCCTTCCCTTCCATGAACCTTGTTCTCCATAAATTCACTGAAATCTCTTCCTCATTTCAGTAGGTTCTTTCTGCCCACACCCCCAGTCTTGGGTCATGTACTTCATATGCCTGTGAGCTGCTAAATACTTCTTTTTAATTTCCCTCCAGTACATTTAGAGTTGAGCTTCCCTGGTGGCTTAGACTGTAAAGAATCTGCCTGCAATGTAGGAAATCTGGTTCCATCCCTGGGTCAGGAAGATCCCCTAGGGAAGGGAATGGCTATCTGCTCCAGTATTCTTGCCTGGAGAATTCCTGGCAGGCTGCAGTCTGAGGTCGCAAAGAGTCTGAAATGACTGAGCGACTGAACACATTTAGAGTTATAGGGAACACTCAGATCAGCCTTGCATTTTTTGAGGGGGCAGACTTTAAATATATTAAGACTTCACCTTCCTGGGGCATTGAGCCTGTCTGCCCTCTCTGTCTCCTCATCTATCCATGTGCCTGAGTCTCCCTGGGCTGGGACTGGGGGTCCAGCACCCCTGAGACTTGGCCCCAGGGGCAGCAGGGCACAGCTGCCCAGGCCTCTGGGCTGTTCCAAGGCTGGTACATCAGGTTCCTTTGTAACAAGGGCTCAGCTTTTGTTTTGGCAGCACACAGGGTGCTCTTTTCTCCAGCGAACTGAGGTCCAAACTCTCAGGCCCTTTTGTGCCATACACCGATGGCCACTGGCTCACCAACACATGTAGTGTTTTCTCTGAGCGCAGCTCACTCACACCAAGACTCAAGAGTGGTGTAACAGGAACCCTCCCTGCATGCCGAGACCTTCAGACCCCTGAGAACTGTGAAGGTTCACCATATCTCAGTACAGGGAAACCATCAAAGCTGGCACAGAAGCAAAACTACGGCGAAGCAGTTGATGATTTATGTGAGAATATTAATTCAACACAACATACTGAAAAAGGTAGAGAAACTGTGTTCATCATGCTTAAGACTTCATAACTGAGAACTGAAAGTTTTAAAACTTTTTGTTACAAGTATATGTTCATAAGGATACCCAGTTCAATACAGTTGGGTTTGAGTACAATGGGTCTCCCATATCCGAGAGTTCTGCATCTACAGATTTAACTAACTGCAGATTGAAAATATCTGAAAAAAAATTCCAGAAAATTCCTCAAAGCAAAACTTGAATTAGCTACACACTGGCAATTACTTATATAGCATTTACACTGTATTTATAACTATTTACATTGGATTTACATTGTATTAGGAACTATAAGTAATCTAGAGATGATTTAAAGTCTAAAGGAGGATGTGCATAAATTACATATAAAGAATCCGCCTGCAATGCAAGAGACATGGGTTCAATCCCTGGGTCAGTAAGATCCTCCGGATAATGGAATAGCAAACCACTCCTGTGTTCTTGCCTGGAGAATTCCATGGACAGAGGAGCCTGATGGGCTACAGTCCATGGGATTGTAGAGTCAGACACGACTGAACAACTAACACTATCACTGTTATATATACACATATATTATAGGTAGATACTTTGCCAGTTTATACAAAGGGCTTGAGCATCTATGGATTTTGGTATCTGCAGAGGTTCTGAACCAGTCCCCCAAGGATGCTGAGGGATGACTGTATTTACATGCCTTAAAATGTTCTTCTCAGATAAGAAATCATAGTATTATAAAATAGCATTTTAGATTAGTATTTCGTTTATGCAGTCAAGTTAGAATCACTAACTTTGTGAAAGGCTATATTCTAGGTTCTATAGAATGACTCCTAAAATAGGGGTTGAGATGTATTTAGTTGGGAAATAATTTTATTCCCTATACTTGTGACAGAAAAAGGTATGTGTTGAGTGCATAATCATAGCACTTTGGAGTCCAAGAGTAGGAAAGATGGCTTTTGTCTAGTTTGAAGAGGGAAGGATTGTAACAGAGATAACACTTGAGTGGGCCTTAAAAGGCACATACAATTTCTGCAGGAGGACATGGAGAGCAGAGGATTTTAGAAGAAAAAGCATGAACATAGGCATTACCATGGATAAGCATAAAGTATGTTCACTGCCGGGCTTCCCTGGTGACTCAGTGGTAAAGAATATGCCTGCCAATGCAGGAGACACAGGTTCTATCCCTGGGTTGGGCAGATTCCTCTGGAGGAGGAAATGGCAACCCACTCCAGTATTCTTGCCTGGAGAATTCCATGGACAGAGGAGCCTGGTGAGCTACAGTCCATGGGTCACAAAGAGTTCAACACAACTTAGTGACTATACAATAACAATGTTCACTGCCTTGTAAGGATTCACTGTGGCCTGAACTGAGAGCATGTTTTGGAAACATGCAGTCAGTAAGACTGAAAATGTAGTAGCCATATTATTAATCATGGTAATAATGATGGCTAACATTTATCAATTACTTGCTTCATGCCAGGCACATTTCAAATGCTTTATATGTATTAACAGCCTTACGAATTAGGAACTGTTTTCTTTCTTTTTTTTTTAATTTTATTTTATTTTTAAACTTTACATAATTGTATTAGTTTTGCCAAATATCAAAATGAATCCGCCACAGGTATACTGTTTTCTAATGCCCATTTTCAGAAAAGCAAACCACAGCAGAGAGAAATGAAAGGACAGACCCAAGGGCCTAGAATTAGGAAGGGGAAGCAGTGATCAAGACCTTCCCCAAGAAAAAGAAATGCAAAAAGGCAAAATGGTTGTCTGAGGAGGCCCTACAAATAGCTGAGGAAAGAAGAGAAGCTAAAGGGAAAGGAGAAAAGGAAAGATAAACCTGTCTGAATGCAGAGTTCTAAAGAATAGCAAAGAGAGATAAGAAAGCCTTCCTCAGTGATCAATGCAAAGATATAGAGGAAAACAATAGAATGGGAAAGACTAGAGATCTCTTCAAGAAAATTAGAGATACCAAGGGAACATTTCATGCAGAGATGGGCACAATAAAGGACAGAAATGGTATGGACCTAACAGAAGCAGAAGATATTGAGAAGTAGCAAGAATATACAGAAGAACTATACAAAAAAGATCTTTACGACCAAGATAATCACAGTGGTGTGATCACTCACCTAGAACCAGACATTCTGGTCCGAAGGTAAGTGGGCCTTAGGAAGCATCACTACAAACAAAGCTAGTGGAGGTGATGGAATTCCAGCTAAGCTATTTAAAGTCCTAAAAGATGATACTGTGAAAGTGCTGCAGTCAGTATGCCAGCGAATTTGGAAAACTCAGCAGTGGCCACAGGACTGGCAAAGGTCAGTTTTCATTCCAATCACAATAAAAGGCAATGCCGAAGAATGTTCAAACTACTGCACAATTGCACTCATCTCACACACTAGCAAATTAATACTCAAAATTCTCTAAGCAAGGCTTCAACAGTATGTGAACTGAGAATTTCCAGATGTTCAAGCTGGATTTAGAAAAGGCAGAGGAACCAGAGATCAAATTGCCAACATCTGTTGAATCATCTAGAAAGCAAGAGAGTTCCAGAAAAACATCTACTTCTGCTTTATCGACTTGGCCAAAGCCTTTGACTGTGTGGATCACAACAAACTCTGGAAAATTCTTCAAGAGATGGGCATGCCAGACCACCTGAACTGCCTCCTTAGAAATCTGTATGCAGGTCAAGAAGCAACAGTTAGAACCAGACATGGAACAACAGACTGGTTCCAAATTGGGGAAGGAGTATGTCAAGGTTGTATATTGTTACCCTGATTATTTAACTTATATGCAGAGTGCATCATGCGAAATGCTGGGCTGGATGCAGCACAAGCTGGAATCAAGATTGCCAGGAGAAATATCAATAACCTCAGATATGCAGATGACACCACCCTTATGGCAGAAAGAGAAGAGGAACTGAAAAGCCTCATGATAAAAGTGAAAGAGAAGAGTGAAATAGCTGGCTTACAAGTCAACATTCAGAGAAGTAAGATTTTGGCATCTGGTCCCATCACTTCATGGCAAATAGATGAAGAAACAATGGAAAGAATGACAGACTTTATTTTCTTGGGGTCCAAAATCACTGTGGATGATGATTGCAGCCATGAAATTAAAAGACGCTTGCTCCTTGGAAGAAAAGCTATGACCAACCTAGACAGGATATAAAAAAGCATAGGCATTACTTTGCCAACAAAGGTCCGTCTAATCAAAGCTATGGTTTTTCCAGTAGTCACGTATGGATGTGAGAGTTGGACCATAAAGAAAGCTGAGGGCTGAAAAATTGATGCTTTTGAGCTGTAGTGTTGGAGAAGATTCTGGAGAGTCGCCTGGACTGCAAGGAGATCAAACCAGTCGATCCTAAAGGAAATCAGTCCTGAGTGTTCATTGGAGGGACTGATACTGAAGCTGAAGCTCCAATACTTTGGCCACCTCGTGTGAAGAGCTGACTCATTGGAAAAGACCCTGCTGCTGGGAAAGATTGAAGGCAGGAGGAGAAGGGGACAACAGAGGATGAGATGGTTGGATGGCATCACCTACTCAATGGACATGAGTTTGAGCAAGCTCTGGGAGTTGGTGATGGACAGGGAGGCCTGGTATGCTGCAGTCCATGGGGTCACAAAGAGTCAGAGATGACTGAGCGACTGAACTGAACTGGGGCTGGGGTCCTATCCAACCATCCAACTCAGGCCCTGGAGCCCTGAGTATCTACCCCTCCTTGCTTCACTGTCTTCAGGCAGGGGAGCCTCAGCCATGAAGCACCAGATGTCACACCAAGAATGAATCTGTCAGCTGCCCTCTCTGCTTTTCTTCTTAAGCCTCTCTTCCCCTGTACATCTTGAACCTCAGCTCAAGTGTAGTGTAGCCCAAAACTTCCAGAGAAAGGAAATCATACATAGGAAACATGTCTCATTAAGACTGTTTCCTTCCTAAGAATTCATTGAGAGGACATTGGGAAAACACTAAGAGTTTCTGAAAGGAGCAGCGAGTTTGAGCCAGGCTTTAGATCCTTGGTTTTCCCCTGGGGTGACTCTCACTCCCAGGGGATGACCACAAATGTCTGGAGACATTTTGGAGTCATGACTGGAAGGGGTGGAGGGTAGAGGCCAGATATGCTGCTGAACATCTGACAGTGCACAGAAGGTACAGCAAAGAAGTACACAGCCCAAGGTATCCATGAGGCCAAAATTGAGAAGCCACGCTCTGGGGTGATGAGCTTGTCTGTGGTTGGGGTAGGGTAGGCTGGAGGGACAGTTGACCAGGAGAAGGTTTTCCAGGGGACGGTGATAAAGGCCCATGGGAGGCACTGACAGCAGGAATGGGAGGGGAGAGAAAGACAGGGAAGGTCTTACAAAGGATGGATGCAAAATAATAGAAGGGAAGGCCAGGGAAGAAATTGCAGCCAGAGGTTTCTAATGTGGGTGTCAGAAGAGTGGAATCATTAGCTGTAATGGAGATGTCAAGGAGAAAAGCTTATTTTAGAAAGATGATGAGTTTGGTCTTAAGATATTTAAATTTGACATGCAGGTGGAATTGCCCAGCAGGCACTGGAGAATAAGGATGGAAAGAGAGAAGTTGGGGTAATAAATGCGGATTTACGAGTCATCTCACTGGAAGCAGTCATTCTCAAGACCATTCAGTGGTCTAGAGAGGAGACAGAGGGACCAGGGGCCTGGGGGTGATGCCCCTGAGGGGCTGGCAGAGAGGGAGAGTCTGGAGGCCTGCCTTTGAGATCCAGCCCCATTTCTTAATAAGCCCTTGATTTGGGATGTGTTCCTGAACCTGTCTGTGCCTCAATTTCCCCTCAGGAGACCAAGGGAAGGTTCAGATGGATAGGGGAATGAGATAGGGCAGTGTTATCAAAATATGAGACAAGGGGGTATAAGGAAGGGGTGGTGCCAAACTCTGCAGAAGGGGAGGGGATTGAGAGAGTCAACAGCAGCCCCCGAGTTGGGAGCTATGGCTTTGGGACAGCATTTCTATGAATGGTGTGTGAGTGCCCTTCAATATAGGTTGGCCTCACTGGTATTACTATTATTTCACAGTGGGTGACAGAAGTTGTACATATGTGGACCTAATAGTGAATTACTGGTGTTATCTTTTTTCACCCCTTAAATTAAGAGAGAGAAGCTGGAGCAGAAGAGATAGAGAAGAGGAATAGATGAGTCAGGAGTGGGGAGGAGAGAGACATCAGAGGGGGTGTCGGGAGTGTTTCTACAGAATCTGTTTTTCTTCTTGCCCCCAAACTCCAAGCCTTGAACGTAAGAAATATTGCTAAATGTTCTAAGTTAGAATAGTGGTTTAGATGGACTTGAGGGAGCAAGCTGCCTGCCTTTCCCGAGTGCATGGACTCCTCCTGGATGGACCACAAGACCAGCCTGCTTGGTTTTAGAGCTCAGCAAAAGAGGAGTGTGCCTGGCCGCAAATGGGAAATGTCCATCCCCATTAAGTGAGGCGACTGGGTCTGGGGACCATGGAGTGTGGTCCAGAGTTTATCTGGCCTCGAAGTCTGTGTCTCCCTGGGACTGAAACACACCCAGCCCACACCAATAAGGAGAGAGGACATTGTCTTTAGCGATCCTTCAGGGGAGATGGACAATTCTTGGGCAATTCCATTGATATATTAAGTGCAGCCTGACTCCATCCTTACCTGCAAATAAGCAGGCCATTTTTATTCTAAAGAAAGGAAACTCCAGGGAAGTGCAATGTCAGGACAGCCTTACTGTGTTAAGGATGCCAGGCCAGTGGGGGTACTCGAACTCTCACAAAATTTATTTTTTTTGCGGTATGAGACCCTTACCTGAGAAACTGGGTCCCCTCTCCACCCCTCCCCTGACCATTGGCAGCCATATTTTTCCATCCTTGCTTGTGTCATACACCACATATGCCCATAACACATAAAATATGCCCATCTCTTTGACAGAGTATAAGAATGACCTTTGCTGTTCAGTATTAAAACTTGCAATTGCCCCTTTGTCCATTTATTAGATGGTCAGTCTATCCACATATTCATTAAGTAGACATGGTTCTCAATGCTAAGTACAGACAGATTTCCCATTTGAGCTGTTCTCGGAAGTCGGGCTGTTTAGTGGAAACCTGAAGTTTTTTAAAGTGTGGTGTGCTCCTTCATTTAGTTGTGTGTGTTTTTTTTTTAATATTTGTTTATTTGGTTGTGCCAGGTCTTAGTTGCAGCCCACGGGATCTTTAATTGCGGCATGCAAACTCTTAGTTGCTGCATCGCTGACCAGGGATGGAACCCGGGCCCCTTGTATTGGGAGCGTGGAGTCAGCCTTTGGACCACCAAGGAAGTCCTTTACTTAGTTTTTACTTTCTGAAGACAAATAATCTGGGGCTTGGAGGTGGCTAAACAGAGTTCCACACAGTGCCTTGGAGCTAGGCTGTGCTCTCTTTCTTTCTGTTGGTGGAAATAAAGGTGGAGAGGTGGCAATGGAGGGTTAGGGAGGGTATGTGGCAAGGGGCACCCTCTGTGACCCCTGCAGGATTCCTGCTGGGCTCCATGGGTTGGAGAGGAAAACCATAGCTCATTTTAATCTCTCTCTCTTATTAAAAAAGCTGTATGTCTGTGTGTGTATTCATTGCTGAAATTTGAAGAGAGAATTTGGGTAAGCACAATTAAGAAACCAATGTCATACTAACCTCCTGTTAAAAATATGATGTATATCTTTATTCTGTATGTATATGTTTCCCTCCCCTAACCCCAATGGTACTATGCCTGTGATTTTGTAACCTGCTTTTACTACTTAACAATATATCATGATATCTTTTATACCCTTAAAACTAATCTTTTATTACACTTTAACTCACTGTATAGTTTTCCATTATATGTGTATCATATAATTTATATAACTGTTGTGCTGCCCATACAGTGATCAGCACAAAACAAGCAGTTTGTCCAGAGAGGGAGACAACAGTCTGAGAAAATAATTTTATCAGATAAATAAAATGTTTACAAGATAAGTCTGTCAGATAAAAGATTTACAAAAATAAATATATAATTATCAGCTGTAAAAAGTGCCAAGAGGAAAACTACTGGGTGTTAAAATACTTATAAGGGATGAGAGAGGGGAATCTCACTTAGTCTGGGATGAAGGAGTGTGCAAAGAAGGCTTTCCTGGGGCAATTAGCTTTGACCAGAGAGTTGAGGGATTTACCTAGGCAAAGACGAGGGGAGAGGGTTCCTGATGGAGGGAACAGTCTGTATCAAGATCCTGTGTCGGGGGTCGGGGGCCATAGAATGTTCTAGAACCTGGAAGAAGGCCAGTGTGGCTGGAGTGAAGAGAGTCTCATATCTTTTTAAACAATTTTTAATTTTTAAATTATGAAAGTATGATAACACATTTATAAGAGACGTAAAATACAGAACAAAGTTACATATAGTTCTACTACATATTAGAATGATTTTTTAAGTAGATAAATTAAGATTTTTAGTTGGAGTTTCAATATCAAACTCTCCGAAATTAATAGAATGAATAGGCAGAAAAGTAGAAGGATAGAGTAGACCTGAAAAGCACTATGCACCAATTCAACATAATTAAGATTTATACAGTTTTCACACAACAGCAGGATACAAATTCTATTCAAGTTTCCTTAGACTATAAACCAGGAGACACTGGAGTATATCCAGGAACATAAAACAAGGTGCACAAATTTCATGGTCTAAAGGTATTGAAATCATACAGAGTCTGTTAAGAGTCTCATATTTTATTGAACATTTGTATTTATTGACTTGAATTGTTGGTTCATGTTCTTTATCAATTTTTCTATTGATGTTTTTATTTTTTTCTTATCCATTTAGAAAAGCTTCAAATATTCACCCTTTCAGTATATTACAGTTATTGTTCTTGCAGTTTCCACTTGCCTTTAATTGCATTTATAATATATTTATCCACCTTTTTTCTCTGTGGTTTCTTCCATTTGGTGTCATGCTTAGTCCTTTGCCAAAATGAGGTTATATAAATATCCACTTATATTTTCTATATTTTATTTCTTATATTTAAACTTTTAGTCAATCTGGAAATTCATTTGTATGTATTGAGACAAGTGGGTATACAGTTTATTTTCATCCAACTGGTTAGCCAGTTGTACCAATGCTATTGACTGAACAGTCCATCTTTCTCCCACTGTTGTGAAATACTAATTCATAATACACTAGCATTGTTTAGATTTTGGGGTCTGTTTGTGGACCTTTTATTATAGCCCATTGATTTGATGTCTCTTCCTGTGCCATTACTTCAATATTTTACTACTTGTACCTTTTAAAATCTGATAGAGCAAATCCCCACTCATTACTCTTCTTTTTTAAAATGTTCTCGGCTGGTCCCATTAAATTATTCTTCCAGATACATTTTAGAATCATTCTGCTAATTTTGTGAATTAACTTGGGGACAAGTGACATCTATTCAATACTAGTGGTCTCAGGAAAATGGCAGGCCTCTGCATTATTGTTGATCTCCTTTGGGACTACTGGGTAGAACGGGTCTAAAGTCAACATCAGCCTGGAGGATATTGCCTTTTCATCTAAAAAATATGATCGGCATGAAAACTTGACCAATAGCGGGACACTGAGGACCCCCGGTGGTTTTCCCCGTCCTGGGTGTCCTCCTCACCATGGTTCCACTGTGACTGTGGTCTCCCAGGGCTGACCTCAGCCATGGTTATGAAGAAGGTGTGCATTTATCAGGGCTCATGAATGCTGTCTGTCTTTCTAACTGCTTTGTATGTTACTTCATTTACTCTTAACATGACCAACAAATTAGTGATCATGAGCTCTGTTTTACACCAGAATCTGAGACCCTGAGAAGGGACAGAATTTGTCCCAAACAGGGATGGGTGTTGATGGGCAAGCGGGAGGCAGGTGGTGTCTGCCGGCAAATGTTCGGACAGGATTTGGAACCCAGGCCTCTGAAGACAAAATCCCGCCTCTTGCCACTAGATCTAGATGTTTGCTTCCCTCCTTCAGGCTGAGAGTGGGCCCTCACAGGTCATTAATTGGGGAGGGGGATTTAGGGGTGCTCCCTATGTGTGTGGCTGCACGTACAACTTGTGTGATGCTCAGGAACTGGGGCAGCAGTGTTGGTCGTCCCTTGGTGGTTTGTGGATTCACATCGAGACCTGGACCTGAGAACCGGACCTGTGAATTCTCACGTGCCGTCGCATGAGAGAATCAGGGACCACGGACCCTTCTGCGTTGTGCACGCTGTGCACTGGGAGTTTGATGGGATCCGCCCCTTCTGCTTCCCGCTTCCCACGTGATAGTCACAGCTGGAAGGCGGCCCCGCGAGGGTGGGCGGGCGGCGGGACCCTCTCCAGGCTCTGCTGGCGGCAGCTGCCCTGCCTCGCGTGGAGCCTGGGCTGGAGAGGCAGCCGCAGCTCTGCTATTTATAAGCTGTCCGCTACGCTCCGGTGGAGGCTGCGCGCCTCTGATGCTGATTCATGATCCAGCTTGCTAATTGCAGCAGCGCCTGTGGCCTGCCAAGTACCCAGACAGGCATCTGGCTCTGCATTTCGGATCCGGGTGATCTCGTGGGGGGACAGGCAGGAAAACAGACGACCCCTGCGACAGGGGTATCTGGCAGGCCAGGACTGCCATGGCTCTTGAGGATACCTCTGGATTTTATAAATTCACAGGAACCACCTTTCTCCAAAGAACACCGGATCATTACCATATCTGCTTGGGGATGAGGATTTTGCATATGAAACATGTATATTTTAGCTATCAAAGCTGCTTTTATTCCCACCCTAGAACAGATAGCACCTTCGTGCAAACCAGGTTAAAAGACCATGTTGTAACACACAGGAGGTTAGCTGTATGAGGTCACGCATGTCTTTTTCGGGAAGACAGCTTAGGCTAGGTGATGACTTTATGTCCCAAACAACGGAGGTTGAAAAAATGCTCCTACAGAGAGCCGGGAAGCCTTGGAGGTCCTCTCTCCCACTGCAGGCCTTTTGCATGGGTTTTCTCCCCCGCTAACGGCCTTACTAGTTCGCAGGACTGAAAGAGCCCTCATGTCACCTTCTGTGGGAAGAGGTCACACTGTTTACCTCTGATCTTTGGCTGGAACCTCTGAGACCCAGCCAGAGCCCTAGAGGTCAAAGCAAGTTGAATACCATGGCCTTTGGATGGGAGCCCCTTTGGATTATTGAAGACATGAAAGATTGAGTGTCGACAGCGCCTTCCTTACCTTTACTCTCAAGGCCTTCTCTGCAGCTGGATGGGCTTCCTGCCCCTTCTTTGACCTGAAGCAGACTGCAGTTTCCTTCACAGTGCGACATACTCACCCAGCTCCCTACCCCAAGTGAGGCCTCACGGGGTCAGGCCATTCCTCTGGGTCTATGGAGGTGCCCAGCGCCTCCCCTTGCCCCCTCAGAAGGACTGACAAGCTTGTGGCTCTTTTCCAGCCTCCAGAGCCTGAATCTTTTGTCAGTTCTGGGAGGCAGGACCAGTTTGCCTAGAGCTGCGGTGTCCTGGGAAAAGGGGTGCTGGGCCAGGCGCGTGGCTGTCCTGGTTCCCAGATGGACACGGTGTCTTAACTCTCGGCACGGTTCGTTCTTTCTCCGGGTGCTGGGCCTGGCGCTGAAGCTCATATCACAGCCAGAACTTCCCAGGATTGGCCTGTATGTAGTCCTCTTCAGGGGATGTGATTCAAGCCAGGTGATTGTGGACCTCTATTACTTGCAGTTCTTCCAGGCCCTGATGGGTAAAGGAAGACAGCTTTAAGGAGATAAAGGATTTCTGTCATTACTCTGTCAGAGGAAGGGCTGGTTCATGAGAGCCCCAGTCCCTTCAGCTTTGCATATTAGCATCAGCTTCTCTCAAAGACTGTTGCAAACTGCCTGGAACCATGTGAGGGCAGGAGTAGTGGGCAGGCCTCAGGACCGGTTAATCCTGGGGGAGGGGTGGGCCAGGCCCTGCTTCCCGGGCTTCCTGTGTGCCCTTAGGTATACGATTCACAAGTCATGTTAGTGAAGTTAGTGGTGTCTCAATGCACCAGAAACCACTGGGGAATTTCCACAAAGATAGACTTCCTGGACTTCCCAGGTGGTCCAGTGGTTAAGAGTCCATCTTCCAGTGCGGGGGATGTGGGTTTGATCCCAGGTCAGAGAAGTAAGATCTCACATGCCATGGAGCAACTAAGCCTACACGCTGCAACAAAGATCTCAAGAACCACAACTAGGACCCAATGCAGCCAAATAGATGTATTTAAAAAATATATGTATCTATTTCTTGATCTCGCCTTCAGAGACTCTGGGAAGGCAGAACTGGTGGAGCTTGGGAATCTGTATATTTCACCAATGCCCTGAGATTTTGATGGGTAGCTATCTAGGTTTGGTCACCCTTCTCTAGTAAGCCTCTCAGTCCCACACCAGATCTGAGAGGACTTCACATCCCCAAGAGAAGGTGACCATAGCTACACCAAATCCCAAGACAAACTGGCCAGTGGGAGATGCCACCTTCACTCTAGCAGGCAGGGTGGGAGCCGGCCAGGTTGGGTTATGGGGCCCTCTGTCCATCCCACCACTGTCCATCCTGGCACCTCCGTCCACAGAAAAACCTAACATCTCCCCTTTCAAATAGAAACCCTTCCTGGGTCCTGGCCCTGCCCTACTGTTCTCCCTCTGCAGCCGAGCTCCTTGAGTCATAATCCATATTTAGGCTCCTTGTTCACTTCCATCTCACTCTTCAATCCATAGAGATACAGTTTCCATCCCCACTGCCCTACTGAAATTTCCCTGATAAATGTCACCACCTGAAGACCCAGAGCACCAAGTCCATGCCCAGTGTGGGGTCTTGTCTGCTGTCCTCTTTCTTGAAATCCTCTCTTCCTGTGACTGTGGGGACATCACTTTGTTGCCAGTTTTTTGGCCCTCTTCTCCTCTGGCAACACACAGTCTGTCCCGTGCAAGTTCATCTAGCCTTGGGGCTCGAGTTACCACCTAGAGCTGGGTGTTTTTTTCCCACTCACTCAGATTTTTTTCCTGGACCTGATGGGGATATGCTGCTACCCACTGGACACTTCCACTGAGATGTCCTCCACATACCTCAGCTTGTCTAAAACTCAGTTTTACTCTTTTCTCAAAGTGCTCCTCTCTCCAAGGTCCCCATCTCGGTGACTGGCGTTCTCTCTGCCCTGGCCCCACAGCCCCCATTCCCACCTTCTCCCTGTTGCTCCTGGCCCACTCTCGAAGCTGCCTGGTGCATTCTCTGCCTCCAGCATTGCACCTTCCTGTCTGTCCCCCCTACAGCTAACAAAGTTGTTCCAAAACACATCTGCGCCGTCATCATTTTCCTGGACGGGTCCTTGCAGGCGGACTGTAACGGAAGCCCCAGCGCACTCTGTAGGCTGCACCTGCCTCCTCCCGCCTCAGTGTTGACACCCTCTCTCCTTTTTTCATGTTAAATGCCTCAGGGGTTCCTGGATACTCTGTGCAGCTCTGATGGGTCTGATTACAAGACCAAAGACCCAACTCTACCTCTGAGAACAGTGGCTCCCAGCCTTTACCCTACTGGATCCTTTTTATTATCTTCAACCCACTGACTTCATGCCCTAAAAGAGAGGGACTGTCTTTACTCAGCAGTAGTTCATTTATTTCTCTCATTTTTTTTTTTATTAAACGTGTGTGGATGTGAATATCAACCTTTTCACCAGCTTGTATTTCCAATCAAAGAAGCCTGGATTTTTATATTGGTCTATGCGGATTTGTCCTGGATAAATGTACTATTTCCATTTACCTTTTTAAAGCAATGAAAAATAGTTCAAGCATTGCCCTGGAGTCCGGGGACCTTGGGTGGAACAGATCTGGTCCTGCCTGAGAAAGAGGCTCTGCCTAGAAAGGAGGCTGGGCAGGTGCTCTGAGGGACTCCTGTGATCTTTCTTAAGGGATTTGATGTGCTTTGGCCTCATTTTCTCACTCTGAGCCTCCTTTGTTTTTCCTTCTGTTGATGCCAAAAACAATAGCCCTGCCCCTTGCGCACAAAAGCGACCCTGAGTGGTGACTCTGTAAACAGATCATGTAGCAGGTAAGCACACAGTTGACGCAGGCGTGGGAGGGGGCGTATGACCAGCTAGTTCTGTACGCAGCTCACAGCCACCGGCAAGTGATGCTGGGCTGCCGGGCTGCCGTGTCCTAATTGCCGTCTTCTGAGCAGATGGCTGACTCCGGGGGTGTGAAGGTTTCTGGAGAGCTTCTGTGATTCACACCCAGTTGTAGCGAGAGCTCCCATTTCCTCCCACCCTGTTGTCAGGAGCTCACTATTTGTCCCTTATACCTCATGCTAAAATTAGCCATTTCAGGTCTCATCTCCTTGACAGAGTTTGTGAGGAGGCTCTAAAGTAGCATGCATGCACTCATGCATTCTACTGATGCATTCATCTGAGCACTGAGGGAGCTATGGTGATGGAGATAGATACAGCCTTCCCTCATGGAGTCTGCAGTCTAGATGAAGAGGGACAGGAATACAGTAACAAAGAAGCATGCAGAATACCAACGTATGGACACCAAGGGGAGAAGCGGAGGTGGGATGGATTGGGAGATTGAGATTGGCATTGACTGTCGGTACTATATATAAAATAGATGACTAATGAGATCCTACTGAATGGAGCAGGGAACTCTGCTCAAGGCTCTCGGGTAACCTAAATGGGAAGGAAATCCAAAAAAGAGGGGGTATACATATATGTATAGCTGATTCACTTTGCTTTACAGCAGAAACTAGCACAGCATTGTAAAGCAACTAGACGCCAATAAAAATTTCTTAAACAAACAAAAAAAAAGAGTTAAAGAAGTTATCCTGGCTGCTGTGTAGAGAATATGGCAGGAGCAGGGCTGGAGGAGCAAGACCACTTTGGATGCTGGTGGCAAAAAATAGCCTGTCTTACCTTCTCTTTGACAGAGGATGAGATGGTTGGATGGCAATCACCACCTCAATGGACATGAGTTCGAGCAAACTCCAGGAGATAGTGAAGGACAGGGAAGTCTGGCATGCTGCAGCCCATGGGGTCGCAAAGAGTCGGATACAACTTAGTGACTGAGCAGCAACAACCTAACCTTCTCTGTGACTCTCTCACCGGGTTCCAGGTTCTTCAGTGGGGAGGGGGATGTTTCAGGAGTCACAAGCTGTAGGGCATTATAAAATCACACCTTCACCAGATACTGTTTGAGCACCTCCTATGAGCCAGATACTGTGCTCAGCGTTGGTGAGATGGAATTGGCACCAGATTAGGAGTCAGAAAAGCTGGGTCCAAGCCCACCTGGAATATGAGCTATGTGGATTTGTCAGGTCCATACAGAAAAGTATGTCTGTATCTGCAAAAAGAGGGTAATGAGATAATACCAGTGAAAGTATTAAGTAAAAGGTTATGCCAAGTATAGACATGGTAGTAGTGGCTGTTTTCATTAAGTTAGTTTCTATCTTCATCCATCAGTTTTCTTCTGGGTGAAATAGTCATCGCTGAACCTCAGTAAGAATTAAGGGCAGCTCATTCTTTTATAGAACCACTTTGGCAGTATCATTTCTATTCAGGCACCATTGTGCTTTTCTTGATGATTCTAATCAAATGCTAATTCTTTGAGCAGATTTCAACTTTTCCCTGATTGGAAGCAGGTTTGCCTTTAGTAGTTGAATGTATCTTTCTTATAAAACAGTTTTGAATAGCACATTTTACTCTGTCAGACTAAAGCTCTCCATTACAGTCACCAAGACGCTATTGCATAAATGATTATACAAATGAATATGCAGATTCATACAAGTCCATGGGTCCACTCACCAAAATTCTCACCTGTTAGGTAATAGACAGGCAAGGGTTTTAGAAAGCATGGAAACCGTGACCTCTGGGCAGAGGTTTAACCTGGGAGAGAGCGGGCCCTTGCACCTCCCCGCCCTGGCCTGAGCTCTACCCCTCTGAGGTAGGCATTGTCGACACTTCTCATTGTTTATGAGGTTACCCTCACATTTCTAAATCATTTGCTTACAGGGATATCTCTTGATTTTTAAAACTTGCATATTAAAATTCTTAGACATTAACTATCGACTTCATATGGGCTTCTCAGGTGGCTCAGTGGTAAAGAATCCACCTGCCAATGTAGGACATGTGGGTTTGAACCCTGGGTCTGGAAGATCCCCTGGAGTAGGAAATGAAAACCTGCTCCAATATTCTTGCCTGGAAAATTCTATGGACACAGGAGCCCAGTGGGCTACAGTCCATGGAATCACAAAGAGTTGGACACAACTGAGTGACTGAGCACACACCCATATTGACTTCATATAGGAGGTTTCCTTCCCCAGTACCCATTCTTTCTTCTCTCAAGACAGTTGTCTCCTAATTTTTGTTTAAATCTAGTCATGGTTTGGGCTTCCCTTGTGGCTCAGCTGGTAAAGAATCCACCTGCAATGTGGGAGACCTGGGTTCGATCCCTGGGTTGGGAAAATCCCCTGGAGAAGGGAAAAGCTACCCACTCCAGTATTCTGGCCTGGAGAATTCCATGGACTGTGTAGGCCATGGGATCGCAGAGTCAGACACGACTGAGTGACTTTCACATCACATCACATCACAGTCATGGTTTACATTCTATTGTCTTGGTAAGTATTTTTCACTACTAAGTCCAAAATTATACTAAGATAACATTTCCTTTTTTTTTTTCCAGTAACTTTTTGTTTTCCCATGAGTTAACCATCACTTTGTTGGTGTTTTGTTTTAAAGTATTTCTGTGTCTCTATAATGAATTCTTCCCTAAATCTCCAAAAGAACTCGAAATCCTTCATAATACTACTTTCTGTATGGTTAAATGCAATCAGTAATCTATCAATCCCATTTTCCCCCCACTGGAGACATCCTTCATGGAACCCTCCCGCTACCATCCCAGTCTGGACAGCCTGTTCCCCAGGTCTGCTGCCCAGCTGTCTTGTGGTTTGTCTGCCCTCCAGTGTTGGATTTCCTGTTTTCTAAATCTGTGTCTTCTCATTTCTTGGGATTACGCCCTGATTGTTTTTCTGCATTACTTTCTATTTCTTTGTGCATTGCCTTTTAAATTGGAGACTTCCTTGACCACTCGTGATTAAGGTCTAGACACGTAGGGGGGTCTGTGTGCACAGGTTGTTGTTGTTGTTATTTAGTTGCTCACTCTTTTGCAACCCCACGCATTGTAACCTGCCAGGCTCCTCTGTCCTTGGGATTTCTCGGGTAAGAATACTGGAGTGGGTTGCTATTTCCTTCTCTAGGGGATCTTTCCAACCCAGGGATCACACCCATGTCTCCTGCACTGGCAGGCAGGTTCTTTACCACTGAGCCACTTGGGAAGCCCTGTGTGTATAGATGGGGCTTGTCAATTCCTAGGCATCATTGAAAACTGGGCTGGAATTTTAGCCATTTCATTGAGAATGAGGGGAGGTGGTTCCTGACTGTCCACATCTGTAGCATCCATAAGTCTTTTCTCTGTGGGTGTTCATTTTCCCAGAGGAGAATCCTCTGATTTCTCACCTGGGGTAGGGATGGGGAGATTCACCTGAGTGCCACCTTTCCATGCCACCTTTCTTAGAGAGGGTGAAAGGGCAGTGAGGAGGGGTGTTTGGTCTAGATTTACACTTTCTCGTGGCTGCTCTGGGTCTTCGATTTGGTGATGGGCTTTCTCTAGTTGCAGCGCACAGGTTTAGTTCCTGCTTGGCGTGTGGCATGTAGTTCTCTGACCAGTGATTGAACCTGCATCTCTTGCATTGGAAGGTGGAGTCTTACCACTGGACCATCAGGGAAGTCCGTAGATTTATACTTTCATTGAAGCCCCTGTTTTGTGTCTTGTGCTGTGCCTGGTGTCCCTGAGTCTCCAAGTCTGGGTCTGCCACAGAATGAACCTCTCCTCTCCTGCTGTGATGGGTGATGGGTGGTCTCCTGGAGGCCCCAGCCAGGAGAAGGGACCTGGGTCTCACTGCTCCTCAATACATTTCAGCCCCACTTTCTGCAGAACCTGATGCTTCCAATTGCCCGGCCTTTCTGGAGTTTCATGGCTCAGAAAGAGCTCCCCTTATTGTACTCATCACAGCTCTGCTAACTTATCTATCCACTTTCCATTTTCTTAAGAAATTAGAGACATTTTTTGCATTGTTGCTTCTCTTGTTCTCTATGTTGTTGGGGGTTTATGACGTTTTCCAATCCTTTATTTTCATTTCTGTGGCATGTTCGGAAGGAGAAAAATTATCCACGTGTTAAATGTGCCAAGATCAGCAAGAAGCCCTAATTTCATTTTAATTTGTTCCAGAATAATTTTTTTAATTGAGTGTGTAATAGTACCAGACACCGTTCTAACTGGTTGATGTGTCTCATCTCTCTGAATCCGCCCGCTGGCTCTAGGAGGTCCTGATGTCCCTGGTGTACAGCTGGGGACACTTAAGCAGAGAGAGGTTTAGTCATTGCCCTGGGAGAGTCTGGGTTGAAGCACCAGTAGAGTCTAAGGTTTAACTGCTGCCTCTTAGGAAGGAGAAGGTGTCTGATCGTCCTGGGATAGTGATCTGGGCAAAGTGGACTGTGGGGACAGTGTCCACCCAGAGTGCTGGGGGCAGTCATTGGATTGGGTCCATTGCAGAAGACGGCCAAGAGAGCCACTGTGAAAAATTTTCCCAGTCTTCCCAGTACCCTGTTAGCCAGAAGGAGCTATGAAGGACAGGGGCAGGACAGGGACAGATCCAGCTTCAAACCACCAAGCTGTGGGAAGAAGTTTTAACCCCTGGTTCTATTTCCCTGTGGTTGAAGAAGGAGAGGCTTGTCTGTGGAGGTTCTCATCTTCCTGAAGTTACTTCCAATCACTGAGAATTGCAGAATAACTCACTCGGCATGGTCGGGCCATGTTTCATTGCTCAGGATGTGTATTTGAAAGTTTTGACTCCAAATTACAGCCTTAAAAATAACGAACGACCTCTAGTCGAAATGGGCAGATCCTAAGAAACTTTATGTATCTTGGTGCAATGAACTAGGAAGGCTGATGTGAGGTAATGCACAGTGCCTGAAAATTGTTATAGATACCAGCAGCAGTAAATATCCAATTTTTGCAAGAGAGCTCACCGAAGTAATTTAATCCCTCTGATGCTTGTTGGAATTCAAGTACCTTGTCGGAATACAGATATGCCACTTGTACACATACTATAATATTTTCTGTAGGTGTGTGCGTATATAGTCATGTCTAAAACAAGTTGCTTTGAGGGAGCCTAGCCATGCTTCCTAATGATACCCTCCAAATATTTTATGAACTACATGTTAGGTATTTTCGGACCACACAGAGCATCTCCTGATTGGCGTTTGAGGACTGGAACTTGGCAGCTGGAGAAGAGGGGAGCTTGTACCGGTGCCACCCAGGTCCTCTGTCCCTGTGACTCAGCCCTCTCTGAGGGGCTTCCAGGTAGCAATCTAGAACCGCCATGCTGGGATTTTATGAAGCTGAGTGTAGGTGGGAGGTCAGGATGGTAGAAGGATGTGAAACTGGAATTGCCAAGTGTCCCTTTAGGGTTTGTGACGGACTCACTGGCTGCCTCATCCACTGGTAGTTGTCTTCTTGTTACTTTTACTCTTTTTAAAAAATATGCATTTATTTATTTTGGGTTGCACTGGGTCTTTGTGGCCGCACACCAGCTCTTCTTCAGTTGTGCTGAGCGGGGACTACTCTTTGTTGCAGTCCTCGGGCTTCTCATTGCAGTGGCTTCTCTTGTTGCAGAGCACAGGCTCTAGGTGCATGGGCTTCAGTAGTTGTGGCTCCCGGGCTCTAGAGCACAGGCTCAGTAGTTGTGGCGTGTGGGCTTAGTTGCCCCGCAGCACGTGGGATCTTCCCGGACCAGGGATCGAACTCATGTCTTCTGCATTGGCAGGCGGATTCTTAACCACTGGACCACCAGGGAAGCGCCTGCTTTTACTCTGGTTTTCAATACAATGTGGATGTTTCATCATTGCCCTTCAGCAGGTTTGAGCTGGTTTCTTGGCAAGGACGAGGAAAGCCGGCATCCTCCTCGGCATCTCTGCATCATCAGCACCAGGCTGGGGCACTGGCTCCTGCCTGCGGGAGCAGATGGCTTGGACGGAGTCTTTCCGGCCTGGCTGAAAAAGGCACAAAAAGGTCTGTAAATTGAGACCTTTCACAGTACGCGAGTGAGTCAGCAAGGTCAGGCCCCAAGTCTTAGGCCCCAAGAACATCAGTTGTGCCTCACACAGTTCGTTTCAGAAGTCTTGGAAATAACTCAAGGACTTTCCAGGAGGCAGTGTGGGCCGACTGTGGCTTCCAAGCCAGGCTCACATTGGTTTTTCTGAGGCCCTTTCGGTGATGCTCAACTTGGACCACGTGGGGACATGGGTTCAACTGTGTTTTTGCTGGAAATGGCAGTGCTTTGTTGGCATACAAGATTTCCCAGCTGGCTTGGAACTAGAAGAATAAATGCTCAGGTAAAGCTTGCGTATAGGGCTCAGTGGCTCAGGGTGGAGGTTCCGGGCTAAGGAGCAGGTCTCCGTTGGATGCTGGAATTGGAAGTCTAAAGGGCCAAGTCGAAGCCATTGTCATGATTACTCTTGATTATTGGCAGTGGCCACCACTCTGCAGTTATAATTGCTGATGCCATCAGAGAAAATAGTATGACTCTGATGTTGAAATGCAGGCAGAAGAACTGAAGGGGTGACCATTGAGTGGATCCATTAATGGGCTTTGGTGGCCCTGTTCCTGCCCCGCAGCAGAACAGCCACATGGGTGGCATTCCTCCAGCAGGGACCTGACGATGTGGGGTGGGGGAGGCTCCGCAGAACTAGCTTGTGGATTCAGGCATTTTTATCGGAACAAAGATCGCAAATCACCATTTGGCAGCACTTCTTGCTCTATTCCCCTCCCTCCCTGCCATCCTTACATCTTTTATGTCCAGTGGTTGAGTACTTCTGTGATGAGGTGCCCCTAGCTGGCTACATGGGACTGTTTTCCCATAGGACTTGCCTGTTTTTGTTTTTGTTTTTTTTTTTGCTTTAAGCCCACCAGCTACAGTGGCTAGCACCCTGAGACTAAATGCTGCAATCAATTGTGTCTACAATCTGTTTACTTGAATTTGTCTCCACTGTACTTGAACTTTGTGGCTCCTGTTGCCTGGAGTGCTAACTGTACATTAGCTGCATGAGGCTGGAGACACGCAGTTTTATTTCTATTAATGCCGGGAGAGAGAGAAAGTTAAAAGCAGTAACTAAGACAAATGATGTTGCTATTGGCAGATATTCCTTTGGCTGTCAGCTAACCTATTTTATTTTCTTAGTGTGGACTTTATTTTCTCCTTTGTTGTTTTCTGATTCTGCTTCCTTATGACTTAAAATTTGATGGAAATAGGCAATGAGAGTCTTAGGAAAGAATAAAGATATTTCAGGAGAACTGGGAAGGCATATTAAGCAGGTGAGAGAAGGGAGGCCTGGGGAATTTTCCAAACAGAAAACTGTTATTTCTTAAATATGAAGTGAGAACAGTGATATGTGGGTTGTGGTTTAGTCAGAAATCTAGCCCTTCAAGTTCTGGACCTTTTATGGCTTTCCCTTGCTACTGCATGCCAGTGTGCTTTTAATTTAGTGGTGGCAGCAGAGAAATTGCAAGACCTCCCCAACTGAGAACGTGCCTAGGAATCAAATGAGTGTGATAATGAGGATGAATGTGAGTTGCTTTTCCAAAGAAATACAAAAGGAGAGTGAGTTGTAGTAGTATACCCGAAATAAGAGTCTCTCCTCTCTCTTCTCTCCTTCCATCTGTCCATCCACCCGTTTGTCTGTCTGTCCATCCAACATGCACCCATCCACCATCTACCCATCTATCCACCCACCCATCTATCCATCTGTCCACCCATCCATCCATCCCCCCTTGGTCCGTTCACTAAATCAACTTTTACTGAGCTCCGCTCATGTGAGAGATGAACAGTAAGAACTTGAGAGATGTAAAACTGAATCAGGAGTGTGCCTCCCAGGAGCTTAGAGCAAGAGATGATCACAGAACACACGTGACTGTAAAATGGAGAAAGCGATAAAGGAATGTGTAGATGAAGTGCTGGGGAAGGGGAAAGGAGGGCAAGTTACCATCTTGGCAAAAAGGATTTGGAGTGTGAACACACAGGAAAAGCAGGGCAATTTCAGGCAAAGGTGTTTTCAAGTTTTGGGGAAGATGATAAATTATTGTCAGAATAGACAACCCACAGTCATTCTTGCTCACGTACTGATTGAGAATGGGATACTTTGGGGGAAGTGAAGGCCTTTGTGGATAAAGAGATTGGAGGATTGGAGGCCACTGTTGAGAACTCTCTTTTCTCTCCTGCACACCTCCCTGTGGACCAGAGCCAAACCAGAAGCTACCCTTCAAGAAAATAGATTTTCAGCAAACTGGTGCTTTCTAAATGGTTACAGGGTTTGACCATGGAGACTTTGTATGTAAAGGCAATATCTTATTGAGCGGCAGAGGCTGGTACCAACTCCTGGTGACAGGGTTGTACAGGTGGCCGCAGCTTTACTCATCCTGGCTGGGCTCTGGCCTGGGATTTTCACGTCTCCCTTTTTCTAAGTACTGAAGGCTCCCTGTGGGTGAGCAGCGCCCTGTGCCCCTTATCGAGTTAGAGAAACCAGGGAGAAAGCAGAGTCTGGGAGCCATTCCCCAGGAGCTCAGCAACCTCGTGGCCCCAAGCATGGTGGGGTCACAGTTTTAACCATGTAATAGAAAAGCCCCTTTCTCTTATTCTCTATGTTGAATGGGTGAACTCATAGGATGAGTTAGACGTGGTTTACAGGAAATTGTGCACATTGTTAAAGCTTGGTATAAATTATGAATAAGCTCTCCTTCAAATTCTGTAGAACTTCCATGCCTTCCAAAATTAATCTCCCCTGCCACTCTCAACTGGGCTCAGTGGTAAGGAATATGCCTGCCAATGCAGAAACCGTGAGTTCAATCCCTGGATCAGGAAGATCCCCTGGAGAAGAAAGTGGCAACCCACTCCAGTGTTTGCCCACGAAATCCCATGAACAGAGGAGCTACAGTCCATGGGGTCAAAAAAGAGCCGGACGTGACTAAACATATTTCTGTTAAAGTCATGTGTTTTCTGAATTTTTTCTTACGGCTAAATTCTATCAAATGACAGTATTAGTTGGAAATTCTTTTCGTTTTTCATATGCGTGTTTTTTTTTTTTTTTTTTTTAATAAAGATCTCAGCATAGGGGAGGGGTTCTCTCGCCTCTCTGAGGCAGACAGGGGAGCAGGGCACTGATGCTAACCCAACGAGAGTGGGCTTTAATGCCAGTGCCGGTTGGGGATGACCTCCGCGCAGCATTCAGAGTTCCTGATGCCTTGGTTGCTTTTTCTCCCTTGGCAAAATTAAAGTCAGGGAAGCAAGGCTTCCCAGGTGGTGCTGGTGGTATAGAACCTGCCTGCCAATACAGAAGGCGTAATGTGGGTTTGATCCCTGGGTTAGGAAGATCCCCTTGAGGAGGGCATGACAACCCACACTGGTATTCTTGCTGGAGAATCCCATGGACAGAGGAGCCAGGCAGGCTACAGTCCACAGGTCTCAAAGAGTTGGACATGACTGAAGGACTTAGCATGCACACACCAAACGAAGGCCAAGTATCCTAGGCCCATATCATCTATGCTGTGGCAGTGGGTGTCACAGAGACACACAAGAAAGAACCCCAGACTGCAGCACAGTGCACTGATCTTGGGGTGGGACAGGCGAAGTATGTGTGTTTCCAAGTAAAAGTCCTGCCGCTGAGAGGAACAGACGCAGTTACAGTAAACCACATAGATGGTTCTCCCGCAAGTGCCCCTCACCGCCTCATCACTCTTTGGTATAGAGTCTGGGCTCAGTCCTGGCCCCCTCAAGGGCTGACGTGACCTCTGGGTGCAGGGGATCTGGAATGTGTTCATGGTTCTGAGAAGGGGCAGGCTGGCTTTGAGCTCTCATCCTCTGAGTCCTCACCCTGGGCTCCAGGCATCCTGCTGGCATCCAGGGCTAGAGTTCACAACTGATATGACTCTGGTGCTGAGGTCCCTCAGCCTTCCACCTGCTTTGACGGGTCTACCTACTGAATCTCGCCTCGCTGTCCATCCTTTGCCCGACTTGGTGGTCCACCTTGCAGCTTAGGTATGGAGCCTCCTCTCTTCTCCCTGTGGCAGCTTCAGGGTACACCGCTGCCTCTCAATTTTCAGTTACTTTCCAGGTCCACCTTGGGTCCCTTCATGTTACCTGGAAGCCCAGGGACCCTTGTGGCCGCTCTCCTGGCCCCTGCCTATCAGATCCCTGCACACACCGCTGCGTTTCCTTTCTGCTCTGGTTGTCATCTGTTGATGCCAAGGCATCTGCAAGGTGGTCCTTACCCAGCATCTTGAAAGGATGCTGGAGAAAAGTGCCCTCAGCTTTTATTCTCTTCCCTTAACCTCTCTCAGTCCTCCATTTCCCCCTCCTACTTTTCTCCCCTCCCCCTTGATGTTGAGACGTCAGCCCCAAGGAGAGGAGGAGCAAGACTGGTGCTGCCCTTACCCCTCCTTGTCTCCTCCTCTGACCCCACCCACCCCTGAAGGTGGCAGGGGGCTGCCTTTCTCTCCATGCCTGCCTCCTTCCCTCCCTGGCCTTCCTTGCTGCTCTGCTCCCCTCCTTTGAGGAAGACTTAGCCGTAATTGTGTGAAGGCTGCAGGGAACATGATTATAAGGGAATGAAAAATATGCCCATTTAATATTTTCGATGTTATTCCTATTGCACAGATATAAATAAAGCATGCTCTGTGTCCGTGAAAAGCTCACTTTAGCTAAGGAGATAGATTGATAATTTATAATTTCAAAATAATTTGATAAATGCAAGGACTGCCATCCAGTCCTCCACGCCTCCCCTTACACACACACACAGACACACATATGTACACACACAGACACACATATGTGCACGCACATACTTGAGGCCCCCTACCCTTCTAATTACTTACTTTAGGGCTTTTTCCAGCTTCTTTCTTGTGTCACAGTTATTTGCATACAGATCTTAGCTTCTAGAGGGCAAGAGCCTCAGCATCTGTTTGTAGCACTTGGCACAGTGTGCTAAGTTTATTCATTTAAAAAACAATGTGTTAAGTCCTTCCTGTGTATCAAGCTCTGTACTTGAGGCTGAGATGACCAAGATAAATAGAACAATGAACTCTTAGAAACTCATAGTCTGGATAAAGGTTCTCAATAGATTTCAAGGGGTCTGTGAGTTTAGATTAGAAAAAAAAAAATCACCTTCTGATTTTCACTAATCTCTAACTGAAGTGTACTTATAAAGGCAGGAGATTGACCAGAATGATACCAGTCGTCCCTGTGATTTATCACCAGTAGAAATGACAGATATTTCATACAACTTATAGTTGTGGCAAATATCTCAAAATACCATTTATGTTCATCACTCCTTCAAAATAAGGGTAATTATGAGACCCAGAAGTAAATCTTGTTATTTGATGTGTTAAAGGAAGCACATAGATTACCTTATCACATATCTGTTCTTGAGAAATGTTTTGATAACTGTATTTTAGTACGATCAGTTTCCTTTAAAATCCTGTGCATTTTATTTTATATGTTCTCAAAACATTGCATTGAGAAGGGGTTCCTGGCCTTCACCAGGTTGCCAGAGGAATAAATATGTGATCTAGTTGGGTCAAAACACACGTGACTAAATAATTATAGCAACACAATTAGTGCTGGGCTGGTGATATGAACATGACGTTGGGGAGATACAAAGGAAGAAACAAACGTCTTCCCAGAAGAGGTGAAGGCTACTCAGTAATGATGGTAACAAACAGCAGCATGTATCTATTGCTTTCCAGGCCCCAGGCAGAGCTCTGAGTACTTTAGATATCAGATTTCCTTTAAACCTCCTCCTAGGGGGCTTCCCAGGTGGCGCTAGTGGTAAAGAACCCGCCTGCCAATGCAGGAGACGTAAGAGACGCGGGTTTGATCTCTGGTCAGGAAGATCCCCTGGAGGAGGGCACAGCAACCCACTCCAGTATTCTTGCCTGAAGAATTCCATGGACAGAGGAGCCTGGCAGGCTACAGCCCATAGGATCACAAAGAGTTGGACACGACTGAGCTGTCTTAGCATGCACGCAGTAGCCCTGGGAGGTGAGGACTTCACTGTCCCCATTTCACAGATGAGGAAACTGAGGCCTGGAGAGGTTGATTGGTTTGTCCCAGGTTATACAGCTGGAGATGGGCTGATTCTGGGTTGAGGGCAGGTTCTCAGATGCTGGTATCTGTGTTCTTCTCTGCATGTGTGCTGCCTCCCGAAGTGTTGCAGAAGAGCAGGAAGGAACACTCAGGGCTGGAACCATAGCCTGGAGCAGGCCCTGTGCTCCTTCCTGGGTCGGCTCACGTCAGCCAGCGTCTCAACAACGTTGCTCTGGTGTCACCACAGCACGAGGGCCCTGCCTCCAGTCTCACGGCCCTGTACTGTGAGCACTTCTGTCTGAGGCGGGGCGGGTCCAGTGGACCTGAGCAGTGGCCTGATCACAGCGGGCGGGGCTGCCGATGCAGCCGCATCTGTGAGGACCAAGACTTGGGTCTGGGAGGAGGAATTGGGAGAGCCGCCCAGGTGGAAACCCATAGCATCATAAACCATGTGGCCTGAGAAACTCTTACAGTGAGGCGGGAGCCTTGCAGACTTGGAGGAAGCCAACTCCGGAAAAACCTGAAGGAAATGCCACCCCCAACAAAAGCCGGAGCACCGACTAAATGGTTTCAAGGAGATTCAGGGCAGGTTTGTGAGCGGGAGGGGCTGGATCCAGTGACAGGGGGGCACGGTCCTATGGAAGCGAGACCTGTCCCAGGACAGCAGTTCCTGAGCCCAGGACTGTTGAGGGAGGAAAGAGACGTCTGCAGCGACAAACCTTGTCCTCACTCTCGGAGGCTGTGGGGAAGAGGGCTTTTGATAGTGTGGCCTGGGATGAGGGCGCCTGTGCCCCGAGACCCTCAGACTGAACCAGCTATTTGCCTCTCCCTGGGGGAGTGTCTCGGAGAAGGTGATGGCATGCCACTTCAGTACTCTTGCCTGGAAAATCCCATGGATGGAGGAGCCTGGAAGGCTGCAGTCCATGGGGTCGCGAAGAGTTGGACACGACTGAGCGACTTCACTTTCACTTTTCACTTTCATGCATTGGAGAAGGAAATGGCAACCCACTCCAATGTTCTTGCCTGGAGAATCCCAGGGACAGGGGAGCCTGATAGTCTGCCGTCTATGGGATCTCACAGAATCGGACAGGACTTAGCAGCAGCAGCAGGGGGAGTGGCTGGGTGCTGAAGGTTAGATTCAGCCACTTCCATTTTTAAGGACTCTGCCCCGTTGCTCCATTTCCCCCAAAAGAAATGTAGATGTCAGCAGGCAAACCCACTGTCCATGGGGATCTCTGTATGGCACCCAGGAAGCAGAGAGACGGGCCACCCTGGGCCCTGCTTGTGTGGATGGAACCGCAGCCCCGGCCCATGGAGGCTCCAGCCTCCTCCTGGTCTTGTTCCTGGTGCTGAGACCATTCAGCTCTGTGGCACCACACGTGGGTGTTGGGGCCCTGTCTCCTTTCTTCCTTCCTTAATCTCGAGACCAGAGTTCCCATTCGCACCCACGCTCTGCATCATCCCCGTGATGATGACATTAAAATCAGAGCATGGCAGAGACTATGCCGGGCACTGCATTGCTAGAGACACGCAATTTCTTGAAGTGGCGTGGGCACAAAGGAGATGAAAGCAACTTTTCCTACTTGTGCCTGCATTTTTAAGGACAAATTATCAAATTCCTCAAAGAAACCATTAAAGAAAAAAAAAAAACCTCTTCCAGATGAAAGAGGGCAGACGGAAGCTTATTGAGGGCATCGTGCTTTCACTCACATGGTGGTTCATTGAATCCTCACCACAACTTGGCCCGTGTTAATTTGGTTTTGCTGATGAGAAAATGGGAGTCACAGAGCGAAATGCAACCTGTCCAGCCAGGACCACTTGGCTGACCACAGGCAGGGCTGGATTCAAACCCATTTCTAATTGACTTCAAGCTCTGGCCTTCCCCACTGTCCAGCCCACCCCCAACACTTCTCCCTATGAAAGGAAAGAGGTGCTTCTGAGCATATTTATACCTTTGTTTTCTTTGCTGGTTGGTAATGTCAGTAGGGAGCTTTCGACTTTATTGAAAAACATAAAGAATTGCAGATTAAAATTCAGCAAGAAGAAACCTTCCCTTAGAAAAGATGTCAGCGCTGTAGAAAGCACCGCTTTGTTCCTCCCGCCAGTGAAACCAGAGCGTCTGGTGCTCCCCATGGTGGCTTGCGATTTTCGGCGTGTGTTTTGGGTGCATGCGCCTGACCCGGCGGTGGAGTCAGAAGGTGTCTCACGGGGAAATTGTTAAGTCAGCCCTTTGAGGGGGCAGAGCCTGCTGGGCACACTAATCCCGTATTCAGAAGGCAAGTTAGAGAGAGCTTCCGCTCCAGCGCAGTCAAGGCCACAGCCAAGCAGACCTGGAACAGATGGGCTTCCTGGCCTCATGAGAAACAGGGATTTGAGGTTTCTGAAAAATAAATAAATAATGTCCTTCTGGGAGGAAGAGGAATATGCATGTGTGCTAAGTTGCTTCAGTCGTGTCTGACTCTGCAACTCTATGGACTGTAGCCCGCCAGGCTCCTCTGTCCGTAGGATTCTCCAGGCAAGAATAGTGGAGTGCTGTGGAGTTGGCATGCCCTTCTTCAGGGGATCTTCCTTACCCAGGGATCAAACCCATGTCTCTTATGTCTCCTGCACTGGCAGGCAGATTCTTTACCACTAGCATCACCATATGAGCTATTGCCAAAGACCACTTCTCTAAGTTTCTTGAGGGCTTTCCAGAATTTCAAAGCAAAATCTTTCCAGAATCAGTCTGAGATCTGAGCAGTTCACAACTCTGAAGTTTTATTTGCAAACCTTCCCCCACCATCCCACTCACTTATTTGTGGCTCTCCCCTCCATGAGATCTGGCTCCCAGGCCTTCCTGCCTTCCTGGGGGCATCCCCCTGCCTCAGAAGCCCTCTGAGACTCATTCACTCACCCTTCTTTAGACTCACTGGACTCTACTGTCAGGAGAGAGAGTGGACTAGACAGTCCTGGAATCAAATCCTGGCTCTGGACCCAATAACTTGATGACCTTGGACAAGTTGGTTAACCTCTTGGAGCCTCAAGTTTCTTCAGTTGAAGGTGTAGCCGGGTGGTCCAGCCCAGCCTAGGTTTTGCCCTCCACCAAGCACAGCGCTAACCTAGCAGAAGTCTGTTTGAAAGAGGGATGAAAGAGGAACAGACTCATCTTCAGGAGAGAAAAAGGCAGATCACCAGTGGGAGTTACAGGGTGAGGACAGAGCTCAGTACTGCCTGGTGGGCTCTTCCTCATGCATCTTCCTCCAGGGTTCCCTCCAGCCGGGGCATGGGGGAAGATGTAGAAAGAGCTCTGAGACTAAAGGAGCTGTTTTCACGGAGAATTCTGTACACCACAGGGTGCAAGACAGAATTATTTTGGCCTCTGCATCAGACTGATGAAAAAGGAGAGACACTCTCCCTCACTTCTCAGAAGCACTTGTCCTTGTGCCCGGTTGGGTGTGCGTGCTCAGTCATTTCAGTCGTGTCCAACTCTTTGCGATCCCATGGACTATAGACTGCCAAGCTCCTCTGTCCCTGGGATTCTCCAGGCAAGAATACTGGAGTGAGTTGCCATGCCCTCCTGCAGGGGATCTTCCTGACCCAGGGCTTGAACCCAAGTCTCCTGCGTCTCCTGTACTGGCAGGCAGATTCATTAACGCTGAGCCACCGGGGAAGCCCCTTATGCCTGCTAACTGCTGGATAAATACACGGATAAAGCCACTCTCCATTCCTATCCCCTACCGTTTTTCGGTCCTTAAGATTTTTGCTAGTCATTTCCTGTCATTCTTCTTGCAAGCCCGTGTCACACCTTTATATGCATCCGTGGTGCCGTTCCTTCCAGCCTTTGTACACAGATCTTAACATCTTTTTTTCTTTCGGCCATGCCACATGGCTTGTAGGATCTCACTTCCCAGACTAGGGATTGAACCTGGACCTCGCCAGTTGAAAGCCCAGAATTCCAACCCCTAGGCCTCCAGGGAACTCCCCAGGTCTTAATAGCTGAAGCCACTTTCCTCGAGGCGGAGGAAAGAAGAAGAGCATCTCAACACTTTTGAGTCACCTTTTCTTCTAGAGCCTCGGTATGGAATCAGCCCTGTTTTTTCAATCGCTTTTTGAATACTTGCTATTGTAAGTATAGGCTTTTTAGACAGATACATCTAGAATCTTCTTCCTTGCAATCTGAACTTCTAATCAGCAGTCTCTCCCTCGCAAGGGTAGGTCAGTTTAATTTTGTTGTCTGATTTTTGAAACTCAGGATAAGTTGCAGGAGAGCAGCCATCCTGATTCAGATCTATTCTCTGAAACAAACTCTTTCTTAAAATAATGGCAGAAACTTGTTTTAGATGACTTTTTACCTGTAACCCCCATATAGGAAACATGAAATAAATGGTGGCCCCGGAGTCCCACTCCCTCAGCCCCTCAGCCTCTTTTCTTTCCTTCTAGGCTGAACCTGGAAAATCCCTGTTCTAGGAGGAGAGCATTCTCAGTGGGGATCACGTGTCAGATGCTCTGCTCAGAGAAAGAGGTTTTCAGATCATTTCTGGATCATCTTCCTACTCTTGAAACCCATTTGTGTCAGTCATTTCCGCCCTCCCCTCACCCCACCTGTAGGCCATGGTCATGTAGGCCATCATGACCCCAGCTCCCGACCGCGAGGCTCAGGACTTGAGTGGTGTCAGTCTACCAAACTCTGGGCTCTCCCCCACCACTCTGCTCAGATTAGACCTTCACTCCCAAAATATTCAGAACTTGGAGTGACATTTCATTCAGTTCTCATAACTCCATGTGGCAGGTATTATTTCCCTCATTTTACCGGTCAGGAGGTTACGTTTGGAGGAAATTAATAGGTTTAGTGATATGCATAAGTGGAAACGGTGACAGATTTTTATTTTCTTGGGCTCCAAAATCACTGAAGACCATGACTGTAGCCATTAAATTAAAAGACACTTGCTCCTTGGAAGGAAAGCTGTGGCAAACCTAGACAGCCTATTAAAAAAGCAGAGACATCACTTTGCTGACAAAAGTCCATTGTTTGCTTAGTCACTCAGTTGTGTCCGAATCTTTGCAACCCCATGGATTATAGCCCATCAGGCACCTCTATCCATGGGGATTCTCCAGGCAAGAATTCTGGAGTGGGTTGCCGTTTCCTTCTCCAGGCGATCTTCCCACCCAAGAATTGAACCCAGGTCTCCTGTGTTGCAGGCAGAGTCTTTACCAACTGAGCTCAGAGGGAAGCCCATGGAAGTGAGAGTGGACTGTAAAGAAGGCTGAGTGCCAAAGAATTGATGCTTTCAAATTGTGGTGTTGGAGAAGACTCTTAAGAGTCCCTTGGCTCCAAGGAGATCAAACCAGTCAATCCTAAAGGAAATCAACCCTGAATATTCATTGGAAGGACTGATGCTGAGGCTGACGTGCCAATATTTTGACCACCTGGTGCCAAGAACTGACTCATTGGAAAAGACTCTGATGCTGGGAAAGATCGAGGGCAGGAGGAGAAGACGACAGAGGATGAGATGGTTGGATGGCATCATTGACTCAGCGGGCATGAGTTTGAGCAAACTATGGGAGATGGCGATGGACAGGGAAGCCTGACATGCTGCAGTCCATGGGGTCACAAAGAGTTGGACATGATTTAGCAACTGAACAACAACAGTAATATGCATAAAGTCACAAAGCTAAGTGAAGATAAATTGAGAATTCAGCCCCAGATTTCCTGATAGAAATCCAGATCGAGATCACTCATCCCATTTCCCACTGCCTTCCTGCCCCCTTGGGCCCTGAGGACCAGTAGTGCAATTCTAACACTAACTACCAGACTAAGCATAGACCCTGTAAGTTAAGGATGTGGTTCCCAACAAGACTGACCCCACGTCAGACACGAGCCACAAATTCCGGGGTTTCCAGGTCACCCGCACTTCTGACCCACTGGCTGAAAATTTGGGGGTTTCCAGTATCCCTATCACGTTTGGCAGTTCTTTAGACTCAACAGAACTCAACAAAGTGCTGTACTTACAATCATAGTTGTATTATAAAGGAATTAAAGAAGACCAGTTAAAAAACGGACACATAACGTGAGGTCTGAGACGGTCCCTGTGACAAAGCTCCCTTGCCCTCAGGACACATCACTCTCCCGCTGTGTCAATGTAGGTCTCTAGCCAGGGATGCTCCCCTGAGCTCTGGTGTCCAGTGTCTGTTCTGGGCTTTCATTACCGTAGGCATGAGAGATTGAATCATTGGCCACATGGCTGAGCTCCCATCTTCAACACTCTACTCCTCCCCAGAGGTCAGAGGTTGAGCTGATATCACCTGACCCAAAGCTGCAACCCTCCAATCATATAGTTGGTCTTCTTGGCATGGTCTGCCTCCATTCTGAGTCATCTCATTAGCATAATTTATCCGAGGCTCACTATGAATAGTAAAAAAAACATCACTCGGGAAATTCCAAGGCTTTAGAGGGTACCTCCTAGGAACAGGGACAAAGGCCTGCCAGACTCTTTATTGTACAGCAGGCCTCTGTTTACTCTTGGCTTCCTGCCCAGCTCCACAACGCCACTTGGTCTGCATGGTCTGCAGACTCCTATACCGGGCTACCACGACTTGTACCCAGGTAGCATGACTCTGTTTCTAAGGTGGAAGTGACCTAGGAATCCTACTGAATTTCATCCCCCCTTCCTCCAGCTGGCTCGCTGGCCAAGGGGTAATAACCATGAGTGGAGACAGGGAAGCATATAGGTACTTTCCTTGAGCCTCTTGAAGAAGGGAACCCAGCCTCTGTGCTGCACCTCTGATTCCAGTCAAATCTGCCATCCTTGGCCCTCTGTTTACCAGTCAGGTCATTTCCCATCTGTATTTGAATAGCCTTCCAGAATTTGCAAAGCACTAAAAACACCTTATGTCTCCAGGTGCCCCACAGCTCTGAGAGATGGACAAAAAAGAAAGTGTTAGTCGTTTAGTTGTGTCCACCTCTTTGGGACCCCATGGACTGTAATCCACAGGCTCCTCTGTCCATGGAATTTTCCAGGCAAAAATACTGGAGTGGGTTGCCATTTCCTACTCCAGGGGATCTTCCTGACCCAGGGTTTAAACTTGAGTCTCCTGCACTGCAGGCAGATTCTTTACCATCTGAGCCACTAGGGAAGGGTCATTCCAAAACCCTCTTTTTTAGATAAGGGAACAAAGCTCTGGAATCTAATGTAATTTGCTAAAGGTCATGGGTTACTGTGGTGATGGAGCCAGCCTAGCCGCTGTGATTTACCGCCCCTCCCTCCCACCAGAGGGAGCGAGTGACTGTGGATCACTTTTTCCTCTGGTGCAGAGTTGATGGTGGAGCTGCTTTAGTTCCCAGCCTATCCTATTTGCCAGCTAATGAGACAAATCGTAGGCACCATAAAAAATTACATAGCAGCTGGTTCATTTTCTTCCTATCCAACTTTGAAATTATGACAATCTCCTCTGCATGGCTGCTCAAGGTAGGAGTGTCTGGGCCTGCAGGAATCCAAGAATCCTTAAATGCAACCAGAATCAGATTTTTTTTTTTCTCCAGATCGGCTAGTGTCAAAGATTTTGAGCACCACATCTCATGAACCATTTGAAACGCATGATTCCTGGTCACCCCTGTTAGCTGCTAGTTAATAATACGTTATAGGTAGAGGCACTACCTGCGGCTGCTTGCTGAAATCATAGCAAAGAGATGAAATTAAAAACTCAATTGCACTTAGAGAAAATTAGTGAACAGCTGAATCCTGGAACACAGAGTTCTCTTCAGTTCTTCCAGCCATAAGAAGCATCAGAGATACTGAACAAGCTTCAGCTTTACTTAAGTGCAGATTCTAATTGGTTGGGTTTTGGGGGCATATAATGATAATATAGGCTGCATGTTGATACTTGAGAAAGGAAGACTTATTTGCCTGTATGTTATAGAAGACTGGGATTTTATAAACTTTGCAAGAAAAATAAATAATAACAAAACCCCAAATCTTTTGCTACATAAACAAGTATCTATCTGCATTTCTTCTTTACATTCATGTTAAATGAATTTATCCTTCTATTCAGAAAGTTCCAGGTAGCTCAGACGGTAAAGAGACCGCCTGCAATGCTGGTGATGCAGGTTCTATCCCTGGGTTGGGAAGATCCCCTTTAGAAGAAAATGGCAACCCAGTCTAGTATTCTTGCCTGGAAAATCCCATGGACAAGAGGAGCCTGGCAGGCTACAGTCCATGGGGTTGAAAAGAGTCAGACATGACTAATACTTTCATGCCTCTATTCGACTGCTCACAAATACCCTCTACCTACATCATACTATAAGGCTGTAACATACATTTTAAACCATGAATTAGGGTAGAAATCTGCAGATTAAAAGGGCCAATTTTTCAATGCCCTTTGGTAATATTTTTAGTAATTTTTTTTCCTTAAATGAGGCAAAGCTACTGTTCAGTAGCCCAAGGCTGCCTGGAGAATGTCTTATATCACTGGTGGCTTTTTCCTTTATTCTCCAGATAGGCTACGGGCTTCCCCCGCAGCTCAGTGGTATAGAATCCACCTGCCAATGCAGGAGATGAGGGCTCCATCCCTGGTTCAGGAAGATTCCCTGGAGAAGGAAATGGCAACACACTCCAGTATTCTTGCCTGAGAAATCCCACGGACAGAGGAGCCTGGTGGGCTATAGTCCATAGGGTCGCAAAGAGTCAGACACAGCTTAGCGACTGAGCATGCACAAGTGTATAGGCTAAGATCAGAGGGAAGGATATTTGTTTGGGAAACCAGTGGTATTTCATCAAACTGTTTCTGATTCACCTCCTTTCTTCACAACCCCCACGAACTCCATTGACAACATATTTATAATATAGTGTTTTGGAAATTAAGTACTTTCAGATAGGATGTAGCAGTTCATTATCAATCCCAACCAGTCGGTTGTTTTATCTGAGGCATCCGTCTGTTTCACTTCTCTCCTAGTCTCTTGGTGCTGGCCCAGGGTGAGCACCATTTATTTTCAGAATGCAGGCACCCCTTTCAGGGAGCAGAGCTATAAACCATGCCAGTACCATTCTAGATGTCAACGGGCCTTAGACGTTCACCACAGACCTTCGGAGTCTTGGGTGATCAGAGCTAATGCCTCTGCTTGGGCAGGGAGATGATTTAGGTAAACCGCTAAAGGGACGCTGTATTATTTGCAGGCGCCTCTGAAATGTAATACTCACCAAAGCAGAGCTTGTCCTCGATACCACATTCCTCTAGAAGAACCTCACTTGTTTGTCCTCTTTTGAATCTTGGAGACTGTGTGTGTCTGACAAGAGCCACATGGGTCAGCTCTCATCCACCTTGAATTTAACACACCCTTGCCATTAGGGTTCATTTTTTTTTTTAAGTTTTTTTTTTTTTAATGTCTGTTTCTTGATTACAAATATTCAATACAGAGATTTTGGAAAATACAGAAATGTATAGAGAAGAATAGAAAAGTCACCCATCAGTCCCAAGTAAACACAGTTAATATTTTGGAATATTTCTTTTCATTTTTTTTCTATGCATATACATCCGTTTTGTATATTCAAAAATTATTCATGCAGTATACACTTTTTTGTGTGTTTTGTATTTTGAGGTAGCTATACAATGGCAACCCACTCCAGTATTCTTGCCTGGAGAATCCCATGGACGGAGGAGCCTGGGGGGCTACAGTCCACGGGGTCTCAAAGAGTCGGACACTACTGAGTGACTTCACTCACTCACTCATACATATGGAGAGGGCTTCCCAGTTGTTGCTAGTGGTAAAGAACCTGCCTGCCAATGCAGGAGAGATAAGAGATGCAGGTTCAATCCCTGACTCGAGACGACCTCCTGGGGGAGGGCATGGCAAGCCACTCCAGTATTCTTGTGTGGAGAATTCCATGGACAGAGGAGCCTGGTGAGCTACAGTCCATAGAGTCACACTGAGTCAGACATGACTGAGTGACTGAGCATGTATGTACACATACATGTGGGGACTTGTCCCATAATCACTAACATTTAATGATCAGGAAGTCTTCAGAATGTAATTTTAATGGATTCAGAGAGTTTTATCATATGAACACATACTAACAATTATTTTGGTCCAGGTGCCAAACATATAGGTGATCCTGAGAAAATGCTGTGTGACCAATGTGTTTGCAAACTGGAGTGCTATGAAATTTTATGCAAGGGACCCCAGTAGAAGAATAATAGAGGGAGTGCATTCTTTTTGTTTTTAATTTTATTTATGTATTTATTTTTTATCTTTTGGCCATGCCACACAGCATGTGGGATCTTAGTTCCCTGATCAGTGATTGAACCCTCATCCCCTGCATTGGAAGTGCAGTGTCTTAACCACCTGACCAACAGGGAGGTCCAGGAGAATATGATCTTGCTGCAGCCCAAGGCCATAGCACCACAGCTGTGCTCATAAAAACATTGTGCATTAAGCATCTCAGCAGAAGTAGGCTCTGACACCAGGGCACCATTCAGATTCACTGCCTCTCTGCTTGGTCAAAGGCACTGTGCCAGTGCCTGTTTAGCCTAAGGAGAGGGATACCCTTCAGGACCACAGGCCACAGTAAAAGATAAAATGTGCAGCCTGTTCAAGTTGAAGGTCCACCTCTAACTTGCCATCAATGGGCCACAGGGGAGGCCACCTCGTCATCCCAGGCACGCCCTGGTGCTGGAGTTCGTGTGCACACCGGATGTGACAACTCAGCCATGAGATGCTGGGGACACTGATGTGATGCTTTATAAAACATAGGTCATGCGAGGAGTCCAGATTACCTGTGCTTTGTGAATGATAGAATAAGGTCAGGAAACTCTGCCAGTCAAAGACATGTCAGGGGGTTATCCCAAAAGACCAGTCCTTTGGCGGAATACGTCTTATCCCTGGGGATGACCTTCACCCAAGCTTTGCGCATTCTAGGATAACTGCCACTAGGGTGACTCATCTGTGTTCTCAGCAAACTCATGTACCAGGAGCAAGGCTTCGTGTGGAGACAAGAGGGAAGAAGTGGCACATTCCTGTTTGTCTAAAGCAAATGTCATTTGCTTTGAGCTCCTAATTTCCCGGCTGATGAGAAATTCAGTCTTATGTGTGTGTGTGTGTGTATCTTGTGGTGGGTGTGGGAGTCTCCTCCATGACCACATTCATTGGATCCCACAAGAATCCTGGGCTTCTGCGGTGCTAGGCCGGGAAAACACGTAGGTGCTGCTGTGTTACCACCCCTTCTTCAGCTGCCTGGGTACCTCCAGCTCAGGTTTCCAGTTCTGCTTCTCCAGGAGGGCTCAGGCTGCCCCCACAGCACCCCTCAAAGCTGAGCAAGACCCCAAGTGCCCGTGCTGTTGGCCCTGGAGTCCCACCTGTGCAGCTGGCATCCCTTCCTATCCCCAGAGAAGCCCTTCAGAACCTCTGTCTCTCTGACCGTGGCCCCGTCCTGCTTTATCCAGCCTAAGTTTGCTTCTGCCACAAAAAAAAATCATGAGTAGGTAGACATCACAGTACAAGGTATAAATGGGATACTTCGCTGCTCTTAGGACGAAGGAGGCTGATCTACTCATGAGATACTTGGGGATACATGTGTACTGGGTTACCTCTTTCTAGTTTCACCTTCGAAGCCCTTTTGGCCTGTTGCAGGGAGGTTTTGGTAATGTCTTAGCCTGCTGTGCTCTGAGGTGATTCTAAAAGAGGGAGAGAAAAAAAAGCTCTCTTTATGCATCAAAAGAGCAATGTTCCCCCAATTTTTATAGTCAGAGAAGAACCACATACTCTACAAGTCTAGTCAAATGAATTTGCACAGTTATCCTAGATAAGAGGAAATCCTTTAGATTTCACAATCTGATTCTTATACGTTTTCCTGGAGGTAAATTTTGGTGGTGGTCTGAGGTAAAGGTGCCAGCACGTTTAGATTCCCATTCCAGCAGGGGGCAGACTAGTGTAACTCCTCTCGGAGGTTAGCTTTCTGCCCTCCAAATAGGAAGAAGCCTGGATCAGGAATCTGGCCTCTGTCTTCTAATCCCGTGCATAAGAGATTCACCGTGTATGTCTGAACAGTCATTTAAACTTTTTGGTCACACGTTTCTCAGCTAGAAAATGAGGGGGAAACTATGTAGGTGACTTCAAAGATTCCTCCCAGCAATAACATTCTCTAATTTCTGTATTGCTGACAAGCTCCAGCTTATATATGCCTGCATAAAGATGAGGCTTCCCTGGTAGCTCAGCTGGTAAAGAATCCAGTCTATAGGGTCGCACAGAGTCGGACACGACTGAAGTGACTTAGCAGCAGCAGCAGCCATGCAGGAGACTGGGGGGTTTGATCTGGGGGTGGGGGAGATCCCCTGGAGAAGGAAATGGCAACCCGCTCCAGTATTCTTGCCTGGAACGTCCCATTCTATTGCAGTTCATAGAATCAAAAAGACTTGGACACAGCTGAGCAACTCTTTCTTTCAATGTTTCGTTCGTCTTCAAGATAATCTTATAAAGATCCCATTGACTTAAATAACCTTATAAGGGAGATCAGTGATAAAACTTTTAATTTTAAATACCTTGCTATTGCAGATGAACGTATTTCTAGGGCAGAAACAGAGACGCAGACATAAAGAATGGACCCATGGACACAGGGGAAGGGGAGGGTGGGACAAATTGGGAGACTGGGATTGACATATATACACTACCATGTATAAGACAGATAGCTAGCGAGAAGCTACTGTATAGCACAAGGAGCTCAGCTTGGTGCTCTGTGATGACCTAGGGGGTGGGATGGGGGTGGGTAGAAGGTCTAAGAGGAAGGGGATGTGTACATAAAGCTGATTTACTTCATTGTACAGCAAAAATTAACACAATATTGTAAAGAAATTATACTCCAATAAAAAATTAAAATGCCCCCCCCAAACCCATTGCTATTTAAATACATGATCCCAACACATTCAGATTTAAAATTTGCAGGCACAAATTCCAGCAAGGAGGAGTGTGGCTTTGACCAAAGATAGCTGAATCCAAGGGGGACAGAACAGAAATGGTGGTTCCTGGAGCATCTGGGCACGTTTCTATGGTAATTTTATATGGGCGATGGAAGCAAGATTTCCCTTGAACTAATCATTTCTCAGGTGGCGCTAGTGGTAAAGAATCCAGCTGCCAGTGCAGGAGACATAAGAGACATGGATTCGATCCCTGGATCGGGAAGATCCCCTGGATGAGGGTATGGCACCCCACTTCAGTATTCTTGCCTAAAGAACCCAATCGACAGAGGAGCCTGGAGGGCTACAGTCCATAGGGTCACAATGAGTTAGACACAACTGAAGGACTTAGCAGGCACACAATCATCTTTAAAATGAAGAAAGAAAGAAAAACCCATAAACAGAGCTCTTTGTTACTTGCATGTCCTGAAGTTTACCTGTTAATAGGACTGAAGATCATCTTGGTGGTAAACGAAGACAGTGTTCTTGCACGATCCTGTCCTCACTCAGCCAGCAGCTTCTTTTCCATCTTCTATTTCACTTTGTATCTTGCTCTCTCCTTCCCTATCCCCACATGCTGAAAAAGCCCCAGTGGCATTTGAGAATATAAATGAAGATTAGAAACCTCGAAGATGATCTGGATTCTAGTTGGTGCTTGAACCACTGAGGGGAGGGAATATGCAGTGTTTTCGGAAAGACGGTTTGGTGTTAGTCGTTCAGTCGTGTCCGACTCTTTGAGATCCCATGGACTATAGCCCACCAGGCTCCTCTGTCCATGGGATGCTCCAGGCAAGAATACTGGAGTGGGTTGCCATTCCCTTCTCCAGGGGATCTTTCAGACCAAAGAGTTGAACCCTGGTCTCCCGCATTGCAGGCGGATTCTTTACCAGCTGAGTTATCAGGGCTTCCCTTGTGGCTCTGCTGGTAAGGAGTCCTCCTGCAACTCGGTAGACCTGGGTTTGATCCCTGGTTTGGGAAGATCCCCTGGGTTGGAGAATTCCATGGGTTGTGTAGTCCATGGGGTCTCAAAGAGTTGGACACAACTAAGTAACTTTCACTCCCTCCCTCACTCATTGTCAGTGAAAAAGATGGTTAGTACTCTTAAAAAAGTTAGTACTAACAGTTGGATTTTTATATGGTGGCTGTGAAAGCAAATGCAATCAAACTGTTATCTTGATCTCAGGGGGTTGGTGTGTGGGTGAAATGAGATTTGTGTATGTAAAACACTGTGTAAATTGTAAAGTTCTCTCCATGTGGAAAACAGTTTTCGTATTGCTCTAAAGCTGTTGATTACAGAAAAGAAAGATAATTTGATTTTTAATTACCTCTTTATTTCAACAAAGTTTTTAAATTGCAGTATAGTTGATTTACAATGCTGTGTTCGTTTCTGGTCTACAGTAAAGTGATTCAGTCATACATATATATATATATTTTTTTTTCGATTCTTTTCCATTGTAGGTTATGACAAGATACTGAACATAGTTCCCTGTACTTACAGTATGACCTTGTTGTTTATCTGTTTTATATAGTAGTTTGTATCTGCTAATCTCAAACTCCTGATTCATCCCTCCCCTTCCCTTTCTCCTTTGGTAATCTTTAGTCTGTTTTCTAAATCTGTGAGTTTGTTTCTGTTTGTAAATAAGTCCCTTTGTATCATATTTTAGATTCCACGTATAAGTGATATCATATGATATTTGTCTTTGATTTCCTTCACTTACTGTGATAATGTCTAGAACCATTCATGTTGCTGCAAATGGCATTGTTTCATTCTTTTTTTATGACTGACTAGTATTCGAGTGTGTTCGTGTGTGTGTGTGTGTGTGTGTGTATACAAACCACATCTTTATCTATTCACCTGTCAGTGGACATTTAGGTTACTTCTGTGTGCTGGCTGTTGTAAATAGTGCTGCTGTGAAGATTGGGGTGCATGTATCTTTTTGAATTACAGTTTTCTCCGGATATGTACCCAGGAATGGGATTGCTAGATCATACGGTAGCTCTATTTTTAGATTTTTTTTTTAAAGGAAGCTCCATGCTATTTTTCACCGTAGCTGTACCAATTTATATTCCCACCAACAGTGTAGGAAGATTTTGTTTTTTCTGTACTCTGTCTAACATTTATTTGTAGACTTGTTAATGATGGTCCTTCTGACTTATGTGAGATGATACCTCAGTACAGTTCTGATTTGCATTTCTCTGGTAATTAGTGATGTTGAGCATCTTTTAATGTGAAGGAAATTTGGTTTTTAAAAATTAACAAATAACCACAGGCGTTTTGAAAGTGTGTTCTAGGATTTTTTTTTTTCCAATACAACAATGAATCGTCTTATGGACCTCTTCAGTCTGAGTGCTTGTGCTTTGGGAGACTGCACCAATTTTTATCAAAATTTTTATCAAAAAGTCACTAGAAATGGAATTTGGGAGTGGAAGAGGTAAATCATTCAATTGCCTCATTTATGATAAAATGTTAAAACTCAGGAAGATTGCATTACCTATCCGGAATCACAGAGCTGGTTAGAAAAGTCAGCTCATTATACTCAATAATAAGGATTTGCTTTCCAAAAGAGCCACATTTTTAACTTATTAGTTTTCACATGTATCTATACCTTATTCAAATGTTTAGTCAACGGATCATCCTAAAGTTTAAGTTTGTATCCACTGTGACATTTCCATACTACGGTGTTGCATTCTTCTTCCCAACTGATGGAAGAAATCCTCAGATTTTTCTGATGAATGGTTTTCTGTGCCTGCTTTATTTTCAAATAGGTAAAGGTTTACTCTGTTTTTTCCTGTTATAATATCACAATCTGGAATAATTTTATTACATTGCTGGGCATGCTTTTATGGAGCAGTATCATGAGATGAGAATGAAATCACATTATGAGTTAGCATTGTTATCAGTTTTATTGGAGCTGAAACTGAGTGAAAGGATTTAGGAATAATTGGGTAATCAAAGCGAATTAAATCAAGAGAGGGAAAATATCAGTTCTGGCATCAAATGGGGAGCACTGTGACTGCCACATCTGTAGTCTTTATCCATTTTAATCAAGTCGAAATTATGCTATTAAGACTTATTTTTGCTACATTTACTTGCTCAGACATAGCCGACTTATATTATTCTGGATATTTCTTGAAACATTAAAACATTCTCACCATTTCTTGGGAAATGTTACCTAACTTGATTACCATCCAAATATCCAAGTTGCTATTATGTTTATAACTGTGTATGCAGTATTCAGTATAGCTTCTGAGTAATGCAATGCAAAATACTGAGTTTTCAATCCACCTAGCTAAGTCTTGTATCTCCCAACTCATTGTTGGGTCTTCAGAAAACTAGGTTTAAGTGGTTTCTTGTTAGTATAAATTTGCTATAATAAATACTGTGTCTTGCTATTGATATGGCAGAAATATTACTATAGTAACTAGCCTGGTCTTGCTGTCTGGTGTTTCTTTGCTGTATTTCCCAGGGGATACTATTTTTGTAATAAGAAATCTGTTTAGCCTAATAAATGGTAACAGTAATCAGCTTCCCTTTTTCCCCCCCCCAGATACCTCTTAAACATGCGAAGTTATAATGCACTGAATTATGAAATGACATAACACTAAATTCACAAACCAAATTAATTTAGAAACCTTTGAGTTCCTTTGTTGAATTCTTTGTATTGTTTCTTATTGAAAAACGTCTCTTAAACCTGTTCTTTGGCCCTGAGCTCTTTCTCCATAAATCTTAGAATCCTTGGTATTTTCTGTTGGGTTTTGGTTTGACTCATTGGTACCAGGGAATGTTCATATCATTGTGCCCGAATCAGGGGGTGATTTGGAGCTTGATTGCTTACCCAAAGAGAGCCTGGGGGAGGTTTCCATTAGGGATGGGCTGGACTGCTGTCTTTAGAACGAAAGCCAGAGCTGTCAGTGTGTGAAAGGCTGCTGGCCCTTAGATTTCACCTCCAAGCTTGGCTCTTAATTTAAAGAAACCAGAGTTCAATTCTCTGGAGGTTTGTGTGTTACCATTGACAGTTTTATGACTTATCCAGTTGGCAAAGAGAAGGACTCTAGATATATTTGTTCCTGCTCCTATGTCTTGCAGTGATTTTCAAAGACACTTAATTCTACAGCAAGTTAGGAAAAAAGGTAAGCTTGTGGTGGATTCATTTCGATATTTGGCAAAACTAATACAATATTGTAAAGTTTAAAAATAAAATAAAATAAAAAAAAAAAAGGTAAGCTTGGAAATGAAGGTTGCTCTAAGAAATTAGGGGGCTTCCATGGCTCAGAGGGTAAAGTGTCTGCCTGCAATGCAGGAGACCTGGGTTTGATCCCTGGGTTGGGAAGATCCCCTGGAGAAGGAAATGGCAACCCACTCCAGTACTCTTGCCTGGAAAATTCCATGGAGGAGCCTGATAGGCTGCAGTCCAGGGGATCCCAAGGAGTCACACACAACTGAGCAACTTCACTTCTCAGTTCTAAGAAATTAGAAGATTGCTCCTTATGAAGCTATAGGGTTTTGTTCTTTAAGGAGCTGGTTGAATGTAATGACTTAACAGTTTACCTATATTTATTGTGTATTTACCATGTGCTAACCATTGCTTTACATGTACTTACATCTCATTTGAATTTCACAACAGCCCTAGAAGTAGGCAGTATTGTTATAATACCCATTTTATATGTAACACAACCTAAGGCAGGAAGCCCAGGTGGCTCAGTGGTAAAGAATCTGCCTGCCAACGCAGGAGACTCAGGAGACTCGGGTTGGATCCCTGGGTTGGGAAGATCCCCTGGAGGAGGAAATGGCAATCCACTCCAGTATTCTTGCCTGGAAAATCCCACGAACAGAGGATTGGCGGGCTCCAATTCACAGGGTTGCAAAGAGTCAGATACGGCTAAGCAACTGAACATGCATGCAGCCTAAGACACAGAGGTTACACACCTGGAAAATGTTAGAGTTAGGATTCAAAGCACCCAAGCTCACTGCAGAACCTGAGCCCTTAAGCATCTACTACAATATTTGCAGTAAATTTCTGTTTTCAGATAGAATAGTAAGGTGGAGTATATTTCAAGCAGTGTTTTTCAAATCTTTTTGACTGTGAACCACTGAAAGAAATATATTTTACATTGCAGACCAGCATGTGTGCACAAACAGATCTAATAAAGCCACACAAAACAGTACTCACCCTTACCATGGAGGATGTACTCTGACCTTTCCTCTCGCTTTCATTTCTAAAAAGTGTTGGTTATGACCCTTAAAATTGATTTCCTGACCTAATATAAGGCCATGGCTTGTAGATCAAAAACTCAAGGTCCTTGATGTCAGCTGGCTCTGCAGGAAGTCCCAGTTCACGTCATCTGCTGAGTGAGCGCCGTCTGCTCTTTTCTCTCGGCACCCAGCACAATTTGTTGACTAAATGAATGTAAACACAGATTATAATTTGCTCTTCCCTTTTTTAAGTACCCTCTCCCTTCTTCTTTTTTAAAAACAAAAAGCTGAAAATTTGCTAAACATGGAGATTATTTAGACTGGAACAGAGAAGGTAAAGAAACACTAGTGATCTTATTATGGAGATATAGGTTATAAATGAATCTTTATAAAGCAAATTACATTTTCCCATTGATTTTAATTATAATTCTAACAATGTGAAATTGTTAAATTGCTGTTTCTACTACTTTCTGACTCTGGGAGTTCCTCTTGTTTTTCTGTGACTCACACTAATTTCTCTTCTCAAGGTGGGTTCATTTGAGATAAGCTTACCTTTTCCTCCAGCTCCATGAGAGTTGAGGCATTCTGGCAGCCTTGGGGGCTGGGTTACTCAGTCCCCCTAGCATTTCCCGGAGCATGTTTGGCAATCCCTAAACTGTTTGTCACTGGGGAGGATCCTATGAATATTTGAGCCGGACCTTGGCACAGGACAGACCTCTAGAATACATAGAAACTCTCTAGAGTTTCAGGTCAGAAGGAACATCCATTGATGTTCATCTGCAGGGCAGCTACACCTTGAAGGGATGTCAGGAGCCTCTGATGGGCTGATGGGCAGAGAATGGACCAGTCCACATGTGCAGTTGGCTGCCAGTGCCTGGAAACTTCTGGTACATCAGGTAGTTTTATGTTATCAGGTCACCTATAAGCAGAAGCATTGTGTTTTAAAATATTGATGTTAGAGAATTGATTTATTTGCTAGTTGCTGCTGCTGCTGCTAAGTTGCTTCAGTCGTGTCCGACTCTGTGTGACCCCATAGACGGCAGTCCACCAGGCTCCCTCGTCCCTGGGATTCTCCAGGCAAGAACACTGGAGTGGGTTGCCATTTCCTTCTCCAATGCAGGAAAGTGAAAAGTGAAAGTGAAGTCGCTCAGTCGTGTCCGACTCTTCGCGAACCCATGGACTGCAGCCCACCAGGCCCTTAGGTTTTTCTTAATATGATTTCTTTAGTACTGCTTCTCTCTTCCTCTTCTTTTCATTGCTGATAACTTGTTACAAATACAACACCAGCTCACACAGTTTCTGGAATAAGACTGGCTATTAATACATGTGTTTATTTTATGGATTTTTTTAAATATAAATTTATTTATTTTAATTGGAGGTTAATTACTTTACAATATTGTATTGGTTTTGCCATACATCAACATGAATCCGCCAAGGGTAAACACGTGTTCCCCATCCTGCACCCCCCTCCCACCTCCCTCCCTGTACCATCCCTCTGGGTCATCCCAGTGCACCAGCCCCAAGCGTCCTGTATCCTGCATTGAACCTGGACTGGCAATTCATTTCATATATGATATTATACATGTTTCAATGCTATTCTCCCAAATCATCCCACCCTCTCCCTCTCCCACAGAGTCCATAAGACTCTTCTATACATCTGTGTCTCTTTTGCTGTCTCGCTTACAAGGTTATCATTACCATCTTTCTAAATTCCATATATATGCATTAGTATACTGTATTGGTGTTTTTCTTTCTGACTTACTTCACTCTGTATACTAGGCTCCAGTTTCATTCACCTCATTAGAACTGATTCAAATGTATTCTTTTTAATGGCTGAGTAATACTCCATTGTGTATATGTACCACAGCTTTCTTATCCATTCATCTGCTGATGGACATCTAGGTTGTTTCCATGTCCTGACTATTGTAAACAGTGCTGTGATGAACATTGGGGTACACGTGTCTTTTTCAATTCTGGTTTCCTCGGTGTGTATGCCCAGCAGTGGGATTGCTGGGTCATAAGGCAGTTCTATTTCCAGTTTTTTAAGGAATCTCCACACTGTTCTCCATAGTGGCTGTACTAGTTTGCATTCCTACCAACAGTGTAAGAGGGTTCCCTTTTTTTAAAATAAGATCGTTCTAAGTGCTAAGTCGCTTCAGTTGTGTCCAACTCTTTGAGACCCTATGGACTGTAGCCCACCAGACTCCTCTATCCATGGGGTTCTCCAGGCAAGAGTCCTGGAGTGGATTGCAATGCCCTCCTCCAGGGGATCTTCCCAACCCAGAGACGGAACCCACGTCTCTTATGTCTCCATTGGCAGGCAGGTTCTTTACCACTAGCGCCACCTGGGAAGCCCAAGATAGTTCTAAGAGCAAGGAATTTTTGAGACGGTGAGGAAGGTCAAGGTGAGGGGTGTGTTGGCAGTAAGGAGATAGTCAAAGGGGCCCCTCATCAGCATAGCCTCAAGACCTTCCCTTCGCCTTTTAGCTTGTGCTTACAATTTAACAAGCCCAGGTAATAAAACTTTCAGAATCTTTAAAAATAAGAAAGGTATTTTTTGAAGATTTTTCTCTAAAGGGCAGAAAGATTTCCTTCTTGGTATAAATATGCGTTTTGAAGCACAGTGATATTTTACTAGTTAGGTGGCTTAAAAGAAACTTTGTCCACATTGTTGATGATGAGAAAAAGACAGATTTCAGCCCAAGGCAACTGGAATTGGAATGTTCACATCTAATGGGGAAAAAGCCCTTACGTGGTCAAGAGGGACTTCCTCAAGCTTACCCACATCCTTCTCCTTTTATTCTTTTACTGTTGAGGGCAATACACACTCCACTCTCCAGGACCAATTCTATTTTATGAAACTGCTATCTGGAGTTAGGCTATGATCTCCTCAAGGGCATCTTTCATCACCAGAAACATTCACAGATCCCTGTCATGGTCAGTGGATGTCTGGTGGCTGACTGTCTGGATTTGTGAATGTTTGGGGGCAACAAGAATGGCTTCCCAGCCCGTCGATGCTAAGACTGCTCACTGGGAGGTGTCAGCTTTGGGGGAACCATGAGGAGAGTGTCTTACCGAATCGTTAAACATTTCACCTTTGCTATTGGCTTAGTCCCATTTTAATAGATGTGGGGGACTTGGAAACACTTATGCATATTCTTTCCGTCAAAGAGTTCATAATGTCATGAAGGCTTGAATTATTCACAAATATGAAATATGACAGGAAAAGGCATCATCAGTGGCAGAAGCCCTGGATTGTGAGTCAGAGACCCAGGTTTTAGTTCCAGCTCTGCGATTAGCCATCAGAGTGACCGGACTCACAGTTGAGGCCTTGGTGTCCTCCCCTGGGAGACAAAGGGGTCAGATCAAAGAGAAATCCCATGGGCGGAGGAGCCTGGTGGGCTGCAGTCCATGGGGTCACGAAGATTCGGACACGACTGAACGACTTCACTTTCACTTTTCACTTTCATGCATTGGAGAAGGAGATGGCAACCCACTCCAGTGTTCTTGCCTGGAGAATCCCAGGGACGGGGGAGCCTGGTGGGCTGCTGTCTATGGGGTCACACAGAGTCGGACACGACTGAAGTGACTTAGCAGCAGCAGCAGCAGCAGGGTGATTTTAATGCCCACTGTGTGAGACTGATAGCAGGTGCTTTAAGGAGTGGTGGTGGTGGCAAGGGGGAGAGGCCTGGGAGTTGCTCTCTGTTCTAATTAAAATTTGCAAACGTGTCAGTTTAAACTTCAGCAGGGATGCCCATTTCTCCCTAGCCCCAGGACCTTCTCACTAAATAAATGCATAAAAAATCAATTTTTGCATCTATATCCTGTTTCTTTCCCCACAAAGACTCATAGAGCAGTTTACAGAGAAATGGAAACCCAGCCCCAGTTCAAAATTGATTTGACTACATTTGATACACTCTTCCTTTCTAGGATATGACTTTTCAGTTATAATAAGCCAAAAGATTGCTTTTCACACCTCTTTCATTTTTATGATTCTTTTCAAAGACTCTTCTGTCGCTCACAGGAAAACTGTATGGTAGGTTTCAACAGACTCAAAAGTAACCAAACCAGAAGTGTCAAGACCTCATAATGAGACTGAGGCTGGATGCATTTCTTTGTGTATGAAGACAGCGATTCTCTCAATGCCACTGAGAATGAGTCCAAATTACAATCCTACCCTTGACTTGTTACTGGGCTCACAAACACTGGGCAGGAAAGTCAGTGCCAGTAATAGAGAAGCCAGGACTGAAGTGTGTGACACAGGCTGAGAAAGCACCAGACGGGACCTCAGGCCCAGATGCTACACCAGGCTGTTTGGACCCCCAGGCCAGGCCCCAGGTGTTGCCTCCCCTCACTATACCCCCACCACCTCGATGGGCCACTGTACCCTGAACTCAGGGGTTCTGAGAGAAATAGCTCCCTCTGAAGTGTGGGGACAGTCAGCATTCATGTCACTCACATTTGTGAAGTGCATGAGTACCTTTAGGAAGACTCATTACTCTGGGTTCTCCAGAGAAAACAGAACGCACAGGAGAGAGACGACATGCATGCACTTTAAGGAATTGGCTCACATAAGTATGGAGTCTGGGAAGTCCAAGATCTGCAGTTGGCTGCCTGGAGACGCAGGAGAGCTGAGGGTGTTCAGTTCCAGTCTGAGTCTGAAAGCTCGAGAACCAGGAGGGCCCATGGTGTAAGCTCCAGTCTTAGTCTGAGTCTGAAGGCTGGAGAAGATGGGTGTGCCAGCTGGAGCAGTCAGGAGAGAGAGCAAGGATTCTGTCTCCTCTCCCTTTTATAGCCAAGCTGTCAACTGATTGGGTGAGGCCCACCCACATTAGGGAGGGCAATCTGCTTTACTCAGGCTACCCAGCCAAAGTTAATCTCATTCCAGAAACACCCTCACAGAAATGACTAGAATAAGTGTTTGACCAACTGTCTGGGCATCCCATGACTTAGTCTAGTGGACACATAAAACTAACCATCACAAAGACTGTCTCTTATAGATAGGTGTTGCACTCTGAGTAGAATTTAGAAGGGACTGCTAGGGAAATGCAGCTTCTGGGGATTTATTAAAATTGAACATTCCCTTTTCCTCCCACTTCCCCCACAAAGAAACATATTGGAAATTATTCTGTGAACTCTTTTCTCCACATTTTGGCTACTTAGCGCCAAAGCATACATAGAATTTGAAGAATAGGAGACAAAGCAATTGGGACCTTAGGAGTATGGTTCCTAGGATAAGATTATTTGAGCAGGCTCACACTAAAGTTATTTTCCACTCATCTTCCCTAATACCTAAAGCAGCCCACCCCCCTTAATGGATGTGTTAGCTGATGGGGCTGATCATCAACATTGCAGAAAGACATTAAGAGAACAGCGCCACAGAAAAATGACCCGGGCTGAGAACCAATCTGCTAGGGGGTAATTTGAAAAGTGAAATCTGAAGCTGTGGCAAGCCGTAGAAAATTACTATCTTGCTCAATGGGATTAGTTGTCCAAAATGAAGAATATTTTCTTCTTATACCATCTCATTTTCTGATCCCTCTCTTTTTACCAGTTGTGCTGATTTCCCTCTTCTGTGCCAAGGGCTGGATCCCAGGGCCAACAGCCTCCTGGTCATTAGCGCTGTCCCAGGCACAGAGCACAGCCCGAGGCTAGCTGTGGTGATGTGAAAGCAGAGAAAGGGGGTGGGAATGTCCTTTTTGAAAGGAAAGAACAAGTATAGAGAGAGCACAAAGTAGGAGTCATTGGGAAATTCTGCCGTTCTCCATTGTCATTTCCATGACACCCTCATCACTTTCTTATGAGAGCAGGGGTCATTTTCCCAGTGGGTCAGGACTGCATCTTCAGCTCTCGCTTGAATGATCTGCCCTTCTCTGAGAGAGAATAGCTTTGTGGCCCAGGGCAGGGCGGTGTGAGAAGCTGAGGCATCTGTGCCTAGGACTCAGCAGGCGGCATGGCTTATTTATGAGCGAGGGGTGATTGGCCAAGAAGTGTGTGTGTGCTGGGTAGGGGAGGCTCAGATGTCTCCATCAAATCCTTAGTGTAAACCTACCTTAGACTTTACAGTGGAGACAGAGGAGGAGGGCTCAGGTGTTTGAGGATGTGGACTGGAAGAAGATTATGAAAATATAAGGGATGCAGTCTTCTCAGGCTGGGAGGAGAAAGGAAGGTGAGAGAGTGTTGGGAGTGTGTCTGTGCTGGGGGACAACTTTCACACCTGCCTGTCTGTTGAATACAAAAACCTCTGGGACTATCAGAGCGACTGGTATGACTGGTGGGATGGGGTAGGGACCTTTGCCTGAGTCCAGCAGAGCATGTGACTCCCTCCACCCACCTACCCACCCACCTTCCATCCATTCATCTTCTGTCCATGTATCCATCCCTCCACCCATCCATCTACCTACTCATTCTCCATCCATTCATCTTCTATCTATCCATCCACCCACCCACCTATCTTCTATCTGTCTACTCATCTATGTTTTTTCTTTGGCCATGCTAATTCCTCAACCAGGGGTCAAGCCCATGCCCCCTGCAGTGGAAGCATGGAGTCCTAACCCCTGGACTGCCAGGGAGGTCCCACCACCCACCTCTCTTCTGTCCACCCACCCACCTATCCTCTCCATCTGTTCGTCCATCCATCCATCCAGCCAGCCACCCATCTTTCACTAGCAGCTCTTGTGAAATGCCCACACTCACTATAGGAGGAGGTGAAGATTAAGATCCCATCTACCCCTTCTAGGAGTTCACAGCCCAGTGGGAGAGACAGCTCAGTAGACCAGTGATAACAAGGCAAGGGCCACTCCAAGCGAGGACAGCCCAGGTGCCTAGATGGGAACAGAGGCTTCCTATTCAGACTCTGAAGGAAGAAGGAAGGCTCCCAGGGGGAGATGCTGTTAAGTCCTGGAGGATGAGCACATTATGGGGTACGTGCCTACCTCATTGGAGGTTCTGGCACCATTCTCCTTCCTGCCTCAGTGATTCAGGTTCCCTTCCCACCCACATTCAGGTGGGGAGAACTCACCCCACCTGCCTCCCCTTTACTCCCCTTCCCAACCCACAGCCTTTTTTCTTTCTCCCTACTATGTAGAGACATACTGGAATCTCTTTCATCTTCAAATTTTATTACAATAAAACCCCTCCCTTGACCCTGATCCCAGGATAACTCCCACCTTATGCTCTTTTGTTCACACCAAGCATCTGGAAAGAGAAGCCCATGCTTACTGTCACCCACCCCACCCCATTCAAACATCAGCAGGCAGGCACCCTCCCCCAGGACAGTTCCTCCCTGTCCCTGAAGCCGCCTGGGCTTGGTCCCAATGTCCCAGTCTCCAGCCAGTGGATGCTTCTCAGACTCAGAAAGCAGGTCTGTGGGTGGTGGTTGACGCTGCTGCCCATTCCTTCCTTCCCTTCCCTCGCTTGCATAATGCAGTCAGGTCTTCCTTCTCCATGGCCCTGGATTCCCAGGGTCCTCTGTGGGTGCCTGGGCTGCACCTCCTTTTACGCTGTGTTTGTTCCCAGAACAGCGTGCCTGCCCATGCCCGAATGTCCAACCCAGGGCACCGTGGAGCTTCAGACTCGGCAGACATGCCTGCCTGGGTGTCCCCACTACCCCGCAAGAGCTCAAACTCCCTGCCTCCCTAGTCCACATGCAGGGCCCCACCATCTACTCCATCATCAGCATCAGAACCTGGGAGTTTTCCTAGACGCCTCTCTTTTACCTCGTTCCCCTGACCCCGTCCTCCATCCAGTGGGTCACAGCTTTTGTGAGTCTGTGTCCTTATTGTTGCCCATTGGCCTCGCTCTTCCATTGCCTCCACCTTGGTTCCAACTCCTGGTTTCCCACCCGGTTGCAGCTCAAGCCCTGAGATCCCACAGTCCTTAGTTGCTGGTCCTCAGGCAGGTGTGGGGCTGGCTGTCTCACAATCGCTGGGACAGCTTTCTAAAACTCAAGACTTCCTGGCCCACCCCAGCCAGACAGCCTGGGTCAGTGCATGTCCTTTTACAAAGCTGCCTTCTTGCTCCTGAAGTGCAGCTGGAGGCCTGGGAGGCGCTTCTGATGAGCTTCCTGCCTCCAGCTTGGTCGCATCAGTCAGTCATCAATGTGGGTACAAGAAAGATCATTCAAAACTGCAGATCTGATTCCGATCATGTCACTGTTCGAAGCTCTCAGTACTAGCCACAACCCCATCCCTCACCCCTTCATTAAGTCCAAACCCTTAGCTAAGACACACAGTCTTTCATGATCTGCAGCCAGCGTCTCTTGCCCTCCCTCCACCCCGCACAGGGCTCCGCCTGTGCAGTCAGTCACCCTGCCCCCAGCCCAACAGAACCACCTCTTCCCTGAAATGCACTCAGCTGCTTCTGACCTCCCCACGAGTGCCCTTCCTCGCTCTCACTGGCTGGTGTCTGCTCAGCTGTGAGGTTTCAGCTCCAGGTCTTCTGGAGGCCTGTCCCCTCCTCTTACCCTCAGCTTACCCTTCCGTGGCCGCCCACCATCGGATGCAGCTTCTCTTTGACTTACAGCATGTGAGTCAGAATGACTTTCACCCACAGCCTGCCAGAAAGTGTCCAGACCACTCAGGTTTCTGAATGTTCCTGCTTCTGGGCTTTCTAGGCTGGGATGGAATTCCAGCGCTGCTAGTTGCCATGTCAATACCGTGATGGACGTATGTTTAAAGAACCCACCCTGTGATGGCCAGACTTGGAAGGAAACCTTCATCACTTGGGAAACACTTGACAATCTACTTTTCCTTTGAAATAAAAACATGAAGCCATCACTTAACGACCTGCTGGTACTTTATTGCCCTCGCCCAGATGGGTATTAATCGTCACCCTCCGCTGGCCTGGAGCACACCATGTGCTGTCAGAGTGCTCACAGCGGGGCAGAGCTGCGGCTGCATGTGAGTGGCGCTGAGGCTGGGTGGTGTCTCCTTTGTCAAAGCACCTTCTTTCTGTTCAATAAAATATCAGAGCTGCTCCCACTGAAAAGATGTAGTGGAGTCAGATGTGGCTGCTGTTGCCTTCCCTGCCTTCCTCCTTGGCTTCCCACTTGGTCCACAGCCTTGCGCTCTCTGCAGAGGGAACGTGTCATGGCTTCTGGACACCCTGTCACCGTGGCCCCTCCCTTGCCATGTGGCTTTCAACCCAGTGGTGCTGGCAGGGTGTCCAGGGTCACGAGGTCAGTTGGGGAGGACCACAGGTGAGTCCTTCATGAGCCCGTGAAAGTTGGGATGGGGAAAATCACCTACCAGCTGAGGGCATTTTGCAAGTCCAGCTGTCGCAGAGGATCAGATGTCTCCTGAGGCCGGCATCTGGGCATCACCTGGAAATCAGGTAAATCCTCCAAGGGCTCCAGCGATGCTGCCTCTGGGTCTGAGCTGGGTTTTCTAAGGTGGCCCAGGCTGTTGCTGACCCTCTCCCACCTCGGGGACCATCAGCCGCCCTGGGGGCGGGGATGGATGGGCACCCCAACCCCTGTCCCGATGGAGTTTCACGTATTTGTTCTGGGAACTTGTTCAGTAAGGATTTTGTAAGAGAGTGAAGTAGAAGGCCTCCATGATGCACAGGAGTTTAGGGTTCTCTGTGTCCCCATCATCCCTTCCCTTTGAGTGGTGGGCACACAGGGCACCCTTCCTTAACCTCAGTCTCTGCCAGCGAGCTCACGTCATCCACGTTTGTTTCAAGGATCGGCCTTCGTCCCTCACCCCACATCGGGCCCCTGAACCAGGATGTCTTGAACTCTGGGGCCCCCCTTGCTGCCTCTAGCACTCTCTGTGCACTCGGGCCCACCACGTCTTCCCCACACCATTGCCCGGCTCTCCCAGCCGTGCCCCGAGCTCGCTCTCCTCCACTTACTCCCTCCAGCATCCATCCTTTGGGCCTCCTGTGTGCATGTACCCCCTGCCCAGCTCCATGGCTCCACACCAGCCTCCTCGCTGAGTCTGGCTTTCTAGGGTCACCCCAGTGTGTCTCCCACTCTCTTTCCCAACTCTGTTTATTCACTCATCCAACACTTATGGGGCAGGTACTATGCAGGACTGTGAACGATTCCATGGGATACAACAGTTAGAAATCTCGGAACTTGTCCTTCAGGGCTCATAACCCAGAGTATGAGGCGACTGTTCTCCCAATAATTCAGCACAAGCCTGTGATCACATTACAGGAGTGGAACAAAGAGAGGGTAGGTGGAGGGGAGTGGGGATAAGGAAGGCCTCCCAGAGGATGAGGAACATGGTCCAGAACTGGCCGATGGGGGCGAGGGCAGCAGGCAAGGGAGGGTGGGCATCCCCAGCCTGCCTCTTCTGCAAGCCCTGTATGGCTGTCAGCCACCTGCTGCTCTGCAGGCGTCACCTGGGTCTCCCAGCTGGGCCATCACGTGTGCTGTTCCCCTGTGCCTCCCTCCACGAAGGTGGTTCGGTCCTTGGGGTCTCACCGGTCCTTCAATACTGGGCTCTGATTCCATCTCCCCCTTCCCTGACCACCTCTCCTTCCTCGGCTCCCTTCTGCATTTTATACTTCAGTTGTGACATTTACCGCTTTGAGTGCTTTTTGTGATTTACTTTTCCTCAGCTCCCTACTTCTAGAATTTTCTGGAAGGGCTGACTTGACGGTGGAACTGAAATCACTGATGAGTGCTCTTCTAAGCAAAGAGCAAAAAGCAGCCTGTAACGTGTGCTAGAATATTTATATTCCTGGTTTTTCTGTTGGTGGAGTTTGGTGACCCACAGCATCGGAAGACGACAATATCTGCTCTTTAGCCTAGAAGGCCCTCGGGATCCAGAGAGTATATTCAGAGGAATCTTTTCTTCTCTCTGTCCATGTAGGGTTCGATGACCTCCAGGTGTGTGCTGACCCCGGCGTCCCGGAGAATGGCTTTAGGACGCCCAGCGGAGGGGTTTTCTTTGAAAGCTCTGTCACCCGTTTTCACTGCCAAGACGGATTCAAACTGAAGGGCTCTACAAAGAGACTGTGTATGAAGCATCTAAACGGAACCCTGGGCTGGATCCCGAGTGACAGACCCATCTGTGTGCAGGAAGGTAAAGCGGTCCCTTCCACCCCCACCCCTAGCTCGTGGAAGCTGCTCCCGTGGTCAGCTCGTGGCCGCAGGGGTACCGAGGCTGTGTGCCAGAGGGACCAGTTCCCTGGGCTGCTCTCTGTTTCAGGGGTGGTCCAGCAGGCTGATGGAGGAGCATGCGTGCTCAGGAAGGGCTGGGGCACGGGATAAATGCATCTCAGCATCAGGAGTAATCTTCCTTCTGTGTCTCAATTACAAGCCAATTTATCGCCATTTTTGTCAATGCAAAAGAGCAACTCAGATAACATGAGGGCCATTTATTATCGAACTGCCAACTCAGCACCCATTTCCATGTTACTCAATAAAAAATGCAGTAAATATCTTGAGCCCAAACTGTATATAATGATACAGAAGATGCATGTTACTCAGAGGATTAAATCAATTACTCCTTATCAGTCCTGCGTTAGACATGATTCATTTAAGGAAAGAAAGGACTGTGGCAAGCAATGATACATTGATAAGGTAGATATTTATCTCCAGTAGTTATCCCTAAATTTATCTATCATGACAATATATTCATTTACTTCTAGCAGTTATCCCCAGGTCTTTTGGTTAAAACACTTCATATATATATATGTGTGTGTGTGTGTGTGTGTGTGTGTGTGTATTTTTGCTTCTTTGTTTTTACTCTGTGAAGATACTTTTAGAATTTAAAAGAATGCATTGAGTTTAACTAATTGGAATGCCAAATTGTGGCTTATATATCTCTGATGATCAGCGAGGTTGAAGTGGGAATAGGCATGAATCAAGAGTTAATTCTAGCTCGAAGTTTCCATGAGGCATAGAACTTGTATTCCATCAAGTTCATTAGAAGTGGGTTTCACTTTCTCTTAACACCATTATTGATTTTATTTTCAAATGGAGCTTTTATAATAATGCTTTGTAAACTCTTATTCTCATTTAGTGTATATCTTCTTTATGAAACTTTTAAAATAATTTAATTTGACAAGCATTGATCAAACATCTATTATGCTCCTCCTTATGGAAATTATGAAGGATGGGTATGGTAGTGTCTTAGTCTTAAAGTGTTTACTTTCTATCTTTGCTTTTATTTTCAAGATTTTTTTAAAAAACCAAAATTACTATGAAGGATTAAAAATGTTAAAAGTAAATTTATTTTTCCCCTTCAATACAGTCCAGGCAAGTTGTGATTTCTTTAACATTCTATTAATTAAAAGCTTATTTGAAAAAGTTGATTTAATATATAAAATAAACAATAAAGATCTACCATATAGCACAGGAAGTTATATTCAATATCTGATAATAACTTATAATGGAAGAGAATCTGAAAAGAATATACATATATAGCAATCACTTTGCTGTACACCTGAAATTAACACTATATTATAAATCAACTGGGAGAAAGCAATGGCACCCCACTCCAGTACTCTTGCCTGGAAAATCCCATGGACGGAGGAGCCTGGTAGGTTGCAGTCCATGGGGTCGCTAAGAGTCAGACATGACTGAGCGACTTCACTTTCACTTTCCACTTTCATGCATTGGAGAAGGAAATGGCAACCCACTCCAGTGTTCTTGCCTGGAGAATCCCATGGACGGATAAGCCTGGTAGGCTGCAGTCCATGGGGTCACACAGAGTCGGACACGACTTAAGCAACTTAGCAGCAGCAGCTATAAATCAACTATACTTCAATTTTTAAAAATTATTTAGTTTGTATGTAAAAACTTTCCTGCTAAAACCTATGGCCTAAGATACCCAGTACTTAGAACCCGGAAAAACTCAGAGAACAAAGAAAACCAATAGATTTTCTGAATATTGCCCAAAGTTAAAGGCCGTCTATTACTTGGTCATCCTGGGGGAAAAAAAAAAATTGTATCCCATTTTAGATGAGCTTCTTTCCAACCTTGTATGTAGCAATATAATACATAGTAATTCCAAGAAAGGGAGTGAAAAATCACATTGGAGTAGAGACTTCTATCATATAGGTCAGCATGCATAACCCTTAACACGTAGCCCCACACATAGGAGAGGGGCTGTGTACATGGGGATGGCAGAGAAGAGTCAGCTCTTTTATTCAGTTCTGTTCATTCAGTTGCTTAGTCATTCAACTGTTTGTGACCCCGTGGACTGCAGCACACCAGGCTTCCCTGTCCATCACTAACTCCCGTAGCTTGCTGAAACTCATGTCCATCAAGTCAGTGATGCTATCCAACCATCTCATCCTCTGTCATCCCCTTCTCCTGCCTTCAGTCTTTCCCACCATCAGAGTCTTTTCTAAGGAGTCAGTTCTTCACATCAGGTGGCTGAAGTATTGGATCTTCAGCTTCAGCATCCTAGAATATGATCAGATGTTTCCAAAGGACAGTCCAGGACTCCTCATTGCTAGCTGATGTTGCGCTCTAAACATATTATAAAGTTTGGAAGAAAGGGTGTTTCCTTTTTAAGTATGATGGTGTGATTATTTTTAATATAAATGTTGATTTTTGTTGGTCTTTGAAAGATCTGTATAAGGAGATTACTTTCTTTGCCCTTGCCATGGAGAGAATCCTCATTGTTAATGTCCTAAGCCTTCTGTATGAGGCTTACAGGGGCAAGGGGTGCATAGAAGTATATTCCATGGATGTCAGAGAGGAGGGAAGGAGCCAGACTTTTTTCCCCCTGGTTTGTAAATGGCCTTTACTCTCTGATTAGGATTTATGCTGGGTGAATAGTAACAGCTGCTTAATTCATTTGTTTTCCCTTGTCAGGTAATTCTTAGAGAGCTAATGAATTTTTTTGTGTGTGCTGGTAATAGTGATAACAGTAATACATGATCACGTTTTTATAGGTCATTAGAGTTTGGAAGTGTGTTCAGATTCACTATCTCATCTAACATGTGCAGTCGCCCTGCAAGGCAAGTCTCATTGTCCTTATTTCCTGTTTAGGAAACTGAGGCCCAGAGAAGTTTACTCACTTTGTCAAAGTCACATAGCTGGTGAGTAAGCTGCAGATTTGTAACTAGTTCTAAGCCAGTACTTTTTCTTCTACAAGGTAATGTCTAACTTCTTGCATCACAAAATTCCTATTTTAATCAGCTATGCAAAAACACATTGTTATACCAAATGGCATCATCAACATTCAGAGTTGAAGGGACTCATAGAAATCAGATCACTCAAGCCCTCATTCTAAGTTAGTTTGTGTTCAATCAATAGGGAAACCGAGTCTCAGAGAAGCCAAGAGTCTTCCCAGACTTAAATGGCTTTTTAGGGACACATCTGTTCTAGCCCAGGTCTTATCACTGTTACCTGGACTCCTTCCAATCTTCTCAGCTGTCAGCCAGTTCTGCCTGAGACACAGATTTTGAAAAATATGTTCAAATGCATTGAAATGCTTTATAGCAGTAAAGTGCTCTACAGAAGCAAGGTGGTATTAAGGCAAATATTTTCTTGTGCATTCACTCAGATTCCCTCTTTTATGCTCCACTTCACCCTGCCACATGTACCAGTCATCTCCTTCTCTCACTTTACTCCAGTCTAAGTGGTTTATTCCAAGCAAACTCACTTATAGACATTTGGACTCGCAGAACTGATAATATAGGCAATGAATTAATTTTCTGGAATCCAAAGTGAAGTGAAGTGAAGTTGCTCAGTCGTGTCTGACTTTGCGACCGCATAGACTGTAGCCCACCAGGCTCCTCCATCCATGGAATTTTATAGGCAAGAGTACTGGAGTGGGTTGCCATTTCCTTTTCCAGGGGATCTTCCCAACCCAGGGATCAAACCCGGGTCTCCCGCATTGCGGGCAGATGCTTTACTGTCTGAGCCACCAGGGAATCCCTGGAATCCAAAGCCTCTAGCCTAAGAGATATCTCTGCTTCTCCAAGCTGCTTCTGTAAGACCAAAACCTTCATGTCCCTGAGTAGGGGTGAAGATACTTATGGTCCAGGGAGCAGGGGAGGTGACCAATATGGTGGAGAGGGGACCGTGGGGTTGGCAGAGCACTGAAAATACTCCCTGTGGGCACAGGGCTGCTGACACAGTAAGTACAGGGACTAAAGGCCAGGAGGACAGCCACCGTCTGGGCCTCTTCCTTTCCAAAATCACTCAGCTCATCTACTGGGGCACACTTTCCCTGCTAATACATCCCTTTCCCACATTTCATAAGAAAAAGTGTAGATAAAATCAGATTGACTTTGCGTAAATTCACTTGACACTTAATGAAACACGTGTCAAATCAGGACATAGAAACACACTGTCCTGTCCTGAAAGCTTTAAAAGAGGTGGGGTCAGTACTGTGGCACTTCAGACTGTGGTTTTTTGCACATCGTGAAGAAGTAGTTTATTAAAAAATAAACATCCTAGGACCTTCCTGGTGGTCCAGTGGCTAAGACTCAGCACTCCCAACGCAGGGGGCCCAGGTTTGATCCCTGGTCAGAGAACTATATCTCACATGTTGCAACTAAAGATCATGCGTGCCACAACGAAGACCCAGCACCACCAAATAAATCAATATTTAAAAATAAATAAATAAAAATAAACATCCCAAAGAAACCAAAATAAAATGAATTCAAATCCATTTGTATTATGTATAAATATCATATGGGAGGAGCAGAGAAGAATCCGTCTATGTGTTGCCCAAACCCTATTTAATATCAATATTAATGGAAATGTATCACTACTTGACTACCCCTTGGCCCAGCTGGATACACGACACATCTCATTTCTTGTGGCACTGGTTATGCTAGCTGGGCAGAAGTTTTTTTGTTCTGTTTTCGGCCGTGCCGGGTCTTCGTTCCAGCATGCAGGATCGTCAGTCTTTGTTGTGGCATGTGGAATCTTTCGTTGCAGCATGCAGCATCTAGTTTCCTGGAGAACTAACTAAAGAACTAACTAACTTAATCACTTAAAGAACTTAACCACGATGGTGTGATGGCTCACCTAGAGCCAGACATCCTGGAGTGCGAAGTCAAGTGGGCCTTAGGAAGCATCACCATGAACAAAGCTGGTAGAGGTGATGGAATTCCAGCTAAGCTATTTCAAATCCTAAAAGATGATGCTGTGAAAGTACTGCACTCAACATGCCAGCAAATTTGGAAAACTCAGCAGTGGCCACAGGACTGGAAAAAGTTTTCATTCCAATCCCAGAGAAAGGTAATGCCAAAGAATTTTCAAACTACCACACAATTGCACTCACATGCTAGCAAATAATGCTCAAATTTCTTCAAGTGAGGCTTCAACAGTACATGAACTGAGAACTTCCAGATGTTCAAGCTGGGATTTAGAAAAAGCAGAGGAACCAGAAATCAAATTGCCAACATCCATTGGATCATAGAAAAAGCAAGAGAATTCCAGAAAAACATCTACTTCTGTTTCATTGACTACGCTAAATCCTTTGACTGTGTGGATCACAACAAACTCTGGAAAATTCTTAAAGAGATGGGAATACCAGACCACCTGACCTGCCTCTTGAGAAATCTGTATGCAGGTCAGGAAGCAACAGTTAGAACTGGACATGGAACAACAAACTGATTCCAAATAGGGAAAGAAGTACATAAAGGCTGTATGTTGTCACCCTGCTTATTTAACTTATGTGCAGAGTACATCATGAGAAACGCTGGGCTGGAAGAAGCACAAGCTGGAATCAAGATTGCCAGGAGAAATATCAATAACCTCAGATATGAAGATGACACCACGCTTATGGCAGAAAGTGAAGAGGAACTAAAGAGCCTCTTGATAGAAGTGAAAGAGGAGAGTGAAAAGCTGGCTTAAAACTCAACATTCAAAAAACTAAGATCATGGCATCTGGTCCCATCACTTCATGACAAATAGATGGGGAAACAATAGCAGAGTTTATTTTCTTGGGCTCTAAATTCACTGCAGACGGTGACTGCAGCCATGAAATTAAAAGACACTTGCTCCTTGGAAGAAAAGCTATGACCAAAGTTCATGGGGTCTCAGAGAGTCGGACATGAGTGAGCGACTGAACTGAACTGAACTAACTGCCCAAGACAGCTAACTAAATAATTGTGCGCAGTTCCTGGGTAGGGTGAGAGACCATTACCTAGATGTCCCGTAGCACCTAAATCCCTCTTCCCTCTGAGTCTCTTTCCTGGGAGAGTGTCTGGGACATCGTTTAAAGCCAGACCCAGAAGTTGAGCTTCTGAGTGGATTCAGGGTGTCTGTGGAGCATCCTTGGAGGTAGATTGCATACTTTGTGTGCAGAAACACACCTGTTTCTTGTCTCCTTTGAGTTTCCTCCTCCAGAGCATGTGCCCAGGGAGGTAGCAGCTACACCAGCGGACAGACATTTCTTTGCAGAGGGCTCTCATAATTGAGGACTTCTTCTCAGACCTCTCCTCTTCAAGGTAGAAAGGATCTTTCTCTTTTCTCCTCACCTTCTCCCTTGAGCAGCTCTGCGAATAATTAATGATTGCATTGGTAAATTTCAGATAGACCCATACCAAGCAAATAAAAAGGATTTGGGTTCTCGCAGGCAGTTGGCCTGTTCAAGTGAGAGTCTTCCAGAGCACATTCCAGACCAGCTTGAAGCCACTGTGGCTCTTCTAAACGACCTTGGGACCATGATGCTGAGAGCTGAGGTCCATCAACTGCCGCTTGTTTGAGAACCAGCTCGCTGAGCAGGCAGCTTTCCCAGGATGCCCCTACTCTATGATTGGCTGGAGCAAAGCAGGAGACAAAAGCACCGCTTAAAGCACATGTTAGTGTAACCCGTGAACCGCTGCCCCTCTAAGGACAGCCCGCCTTGGGATGGCTTTCCTCACTTTGAGAAGGACCAGTAAAGCCCCTGGCAGGATGGTCTAGTTGGACCTGCAGCCCTGGGGCCCCGGTGGTACCTGAGAGCTTTGCCCCACAGCCCTTAGAGCAACCTCATCTGGCCTCTCAGTACTTCTGGAGGGCAAGGTCCCTCCATCTAGAGGGAGATGAGAGTACAGATGACACATGAGCATGTGATGACCAGCTCCCACAGTAGATAGCACCATGTATTACCAGCCAGTCCAAGCAGGTGGTTCTCCTGCAGGAGGCGGGCAAGGCAGGCCCCAGTGCAATGGCCGTTGTTTCCTTTGGCTGCTTCCTTCCTGTCTTCTCTCATCCCTTGGCCATGGGGCTGTGCTTTTATAAACAAGGAAACTAAAGCTGAGACTCCCCCGGCAGTCCAGTGGTTAGGACTTGGTGCTTTCACTGCTGCGGGCCCAGGTTCGATTCCTAGTTAGGGAACTAAGATCCCTCAAGTTGTGTAGCTCCCCACCCCCCAGAAAAAAGTTATTAAAAAAGAAAAGAAACTAAAGCCCATAGAGTTTAAGTGACTTACACAAGTCACCTGGCAAATAAACCAGGATTAGAACCTGCATCCTGACTCCTGGTTCAGTGCTCTTTCCACCATCCCGGTGGTGTGCAACCCAGGCTGCAAGTCAGCATCACCTGGGGAACTTTTAGAAATAACAGTGTCTGGAATGTTCTCCAAGAGATTCTATTTTGGTGGTTCTGGGCAATGGGAGCTCAAACATGGTTAAAAGCTCCCAGGGTGATTTCAGCTACCACTGGCATCTGCCCTTCTTTGTCTCAATCACCTACATTGTCTGCTTGCGGCTGAAGGTCACAGACAGCACGAGGGTGCTGTCCCCGCACCCACCTGCTGTGTCCCCATGCTGAACCTTTCTCTGCCCCAGCTCCTTGCAGAGGAGGGGAATAGATGAATTCACTAAGCAAACATTATTTTTAAGTACTTACTAAAGTATTTGACTCGCATAGATCTGACCAGGATTGCTATGAGATTAATAATTTGATGTTAAGAAGGTTCTTTGAGTTTCCTGGGTAAAAGGTGCAATGTGAGTTTAAGTAGTATTATTACATTATACATTTTTGATTAAAAAATTCAACTTGACTTATGAGCTAAAGCTGGCAGTAAAGATGGCAGATAACTCCTTTATTCAGTGAAACTGTAGGGTGCAGGCATTTTTCAAAAGCAAGATAGTCATACTTCTTTTTTACAGTTACTCCTATATTAAGGTAAGTTGTCTCCCAGCTCCAGAAGCTTCCCCCAAACAGATGGATGCTTTCAAAATGTTTTATTTAGGATCCTTTTCCTCTCACATACATTTTCTATCATCCAAAATTTCTTTCTTGTTGCCTCGGACATGGGTTATCAGAAACAGCAGGCAGTACCCACAAGGGCAAGTATTTGCATGTCTTCCCCTAAGATAATCTCTTCTCATTTTCTGTCTTCTAAGATGGGAAGGAGCAGAGGGCTGCCTCTCTCTGTCTCCAGGACCACTGCCATTTCTTATTTATGCTTCTGGTAACAGAAGTCACTGCTTCCCTACCCTCCCTCCTTTGTGGCTTCAGTGTGAGTTTCAGTTTTTGTTCTTTAAGAGATTTTTTTTAACTTAAATGTGATCATGACTTGAAAGGAAAAACAAAATCCAGAGGAAGTAAGGTCAGGTCAGATGGGGGCACATGCAGCAAAGATAAATGACAGAAATGATCAGTTATCATTGTTGCTAGATGACGGCTGGGCCGCCACAGACAAGCCTGCACAGCTGAGCCCCCTAGAAGTGCAGAGGGAAAATCCGAATCCTAGCAGACTTTACCAGCTGCCTGCCGTCATCTCGAGTGTCGTGTGAGTGCTGCACTTCGCCCTCTCTTACAGGTGCCATGGGAGTAGGAACTTGATTTAAGCCACAGAATTATTCGGCAAATGCGGAACATCCATATGTGTACACAGCCTTGTCAGATCGTGTGTAAAGGTCACAAAATGATTGTTTTCAAATCATGTTTCACAACCTCAAACACCAAGTCGATCACCAAGATTCTCTAGAAAGCCAGTTTTTCACAAACTTGCAGCAGATACTACCCAGAATTAGGTTGGCTGCCTGTGAAAAATGCAGGGCAGCCCCCACGGGTGTCCTTCCAAACCCATCCCAGACCAAGTTAATTTCCCCTCATGTGGTTCTTGAGTGGTTTGGAGATGACCATGGCTCCCCAATCTGCATCTTGAGAGTCCTGTTATGATGCAGATCTCTTTGGAATCCCACACCTGACTGCAGAGGGAGAGGCCTTGGGTGCAGAGCTGCCTTCTAGCTGCTCAGATAGGATTCTGTTCTTTACTACATTTGTCTGACATAGCTGCTAAGGATGGTGGGGACTTGTTAAATGTGAGCCAGCCTCTGCTAGTCAATCACTTTGTGTATCCATGAAGCAGTGGTTCTCAACTTTGACTTCATGGGAACTGCCCAAAGTGTGTGTTAGAAATGCACCTCACCAGACCTCCTCTTAGAGATTTATATGCATTAGGAATCTGAATTTAGCAGGCACCTCCAGGAGATCCTCATGCTGGCAGGCCTCAGAGCACACCTTGAGATATTTGCCATAGGCACTCCACAAGTAGAACATCAAGATGTAGGTTAGAATTTCCAAAAGTCCCCAGCCCATGAGACTGGTATTTGAATGACATTCTTTTATTTTTCTTGTGAGCTCAGCTCTGACAACCAAGTGCTTCTATCATTTCATTGTTGAAAATATAGTCTACCTCTGGAAGGTGGAAAGAGACCTCAAAGGTTTTTTAAAAAGAAAATAGTTTCTAGAAAATAATTAAAGTTTTATGCTTTTGGAAATTTAAATGTCACCCCAAGATATTTAGTCGTTCATTTCCCGAAATTCTGGTAAGCATTATCTGTCAGGCCCAGAAGCTCCCAGTGTAGCTGGGAAAGATCAGTGCCTTCACAGTGAATTCCCTTACTCCTCTTTCTGGATTAATTTTGTTGTTGTTTCTTTAACCTTTTAAAATTCATAAAATATAACATATATAGAGAGATTCATATAGAACCAAACAGTTCAGTGAGTTATCACAAATCAAACGCTCTTGTCATGATTATCCAGGTGAAGTTGTAGAGCATCACTGGTATCCCAGAAGCCCCTCCCAGTTGCTGCCTCCCCTCTGCCTCTCTGAGATAACCCCTTCCCTGAATCATGGTGATCATTTCCCATGGTAATCACTTTGTCTGGAAGTATATCAATAACCTCAGATATGCAGATGACACCACCCTTATGGCAGAAAGTGAAGAAGAACTAAAGAGCCTCTTGATGAAAGTGAAAGAGGAGAGTGAAAAAGTTGGCTTAAAACTTAACATTCAGAAAACAAAGATCATGGCATCTGGTCCCATCACTTCATGGCAAATAGATGGGGAAACAGTGGAAACAGTGTCAGACTTTATTTTTCTGGACTCTAAAATCACTGCGGATGGTGATTGCAGCCATGAAATTAAAAGACGCTTATTCCTTGGAAGGAAAGTTATAAACAACCTAGATAGCATATTAAAAAGCAGAGACATTACTTTGCCAGCAAACGTCCATCTAGTCAAGGCTATGGTTTTTCCAGTGGTCATGTATGGATGTGAGAGTTGGACTATAAAGAAAGCTGAGTGCAGAAGAATTGATGCTTTTGAACTGTGGTGTTGGAGAAGACTCTTGAGAGTCCCCTAGACTTCAAGGAGATCCAACTGGTCCATCCTAAAGGAGATCAGTTCTGGGTATTCATTGGAGTGACTGATGTTGAAGCTGAAACTCCAATACTTTGGCCACTTGATGTGGAGAGCTGACTCATTGGAAAAGCCCCTGATGCTGGGAAAGATTGAGGGCAGGAGGAGAAGGGGATGACAGAGGATGAGATGATTGGATGACATCACCGACTTGATAGACATGGGTCTGGGAGGACTCTGGGAGTTGGTGATGGACAGGGAGGCCTGGCGTGCTGCGGTTCATGGGGTTGCAAAGAGTCGGACACGACTGAGTGACTGAACTGACCTGAACTGAACTGATGCATTCCTAAAAATGGTACTATTTTAAGCTTAACTTACTTTTGTCTTAGTTTTGAGTTTATATACATGGAATTATAAAGTAAGTATAATTTTATGTTGGACTTCTACTTTATGTTTGTAAAAGTCATGCATGTATTGTTTTTTAAAAATATTTATTTACTTATTTGGCTGTGCCGGGTCTTAGCTGCCACACATGGGATCGTTGACCTTTGCTGCAGCATGCAGAGTCTTAGTTGCACCTTGTGGGATTTAGTCCCCTGAGTAGGGATCGAACCTGGGCCCCCTGCATTAGGAGCTTGGAGGTTTCCCCACTGGACCAGCAGGGAAGCCCCCATGCGTGTTACGGCATGTGGCTGTAGTTTGTTCATTGGCATTGCTACATCGTGTTCTGTTATAAGAATAGACAATATTTTAACACTCTGCTGTTAATGAAAATTTAATGTTTTTCCAATTGGGTCTGTTACAAATAGGGCTGCTGTGAACATTCTTGAACACACCTCTTGGTGAATATATATATATATCCACGTTCTGTTGGATATACTCCTATGATTGAACATGCTGGATTGTAGGATATATCTGTATTTTAGTGTTAATAGGTACTGCCATTATCCAAAGTGGTTGTGCCAATTTACACTCCCGCAACAGAGGGTGAGAGTCCCAGTTACTCCTTGCCAACACTTGCATTATCAGTATTTTAGATGCCGGTGGGTATTTAGTGGTAGCTTGTGGTTTCCCTGGTGAGTAGGAAGTTAAACACCTATTTGTATATTTATTGAACACCTTGTTATCCTCTCTTATGAAGTGCCTGTTCAATTCACTTGCCCATTTATCTACTGAGTTGTCTTTTTCTCATTGATTTTTATTTATACTGAGTTTTTAATATGTACTGAATACAAGCCCTACATTGTTTGTATGTGCTAAAAATATCTTCTTGCATTATGTGACTTAGTTTTTTATATTATCATATTATTATTTGCAACTATTTACATGTAATTTACATTGTATTAGTCTAGAGATGATTTGAAGTATACAGGAGGATGTGTGTAGGTTGTATACAAATGCTTCACCATATTGTATAAGAGATGTGGGCATCTGTGGATTTTGGTGTCCATGGGGTGGGGGAGGAGGTCTTACTTGGAATCAGTGCCCCATGGATACTGAGGGATGGCTGTATTCAAGTCTGTTTCACTGTTACCAGAAAACATACTCTATAGTCTCAGTCTTTTGAAATGTGTTCTTGTTTTATGGCCCAAGTATGGTCAAGTTTTGTAAATTTTCTATGTATGCTTAAAAGACATGTATAATGGTCTGAGTCCTTCAGAGTGGACCCCTAAGAATTCTTTCTGTAGAAAGAATTACTATCCAAGTGTTAAATATAAATACTTTAAATAACAGATACTAATTGCCTTTTTCCACCACAAATAAATAAAATATACCAATCTATAGATCAAAAGAAAACACAAAGTACAAGAAACATGCTTATTTATAATAACATGACTCCATGCAGTTCTTTTCCGCATGCCTTTTTCTCAGTGGTTTTTAAGGATGGCCTCATGATAATTCCACTTTAACATTCAGCTGAGAGCCATGTGGTCTTGAGTACCCTGTCCTGGTGTGTCTTCTGTTTTTGTAAGAGTCAGTATCCTACAAAGGAGAAAGAAACAGCCTGAGCTAGCCCTGCTCCCAAAGCAAAACTACCCACATGGTGGTGCCCCTTTTCAATGAAGAAGCCACTGTCTCCAGTCATCGCCTTTCTGAATAGCACAACCCTCGCCTCTACTTTTCTCATGTTGCTGGTTTATGATGACATCATTAGCTGCAGTTGATTCTATTCCAAGTAAATGATGGTGGTCAGAACAGTTCTCTAAGCACTATTGCATGGAGCAGGAGTTCTGTAGAATAGTAGCGATGTGGAGCACCACGGATACACAGCTGTGATTCTGAGGGGTGTTAGTAGATAGTAAGTTAAAAAAAGGGTGTTGTGATACAAGGTTTGGGGACTCCCCCCAAACCACCATCACCTCTGTAACCAACTGCAAGTTCAAGGGTCCCCAAGACTATCACTCTGAACCCAGTCACAAGTTTAGAAGTCCCCAAGTCCATCTTCAAGTTCAGTAATTCACCAGAAGGACTGATGATACTCATGATTATGATGTATGGCAGTGAAAGGACACAGATTAACATTATCTAGGAAGAGAGGCACACAGGTCCAGGAGGAACCAGGCATGAGCTTTTAGTATTTCTCTCCCAGTGAGCTGTACACACAGGGCCTGTTCCCCAGCAACAGTGTGTGTCAATACACGTTGAGTATTGACAACCGGAGAAGCTCACCGAGGCTTGGTGTCCAGCATCTTAATTGGAGCTCGGTCATGTAGACATGGTTGGCCATTTGTGCATCTCCAGTTCTTTCCAAAGTAGAGCTGGTAACTGCATGGGCCGATGTTGCCTGGCTGGCCAAAGCACACTGTTGTTGTTCAGTCGCTCAGTGGTATCTGACTCTTTGCAACCCCATGGACTGCAGCGCACCAGGCTCCTCTGTCCACTATCTCCTGGAGTTTGCTCAAATTCATGTCCATTGAGTCGCTGATGCCATCCAACCATCTCATCCTCTGTCATCCCCCTTTTCTCCTGCCCTCAATCTTTAAGCTCCAATTAAAAAAGATACTCATCTCAGATTGCACATTCCAGGGACTTAGTGGTTACTTCCCAGGAGCTGAGGGCAAAGGCCAGAACACCCTTTGGGCAAGGACAGCCCCTTACTGCACGTACCCACAAGATACAGAGTGTGTCATGGCCTGTGCTTTAGAAGTCCAGGAGTTCGCACCACACTGAAGTAAAAACAAATGCCCTGTCCTTATCTACAAGGCCCTGCATGATCTGACCTTTCCATCTTACTCTCGCTTACTATATTCCAGGCACTCTAATCTTCCTTTGGGTTTTTAAGGACACTGAACTCTCTCCTGGCCTGTGTAGTGGCGGTTCCCTCCACCTGAAATACTCTTCTCCCCAATCCACACATGATTGGATTCTTCTTGTCATTAGATCTCAGCTTAATAAATGTCATTTCCTCAGAGGCGCCTTTCCTGTCTTCCCAAATTAAAGGAGTCCCTGAGTCAGTCCCTCTTCTATTACCTTGTTACATGTTCATCATAGCAGTGATCATTGCCTATTATTTTCTAGCTCACTTACCTGATAATTTGCCTGTTAGCAGTCTCCTGCCATGCAAATGCCACAAGAGTAAAATTCTTGACGTTTTCTCTATCCTCAACACCTAGAATGTACCAGGACTAGAGGTAATGCTCAGTAACTCAATGATTGAATGAACTGATGGATGAATAATAAGCTTTACAGATGCTGGCTTAAACTAGATCCAGTAGAATTCTTTAGAGCAAGGCTTTCAGAACCTTTAATATGCTAACAGGAATTATGAATCTCTAAGTGTGTATCATGTATTCATGCTTCTGTGAACACTTTGGCAGGCAGATTGATGCAGAAATTTGTCATTTTAAAGGAATCAGATTTGTTTTCACATATGACTAACATTTTGCTAAGTTGCTTCAGTTGTGTCTGACTCTCTGTGACACTATGGACTGTAGCCCACCAGGCGCCTCTGTCCATGGGATTCTCCAGGCAAGAATGCTAGAATGGTGTCATGCCATCCCCTAGGGCATCTTCTCAACTCAGGGATTGAACCTGTGTCTCTTATATTTCCTGCATTGGCAGCCAATAGCACCACTTGGGAAGCCCCAACCAACATTTTAAAGAAAAATAAATCTTAAAATATGGCACATATTCTTTGAAATTCCTCTTTCTCTTTACTGCTCCATCCTTTAGGACTTTGCTGTCTGCAACTAATTGGATCAATTGATTTGTACATGGGTATATGTGTGTAGGACTGCCTTGGGGTCTCTGTCCACTCCTTTATTTATTTATTATATTAAATTCTCATTGTTACTAGAAGCAGGATACAAAAATAATGATAGTTGTAGGTTTGTGAAAGAGGATGTCAGGCATGGAAGCCTCAAGTTATATTTCCAAAGTGCCCATTGATACTCTGTAGACAAAAGTCTTGACTGTTGACATGATTCTACTCAATAGAATCAGTTATTGATAGACCTTCTTTTCATAGTCTTTGATAACAATATTTTTGCGGTTGCTTTTACAAATTCTTTGTGTTGGCTGAATGCATTGGTGCTACAGAAAATTGTGTTATTTCTATTGAAAACTTTAGAATTGATGAAGATGTATGTGTTTCTTTTCAGAGACTAAAGATCCTGGTATGTTTCTTTCCATAAAAATAAGGACTAGAGTTGTTGGCTGCTACCACTGATGGGTTGGGACTTTTCCCAGATGCTTTTTTCTTTCTACATTACCCTCCTTCAGTGGGAGGACTGGGTGCCAGCTATTCTGGATTTTAAAAAAAAATTAGAAAGGCTCTGGACAGAATTTTCTCCTATCACAGTTTAGTTTAGGCTTTGCTAGAGCTGGTCTATTTGAGTTTTGTCTTTACATGTAGAGCACAGATGCTCCTGGTCTTTCTACCATGGTGGAATTTAAACTCCAAACTTCCACTGACTCCCCAGTGAATATGCGGATCATCTCATGTAGTAAATTGGTCCTGCATCACTCCCTGTGCTGACTCTTCTTTGAGTCGAGTACATAAAGTACTGGCATATGGGAGGCAGTGAATCCCCTTTGAACCTCTAGTCCCTGGCTCCTGCCTATGGAAACAAGATGTTCTAATTAGAAGTTCAAAGCATGCTATACTGTAGACTACTATGGAGTGTAACCACCTTCAGAAACAAGGTTCGGTGCTTGTACTGTGGTCAGCCAATGTCCTTGTGTTACTACAGCCACATGGCCGTTCCCACCCACTGAGTTTACTGCTGCTAGCTGACCACCTCCTGAGTATACTGGTTAATTCTTGAATAAGTTTTAAATCAATCATGAAAATAGTTGTTTAGTCATATAAATTACTACCACAGGATCTATTTACATCCCAGATTTACAGACGGATGCCTTGATAAATGTGTTTTTATTTGCTGTGAATCATTTCTGCAGAGCGATATTGAAAAAAATGTAATTCACATTTTCCGTTAAGAAGAAGGCTGCAGTGGTGTGCAGAACTGTCAATTATTTGTGTCTCCAGTCATGATTGGGCTTCCCCGGGTGTCTCAGCAGTAAAGAATCTGCCTGTAATGCAGGAGGTGCAGGAGACATGGGTTTGATACCTGCGTTGGGAAGATCCCCTCGAGGAGGGCCTGGCAACCCACTCCAGTATTCTTGCCTGGAGAATTCCATGGACACAGGAGCCTAGTGGGCTACAGTCCATAGGGTCGCAAAGAGTCGGACACCGCTGAAGCAACTGAGCACACACGGACGCACCAGTCATGATTATTCTGGGATTCATTTGGGAGGAAGTCAGCTATTCTTGTAGAAAAACATGAACAGTTAGAAGACCTCTTTTCATAGCCTGAAAAACTCTTTCCATGCAAAAATGAGAGGTAAAATTGAAACCAGAACCCAGTCTCCAGCCAAGACTCCCTCTGTTGGATCCAGAGGCAAAGGGAAGAGCTGATAATGGGTTTCCTCATCATCAGGGGGAGGCTTAGCTGCCAGAGCCTGGAATGAATCCGCTTCTCAGGTCTCCATGGCCCCTCTCAGCCTTTCCTCCCCAGGTGTGTACAGAGGTCTGGAAGCATGGAAGGAACGTCACAGGAAGTAGCGGCATAGTCCCTGCTCTCAAGCTCATGGTGGGAAGGAGGGCTAAGGTCACAGCTGAGCTGGGCTCACGAGCACTGGACTCTGATGACCCATGCGGGTTGCTAAACGGCCACCACGCCTGTCTCCCAGCTGCCAGGTCCCTCCTCTGCCTGGGAGACCCTTTTCTGCCTGAGGTTTTCCTGTCACTGATTCTGTTTTCTGGAGTCCGTTGCTGTCAGAGTGTTCCCAGTAAACCCAGCCCCAAACCCACATGATAACCCCCGTGACATGCTCTCTTTAAAGCCCCCCAAGTCCCAGCCCCCAGAGCCCTCATCCAGCCAGTCCCTGCATCAGAGTTCCCAGGACTTTTTGCCTGAGAGCTGACAGTTCAAAGCTTAGAGGAACCTGAAACTCAGGTTTCTTATGAATACTATTCCAGACTATTCTGGATTCAGTAGGCTTTGGGGAATGGCTGAGAAATCCATTGAAAACTTTCTGGAGGAAGTCTGTATGATCCTCAAAATGCTGTTTTTAAATTTTGCCTTGTTTCAGAAAATTAAGACACACAAAAATGGGAATATAGCTCATCTACCTGATTCTAAAACTAGAGATAGATAGCTCATGCTTTTAAACATATATGCATGTAAAATGAGAGACTTTAAACAGGAGCTGGAGAGAGACACATGGTGACCTAAGTGACTTACACCAGATGGTATTGACATATACACACTGCTATATTTAAAATAGAAGACCACCAAGGAGACACTGAATAGCACTGCTTAATATTCTGTAATAACCTAAATGGGAAAAGAATCTGAAAAAGGACGCATATATATGTATAACTGATTCCCTTTGCTGTACACCTGAGACTAACACAACTTTATTAATCAACTACACTCCACTAAAAAACAAGCAAACGACAAATTACAACAACAACAACAACAAAATCCAGATGGAGTTAGTTGGCTGGTGTTTAGAGTGAGGAGCCAGAAGGAGCAGGATTGCAACTTGCCAGCAGAGTGAGTGTCCCACAGGTAAATGGGAGGTAGACAGAGTTAGAAGCAGATGATTACCCATTGATTAGTTTTATTTGTTCATTTATTTTTTACTTATTTTGCTGCATCAGATCTTAGTTGCATTATGCAGTGTCTTTCATTGAGGCATACTGGCTTCTCTCTGGTTGCGGCACACAGGCTCAGTTGCCCCACGGTATGTGGGATCTTAGTTCCCTGACCAGGTATCGAACTCACATCCCCTGCACTGGAAGGCAGATTCTTAACCACTGGACCACCAGGGAAGTCCCTAGTTCTATTGTATCTTTTGTTGCCCATTCTGTTGCGTGGGCTGCTGATCCCCACCCCGCCCCACTGCTCTTCCCCTGACTCTTGCCATGAGTCTTCCCCTCCCAGAGCAGAAGTCAAAGCCGAGCTGAGAACCACAGCCTCCATCTGCCCCTGCCTTGACAGCTGGGCAGATTGTCCCATGTTCCGTCTTCCCAAAATAACGAAACAGTGTATAGGTCGGGGTGTGCTGTGTCTGTGCTGACACAGTCAGTCGTGTCCGACTCTTTGCAACCCTATTAACTATAGCCCGCCAGGCTCCTCTGTCCATGGGATTCTCCAGGCAAGAATACTGGAGGGGGTTGCCATTGCCTTTTCCAATAGGTCGAGGTACCAGATCTTGACTCGTTCATGACAAGTGATGATTAGGGTTAGGGTTAGGGTTAGGAGACAGTAGCTGCTTCCTCTGAGCCTTTGTGATAGTGGCAGTACTAGGTGCTGCTCTAGTTATTCGAAATTATCTTTTTAAAAACAGATAAAGCGGATGGGAAATGCTAACAGCCAATACAGTCACAGCTCAGCCCCCTGCTGTTCTGCAAAGCCTATTTCCTTATCAGGCCCTGGCCCTGGCCCCCCAGGCAGAGGCAGCAGAGCTGGGTGAGACCAGCCAGCCAGGCTGTTTGGTGCTGTGTACCATCCACAGACGCCACCAAGTGGGCAACCCGCCGGACAGTTCAGGTGAACCCCCAGCTTTGGTCTTTCTTCATTCATTTCCAGAATTATCTGTAAGCTCAGCTGTAGGGTGGGAAGTGTTGAAGGCAGAAAACCAGCTTCCTTTTGGGCTTGGACCTCTGCACCCACAACTCCTCTTCCTGTTTCTTTGTGAAGAAGATTCTGCAGCTTCTACTGCTTCTCTTTGGGACCTGAGCCTTAGTGATAAATAAGGAACTGTTTATCAGATTGCTGTGTAGGTCGAGACCAAGTCTGAAAATAAGAGCTTTCTTGTGAAGCTGTGAACCACAATGGCTTTGAATTCCAAAAATAATGTATCCTTTTTGCACAATTGCAGATTGCCGCATCCCGCAAATTGAAGATGCTGAGATTCATAACAAGACATACAGACACGGAGATAAGCTAATCATCACTTGTCATGAAGGATTCAAGATCCGGTACCCTGACCTATACAATGTGGTTTCATTATGTCGTGATGACGGAACGTGGGACAATCTGCCCATCTGTCAAGGTAGGGGCAGATGGAGGCTGTGGTTCTCAGCTCTGCTTTGAGACTCGACTGCAGATCGAGTGCACGTTTCTCTAATAAGGTGGCAGTTGTTTAGTCGCTCAGTCATGTCCAACCCTTTGCGACCCCATGGACTGTAGCCTGCCAGGTTCTTCTGTCCATGGGATTCTCCAGGCAAGAATACTGGAGTGGGTTGCCGTGCCCTCCTCCAGGGGATCTTCCCAACCCAAGGATTGAACCCACATCTCCTGCATTGGCAGGTGGATTCTTGACCACTGAGCCACCTGGGAAGCTGGCAAATGACGAAGGGAAACACAGTGTCATGCACACACCGTGGTTCAGCCGTTCTGTACTCTGATCACCAAAGCTCTGTTTTTGGAATCTTCACATCGATCCCTGTGATTCTCTCTAGCTCCCTATACCCAGCTGTAAAGTTTAAAAGTTTAAATGGAAAGTACTTTATTCTTTAGAATGCTGGCTGTCTCCTTTATTCTAAGAAACCAAAAGTAGTTGCAGAATTAGGAGCTTTGTAACTGGGTTGTGAACACAATGATGAACTATTATATATTTAATGGAAATAACAGAGCATTTATACTGATTTCGGTTGTGGTACGAATATATTTAAAGCCAATCGTACAGAGGCCATTTTCTGTTAATAATGTTATCCTTTTTTATAATGCATGAGGAGCAGAAAAATAATCAAATTCAAATTTCATCCAAACCAGACGGTGAATATTTATCCTCTTGCATTTTTTAAATTTGCCTAGGCAGACACAGAGGGCCCTGTTTGTGAAAATAAGCCCTCCAGTTCACATTAATTCTGATTTTTATTTTTTGACATGTGACTTGGACCAAAGGACCAAGAAGCCCATGCATAATTCATCATCCAAGGGAGAGGGCGAGCAGCCTTATTTGCACCAAAAGCACTGGCATGTTAAAGTTGAGGCGGATGTCAACTTTCTGCTTGGAAATCAACACTGGCAGACTCTGATATTGCTTTGCACGCCCCATAGTTGGAAATAAATCATTTCCTCATGCGAGGGCTTGAGAGCCACGGCCCCTTGAAGAAACAAAGGCTCCAGGATTAGGAGGACCAAGACAGTCCAGGTCCTCACCTTCCTATATGTTCCCCGGAAACTTCCTGTGTTGTTGAGCTGTTATGCGTTACCTTGTTAAAGGAGATGCGTGATTTATTTGCACTGTCAGAGACTCACTCTCCTTAGAATCAGCAGGCGTCTTTTAGGTGGGGCTGTTTATCCGAATGAACTTTATTAACCACTGCTTCGCTCTGATCCTGCAGCGATATCCAAACCAAGATAATTATTTCGGGCTCCAAGCCCTTCTTGCTTTCACATCTTCCACTTTTCTTGTGGTTCTCCTACGCTTTCCATTTCCTTTTACGTCACGTAACTACAGGATGCTTCTTTATGAGTTCTTTTTGCCCCACTGATTTTCTTTTTTAAATGCCCTATGGTGATAGACGTCTTGGAGTGTCATCATTAGGAGTTCAAGTGCAGGCTTTTTCTTGCTCTGTCTGGGACCCCTTATGCCTCCACCACCACTTACTAGATCTCAGTCCTTAACACAGCTTTGATGGGTTTTTTTCAACAACAAATGAGCTGGCTGCTAATCTCGAGAGGTGTGCTTCTTCTGAGAGCAATACAGCCTATGGCCACCGTCATCCCTCCTCAGAGCCCTTGGTCCCCACAGAGGAGGTGCCCCTGTTCTGGGCCCTGATCCCCCTTCCAGCCCCTGCACCTCCCTCCCATCCTCACAGACACAGCAGGGTTGCTGTAGAGAGTCTGACACCTCTGGAGTCCCTGGGGGGAATATAATTGGCCCTTCGAGTGACATTTCATCCTGTAATTTTTATTTGCACCTATAGATCCAGGGGTTAAAGCCTGAGGAGCCTTCTCTCTATTATCTCAAAGTGCAAATAGAAATCACATTCACCTATTGAGTCGAAGCCAGTTTTCTACTGTATTTTTAGGACAGGCTGTCAGAGACCAAGAGTGGCGTAGCTTTCCTTCTCTGATTAGCTGCACATGTTACAACCCCTACTTCCATCTCCTTTTGGGGTTGGATGGGGGACTGTCCCAAGGCCATTCCCCTGTTTTAGGAGATGCTTCCTTCTCCCTGTGGGTCAGAGTCAGTTTTTTACTTAGGGGATACACTTACCCACGTGGGGAGCTTAGAACTGCACTCCTTCCCAGGAGGGGGAATGGGCACCCAAATGTGCTCACTCATTTGAACCCTGCTCAGGAGTTATAACACCTTCCCTGTTTGTGTTGATTTGCTTATCTTCCCCCCCCCCTCAGTTACTGATCCTGTTTATTCCTGATTGCAAGCTTCCCTCCCCCCATTTCTCTTTTGCCATGAACACTGTCAGTTTTCAGCTCAAAAAAAAAAAAAAGAAAAAAAATTATTCGGAACTTCAGTGGTTAAGACTCTGCAGTTCCAATACAGGGGCTACAGTTTCGATCCCTGGTTGGGGAACAAAGATCTCACATGCTGTGTGGTCAGCCAAAAACTAATTTTTAAAAAATTAAAAAAAAATCATTTAAGGCTGTTGGGACTGCCAGAAAGAATGGCCTAACACCATGTGTTTATGATCTGGTCCATCCTGAGTGTGGCTGGTTCCGGGCAGGGATCTTTGGGGTCTATGGGGTCTTCAGGGCTCTGGGACACCAGGCTGCAGTGGGGCAGGTTGACACTGGCACAGCCCCAGAGTGAATACCTCCTGCGTTCTATACCCCCTCATTCACTCTGGTCCTGCCCTGATATGGATGTCACATCCTGGGGCACTGACCCAAGCAGTTCACTCAACACAGAGCCTCTCTATCACTTGTAATATGCCACAAAGTCAGCTTAGGAGAGGAATTCCATCACTCGCTGCTGTGCGTGCGCGATATAATTTGTACTTGGTGATTGAAAGGGAAAGTAGATATTCCCATTATCCGTTATTTACTTCACACACAATTAGTTCTCTCTGGGAAGAGCACCAGCTCTGCAGCTCTCATTATTCCCTCCAGTGAAACTGCTGAAGCCAATAAGAAACTCCATGATCACAGCGGATGCCACACCAAGAGGGATGCTGTACTACGGGGAATGTTCCACTGGGCTGCACAGCCTTCAGGACAAAAAGGCAGCTACTGATTTACAGAAGGAGGCATCCAGGTCTCATGCGCAATCAGATGGCACACAGAACTCTGTGCACAGACTCGCTGTAGCAGGTCTGCACAAAGCCCGGTGCCCCCAGCAGCAGCCACAGCGGCAGCACCTGCAAACCTTTAGCAGTGCTGATGCTTGAGCTCCACGTGGACCCAGCGAACCAGCAGCTCAGGGGGTGGGGCCCAGTGTCTGTCCCATACCAGCCGTCTCTATGGGTAGCTCTCAAGTTTGAGAACCACTGCCCTACATGCTGCTTTCCTAGTTCACCTAAAACACAGCTGGATTTTTCAAAATTTTCCTTGCAATGTGTCAGGCAGGTGTCAATTCAATCAGTTGTTGCCCTGGAATCCAGTTTGCATCCCAACATTGGTGGCTCAGATGGTAAAGAATCTGCCTGCAATGCAGGAGACCCAGGCTTGATGCCTGGGTCAGAAAGATCCTCTGGAAAAAGGAATGGCAACCCACTCCAGTGTTCTGGCCTGGAGAATTCCATGGACAGAGGAGGTTGGCGGGCTCAGTCCATGGGGCTGCAAAGAGTCAGACATGACTGAGAGACCAACACACACACATTCTCAAGCCACCACCCGCTGAAACGGTTGGAATGTCTCTTGTTTCTGTGGCACGTTAGTTGTTCTCAGCCCTGATGGCCACTTGAAGGTTACTTGGGGAGCTTTAAAAAAAAGATAGGCGTGCCCAGGCTGTGCATCAGCCTTGGGCACAGAGCCAGCTATTGGTGTTTTTAAAAATTTCCTCAGATGATTGTAATGAGCAGCCAGGGCTGGGACCACCAGCCAAGCGGTCCTGAGCCTTAGCCACACCTCCCTTTACTTCTTCCCTACTTGTCTGACCCTCTTGGAGCCACTTGCAACTATAAAAGGAAATGCCTGCTTTAGAAAGATAGTAAATACAGAGATAAGGAGGTCTGAGCATACAAGGTGCACAGTCCTCAGAGGCTGTGCCACGTGTACAGTGGGGGAATCCAAAAGATGTATAGTGCTTTGTCTTTCAGGTATATGAAGGTAGCCTCATAAAGTTACTTACCCTTGTCTTTCCCACATCACAGGCTGTCTGAGACCACTTGCCTCTTCTAATGGCTACGTGAACATCTCCGAGTTCCAGACCTCCTTCCCAGTGGGAACTGTCATCTCCTATCACTGCTTCCCTGGATTCAAACTCGAGGGGTCAGAGTATCTTGAATGCTTGCACAACCTTATCTGGTCGTCCAGCCCACCCCGGTGCCTTGCTCTGGAAGGTAACACATCTTATCCTTGTGGAAGTTGAATTTTGGCTTATTAAAGTGGAGGTTTCCATAGGAGGTGAAGAGCTGAGAAATTACGATCAGCAAAAACTTTTGTTCCCTGAGTACACATTGCTTGCCTCCGTCCCGAGCAGAGGCAGCAAGCCTGGTCATCTGCCATGAAGCAGTACTTAAACAGCCAGACATAAAACTGGCTTCCCCCATCCTTAGGCTTAAAGGGGACGAAAGAGAAAAGTTTCAAGCGTCAAAGGTTAAACTGCAAAATATTGCAAAGTTAAATGAGATGTCTTCAAAAATTAATTTCTCTGCACCAAACGAAAACAGATTGTATTATGGCATCGTTAATCTCACCCCTCGTTTTATTGTTGTGTCAATGTTTCTTCCTATTTCCATGCGTTTTATGGCTTGGCTGTAAATGTTTTGCTGCAAGCACACACTCGGAAGCCTGAAACCAAGAGATCTTTCCTGCTCGTTTTGGTTAAATATATGTGTTTATTTTTGAGTGTGGTTCACTTAAAGACCACTAATCAGTAGTATGACATAGTGGCCATGGAGGTGGGGGGCAGGGGGCGGGAGTCAAAGCATCCACTGCCAGAATCAAGCCAGTGTCTGTGATTGCAGAGTTTTAAAAACTTCCTAGGCAAGTTGGGCCTGCTGGCTCAGCTTTCACTTTAATTCAGGTCTTGAAATTATGACTGAAGGAAACACATACTGATTTACTTCTTGGCATCTGAATACAGTGGGCAGGAGGGGGAAGAAAAAATGGAGAAATATGGGAAGAGGAAAAAAATGAAAGGAAATCTCTAATCAGGAACGCCTCCAAAACCCATCTGTAGCTTTTCTTGGGAAACAAATCAAAACAGAATAGAACGTAGAAACCAGCAAGTTCTTACAAGCACCATCTCCACGCACGTACCTCAGTGTAGGATGAGGTTAAGATGGGAGGTGTGTTGGGGGTGGAGGGCAGTGATCAGCGCTATCTCCTAAGGAAGACCATGAATTAGAGTGGGTTGGCTGGAGCCATGGAGCCTCCTTGAAGGGGAAGGGAGAAGAGATGAAAGGGAGGGGCGCCTGGTGCTTGGAGAAATGAGGTTGCCAGCCTGGGCCATCAGTGGTCCTGTTCTCCTAGGCTGGTAAGTGGAGCCCCCACTCACCCCTACTTCCCACCCATCCTAAATCTCCTAGGGGATCAGAGCCTACTTATAGAGATGTCAGATAAAGTACCAAAAACCAGTTAAATCTGAATTTCAGATAAACAACAAATAATTGTTTAATATGAACATGTCCTAAATATTGGGTGGCCCTTACTTATGGACAACAATTACTCTTTGTAATTTTTGTTTATCGGAACTTCAGCGATAACTCAGTGTCCTATATTTTCATTTGTGAAATCTGGCAACCCTAGCCTAGAAGGAGAAGGTCATCCCCTCTGTTTCCACAGGGAACCACCGCTGGCAGGTGAGGTGAGCACAGGCTGCCGAAGAATGCAGGCTTTTCTGGTTCCTGGAGGTTTCTCCCTGCTCTGATAACCAGAACTAGAGGACTGGTTATTAAAGATATCATGATACGATTTTATCCATTTGAAATGCCTGTCTTCAAATCTTTTCAAGTTTGGTTTAAATGTATTTCAAACCATCATATTCTGAGCTTCATTTGGGGACTTTGAAAGCAGTTTTTCTGGAGCTTAGGGAGTATGATGTGAATAGGCATAAAACAAACTCTCACTTTAAGGGGCAAAGAGTTAAGGTTATAAACGGGAGGCTGTGACTGACTTCTGATTGGAAATGAGTCTCATGGCTTAAAACCTGTTTCCTTTTCCTCTGCCAGCCTGTGCTGTGATGGAGGGGGACACTAAAAGTCCAGGTGACAGCTGCCTGTGATGAGAAAGCCACCTAATACCGTTTTTTCCTCCATAATAAAGAAGTCTTTATATCTTTATTTTCAATAAATACATGTTTCTTTCAATTACCTGATGCAATTAGTTTGTGAGACCTTTAAATGGTACCCTGGCTAAAGGCACCAAAGGCATGATTCTGAGAGATGCAGAGTGGACTAAAGGACTTTTTGTCCCATGACTTGATAGGAACTGGGTAAGTTAAGCAGTGTGTTAAAATAAAACGTAAGGATGCATGAAAAGCGTATCCAGATACACCTGGGTATTAGAGTTTCTATAACTCTTACTTGAATTGTGTGTCATCTTATTCAAGGGCTGTGCCTTGTTTATGCAAATTGTCAAAGGGTATTCAACATAGACGCACTATCCCAAGGGAATCTACCCACCTCATTAATACATCACCCCCTTCTTTTTTCTTCATGGCAGAATGAAAATGATTGCACTGTGCTGTGAGATCATGATGCTCTTGGGGACTTTGAAATATTAGGCTGTCTGACCCCTGAAGTGACCAGGTCTGCACAGCTGGGCTGGGGAAGCCTTTCTCTGTGAACTTTTTTTATCCCCTTCCCTATCTTGTCTCCCTACTAATCCATCAATCCATCACGTGTCAGTGTACCTGTCACTGCCGCTTCCTCCACCCCCGGAGCTTTTTTCCTAAGCTGCTACCAGCCTGAAGATGGGATCACCAGGATGGTCATGCAGGTGCTGTGGGCCATTGATTACAGTGTTAATTACCATCCAACTGGCTGAGTTCACATCCTGAGTCTCCTACTTAATCAGTTTGACTCAGGGCAAGTCACTTAGCTTCTATCAGTCTCTATGTCCTTGTTTATAAAGTGGGGGAGATGATTATACTTGTGGGACTATGAGGGTCCAGTGTGATAACAAATGTAACACTTATAATGAAGGGCTGGATACATGGTAGGTGGTCAATTAAGTGTCCATCATTATTACTGCTCTTAGAGTCACAATAAAGAAGACACTGGGCCTGGCTGTGAATGAAGTACCCAGGTCTTTATGCATTTACACTGTGACATTGTTTTGGTCGTTCAGATTCAGTTTTGGTTACTTGCATACTCTTTTTTTCCCTCCACCTTCAAAGCCAGCAGCATAGCGTCTTCCAACCTCCCTCCTCTCTGACCTCTGCTTCCCTTATTCTTTTCTCAAAATTACTGGCATACTTGTAACTGTGTTCGTATTAACATGAATCCCAGATAATAGGAGGAAATATTAAGCAGTAATAAGAATTGCTCTGAATCTTGAGAGCTTACTATGTGTCAGAATGTTTGACACAGTATCTCATTTAGTCCTCCTATTGCCTTTGTGAGACAAGTACTTTTTTTTTAAAGTATTTATTTATTCAGCTGCTCCAGGGTCTTAGTTGTGGCACACAGGATCTTTGATTTTTGTTGCCATGTGAGGGATATAGTTTCCTGACTGGGGATCGGAAACCCAGGCCCCCTCCCTGCATTGGGAACTTAGAGTCCTAGGCACTGGGCAACCAATAAAGTCCTGACAAATACTATTTTTAATCCCATTTTACTGATGAGCAAAGCCAGGTTTCTAAAGATTCAGTAACTCACCCAAGGTCACACGGCTCCTAAGTGGGGGAATGGGGACTCAAATGTGGATCTTTGCCATCCAAAGCTCATGCTCTTCATCACCAAGGTACATTATCTGATTATGCATTATTCAGTTTGTTCTGATTTCTTTGCAATTCTTACAGCTATTTTTGTTAAAGCATCAAAAAATTCAGAAGAGTGATCACATAGCAAGGGGTTTGTCCTTCTAGTCCAGTTGGCCTCCCTGCAGAACTCCTAGCTTCAGGGGGTCATGAGTCCAAAGGAGACCCTGCTGCCCAGTAGGGGGCATAGAGCCCTCCCCACTGCTCCCCCAAGTGCCCACTGGTCACCCCATTACAGCAGAGCCTCACTTCAGCCTCAGGGCTGATCAGGGATTGTGTCCCCTTTCGCAGACCTAGAGACTGACACCTCGAAGGGTGTCAGGGGCCTGACTTCCACACCTCCAGTTCTGGGCTGGGCTCTTTCTACCTCGTGGTGCCTCCCCGCTCTAGTGGCCTGGAGCAGGCTTTGCTGGTTCCAGCGTCACGTGGCAGCTGTCACACTCAGTGTCAGCAATCCCATCATTGAGGTCTGGCTTCATGAAGGACTTGATAATTTGAAAGGAAAGGCTCTGACAGCTTCACCAAGGGTGGCAAGGATTCCAAGGCCCAGTAGAAAGTTGTGGGTGATGTGTTTCAAGGTCTGGACTGTAGTTCCCAGCTTATGTCTGTTTTCCCACAGCCAGGTTCTGGGTGGGGAGGGGAAAACACCTGAAATCATAATATTTTGGACCAGAATGTGGCTACATCATTTTAAAATACATGAATATATAAATTTGAGCCTGGAAGGAGCCCCTTGGGCTTCTGTGTTCTGGTCTGTCTCACTGTAGGTCTGAGAGCTTTTCCTTATCTCTGTGTATCTTAATTTTTTCCATTCTTAGGCCATCTTCATCTCTGAGGCTCTCATCTCTCTCTTTCGCACATACGTACATGTACACACACACACACTGAATCCAGGCAATCTTTAAAAAAAAACTATGACAGTGAGTGTGGGCCATTTCTCATTTGTAAGTGCTAAGAACTTGGTTTACATTGTCAGCAGTGTTTATTGAACACCTGGTGGGCACAGAGAAACACCAAATTGGGCTCTGGGGAATTATAAAGAAAGAAAAGAACATCATTCCTTACTGTGAAGAGCTTACAGTTTAATGGGGAGACTAAGATGACAAATCCCATTCCCTGGAGATGAGCGTCATCACAGATGGCACCAAGTATGCCTACAGCTAACTTTCCCAGGGGGCCGGTGCATGCTTCTGCTTTGGACAGGGTGGAAGGGAAGTTCTGATAGGTGGCATTACAATTGTAAAATGAAAATTTATATCTGAGGTTTATGAGTTTTGGGGTTCTTTTCCCTGGAGATCAAACAGAATCATGTTTGTGTGTGTGTGTGTGTGTTGGCTTTGGGAAAAGAGAAAGGGTCTAAATATTTCACTCATCCGCAAGGACCATGCATTTTGAAGCTCTATAGAGCTCATTAGCCAAGGCAACATGCATTAATGTGTGTGCGGAGTATGCTGGCCCAGTGGTTTGAAGGTGGAGAATAGGAGGAGATTGATTTCATCCACTATGACTTAGGTGGGGGCTTCCCCAGTGCTGACCTTTCAAAGCAAACCTCACCTTATTAGAAGCTTAATATCCAAAACATTTTGCTTTTAAATCCAACCAGTTCCCAAACTCAGAATGCCCAAACCAGTTCCCCAGGCCTGCCCCTTACCATCCATTTCACTGCTCAATAGTCAGAGATGGAAGCTTAATCAGTTTCAGATTTAGTTACAAGGAAGGCAACAACATTATTTCCGAAGAACCTTCTAGTGCTCAGGGTTTCTTTTAGGTCGGCATCCTTACATAAGAAAAGAAGGAGAAATAAGAAACAGAAAAGCCTTGTTTGGCCAAGTATGAAATAACTTGAAAAGTTCCAGTTTGGGATCAAAACTCAAAGCCAGGTTGGATGGAGAGAGATCCCAGCTCCAGAGCGGCCCTTGGCCTTTGCAAGGTCCTTTCCTCCAGAGTCAAACCCTCTTTCTGGGACAAGAGGCAGCAGTAAGCGTCTCCCCTTCTAGGAGCCCTGCCTTCGCCCAGAAGCGCCTCGGGACTTTAAACGAATCCTGTGTAGAAACAAGAAAGACGGCAGAGGAGCCCAGGCCTCCTCAGATAAGACCTGCCCTGTGTCTTATCCTTGGTGGATAACATTCCAAGGAATAATCACAGTCTGCCCTGTGCCAAGGTGGTTCCCATTCTACAAAAGGAAAATTCAAAGCACAGAAAGGAGACCTGGCCTGGTCTGAAGAAGGCTGCAGTAAATTACTATCCGTGGTGAGATCACCTATTACTGTGTCACCCCGTAAACCATAGTCAGACACGCTACCACAGAGCTGTGCTTCCCAGGCCTGGAAAACAGGAAAATCGCAGGTCCTCCCCTGTCTCCAATACTTTGGCCACCTGAGGAGAAGAGCCGACACATTGGAAAAGACCCTGATGCTGGAAAAGATTGAAGGCAGGAGGAGAAGGGGAGGACAGAGGATAAGATGGTTGGATGGCATTATCGATTCAATGGACGTGAGTTTGAGCAAACTCTGGGAGACAGTGAAGGACAAGGAAGCCTGACCTGCTATAGTCCATGGGGGTCGCAAAAGAGTTGGACACAACTTAGGGGCTGAACGACCTCCGTCATGTGACATTAGCTGGGGAGAAACCCTGCCCGAAGCCACGTGGAGGTCGCCTTGTGACCCCAGAACCATCTTCTGCCATCTGGGCACATATGTGAGTGCACCACCTCTCCTGGTTCCCGACTGTGAAAACTCCTGTATCTGGCAATGTTTGTATTACAGCCACCTTGCCTGTGACCCTCACGGGGTTTTTTATTAGAGGGAGATGCAAAATAGCAAGCAGCCTTGGTAATTTATTGTTCACAAGCAATAGTAAATTACCCTAATACCTTTTCCATGTACTGTTCATACATTACAGCGGAGTGATTACCAGAAAATAGCCGCCTGCGTGTCCTACCAGAGCTTCTCGGGCCTCACTGTGCTTAATTCTCCTCTGTCTCTTTTCTTTACACAAGCAGTAATTGCCACTCTAGCATCTTCCTCTTCTCGGGCACATGTCTCCTTGTACTCAAGAGTAGATTGTGCTGTGGCATCAAGAAGCTTCATTATTCTTTCCTTTTTTTTTCCCCTTCTATATTGAATCCAGAAATACTGATCGTTCTGTCCTAAGGAAACCAAGAGACCTTGTTCCTGTTTTTCAAGTGGAACCAAGTTCTCAGGCTTCCCAGCTATTACATTATAGGCTCTTTTTCCCTTGAATTGTAAGACTCCTGATCTGATACATAGCCCTGGACTGCCCCCATCATCCTCTCTCTCCAGGCCCGTAGCCCCTTGGCAGACTCCGTCAGGCACTTTCCCTTCCTTTTAATCTCCTTGGAAACATGTAACCATCAACCCTCCAGCTCTCTGGGGCTCCTGAGATTTTTTTTTTTCACCTCATTCAATTGCAGAGATTTTACACTGATGTCAAAGAAGAGAAGTGATTCTCTTCCTACCAAAGAGGAGCAAAGGGGGCAAGAGTTCTGGATTGGTGTCTCCCACCAAATCAAGGAAAGACGATATCATCAATGGGGGACTCGGCTACCCCTCCCCCACCACACTGTCACATTCAGAGCTGGGGTCCCAGCAGAGGGGCTCTGGTGTATCTTCTCCAAGGCCCCCACCCCTCAGCTCTCACCCAGGCAGAAAGCCTGTCCTGGGGCAGGGTGAAGGCCCCAGGGGAAGCAGTGGACCTGATGCCAGGCACCATCACTCCCATCTTTATGGAAATGTGTCCTGGGTGCAAGGCACAGGGGTGGGGTTGAATCATCAGAAGCCCTTATGCTGTGGCTCTATTGAAGCCCTTTGTCAGACTGTGTCAGTAAGAATGCTGCAAGTTTTCTGTAGGGGAAGCCACTCATATAAAACAAGAATCCTACACACAGGCTTCTCCCTGGCTCACGGTTCTGAACTGGTCTGAATTCCCCACCTTCGCATGGCTGGGATATCTGAGATCTTTCACCCCTGTTTTGCAGGCTAGGATGCATTCTAGGGGGCAAGGGTGTGGGGACAAGTCTCTTTCACTCACTGAGTTCATGGTTCTCGCTAAAATGTATTTCTGCTTTGCCTTATAGTCTCCTCATATTTTTGGAAAGCTCACAGGCATGCAAGCAGAGTTCTTTATTTTGTGATGTTTAAATGTCAGGTCAGTGAAAGGACCGCACAGCTAAGCAACGACAAAGCTACAGCGAGTGGTTTGAGCTGCTCGCTAGTGGCAGGAGGGTGACTTCATCACACTCAGAAAATAGATGGGCCGATACAAATGGGAAAATCTTGGTGTTTGTCCTTAAACTCGAGAATATCTTCTCTGTCCCTGCTCCAGACAGGATTTATTTCCTTCTTTCCTCTCTGGAAACTTAGATGACTTGTATTTCATAGTAATAAAACCTCTTGCAATCAGGTGCAACACAGAAGGTAATAAATCCCTTCAGTCACTCCCTGCCTTTTGCAGACCGAAGAGTCACTGGGAAGTATTTGGCAGGGTGATTTGGGGGTCATTCCTCCCCAGTGTCTGCCCCAGCCCCCCTTTTCTTCACAAGTGACTACCAAATTTCCTTCTTCTCCCTAAAGTGAGTAGACACTTGGGATGACTGGCAGGTAGAGTAGTCATACCTTTACATCTCTTAGTGTCTTAGGTCATTCTTCTTTTTTTTGGGGGGGGTGGTGCGTAGAACCTATAACATAATACCTGTGTTGGCAATCATTTTCTCCTTCTGTACTGGTGGTTTTGTACAGGAGGGTTTTTGGTTGTTTGGGAGTTTGTTTTTACAAAAAGATGGTTGTTATTGCTTTGTTGCTAAGTCGTGTCTGACTCTTTGCAGCCCTCTGGACTGAAGACCACCAGGCTCCTCTGTCCATGGGATTTCCCAAGCAAGAAGACTGGAGGGGGGTGCCATTTCCTTCTCCAAGGGATCTTCCAGACCCAGGGATCAAACCCACATCTCATGCATTGGCAGGTGGATTCTTCGCCACCGAGCTACCAGGGGAAAAGATGGTGCCCAACTCTAAACTGTGTCCAGTTTTCCCTAAAGTTAAAGCCCTTAGTGGAGATCTGATCATCGGATCTCTCCTCTTCCTCCCTGGGGGTCCTGCAGAAAAGTCTAGGATTTTCTCATATTCTGGCCAGCTTCTTCGATAGATGAGAACCTAATGCATTTTCTACCACTGTCTGCTCCACTCATGGGAAGGGATATAATAGGTCCAGCATTAAGGAGGTGGAAACAGCTGAAGGCGGAAACAGCTGGAATTTTAGAACGAAGCCAATTATACTGGATTTCAGATTTTAAAACTAGTCCTTAGCTCAGGAGATCACAGGCAAACAACTGTGCCGACACCAATCTGTATTTTCCTGCCATAAATATCTTATTGCGAGGGAAATGTTTTTGAATTGAAAAGAAAAGTAAATTTATCAGACGCTGGGAAGTCAAGAACTCTATAGACAACCATGACTAAACTCACATATAATAGGACCCTTTGTGTGTGTGCGGAGTCACTTCAGTCATGTCCGACTCTGTGCAACCCTACGGACTGCAGCCTGCCAGGCTCCTCTGTCCGTGGGATTCTCCAGGCAAGAATATTGCAGTGGTTGCCATGCCCTCCTCCAGGGGATCTTCCTGGCCCAGGGGTCGAACCCATGTTTCCTGTGTCTCTAGCACTGGCAGGCATGTTCTTTACCACTAGCACCACTTGGGAAGCCCAAGAAGACCTTTGCCCTCCCATATTACTTGACCTGTTCAAAGATCCTGTGGTCCTTACAGTTAACTGTAAGTGACTCTCTACTGTTCCCAAAGCAAAGGCTCCCTATCCTGGTTCCTGCCAGCACTGCCCAAAGAGAGGAATGACTGGTATCTCCCCAAGGAGCCTTTAAGGTACCAGGCCCGGGATGCGGTCTCCCTGCATGACTCTTACTCCACTCTGTCACTAACACACAGCTCAGGAAATAACCACTTTCAGGTACACAACTTTTTTTGTTTTCACTTCCCTTTGAGAAAATCTTGGTGTCTAATTATTTCTGTGAGACATCCTGACATTAGCCAGCAAACCCTCCTGTTGTCCCTGGTTCTTTCCCTGTGGACCTGGCCCAAGGGCTTGGCCACTTCCTCCCAGGCCAAGGATAGATGCATGCTGCACTAGCTCCCACAACATAGCAAAGGCTGGGGACTTAAGTGTCTTCCTCATGGTTCTGGGGGCTAGAAGTCCAAAATCCCAAGTGCTGACAGGACCATGGTCCTTTGGGGACTCGAGGTAGAATTCTTCCTTCTAGAGGTAGCCTTGCCATCCCTTGGCTTATAGCAACACCATTCCAATCTCTACCTCTCTCATCACGTGGTGCTCCCCCTGTGAGGTTGTCTTCACATATCTTCCTTCGGTGTGTTTCTTCTCCTATTATAAGGATGCCTATCATATTGTATTAAGGTCCCACCTACTGTAACATGACCTCATCTTAACTTGATTACATCTGCTATACACCCAATTTCCAAATGAAGTTATATTTACAGGTACCTGGGATTAGGACTTCAACAAAACTTTTGGAGCAACACAACTCAACCCACACCTTGCCTTGACTTGAGAAGAAACAGATGCCCCTTGTGTCTTCTTTCTGCCTCTTATTGCTGTTGTTCATTCGCTAAGTCATGTCTGACTCTTTGCAGCCCCATGGCTTCCCTGTCCTTCACTATCTCCCCGAGCTGGCTCAAACTCCTGTCCATCGAGTCGGTGATGCCATCCATCCCCTGCTGTCCCCTTCTCCTCCTGCCTTCAATCTTTCCCAGCATCAGGGTCTTTTCCAATGAATTGGCTTTTGGCATCAGGTGGCCAAAGTATTGGAGCTTCAGCTTCAGCATCAGTCCTTCCAATGAATATTCAGGGTTGATTTCCTTTAGGATTGAGTGGTTTGATCTCCTTGCAGTCCAAGGGACTCTCAAGAGTCTTCTCCAACACCACAGTTCAGAAGTATCAGTTCTTCGGTGCTCAGCCTTCTTTCTGGTCCAACTCTTACATCTGTACATGACTACTGGGAAAATAATAGCTATATCAAGTTTAAAGGGCCATCTGTAAAGCTTCCCAAACCCCAGTTGGCCTGCATTCTTGGACTCTCCTAAGCCCTGTCCTGAGCCCATTCTCGTCAGGGCCTGTCTATAGCATCTGTCACACACTCATGTGTGAAACAGGAGTGCTCTGTGTCCATCAGGATTCCCCCCATCACCTTTCTTCTATCTCTAGAGGCTCCAAGGCTTTTCCAGACTCTAATCCCACTTCTCACAGCCCACATCTTAGCAGATCAAGAAACCATTGCTCTTACACCTGGTCTTTGGGTGACCGACATGCCCTTGCCCCATGGCAAGACTCCAGGAGAGAGCACAGCTTCAGGGTAAGCCTTCTTGCAGGTCAGATCCTAGATGCTCTGTTTATTTGTCTGACCTTTGACAAGTAACTTCCCTTTCTTGAATCCCAGGTCCTTTCTCTGTGTGAATGAGCCCATAGCAGCATCTGCTCTGCAGAATGGTTGTTAGGATGAAGTGGAACAGTACGTGTATGCTGCTCTCACTGGAGGAGCTTGTTGAAAGTTGTCGTTGTCTTTTCTGCTTGTAGTTTCTCTCGTTGGCTCATAATGTAACTACTATGTATACATAAGATTGTTACCAATAATAGTAGCTGTCTGTTTATCAGGCATCTGTTTTTGTGTCAGGCACTGTGCTTGCTGATTTACAGCTACTAGTTCTAATTTTTATAAAAGCTCTACAGTGTAGGTGTTACTATTCCCGTTTTACAGATGATGGAAACGAAAACTACTTCAGAAAGAGGTTAAATGAAATGCCCAAGGTCACGTAGCTCCTAAGTGTTTGAGCCAAGATTCGAACCCAAGAAAATGTGCTTTGCACTATGTAAGGCTGCCTTAGGGTCTTTCGTTCATCCACTGATGTGTTATGCCTTCCTGGCCTTTTTCACACTCTCCTTTCCTGTTCTTCTAGCTGAATTTCCCCCCTTTTTTCAGTTTTCATTGTCCACAACTTCTAAGCCAGCAGTTTTCAAATACATTCAGATGTCAGAAGAGCGTGGTACTTTTCACAGACTAGCTTTTTTTTTTTTTAACAGAACACTAAGAAATACCGTGTAAGCCTTAGAAGTACTTGTGCTAGGAGGAAACATAGCTGTTTATTTTCTATGTACGGTATAGGACCATACACAAAAGTATACACGGGTACACACATACATTCACTCACACTCAGCTAGGAGCCAGGCATAAGGAAGGGCTTCCCATTATCAGGAACTTGCTACTCAATTCTGTTTTCCTTCATCTGCTGGGATTTGATTACAGAAAAGAGCAAGAAGGCATGAGAAATTTAATAAAACATTTATGGGATAAAAGCTTGAAATGCAGAAAATCAATACATTGAAGTATCAGCATGGTTCCTTTGTCCAATTTATGGGAAAGGAACTTAAAAATACACTGGCAACATTGTATATTCAGCATGATCTCTCAGCGGGAGGGGTTTGCTAATTGCAAGGAGAGGTGGGAGGGATCCACCCTAAATGCTGACTTCCCTATGGGCTTTCTGGGTTAACTTGTGTGTCCCTGTGCGTGCTCAGTCATGTCCAACTCTTTTCGACCCCATGGACTGTAGTGTGCCAGGCTCCTCTGTCCATGGGATTCTCCAGGCATGAATGAACCCACTGGAGTGGGTTACCATTTCTTACTCCAGGGGATCTTCCCAACCCAGGGATCAAACCCGAGTCTCTTGTGTCTCCTGCATTGGCAGGCAGATTCTTTACTACTGGGCCATCTGTGTGAAAGCCCCACACACCTTTTTCATCCTGGGCCCCGGATTTCTCTCCCTTTCAAGTTAAGGACTTCCTTGGTCCAGTGATTAAGACTCTGAACTTCCAATGCAGGGGGCATGGGCTCCATCCCTGATTAGGGAAATAAGATCCCACATGCCATATAGAGCTGCCAAAAAAAAAAAATAAATAGAATTAAATTTTTCTTAAAAAAGTCAAACCTGCCTCTGGTGGGAGAAATCTGGATGATTTTTTTAAAAAATTAAGATGCCCTGATAGCCATCAGATGTTCCAAGAGTAGGAATCCTATTTGCAAAAACATTCCCAGACAACCAAACACTTTGACACCACAGATGTCTTGTGATTTATTTTCGTGTCATGGTGAGTGAGGCTAAACTCAGCGTAGCCTCTGGTCTTCAAGTCACTACAAAGAACGAAGAGTAGTACCTCATCGGTACCCAAAAACACGTGTTGGCTTTAGATGCTGACGCCAGCCTCCCTCCGCTGCCCGAAACTGTCAGAGCAAATCATGGTTTTATACCTGCTCCCTCACCTGTGCGCTCCTGCATGTTTTCAGTATGTCTCCAAAACCAGGCACACTTCGGGGTTCTTATGTGAAACCATATTTTTTGTTTTTGGCATTGAAGTTTCCTGGTCCTCATCAGACGCATTGTGTCTTTCTTCAGGGACACCGTAATGTGGTGACTCTGAGATGAAAAGCAGGCCAGAACCCCTCCTTTGGGGCTGCTGAATAATACTGATCTTAAATTTCATCTGTCTGCATGTCTCTGAGCAAGTCAACACAATGTTCTATCCGATCTGGAAATAAGCAAAGGTCCAGCCTCCTCATTTGCTTCCTTGAGTGCACACATTTATTGGCCTTTTGTGTTGTTACAACAAAACCAAAGTGGAAAATGTTACATGCGGTATAATGTTTATTGATTTTCCCTGAGCTGAAAGCAAGGTTTTGGACGTAGCCTTGGAAACAGCTATGATTTTGGCATGGAGGGTGCCAGCCAGCTTCCTGGAATCATTACTGCCAGACTTGGAACCAGCCAGTACAGTGGCAGTTCTGATTATTGGAAGCCAGCAGCAGTCCTGAAGGCAGAGGTTTGCCTGGTTCCGTCCGTGGATAGAGCAATGCCTGCTCTCTTCCTCTAGAGCTGCTGCAACATCATGGTGCTGGTCTTAAGATGGTGATGCCTTTGGACTTGAGACACAGAATCGCCAGCCGGCGCACCACCTCCCCATGCTCTGCCAGGCCAGCTGAGGGCCAGAGTCTATATTAAGAGTGACTTCTCTCTCCTCATCACCGCTGAGCTCAGCTACAAAGCTTCCTCGAGGTCTGGGCAGCGCTTCTCAGACTGGACTGTGTGTGTGAATCACGTGGGAATCTTTCTAAAATGAAGTTTCTGATTCAGGAGGCCTGGGGTTTGGCTTTAAATTATGCATTTTCTAATAAGCTCCTGGCTGATCCCAAAGCTGATGGTCCATGGACGGCAGTTGGAAAACAAGGGTCTCATGGAAGTAAAGACTCCAACCCGATGCCATAGCAATTTAATTCTCTGGCTCTACTGCATGTTGTAAGCCTTCCATCCCAGAAGGCGAGAACAGAGGAAAATTCATCTCCCCAGCTTTCAACTCTGACCACCCAGGGGAAGCATCTGGGCAACTTTGAAGACCTGGCCACACTGAGGACCCACCCCAGACCAGTTAGAGCTGATGTGCAGGGTTGAAGGACCACTGACTGAAATCACCAAGATGCTCTTCAGATGTAGTGCTAACATGGCAGGGAGGGTGGGTACCCGTCTTTTTAGCAGTGAACTGCAGGAAAGTGAGTTCCATACTGTATGTATGGTAGACTCATTCCTAGAACAAGGTTTCCAAAAGAGAATATTGGCTTGAACAAAATAGAAGCATATTTTCACATGTGAAATCAGTGTGTGAGGGTGAGCCAGTGCCTCCTTTGCATGCAGTCATTCAGGAGCCAGTGGAGCCTCTGCTGTTTTTGAGGTGCAGTTTCTAAGGACCCTTTGGGGGGTTGTCTCATTCTAGAGCCAGAAGCTTGGGAGAGTTCCGTGGATCAGACCTGGAGGAGGATTTATCACTTCTGTTCATATTCCATTGACGAGAACACAGAGAAAGAAAGGATGCTGGGCAGACAGCTCTGTGCCCAGGAAGAAGAGGGGAATGGGATTGTGGGAGCAGCTGGCAGCCACCAGCACCAGCCCTGTGGGGTTGATCTGGGGACACACAGTGACGGGCTGGCTCCTCCCTATGTGAGGACCAGCGGGGGCTGGGTGGCGCACGGACCTTTGGAAGACTAAGAATGGAAACAGGCAATCCAAATACCTGGGCTCATGGCTCAGAAGGATTAAAACAAATAATTAGCACTTGTCATGTTCTACATTCTTCTGTCTCCCACCCCCCCACCAAAATAATTTCTGTGAATGTTCATGAGACACACAGACTATTTTTAAACTTCATTTTCCTCTTCTGCACATAATGAAATATATAAATGGGTGAAGGACTGTGATAAGGGATGTATAATTCTCAGCTTTAAGTCTCCCCTCCCCAGGCAATGCCTCACTTCACACTGCCTTCAGAGAGTGAGAGCCTTCAGACCGAAAGTTCCCCACATCTCCACCACCCTGGCTTTGATCCACTCGTCCCTGCGTGCAGCTCTGGTTTCCTCCCGCTCCTGTCAAAGGCCAGTCTGTCCATTGATGGACACAGGACCAGAGGTCCTTTCACCTTCATGATGCCCTTGCGTTCCCCCTCCAACCCTGCATCGCCAGCCTGGTCCTCCGCGTTGGTCTGCTCCCATAGAAGACATATAACCAAGGTCCACAGCGCCTATGGGGGTGGGCGGGGTCCCCGCCCCGCCCTCAAGCCATCCTATTGGCTGCTCCTGTGCAGCCAGTCTCCCATTGGACTCTCTATAGCTCTGTCATTCCCACCGCAACCCTCCTCAGCTCACACTGCCCCTCTTCCTCTGGCCACTCATCACTCTACTGAAATCACTTACCTCAAGGCCAGCAGGGACTAACATGTGGCCAAATCCAGGGTCCCTATCCTGTCTCCATCTTTCTCAGCTTGCTGGAAACTACTCCTCCTGCTCAGAAGTTTTCCTATCTTAGTTTCAGGTGATTCAGTGGTAAAGGATCTGCCTGCATTGCAGGAGACACAGGTTCTGTCTCTGGGTCAGGAAGATCCCCTGGATGAGGAAATAGCAACCGGCTCCAGTATTCTGGCCTGGAGAATCCCATGGACAGAGGAGCCTGGTGGGGCTACAGTCCATGGGACCTCAAAGAGTTGGACATGACTGAAGCAAATGAGCATGCATGCATGCATCTTAGTTTTGGTGGTCCATCCCAGTCTGCTTAGCCAGTCAGTCTCTTTTTCCCTCAACTGATTTCTCAGTCTTTCGATGGGGACCCCTCCTCTTTTCTCTCCATCTTCTCTTCCTGGGTGAGTTCACCCAGTCTTGTGGATTTGAGTCTTATCTCTAAGCTCATCACTCCTGAATGTGGGTTTTTGTGTTTTTTTGGCCTTGCCGGGTATCTTGTGAGATCCCAGTTTCCTGACCAGAGATTGAACCCAGGCCGTGACGGTGAAAGCCCTGAGGCCTAACCACCCAGCTACCAGGGAACTCCCCGATGCTTGAGTTCTTTAGTGACCATGGGCACTTTCTCCTGCTGCCTGATCGACACCCAGATGACTGTCTCACTGGCAGCTCAGATGTAACCAGTGCAAAGCCAGACTCTCACTACCTCTCACTTCACACAAAAGAAAGAAACAAAAACCTGACGTGGTGGACAGTATCACCGTCTTACCAGGTGCTGATGGCAGAAATCTGGGGTCATCCTGGGTTTTTCCCTTGGCCCCAAACTCCATCTCTCAGTAGGTCCTGTTGTAGAAACAGAGGGTTCTAAAATAGATTCCATCACTCTCCTTCTCACTGTGTTCCTGCCACGTCTGGGTCCAGGAGGCCACCGTCCTCTGTCACCCGGTCGTGGCAGCAGCTACCTGACAGCCTCCTCACCTCCATCCCTGCTCCCTGGCTTCCACAGAGGAGCTGGCGCTTCCTGGTGAAGACAGGTCTATGCCGGCTCTTGCCAGTGTCCCTGACACTCAGGATAAAATCTCTGCTTCCTGCCACGGGGCCCAGGGGGCCGCCCCCACACGCCCTGGCTGCCTCTTCACCCTCGCTGTGCAGCCCCTCCCCTGTCCTGTCATGGCCACCATCCCTTCCTCCCTTCAAGCCTCCAGCTTGCCCCCTCGTGTGTCACACCCTCTGCCCGGGACGTTCCTCCCCGCACATCTTTGACCACCTGTCCCAGATCAGGGTCCTTGCCTTCAGCTGCTCTGATTTCTGGGGGATCCTCAGTTTCTTCATTGTGGGGTGCACACAGCCACTGTCCTCTGTCCCTTCTCCATCCCTAAAGGGAGCAAGGTGGCCTGGCCTTTTTTTAAGTTTTTGTACTCTTGGTTCTCTAATCCCCTGTCAGGACCAGCTTACATTTGGGCGTCTTGTGTGTAAAAGAACATCCGGCTTCCTTTGGTCCTAGGCGCCTTCTAGACCCTTGGGGGCAGGTTGCCCATGCCGCCTCCTGTGTGTGAGACTTAATGTGGGGTTGATGTCTTTTCCAACAGACAGAGGCCAGGCCTCCTCCAGCCACATCAATATTCATTTGTTTACTTACTTATCCTCTGTCTCTCCTAGGCCCCAGGAGGACAGAATCAATATCATTATCTAGTTTCAGTGGTGGTCCAAGAAATATGTAAGTAAGTGAATTAAGAAATGAGCAAGGGACTTCCCTGGTGGTCCAGTGGTTAAGAATCCACCTTGCAGTGCAGGGGACATGGGTTCAATCCCTGGTTCGGGAACTTGGATCTTGCAGGCTGCAGTGCAACTAAACCCACACGTCACAGCTGCTGAGCCAAAGCACCCCAACTAGAGAATCTGTGCATTGCAACAAAAGACCCCATGTGCTGCAACTAAGACCCAACGCAGCCAAATAAGTAAATATTTTTTAAAAATTAAAGAAAGGAGTGAAAGACTATAAGCAGGATACTTGAACAAGAACGTGAAGAGGCTTTTCCTTCAGAGGGTCTGAAATACAGCCTGTCCGGGTAAAATCACTTCCTATATCTATGCCCAGGCAGGTGCTCCAGTGCTGATAACGCAAAACAGACAGAGGTGCTTGAGGAATCTTTTTTTTTTTTTTTTTGCACTTAGACATATATCAGCCTTTCCTTCCAGCTTCATTTCCCTCAGGCAATAGGCTTAGTTAACCTTTCCCAAGTTCAGACAGTGGGTGTAGGGACCCGAATGGATGGAAGGACAGGAGGGAAGCTGTTTGGGATTGATTTGCGTGTAAGCAAATGGAAATGCTCCAGCCACACACGGGTGGGTGCGTGATGTGGGCCCACCGTACACAAGATGGCATTTGTTGCCTGACTGTGGAGCCCTCTGACCCCTCCACCCTCATGTCCTGTGGTCAGCCACACTCATCAGAGAGGCCAAGAGTCCCCTATAGGAACCATCAGAGGCTGGAGAGATGGAATTGGTGACTTGGGTAGGAGAAGGCAGCCCTTCCCTTCCTTCTTCCCACCCCCTACCACCAGGCATCCTGCCGCTAGGTGGAAAGGGCTCTTTCTGGGGCCAGAGCTGAAGGTGAGGGGCAGGAGGAGCCTCTAAGAGTGATGCTAGGGGCCTCGGCAATGTGTGGGAGCATTTGGGGTTGTTCCAGTGCCCTGGAGGTGCTGCTTGTATCTCCTGGGCAGCCAGAGACTTAAACCCCTGTGGTTCATGAGACCGCCCGTCCCTCAAGGAAGCACTGCCTGCCCCAGGTGCCACCGCAGCCCCACGGAGAGGCTCTGTGGGGCTCAACCCTGGCTTCTTCTGGGTTTGCTGAGATGCTGTGTAATATTAAGGAAGGAATCTGATTTCTCCTGACCCTGTAAAGGCTGCTCCTATAAAGGGGAGATGGTGGGTGGGCTGTCTTCTCTCGGGAAGACTGAAGAGTGGGTTTCCAGAGGGGCAGTCCTTCCGAGTCTGGGTGTGTGAGCTTTGGTCCAGCACAGAGCAGCCAGGCCACCCTGGACCCACTGATGCCCATCCATGGAGGCCACTGCCCATGGCCGTCACTGGGCCAGGTCTGCAAAACTTCCGTAACTCTTTGAAGAGCCTGCAGAGATTTTTTCCAGCTGAGGAATAGAATCTTCCCGAGTTTCATTCGTACCCATGTTTCAGGAGGAAGTCCTGAGCATCTTCTCGCTCATCCCCCTACCCCTGCCTCATGCTTCATTGGCCATGCCTCAGATTGGCAGCTGCTGAATTTTACTCTAACATTGGGTTTAATTCTCTCCCCACCCCCACATTTACCTTTCCTCAACTAGCACCCCACAACTCTGCTCTAAATGCTGTCCAAATGCATTAAAGGATGTTCAAGTTAAACATGCATTTCACCAGATACCCTATTGCCCCAGATCTGCACACCTGTTAGGTGCATCGTGGGAGGAGACAAACAGCCTTGTCCCAAACGTGTTAGGAACTTTGACCTCTTTATTTCAGTGTATGTCTTTTCTTTTCTTTTTTTTAACACCAAAAATATTTTGTATTAACAATGTTGTGATAGTTCCAGGTGAATAGCGAAGGGACTCGGCCATACATCTATCAGTGTATTTCTTAGAGTCAGGACTGGCAAAGCCCTGTCGCCTTTTACTAAGACATCTGGATGTGAAAGTGTTAGTCACTCAGTCTTGTTTGACTCTTTGCCACCCGCATGGACTATAGCCCACCAGGCTCCTCTGCCATGGCATTCTCCAGGCAAGAATACTGGAGTGGGCTGCCATTTCCTTCTCCAGGGGATCTTCCTGACCCAGGGATCACACCCACGTCTCTCATGTCTCCTGCATTGGCTGATGGGTTCTTGCCATCTGAGCCACTGGGAAGCCATCATGCACACCGATCTTTGTGCTGTGCTTTGTTGTCATGAAGCTTTGATTAACTTACTATCGCGTCTCAACATTTTCCCCTGCTAAAGAACAGGGATCAGAAATGGCATGAACATGGCCTCTCTTTGCCCGTGGGAGAGTGATGGGGGAGGAGGCGGCCTCTGGCTTGTCATGAAGACTCTGCAGTTTTCATTCACTTGATTCGCAGGTGTTTATTAAAAAATAGTGCAGGATGCTGTCGGAGTGACAGTTTACAAGACACAGTCCCTGCTCTGAGAGAGTTGACAGATCTGTGTAAGTAGGAGGAGTAGAAAATGTTCAAAGTGCCTGGGAATTCTGAGATCATGCCTGGTGGTCCGGAGGGCTTGGTGAGGAAGCTGGTGTTTGTGCTGGAATTAAACCTAAATAGGTGGAAATAGCCAGAAGTGGGTGAGGAAGGACACTCAGCAGGTGGTGAGGGGGGCTCCTAAAGAAGGGGAGAGGAGGCTGCCGGAGGGGTGCTGAGGAGGCTGGGTGGGAAGGAGGGCTTACTTAGGAGAAATCATAGGCCTGTGCCTGGCATTTCCAGCCCCAACTCTGGCCATCCCAGGGCAGACTGAGGTTCCCAGAGCCCTGCACCCCAGCTTCCACCCCTCAGTCCAGCCCATAAGAGACTAGCTATGGTGGTAACTGTACTCTGCAGCCATGTGGGTAGGTAGGAATTTTCCTGCTGATCAGGAAGGAGCCATCGCCCTCATCATAATGCCAGGGGCAGAGTGGTGACTCCAGGTAGACAGTAATTATGGTCCATTTCCAGCCGAGCCTCAGCCAATTCACTTGCATTCCGCCTGCAGCCACCCAAGGTTCAGACTTCAAGTTTCACAAAACCCATAACTGTTGCTAATAATTTCTGAAGTTGTGAGAAACATTTAGAAAAAAATAGAATTGATGGAGAATTTTTGTTCACACCACCCACGGGTTTTCGCGGGTTATTATTTTGCCTAGAACTAGCAACTGCTAAGCCTGAGCCTCCAACTGAGCCTAAGCGAGTGCTTAGGAAGGGCAGTTGCCCTTTGATCAACCAGAAATTCTAGGCACTACTGTGCTGTTTCTGTGCTAACTTCCTGTCTGCCTCTCAGGGACAGTAAGAGAGGACAGGGGTAGCAGAACTCACTTTAACCCCATGGCGTTGTTTACTTGCTGTCGTGTCTGACTCTTTGTGACCCCATTGACTGTATCCTGCCAGGCTCTTCTGTCCATGGGATTCTCCAGGCAAGAATACTGGAGTGGGTTGCCATTTCCTTCTCCAGGGGATCTTCCTGAACCAGGGATTGAATCCGCATCTCCTTCATCTCCTTTATTGACAGGTGGATTCTTTACCATTGAGCCACCAGGGAAGCCCTTAACCCCATGGTGAGAGCCTGTGATGAGAGGAGGAGTTCCCTGAGCTTAAGATAACCCCAAACTGTTATTTTAAAATAAGCTTCCCAAGTTTATAATTAACTTCCAAGTTAAAAGAACACTCCCCACCTTCTGTGCATACCAGGATGCATAGGGGGTTCCTTTTCAGCAAAGTTGATGGCCAGCCAGGTGCAATTGCTAGAAACACTGCAAAATGTGAAGATAAATGTTTCTACTTAGGGGGCAAATACATCTCTATTAGCAACCGATTATGACATTCTCAGAGTCAAAGCCTCTACCCTGGATGGTTTTTATCTGGCCTCTGAGAAAACCTGCTGGTGAGATGCTTCCTGATTCCCTCCAGGCATGTTTGGAGCCCACCTGCTGCAATCCAGATATCCTGATTGTACAGGGTCTGGTAGTGCCTGGCGCAGGAGGGTGGCCTGGGCACCCAGCGAGTTTGGACACCAGTGACCCGGAGCGCTGTTATTTGTTAAGTGCCTGTTGTGGTCTGGACTCTTGTGTTACGTACGTTCCATGCACTTTCTAATCCTCACAACAACCCTAGGAGTTAGGAATTGTTTCCTTCACTACATGGGTGGGGAAGCTAAAGCCCAAAGAAGTTAAGCAAACTGCCTAACCCCCCTGACTTGGCAGTGCAGAGCTGGGATTTGAACATGAATTTGGGACCCTCCATGCCCGAATGCACATGCTGTACCACCCACCTCCTTTTTTGAATACAGGACCCAGTCAGCCCAGGCCTTCCTCAGCACATCAGGGACCACCTGCCTCAGTGTCCAGGTGATGATTTGAACAGCTCTTTATCCTCCAAGTGAGGGAAAATGCTGCTGAAAACTGTTGACCAGAAAAAAGAAAAAAAACGCACAACCTGAGAGCTGTGAGTTCAGTTTGATTTGGGGCCAAATGAGGACTGTAGCCTGGGAAATGGACTCTCAGATAGCTCCGAGGAACTGTTCTGAAGAGGAGAGGGGCGGTCAGTACATATGTGACTTTGGTGACAAGGGATGCGTGCAGGCAAGCACAGGTCTTGGCAGAAGCTTGCTGCCAGTCACCAGAAGCAGATGTCCCCATTAATGATTTTGATGCTTTTCTTGATGTGAGAAGATGCAAGACATTGGGCTCATAAAATCTGAAAATATCTAACTATCTGAAGGCTGTTCTGCTGGTTTGTCCTGGAGCACAGAGTGCCTCATTCCTGATCTCCACCCTGAATTCCCTTCAGGTGTGGAAGATCAGTGACTGCAGTGGCTAGTGCCGTCATTCTTGAAGAATCAAGTGGAGAGCGACAATTTTTAGTCAACAGAACACACTTGCATATATTTATAGGGCCTCTTCTGACCTTTTGTGACGTTTTCAGGACCTTGAAAATATTCTGGTGATTTTCTCATCCTAGGGGGACCCTTGAGGATTGTCTGGAAGGCTCCTAGCAGGAGAGCCCTACTGCGCTGTATACCCTTAACCGTGGAAAGGGCCTCCTCTCCCAGCAGAGGTCCAGCCTCCCCGTGAGCCTCTGCAGCGCTGGAGGGCACCGGTGGAGGTGCAGAGGAGGGGGACGCCTGGGGGCCACGGGAACCTGGCTGCCCTGGAGGCCGCTGAAGTGGCAGACATCTGTCAGGCTGACATCTCTGTCAGGCAGATATCTCTGTCAGCCTGACCTCAGAGGGAACATCAGACCTCCCCTTAACTCTGGTGGCCAAGGCATCCCCTAGCCCAGGAAGGCGGCTCTGAGAGCCTGGTGGCCCCTCCCTGGGCTGGATACATGTGGACACTCTCCCTTCACTGTGTTCTTCATGGAAGAGTCATTGCAGAAGGAGAGGTCTTTGCTACGAATCCCAGCTGGCATCCCAGGCCAGCTCACAATGCTGGTCTTTCTCTCGCTGTCCTCGTCCTTCCCTTCCCTTTCCTCTCCTGCTGCCTTGATCACCTCCTGGAGAGGCGCATGGAACACCCTGGAGGTAGTGGATTTGGCAGAAGCTCTAACTTGTGGAACTGGAAATGCATCAGGTGATGGGACTCCACGGCCCTGGGCAGCTCTATGGAGGGCATGCATCTGCCAGGAATGGGAATGCCCTGGAAAGCCAGAGAATGCCCTGGAAAGCCAGAGCCCCGGTCCCTACTCTGCCAGTGTCCGCCTATGGGACCTGAGGTGTAGTCACCTGCCAGCTACCATGCATGGAGCATGCCCTGGGCCTGTGGGCCTCAGACACTGTCTTGGACCTTCCCCTACCACCTGCTGGTCAGCTGCCTCCCCACTGGCTTTGTCCAGAAGGAGTGTGGGCAGGGGAGAGGCTGGGGCGTTTCCTGCTGACCCTCTCTGCCCCGGCAGGGTTGGGGGGGCAGGGGTGCGTATCTCTGACAGTGTCTGAGCTTCCTCAGCCTCCAGGTCCCACCAGATACACCTTCACAGCTCCAACTTCCACAGGAGCTCAGCCACTAGGCACTGTCATCCCACCTGCCCACTGGCGGCAGTGACTTCCCGCTTCTGCTCATCTCAGGAGCCTCATTGCCCACGTTGGTTTTCCCATCATCCGCAGAGGCAGTTGCCTCATTATGGCCCTTCTCTGTAGATCCCTGGATCCTGGTTGTCCCTGGCTGCCCACTTTACGTCATGTCAGCTCTGAAAGGAGGCCTGGCCAGCCTTTCCCAACCCTCAGACACTCCCATTTCACAGATGAGACCACTGAAGCTCAGAGGGAAGAAGTGACTTGTTTGGGGTCACTAGGCTGGTGAGGAGTTGAGCCAGAACTCAGCCCAAGCTCTTTCCTGTTCCTCTAGCCGCTCCTGGAGGACTTGACCTCTCTGAGTTTCTGTCTCCCCAACTCTGGAAAAAGCCAGCAGGAACTGCCTTGCAGCATCCTTTGCAGAATGAGAGATAGTGTCTGTTAAGACCCTCCAGGCCCCAAACCATGGAACATCCCCATCAGGTGGGCCCATTTAGCTGACCGTCTCCAGGGGGCCTGGGTTGCTGCTAGAAGAGAGCTCCAGACATGCCTTCTAGCAGCCCGAGTGGGGCGGGCAGCTCCCTGCAGACACGACTGCATGGGGTGAGCTGAGGCCGGCCTGTGCGTCTCCTCTGGCCGGGGCTTGCGTGCGCCTGGGAAGAGGCTCAGAAGTTAACTCTCCCCTGTTTTGGTCAAAAGCTCATAGCGGTTTCCACAGGTGTAGGTTTGTAGCTGGCCTCGATGGTCTGGGCTGTGATTGTTTCTTGAGGTGTGTTTAAGGGCCACGGCAGCTCCTCTTGTTGAGGAAAGGGAGCTCTTTGTGGGAAGAGGTGAAAAAGCACCAACTCCACAGAAACCATCTTTCTGGATCCAGAGATAGAACTGTTCTTATCTTGCATCCCAGAGTTTGGATTTGTCAACTAAAAAAGTACACAATATGAGGATTTTGAGTAAAGTTTTATTTGGAGCAAAATAAGGACTGCAGCCCGGAGATAGCTCTGAGAGACTGCTCCAAAGAGGCAGTGGGGGAAGGTCAGTATATAAGATTTTGGTGAAGGGAAGAGTTCAGTGCAGTCAAGCGCTTACTTTACAAAAGGTTTTCTGCTGGTCACAAGGAGCTGATGTCGCCACGAAGGAATCTAGACCTTTTCTAGATATGAGAGGGTCCCTGGTAGTGTCACTTGCTGAGTCACGTATGACTCTTTGTGACCCCATGGACTGTAGCCCGCCAGGCTCCTCTGTCCATGGAATTTCCCAGACAAGAATCCTGGGATGGGTTGCCATTTTCTTCTCCAAGGGATCTTCCTGACCCAGAGATCGAACCCAGGTCTCCTGCGTTGCAGGCAGATCCTTTACCATCTGAGCCACCAGGGAAGCCCTTTCTAGATACGAAGAGATGCAAAAATCGAGATCATGAAATCAGTTCCTGAAAATATCCAACTCTCTAAAGACCTGTCCTGTGAGATTCCCTGGAGCACAGAGCGCCTCACTCCACCCTGAACTCCCTCAGGGGGCGTTGGAGGTCAGCAGCTGCAGCAGCACGGGGTTCAGTCTCCACAGCGGCAGATGGCAAATGCCCATCTTGTTGTTCAGTCACTGGCAAATGCCCTTGGCAAGTGCCAATTGGTAGTTGACAGGTTCAAGAGAGGAAACAAACCAACTTTTTCTCCCCCTAAAAATCATAGAATGTGAGGGTCAAAAAAAATTATCAAGGGCAGAATAAGCTTCCATTTTACAGAGGAGGAAAACAAGGCTTCAGTTGGGTTAAGTGACCTTTGTGAGGTCACGTGGCATGTTGGTGGCAGAACCAAGCCCAGGGCCCAGGCCTCACCCCCACTAGTCGGGGGGTCTGTGATGGGGAGGCTGTGGCCTGGGCCTGCACGGAGCCGCCTGTGTGGCATTGTCCAAATTCCAGGGGGACATTTGAGAATCAGGTCAGGGACACCCAGGGATTTGGATAGTCCCAGATTACTCCTGTAGCTGCAGAAACAAGCTCAGTCTCGGTGATGATTTTGCCCATAAATATCTTAATTTTATTTACTAGGTTGTCTGGCACGTAATAGCATGCGTTATTAATAGAGGAGCTTAATGCTATCTATTAGGTAGGCATACTCTTTGCCATGGAAGATGAACATCTATTTTACGATGTAACTTACAATGCCGTATGACAGCCGCACGTGCTCAGAATCTTGTCACAGGCTTCCGTCTGACCTCACGTGAAGGGACAGGAGTCGGGACGATCTTGCAGACAGCTCAGCATCACTAGAATGATGATTCGTGTATAAGCGCATCTCCGAGTGAGGTGTTCTCCGAGCTAGATCTCTGTTTTGAGGGTCCAGACAGGATAAGCATGTGGTTCTGAAACTCTTATTCTCCCCAACTGCCCAAGTCTGTCCGCTACCTCCAATGGTGAGTCACGGCGATTTCATCTGCCACCCGCGACCTTGCGAGCGCTACAACCACGGAACCGTGGTGGAGTTTTACTGCGACCCCGGCTACAGCCTCACCAGTGACTACAAGTACATCACCTGTCAGTACGGGGAGTGGTTTCCATCCTACCAGGTCTACTGCGTCAAGTCAGGTGAGCACGTGGAGCGCGTCCCTGGACCAGGTCCAGACGACACACAGCAGCCAGTGGCATGTCCTGGGCCCTGGCCCTCCTCGCCCACACACAGGCTTAGGAACAGGATGTAGACGTTCATCTTTGTGGCTCCATGTGGCCGATGCTTCCCGACCCCGGTCGGGAGCATTAACCCACCCGTGCCCAGGTTAATATGCTGACCCTCTGAATGGGGTCCCTAGACCCCAGCACCCATGGAAGAACCCAGCCACTGTGGACTCTGTCTTCTCCCAGCCTTGTCCCCTTCCCCGGACAAGGACACAAGCTCAGGGTGTGACCCAAGCAATGTAAGACTCTGCCTTTCTCTTACGCTCAGAACACAGATGATATAATTATGGGCAAGACCTGCTCTCACTTTCAAAAACATAAGCCTTTTGCAAGCTTCAGTGCTTCCTGTTGTTGTTCAGTCACCCAATTGTATCCAACTCTTTTCAACCCCATGGACTGCAGCATGCCAGGCCTCCCTGTCCCTCACCATCTCCCGGAGTTTGCCCAAGTTCATGTTCATTGCATTGGTGATGCCATCCAACCATCTCATACTCTGACGCCCTCTTCTCCTTCTGCCCTCCATCTTTCCCAGCATCAGGGACTTTTCCAGTGAGTCGTCTGTTCGCATCAGATGACCAAAATACTGGAGCTTCAGCTTCAGCATCAGTCCTTCTATGTTCAGCATCAGTGAACATTCAGTGCTTCCTACTTGATAACAAATGACTAGCAAACCATCCTCACCACTGGCCTCAGAGCATCAGTGTAGGGACCCCGTGGTGAAGACCTGGGCACCAGTACACCACTGTCTCCTGCCTGCCCCGATCCTGCCTGCTCACCCTGGTGTTTTCCAGGCATAGCCATGGCTGCCTGCCCCAAGCTGATGGCTGCACACCTTCCCCCTGGATGTGGCACGTGGGGGAAGCATTCGCTCACACAGCACACGTGGAGGCCCATCAATGCTCACATGAACCCATGCAGGAGAGGGGGCCCACCCAGCCATCAGTGTGTGGGCACCCCAGCGCCCAGCACAGCCCGGCAGCCTCACAGCCGCTGTGTTCTCTCTTCCGGCAGAGCAAACGTGGCCCAGCACCCATGAGACCCTCCTGACCACGTGGAAGATCGTGGCATTCACGGCAACCAGCGTGCTGCTGGCGCTGCTGCTCGTCATCCTGGCCAGGATGTTCCAGACCAAGTTCAAGGCCCACTTTCCCCCAAGGTCAGTGCCGCGGCCCTGGGCAGCCCACAGCCACCCAGGCCAGGCGCAGTGCAGCTGCCTAGAGCAGCAGAGAGAAAGGATGGTCAGCCTCGAGGGGTGCAGAGCCCAGCATCTGAGGGGAGTAGGGGGAGGAAGCCAACATGCCTTCCTGCGAGGTTTTGGGGTCTGTGCAAGGTGGAGACAGACTCATTTCCTTCTTTCCGCCTCGCTCTCCCCCTCCAACCATGAACCCCTGTCGCCCTCTTTCCCTGGCTAGACATTCTCAGGGCAGGCCTTGTACAGGGTGCAGAGAAGGGGAGCAGAGTCAGAGATGCACGCCCCACGCCTCCCCACCCCCAGGGGCACCCCCATTGCCCACTGTGTGCCCGTGGCTCTTGAGTTATGTACCTTAGAGCTTCCAGGCCATGAAGGAGGACAAGAAATACACAGAACTAATTAGGGACGAGGTCCAAGGTGCGTGACCCAACAGAGCTTCCAAACCGGTGTGCAAAACCTCGGCAAGTCTCAGGAAGGAAAAAGGCTCTGTTTGGGGGCCAGGGCAGGGCTGATGCGCTTCTGCCTCCAGGTAGGATCTGACCTTTCAGAGTGGGACCTGTGGGCAGGGGCAGAGTGGAGGTGGGGTGGGTCTCCATCCTCCTCGGCTGCACCAGTGAGCTGGGCTAAGTGTCTTCATCCTCACTCTCGTCATCACCGAGAGGACTCTATCAAAGTCCCTCAGAGGCGGGTCTGGTCCTCTCAGTGCCCGGAGCAGCTGTGGCCCTTCCCCTCTGGTGCCAGCCACTTGTCCCGAACCAAGCATGCCAGTGCTCTGCAAAACCAAGAGCCACCCAGCACTGCTGTTGGCGGATCACCGTTCCTGAAAGGAGAAGTCATTTAGGAAGCACCCAGATGAGCTTGTGAACATAAGGAGGAGGAAGGTGGGCCACCGAACATCGTAGGATGTTAGCCAGGGCTCCCTGATTCACAAAGGCATCACATATCCCCGTGGATTCCTGTGCCCACGTCAGAGTCTTCTCACACAGGGACCTCAGGCTTCAGCCAAGGGCATGTGTCTGCCCACAGGGACAGGCTGGCCGCTGGGGGCATGTGTACCACTCTTCCAGCAAAGACGGCTTCCAGGACTAACCACTTCCCACTCAGCCCTCCAAGAAAACCCACGCTCACACTCCCAGCCAGATGTTGGGGAGAGAAGCAGGCAGGGCTGCTAGAGACAGCATCCCACCTTTCCCCTCAACTTCGTGCCCCAGAACGGCCTCATCCCACAAAGCAGTGCCCCCCGACCTGGCTGCAGGGGCCCCATGACCTGAAGGCACCCCACTCTTCCAGCCTTGGAGCTGTGCTAGGTGGGGGGTAGGGGTAGGGGCCCCTGCATCCTCGCTGGACACACAGTGTGTGAGCACCATCCTGGGGCCACAGCCTAGCCCCTGCTGAAATGCCAGAGCCGTCCTTCCTCTCGAACCCGTCACCTGCACTCTCCGTCCTCACATTATTTATGAGTTAAGAGACAGTGTTCTATCATTGAGCAATTAGACTATCTAAAGAAGGCCTGGGGGTTACAAGGAGAAAGCTAAACTATACACTGTGATTTATAGTACATGGAGTATTTGAATGTGGCCTATAGAGCTATTTTTCTACATAGGCTTGGGAACCGAGTTTCCAGGATACAGACTAAAATTAAGATGTTTTTTTAAATGATCCCTAACACTCACTATACTTTTTTTTTTTTCCAATTCCTTGAATATTTCCTCCATAGGTTACTCTCTAGCTGTGTGGAAACTGATCTCAGCTATGCAAATTTATCATAAGATTCTCAGGCAGGTCCAGGAAGGGGTTTTGGCTTGTTTTTCTCCTGGTCCCAGAGCTGTAGGCTATGAAGAGATGCTGATGATAGTCTGTGGGGCTGGAATCAGCGAGGGAGAAGCTGACAGCTCATGGGTGCCCTGGTGAGAGCTGTTGTTGTGGAGAGAATGGAGAACAGAGGCATCCTTGGGGTCACCCTGACCTGGGCAGCTTGCAGCTTTCTGAAAGGGACTGAAAAGATAGGCAGGCCCAAGTGAGACAGGAGGCCCAAGTGAGACAGGAGGCCAGCGTGAGACTGTGCAGGCTGAGGAGTAGGGGAGCTTGGCGGATCCAGGATCCACTCATAAGGGCCACGGAAGGGGAGAGAACCCTGATTTGAAGCAGACTCTTCCTTGCCTCCCAGCCCCCCTCTTTGGGAGTAGGGTATGGGCTTTGTAATTTCCCCCTGTCTCTGTGTGGCCTTAAGGGTGGTGGAACAAGGGGACCCTACCAGCATCTCTAAGCAAGATGCTCCAAAACGCCAGTGGCCTCAAATGTCAGAGAGAGAGACGGCCTGACGCTTTCCTCTGTCCCATACACCAGCATCCAGCCCTCTTCGTCCTCAGACTCGGAGCTCCTGCAGAGGCCGGCATGCAGGAGTTCGTGGCCTGCCCACCCAGCTGACTTGTCCTTCCTTCTGATCGTTTACCTTCTGGCCACATCCCTCAGCGCCAGTTGCCAGCAGAGAAGATAAGGAACCAAGTCCCACTGGCCACTTACTAGCCTCCCCAGTTCCTCTAGGGCCCAGGAGCAGAGAGAGGTCAGCTGAGCTGAGACTTTGGCCTCAGACCTGAGGTCTGGAAGGTGCAGGGGACCGGAGACCAAGGGCAAGGCCAGAGCCGAGTGCATGGCAGGGTAAGGGAAACCCCCACTCTGGGCAGCATGGTGAAGCTTAGGTTCAGGTGACCATGAGCCCACAGACCTGGAAAGAGTTCCTTTTTTTTTTTTTCCTGTTGTTGCTTCTCTGTCTTGACTGAAAATGAGCGAGTTTTAGACCACAGCAGAAAACAAACAGGAAGCTTCCTAAGTGCAGCGGTAACTGACAGGGGCACCTAAGGTCCACCTTCCCCAAACTCTTAATGATACTATTCCATTTCCAGCAGGGGACACTGCAGGGCACCTTGGGATGCTTGGTTGGAATGGGCCACACAGTCCCCTGTCCACGAGTTTATAGCACGAGGAGACGATGGAGCCCAGAGGGGCAGGGAAGGGCAAGAGGGAGGCGCAGAGCAGGGGCCAGTGAGGAGAAGAAAAGCTTGTCCCATCTGGAGCGTGGCCCTGGTGGACGCACCATCTGCCGGAGGGGACCCGGCAGGGCGGCTGCATGTCCTGCACCACCAGCTCCGCTGCCCTGAGGACCCCAGCTGCAGTGGGTGGGCACTGTGGCCTCATTCCCGGGGCGACCTGTCACCTTGGCACTGCTTTGCTCTCCACAGGGGACCTCCCAGGAGTTCCAGCAGCGACCCCGACTTCGTAGTGGTGGATGGCGTGCCTGTCATGCTCCCGTCCTATGATGAGGCTGTGAGCGGCGGCTTCAGTGCCTTAGGCCCCGGGTACCTGGCCTCTGTGGGCCAGGGCTGCCCCTTACCTGTGGACGACCAGAGCCCCCCAGCATACCCTGGCTCAGGGGACACAGACACGGGCCCGGGGGAGTCAGAGACCTGTGACAGTGTCTCAGGCTCTTCGGAGTTGCTCCAGGGTCTATATTCACCTCCCACATGCCAAGGGGGCACCCACCCCGCTTCCGACAACCCTGACACAGCTCCCAGCACGGTGGGGGAGGTGGCATCCACCAGCCCAGGCATCGACATTGCAGATGGTAAGCATCGGCCCCAAAGTCCAAGCCATCCTTGTGCAGCCCACCCCCCGACCCTGCTCCCAGCTCAGAGTCAAATCAGAGCTTCCCTCTCTCTCAGCTGAAATTGCATGCTGTACATAGAGGCCGTGGGCAAGGCCAGTTATTGGAAGGAAGGATCATCACCTCATAAGTGATCAGCCCATTAACTGAAATTTCAGGAGGCACAAAAGAGCACCAAGCCATCCAGAGTAGAAAGGCTAGGTGGGCAGAACTTGATTTTCATAGCATCCGTGTAATCCAGGATGCTTTTCTTCTCTCTCCCTTAATTAGGCAGGACTTCTGAAAGTGGTGCTCAGGATCAAGGTAACACATGCATGCTAAAAGGGAAGGCCTAAATCCGGGCATGAGGGCCCACCCCGGAGAAGTTCTGGGTACATACAGGCTAAGTTTACCAGGTGTGAAGTAGAAGGAAGGTACTACTACTTCCTTGCTACTGCAAGGAAAAGCAGGCTGCAGATCATGGTAAAATAATAAAAATGCCTCAGATTAAATAGGGCTCGTTTCCCAGGGGAGGGAGTGCCAGTACCACTTTACAAATGAAAGCACTCATTCCAGCTTATATTGGCAGTAAGTCGCATTAACTATGTAGACGCAGGGGTCTCCTGGTTCCCCATAGAGAACTCTGTACTTGAACTTGTAACCTTTACCATTAGGACACACGGTTGAAGCCTAACAGTTTAATTTTTATGATCTGGATATGAGATTTTCCAGCTAATGATGTACAGAGGTGTTGGTTTATTTGCCTGTTTACTGATACATGGAACTTAGCATTATCTTCTTCTTACTGATTTGTGTGTCTGTTAGTTGCTCAGTCGTGACGGGCTCTCTGTGACCCCATGGATCGGACCTGGGTCTCTTGCACTGCAGTCAGATTCTTTACCATCTGAGCTACCAGGGAAGTAGGAACTCTATTTTACTGAGGCTCACCATTCCAGATCGTCACAGTATTTTTCAGTGTATTAGTATGATAATCATCTCTTTCTTTGCAGTTTAATAACCATCTCTTTTTACAGAGATCCCTCTAATGGAAGAAGATCCATAATTGGAAAAAGTCCTGATGATTCTGCTACCCCTTTGGGAATGGGAACCGTGTACTTTGGAGTGAGGCCTCTGGAGGACAGAGCTTGGGGGGATGGAGCAAGTTTTCTAATCTATCAACAACATGGGGACAGTGACTCATATTGTGCATCTCGGATTCAAGAGTGAGGCTGATAAACGGCAGCGGCAGTGCTTTAAAAGGAGACTTGAGAATTTGCCAAGACCAGTGAGGAACAGAAAGAAGGATAAGGGGGAACCCTGAGCAGTCCTGGATGAAGGTATTAAGGGCATCTCGTGCTGCCGAACATGGGACAGACGGTTCCACGCATATATCCACCAAATATCACCTCCCACCGACTTACGAGTACTACCCGCCTCCTCTGAAAGCATGTCACATTACCTAAATCGCTTCTAAAATCCGCTTCGAACCGTCTCTGGACTCCAGATTCGGATGGCTCAGCCTCTGCGGGAAGTCTGTGTTGAGCTGCTGGAAGAGCAGCAGAGCGCCCCCTGCAGGCTCCCAAAGGAAGGTTCTCGAGTGTCCCTCGGACAGTCTTTCTTGGCTGGACAACCCTACGCAAGGCAAGATTAAAGCGGGACGTGGCAGTTCCACCGAGAATGGAAAGGAAAGACTCAGGCAGACTCTGCTTTCTGGAAATTTCTCCAAAAGGCAGAGTTCCTGTCTTCCGTGCTGTCCTTTGGTGAAATATCGTCAGTATTTGTATTCATGGTCTAGCACATGGATCCACGGCATTGGCTAAAGCTTGTGACTTTACACATGGTCAGAGTGTGTTCAAATACATGTCATGGTGGAGAAGTAGCCAAGGTAATGTTTTGTTTCAGCATTTTTAAAAGCTTCCACTTGATAGTTTATCTCAGTTGTGAGCCCCTCACCTTTTAACTATTAAGAGTTGTTGCCCCCGCTCCCAAACTCAGCCAGATTTAATTTTCCAAAACAGAAATTCTATCTGGAAACACATTCGTCCTCCTCCAGATAAAGTATGAGGTTGAATTATTTTACCCCTTTTATTTTGTCCTGCAAAGCCCGCAGGCTCCAAAGATGGACGGCTCTGCCCTCCTGCTTCGGGGGTCCCCTGGCTGCCTCACCCATCAGTCCATCCAGCACGCCCACCGCACCCTCCCTAGGCCCACTGGGTGTCGTTCCTAAAAAGTGATTGATAAACTCATTTCCTGAGTCCCGAAATGTCTCTTCAAATACATGTTAATCTGTGGAGCTGATTCTTTTTCTCCTCTGGGTTTCAGACAAATACAAACAAAACTTTTTTTTTTCATCCATAAAATTGCTATGCTGATAGAGTGGTGAGAGCTGGAAGCTTGATCAAATCCTGTTTTTTCTTGACACAGACTGATTAAAAATTAAAAAGAAAATGACAGTTTGAAGCGTGACTTTAATAGTGGAGTGGATTTGGTGGGCAGGGAGGGGCAGAGTCAGTGATCCCGGGGGAATGGGGTTGGAGACAGCACAGGACCCCAAGCAGAGGCTGAAAGAGGGAGGGAGCGGCAATGGGCGTGCCTGACCAGCATCAGCCGCGAGCTGGGCACCTGGGTAAAGGGCTTTGGTAATCATAACGTTGTTTGGTGCTAAGGCTGGTCTTCATGAGCTTCATGCTTAAACTCCACCTGGCCAGCTCAAACACTGATGGCATGGGTGGCTGAGTGGGAGGGGAGTCGAGAGTTCACTGTGGAAAGCCCCCCAACCACCACCAGCCCCACCATCTGCAGCCTTCCCGGGATCCCTGTGGGCTAGGTCTCAGCTCTTCACACGACACTGTCCCCTCCCCGCCGCCATTCACTCCCATTTGAGGGTGTGTCTTGAGACTACCAGGTAAGTGCTTATTTCCCACCAAAGAAGCCAGGGCGGGGGCCGGTGAGGGGGGCGGGGGTTGCTGTCTCTGAGGCTTGGCCCCGCCTCCTTCCAGAAAATGTTCTTGCTCCTAAAGCAGAGAGCCACAGCACACAGCATGTGAGCCGAGCACAGGGCTGCCTCTCCAGTCCCCCACCTCCGGCATCTGGGAGACGGGTAGCTCAGGTGCCACATACGTCCAGGTGTTAGTGTCCACATGGTTCTAAGCGCAGAGGCTGGTAGGAGCAAAATGCCTGCTCAGCAACAGTGTCAGCCTCCAACCAAATTACCTGGATCCGCCTGCCCCCCACCTCATCCCTTTGTGTCTGCCGCATCAGGGTCTCACTCACATCTACCCTTTGCTGTGATTGCTTTTTCATTATAATGAACTTAACGTGGCAAGGAAGAATCCTCATGATACCCTAAGCATGCCATGATTCTGGCTCTTCATGTCAAAGTCCCAGACGCCCTCTGGGTATGAATGGACTCCATCTTTCTTCTGCTTCCCCCCCCCGGGGAATTAGGAGATACAAAAACAAACTGGGCCGTGTTGAGAGCTGGTGCCCAGAGGGGTGGTGTGGGAGAAAAACATCCCCCCAAAAGTGCTTTCTGCTTTGGGAGAGGGAGTTACCCCAGCTCAGAAGCACACGACCTAGAACCCAGGGTGTTCCTGGGATCAGCCCGTGGTATTTACACAAGTGCATGCTGGAAGGAGCTGCAGGCCAGCGGTTTTCCAGCTGACCGGCTCCCGTCATAGCCACGCCCAGCAGAAGTCACAGGACGCCTTCACACTTCACTTCCACGTAGCTCTTTTTAATTGCAAGGTTGTGATTGGCTGGCATGGGCTCTTTAGAGCCTTTTCCACCTAATTACACCCATCCCAGCAGCTGGCACAGGGTCAGGCATTTGGCCCCAGAGCACGCAGCAGAACTGGGTGATTGGTGGGGAGTGACATGCAGAGATTCACCCAGCCTGCAGGGGGGTGAGGAGCGGGATGGTGGGGGGCCTCTCCCACTCCTCTGCTCCCTCCTTCCAACCTGGCCATGCTGGGCAGCCCTCCCCCTGGGATGCCCAGGTCCCAGGGCATGCCCTGAAGAGCAGGTACAGTGTCCTGGGAGAGCAAGGGCTTTGGTACACACCCACCACCTGCCTCAAAACCTGCCTCTGCCACTGACAGGCCGTGGACTTGCAGGAGATCTTGCCCTCCACCCCTATCTCAGTTTCTTCCTGCAGAGATAGTGTCCCTCTACCCTCCCCGCTGGGCTGCAGTGAGGGTGCCAGCTCGTGTGAGGTCACAGCACACAGTAGACATCTGACAAATGGCCACTGCCCCCTACTTGTCACCCAGAGTGAGAGAGGGTGCCACATGGGTGATGTACTCTGTGCACCCCTGGGCACCGCTGACCCACCGTGGTCCGGCCACCCTCCAAATTGTTTGCAGACATTGCTGGTTTGGGCTGCCCCCAGTGGGTGGACTGAGCATGTGCCACCCTCTTCCCCTAGACCCTCCTACTAGGAACCCCTCTCTGGTTTCTATACCTAGGCTTGCCCTGCCAGGGGAAGCTGTCAGTTCTTCATGCTTTGGGCATTTGCCTTCCCTCCCAGTATAGCCCTCTCTGAATGTTCAAGTTCTGCTCAGGGAGGGCAGGACAACCTCAGACATTCCCCCCAAGGACTCTGAAGGACTCAGATCACCTCCACAGACAGCCGGGTAGATTAACACTAACCTGCTTCCCTAATTTTATTGTCTATTTTGGATTTGAAGCATAAAAGTTAATGCCCATGCGTCTCCAAAGTGCTAGAGAAGAAAGTCCTTGGGAAAGATGCCTGCTCTATCTTGCAGGCAGAACAGGGCCCCGGGGAGCAGCATTTACCGGTCGGAGAAGGCAGATGCTGAACACTGTCGCATTGAAACCATAAAACTTAACACAGAGTGTGCAGCCTCACTGGGTCCTGTTTAACTACTGGAAATCAGTCGCTGGGAACCTGCAGTGCACAGTGTTAAGTGGCCAGAGGAGGTCCCGGCTACCTGCGTGGAAGCCAAACCTGCCCTGTTTAGCACCTCGTCCCATGTGTTCAGGGTCTCTGAGAATCCTGGATCCCGGTCCTCCAAGACCCTGGGATAAAGAAACCTGAACTCCAGCAGATGCTTTAAGAGCTTAGGACAAGGGGGAATGAGCTAGAGCCTGTGGGAGGGAGATTGATATTGTCTTCTTGGAGCTCAAAAGAGTATTTATAGACCCTGTTCAGTCAATAAATATTTATTAAGAGCCTGCTACGGGCCAGGCAGTTTCTGTGCACTCTAGTCCAGTGGAAATAAGGGCTGGGAAACTGGCAGCTACAAACCCGGAGCTCTGAACGCCTGACCCAGAACTGGGCTCTCAGAGGCTGCCCTCGGGCTGGGAGCAGGCTGAGAGGAGTGCTCAGGGAAGCTGGGAGAGGAGCACAGGCCTGTGCTGAGATACAGGAGGGCTGGGGGTGGAAAAATAGGAGAGGAGGTCTGTGCTCGGGGGCCTGGAGGCACGGGGGTGGTGAGGGGCTGGAGAGGTAACTCAGGACCAGACGCCAGAGCCTGGTGCCACGTGAAGGAGGCAGATGATGGCTCTCTTCATGGAATGGGAAGCCAGGGCAGGTGTGAAGCAGGAAGTGCTGGAGTGAGATGGGGCAGGGCGGGTCTGAGAGTCTTCTGCAGGTCTGTCAGTTTTGTGGGGCATGCCCAGGAGTCCAGGACATCGGAACCCAGATGAAGGCGCCACCCACCGGGTCTCGAGGAGAGGCTGGCAGGGGGAGGGGCGAAGGGTAACACCTTGCTGCAGGTGTGAACAGGTAACACCCTTCAGCTCCTCAGCAGCACCCTAAGAGGGTGCTGATGGTCTCAAAGAGCCCTTCCAGCTGTGACAGGATGAAATTCTCTTTCCTGACTTTTAAAAAAATTCAGAGTCAAATGTCACCCAGCCCCATCCCAGGATCACCCTTAGCAGCGCCCGCTCCCGCCCTTCCCCCATCTACAGTGTTTCACCCCCTCCCAGCTCCTCCTCCCATGGAGCACCTGGAGCCCAGGAGCTTTTCCCCTACCCAGCATCCCCTTAGGAGGGGGTCCACCCTCCAGAAACTCTGCAGCCTCCTCAGTCAAGGTGTGAAACAAGAGACATGACCGTGACAGTTCTGACCTCCTATGGTTGCCTGGACCCCTTGGCCAGAAGCAGATGCCAGTGTACCTTCACAGACTCCATTTTGCTGTGATGGCTTGAGGCAACTAAAAGCCCAGACAAATCTATTAGATTGGTTTTGCTCATGAATTCTTTATACCTGGGTAGCATGGTCCATTCAAGAGGCATGCTCACTGTTGTGTACTTTGAGGGGGGGATCGGAAGGAAGCAGACATGAGCCAGGTTCGCATTGGCTGTGCCTGTTTTTACATCTATCGCAGGCAGTGACGAGGCTGCCCTTCCCTGTAGTTCTCAGACGCCCATGACTTCACAAGGATGTACCACCAATATTTCCTGGTTATGCTGCTGGTATGGACAGAGATCTGTGTTTTCTTTAATAGACTTTATTTGTTTTGAGCTGTCAAAGGTTTACAGAAAAGTTGAATGGAAAGTATAGAGTTCCTATATCCCACCTCTTTCAGGGCAGTTTCTGCTGCTATTAACATCTGCATTACTGTGATATGCCAGCCATAATGTTTTTGGCCACGTCACTCAGCATATGGGATATTAATTCCCCAACCAGAGATGGAACCATGCCCTCTACAGTGGAAGCAGGGAGTGTTAACCTCTGCACCACCAGGGAAGTAGCCGCCTGCTACAACTGATACCTTCAGTTCAGTTCAGTCACTCAGTCGTGTCCGACTCTTTGCGACCCCATGAACCACAGCATGCCAGGCCTCCCTGTCCATCATCAACTCCAGGAGTCCACCCAAACCCATGTCCATCGAGTCGATGGTGCCATCCAACCATCTCATCCTCTGTTGTCCCCTTCTCCTCCTGCCCTCCATTTTCCCCAGCATCAGGATCTTTTCCAATGAGTCAGCTCTTCGCATGAGGTGGCCAAAGTATTGGAGTTTCAGCTTCAACATCAGTCCTTCCAGTGAACACCCAGGACTGACCTCTTTTAGGATGGACTGGTTGGATCTCCTTGCAGTCCAAGGGACTCTCAAGAGTCTTCTCCAACACCACAGTTCAAAAGCCTCAATTCTTCGGCGCTCAGCTTTCTTCACAGTCCAACTCTCACATCCATACATGACCACTGGAAAAACCGTAGGCTTGACTAGATGGACCTTTGTTGGCAAAGTAGTGTTTCTGCTTTTTAATATGCTATCTAGGTTGTTCATAACTTTCCTTCCAAGGAGTAAGCGTCTTTTAATTTCATGGCTGCAGTCACCATCTGCAGTGATTTTTGGAGCCAAAAAAATAAAGTCTGACACTGTTTCCACTGTTTCCCCATCTATTTCCCATGAAGTGATGGGACCGGATGCCATGATCTTCGTTTTCTGAATGTTGAGCTTTAAGCCAACTTTTTCACTCTCCTCTCACTTTCATCAAGAGGCTCTTTAGTTCTTCTTCACTTTCTGCCATAAGGGTGGTCTCATCTGCATATCTGAAGTTATTGATATTTCACCCGGCGATATTGATTCCAGCTTGTCCTCCAGCCCAATGTTTCTCATGACGTACTCTGCATATAAGTTAAATAAGCAGTGTGACAATATACAGCCTTGACATACTCCTTTTCCTATTTGGAACCTGTCTGTTTTTTCATGTCCAATTCTAACTGTTGCTTCCTGACCTGCATACAGGTTTCTCAAGGGGCAGGTGAGGTGGTCTGGTATTCCCATCTCTTTCAGAATTTTCCACAGTTTATAGCCTGGTAGGTTGCAGTCCATTGGGTGGCTAAGAGTCGGACACGACTGAGCGACTTCACTTTCACTTTTCTCTTTCATGCATTGGAGAAGGAAATGGCAACCCACTCCAGTGTTCTTGCCTGGAGAATCCCAGGGATAGGGGAGCCTGATGGGCTGCTGTCTATAGGGTTGCACAGAGTCAGACAAGACTGAAGCGACTTAGCAGCAGTGGCAGTATTGTGATCCACACGGTCAAAGGCTTTGGCATAGTCAATAAAGCAGAAATAGATGCTTTTCTGGAACTCTCTTGCTTTTTTGATGATCCAACGGATGTTGGCAATTTGATCTCTGGTTCCTCTGCCTTTTCTAAGACCAGCTTGAACATCTGGAAGTTCACGGTTCACATATTGCTGAAGCCTGGCTTGGAGAATTTTGAGCATTACTTTACTAGCGTGTGAGATGAGTGCAATTGTGTGGTAGTTTGAGCATTCTTTGGCATTGCCTTTCTTTGGGATTGGAATGAAAACTGACCTTTTCCAGTCCTGTGGCCACTGCTGAGTTTTCCAAGTTTGCTGGCATATTGAGTGCAGCACTTTCACAGCATCATCTTTCAGGATTTGAAATAGCTCAACTGGAATTCCATCACCTCCACCAGCTTTGTTCGTAGTGATGCTTCCTAAGGCCCACTTGGCTTCACAGTCCAGGTTAATTAAAATCTACAGTTTACATCAGGGTTCACTTTGGGGGTCATCCATTCTCTGGATTTGGACAAATACGCAATGTCTTGTGTCCTCCAGGACAGTGTCACACGGAGTATTGTCACCGCCCTGAACATCCCCCGTGCATCACCTATGCATCTTTCCTTCCCTTGAACTCTTGGCAGACATTGATCTTTCTATTAACATTGCCTATATAGTTTTACCTTTCCCAGAATGTCACATAGTTGGGATCATACTGTATGTAGCCTTAGCAGACTAGCTTCTCTTCTTAGCAGACTCAGAAATATGCAAGTAAGTCTCCTTTATGTATTTTAGATCTCTGTGCTTTTAAAAGGACAAGGAAGGCAGCCGCTTTTCACAACTAGAAACTTCAAAGGCGATTCTTGGCTTGTGGGCTGGAGAAGAATGTGAGAGGCCAGGGAGTCTGTCACCAAGTCCCCTCCCCAGGCCACCCAAAGACTTCAGAGAGAATGTTCCACAGCTTCCCTCAAGACCACATTCTGGGGGATGACAAGCATCTTGCTTACATCACCTCATCCTTTCAGCCTTTCATTGAATTTGGGGCCCACGTGCCCTGCAGACCTTTGCCAACGCTCAGGCGCCAGGGCCCCAGGACTTCCTTCTTTCCTCCCTGCTTTATAGCTCTTTCCACCTCTCTGTTCTCAAGTCCTTTCCACCTCCTCATCAATATTAACGGGGAGCCCTGAAACCTGACCGAGCTACATACCAAGGGTCCCTAAATGGACGAGATGCCACGTACACACAGGAAATGATAAAGCAGGTGGACGTGCAGCCTGGCAAGTCTGTGACGAGGCCCCCAGCCCCACCTGGGGGGTCAGGGAAGGTTTCCCAGGGTGGGGATAGGAGCTCAGAGGCTCATCTTTATGTGCACACACTAGCTGCTCTTCCCCAATGTAGAGGACGGTCTCAGTCTAACTCAGTCTCATCAGTCTGCTGATCGTGACCTTTCTCTGCTTGTTTCCCCAAGTGTAAAACATGAAAAATAATAAGACTTATTTCATAAGCTGTTATAATGAGTGAATCCGTGTACAGTGATTCAAGTCATGCCCGACCTGGAGCACACACTCAAAGAGATGCTTTTACCATTAATGTTTCCCCCAGACAGTACCACTGGCTCCCTGCCCTGATGTCCCAGACATGGAATTAAAGCTGCCCGCTCGATGGTGTCTGCTTTCTCCTCAGTCAGGTCATGGTGACAGTTTCCTCTTTGTTTCTTGAACCGTCTCCACCTCCCTCCTGAGACTCCCACTGAGCTTGTCATGGCTAAAGGCGGCCCTTGGGGCTCAGGTCTTCAATGCATCAGAAAGCAGCCCACCCTGGTATCATCCAGCTCATTTTCCAGGAGTGTCCTCATGAATGTCGGTAGAAATGGGAGCAGATGCTCAAAGAACAGCCATAATCGGCAGGTTCCCCTCTACCACCCCCAGACCATCAGAAGGGCAAAGCCATAAAGAAGGATGGAATCAGGCTGGCAGGGCAAAGTCAGAATGAGGAATGAAGTCGGTCTGGCATAACCTGTTCTCTGTTAACTTCGGCTCTCACAGTGATTTTTATCTACCGCCACTTCCGTATCTAAGGGCTGACAAGTCATCTATTTAGTAACTGAACCCCGTGCTTATCTACCATCGACACTGAATTCACAAGTCCGTGGGGCCCAGCCCCATCTTCTCTATTTTGGCCAAACCCTGTCTCAGGTGGGCATCTTCAGCCTCAGGGATGTTCCAGCCTCCGCAGTTCCACACGGGCTCCTAATGCCGGTTTCACAGGGTCAGCTCTGTGCTTTCCGGGTGCTTGGAGTGGACGCTGGGCAATGCTGTCTGCTGCTTAAACTCCTGGGTGTTGAAAGACAACAGTCTTGGGTTTACTTTTCAGCTCTGTAAGTTACATAAGCAAAGTCAGGCAAGATTTTGACGTTCAAGCCTCAGATCTGTCACCTGGAAAGTGAGGCACCTAACAGCACCCATCTTGTAGTTTGCCGTCAGGATTAAATACCATGATGATTGCTTAGAACAACACCCAGCACCGAGTAAACTCTTGAACCTGTAGCTGCTCTCAAGACTCTATTCTTTCTCCTTCTGTCCTATAAAGCAATCAAAATGGTCAGCCCCAGGGACTTCCCTGGTGACCCAGTGGCTAAGACTCCATTCTCCTGATGCAGGGGGCCCAGGTTCGATCCCTGGTCAGGGAACTAGATCCTACATGTCGTAACTAAGAGTTCACACGCCACAACAAACATTAAAGATACTTCATGCCGCAACTAAGACCTGACACAGCCAAATGAAAAAATAAATATTAAAATAGCAACCAAAAGCTGTCAGCCCCGCACCCTCCAGCAGGCAGCAGTGTGTTCCTGCCACTCCTGTTTTTAGCCCCACTGCCACCCCACTCCAAGCCTCCATCCTTCAGGTCAGGCCACTCTTCTCTGGTACCCATGGGTCCCTGCTCTTCCCCTCCCAGCACTCTGGAGGGTCTTCCTTGTGGCATCTCAGGCCATGAGACCAGTCTCTCTTGACCCTGAATTTACTGAAATCTAGAGGCATAAGGAAAACAGGATAAAGAAAAGCCTCATTGATTGAGTGCTCAGGCATTGAGGCGTCACTGCACTTAACCCTCAAATACCCCTCAGATGTCATACTGTGTATCTAGCATGGTGGGGATCTTGCTTCCCCACCCCCACCCCAAAGATAATTGTCTGGAGGTGTAGGCCTGGTTCCAACCCTTTACTGAAAGTGTAACTTGGCTGAGTAGGACATACTCAGACCCATCTCTTTCCTGGTGCGGAAACCAGTTGCAGGGGCTGCTGTGGGGCCCTTTGGAGGGTCTTGAACATGAACTACCCTCACTTTTCTCTGAAAAAGTCTCTATACAGCAACATTTCCCCAAATCGAGGATGCTAATAGATATTAGGTAAAAGGGTTCAGAGGTCGAATTCCGGCAAAGTTCTGTTAAGCAAAGGGCTTCCCTGATGGCTCAGATGTTAAAGAATCTGCCTACAGTGCAGAAGACTTGGGTTTGACCCCTGGGTCCGGAAGATCCCCTGGAGAAGGGAATAGCTACCCACTCCAGTATCCTTGCCTGGAAAATTCCAAGGACAGAGGAACCTGGCAGGCTATAGTCCAAGGGGTTGCATAGAATCAGACACAATTGATTGACACACCATTCTGTTAAGCAAATAGTTAGGCATCCTTACTGAAGGACGGCTCAGAGTTTTTATTCTGGATATGGCAATGTTGGGCTTCCCAAGGCCAACAGTCCACACGTCCCAACACATTTTCCTCTGGGCAGCTAGGAGACCATGGCGGATGCAGATGAGGTGGGCATGCTGCCCCAGCTGGGCTCACACGCCATCCCAGCAGGGTCCCAAGACTGCCATCCAGCTCTACCCCTAAAGGGCGGCACCCACCTTTTTTGGGGCACCTCACCAAGGTCACATACATGTTGATCCCAGGAAGAATAAGATGCCACTCAGCCTCCCATTCAGAGACCACTGTGACCCAGGCATCCTGGCCACCCTGCCCCCACCCAGGACTAGATCAGCAGAAGCCAAGATTGCTGGGTGTTGAGCTGGACAAAGAGGTGGCCCAGCTGAAGCAGCTGCTGCAGGACACCTGTGGGCCACGCAGACTGTGGACACAGGCTGGGACTCTCAGAGGACACACCCCCACCAGGAGCTGGCTCACAGGGCAGCCCAGGTGGAGCTTAATTCAGAGGCAGCATCACCAGTACCCAGCAGGGAAACCAGAAGATGCGCGTTTTCAAGCTATCAACAATAAAAACAAATTGACATCAACCATGCATACAGGAAAGACAGAATTATCTTTTTGTTCTCTCTATAGAAAATGACAATGCCAATTATCATCCCAGGAAGAGGAGATCAAAGAACATACAGACAAAATGTGTAGGATAAAAGTATTCTAGATGAGTGATAGTGATGATCAATAAAAATGATTTATAAAATATCTTATTCGTGTCTCATTTTTGGTGATGTCTGTGTTGTCAGCTTTTTGAAATGTGTAATTTGTTGTGATTTCTCATTCTAAATATATATTCATTTTTGTATTAGCATCACATTTGTAGTTGTTTTTTTTTTTTTCTTCAAGAGGGTCAAAAGACTCTGGGTTCCCCCTGCCCAAGACTCTCTGAGAGGTAGCCAGGTGTCTGGGGGACTTCTTCGACCCCTTCCCCTCTGTCATTTTATCAGTCTCCTTAAGTCCCAGATGCTAGGACTGCCAGCCTCTGATAATAAAGTGATAGTATGGGCTAATATTTGTACAGCGATCAGATTTTCACAGTACTTCTATGTCCACTATCTCAATGAGTTCTCCCAACAACTCTGGGGTATGTAGGTAAATCATTCTATGGGCCTATACTGGAGGGCTTCCCCGGTGATTCAGCAGGTAAAGAATCCACCTGCAATGCAAGTGACACAAGAGATGTGTGTTCGATCCCAGGATGAGGAGGATCCCTTGGAGGAAGGCATGGCAAGCCACTCCAGTATTCTTGCTGGGGAAATCCCATGGGCAGAGGAGCCTGGCGGGCGATGGTCCATAGGGTCACAAAGAGTTGGACACGACTGAAGTGACTGAACGCATTGTAATAATAAGCCTAAATAATAAAATTTTTTAAAAAGCTTAATAAAATCAATATGTATGTAAACTTAAGAACTTTCCCATGGCCTGAACTGCCCCTCTGGCCTTTGCTGTGCCTGTCCCATCCCCACTCAGCCTGGGGCTCCTCTGTGCTGTTACCTGTTACCTGTTACCCATTGCTACCATATCTTTAGTTGACTATTCACGGTCCAAAAGGCATCATGTGGTGCAACCAGGAGACCTGCCTCTGTCACTTCCATGTACCATCCTGAGAAGAGCTCCTTCCCTATCTGGGCAATGCTGTCTGCTTCTTAAACTCCTGGGCATCGAAAGCCAACAGACCTGAGTTTACATTTCAGCTCTGTCAGTCCCAGAAGCAAAGTCAGGCAATATTTTGACATTGAAGCCTCAGATCTGTCACCTGAAAAGCGGCAGGTTTTTAGAACTGTTAGAAAGGCTGCTAACAGCACGTACCTTGTAGTTTGGCATCAGGATTAAAAATACCATGATGACCTAGATTGCTTAGAACAATGCCTGGCACAGAGTAAACTCTGGAAGCTGCAGCTGTTGGGTAAGACAGGGTAACCTCTGGTTGGCATAACCCTGGTTTGAGAAGTTATAACTTGTCCATGCCAGTGTTTTTAGGACATGGGTTCACTTCTTTGCCCTCAGACAACTCTGATGCCAGCTCTGTGGGGACAGCCTCCCTCCTCCCCCCAGGCCCACCATGCACCCAGGACCTCTCGTGGTGAAAGATACAGCCCAAACCAGACCAGGTGATGCTGCTCTCGGTTCCCACAGGAGCAGGGATGGGCACCATGACCACTGAAGAGTGCAGTGGACCGCCTCCAGGTCTCTGCCCAGGACGCTGGGGCCTTCCTGGGCTGCCGACTTTCTGCAGAAGCGTCGGCATGATCAAGCTCTCTCCTTGCTCTCTGGCACAGAGGCTATGGGATGTGGTGCCCAAAGGAGGAACCAGGAGGATCTGCAAACCCTGAAGTCTGCTCGGGTAGCCCAGAGAAGGGCTGTGTGCAGGTTGTGCCCAGGAGGAGGAAGCAAACACTTTCTGGAGAGCAGCATCAGAGGACTCCACAGAGGACAGGGCTGGTGGAGGGCACAGTCCAGGTGTGCGGAGGGGCTGGGGTCAGGGGTGCGGGGATGAGAGGGAAAGCAGAGGGTGGGGGAGTCAGGAGACAGGGAAGCCAGGAGGAGGAGGAGAAAAGGGAGGGCAGATGGGTATATGTGGGCAAGAGAGGATGGATCCTGGCAGAGAAAAGAGCCCCCATCCACCACACCCCGGGGCATCTCATGGCAGACAGACAGGGCACCTTGGCCACCAGCTCTGCATTCCAGTCCACCTCTCTCTTCCAGGTCTGATCATCAAGGCAGCTCCATTCTTTGTGACTCACTTGCCAGCCGGGCTGGGAGGTGGTTTCCCTGCCAAGTCCTTCACCCTTGTGGACAAGCCAGCGCTGCCTCTCTGAAAGCTGATGGAGCGCTGGGGGGAGAAACACAGCCTCCCGTGTTGCCCTCCTCAGAGGTCAGAGTCCAGCCTCACCCGTGTCCCTCTTGATTGCCTCCCCTGAAACCCCACAGGTCAGGGCAGGTCTGGTGCCCCAGCAAGGAGCTGGGGAGGCAGCCTGAGCCACTGGAGAGAGTACAGGATGGGTGGCTGGGAAAAATGACTCCTCCTGGTTCACCAACCTGAGCCTTGGTTTCCTCATCTCTACAAGAAAGGGGTGAACACATGACTCCAGGGGTCCCTTCCGGCTCTGCTACCCTCTTCACTCTGCATCTGCAGAGGCCCAAATCCAGTTCCCGTAGTACAAGGGATATAATATGGCATAAGAGATGCAAAGCACAGATTCTAATATCCAGGATTACCCGGTTAGGTCTGGGAGCCGAGGGCAATGACGATGGAGAAATGGGAGTGATGGTATTAGAGAAAGAATTAAGCATCAGCTGAGCAATTTTCTCCTGCTGCACTTGGCTTAGCTGGGTCCCCAGGTCGCAAGGTGCAGTGTGAGGCCGGCTCAAGTGCCCCTCACCCTGGGTCCTTCTATGACTTGAGAGAAACTCCAGGGGTGAGATGAAGGTGGAGGTCTACTCCTGGATGTTGGCAGGAAGGGCTAGAGGTGGAGTAGACCAGCCTCCTAGATTGTAAAATGGTTAAAGCAAACTTTGCAGTGTTTTGAAAGTCAAGCAGGACACCCAGTCTGCAGAGGGCAAGGGAGGAGAGAGTGAGAAGAGGAGCCGTTTTGTCTCGTGCCATCCACTCGTGAAATCCGAGGGTCCCAGAACGTGAGGGGAGGTCCTGACCAAGGAAGGCCTCGCATTGTGCTCGAATTCAAGTCTGTCAGAATTAAGTGGGCTGAAAATGGCAAAAAATCCCAGTGAACTGGCAACCCCTGGGTGGTGCTTCATTCCCCCAAAGGCTGGGGCTCAGTCTAGTTCCCGGGGACACTCATGGAGATGCAAGCCTGACATCAGAGCTGCAGGAGAGGGCATAAAGGGCTACGTTCACTCTGACGAGCTCCCCATGGCCTGGGGTTTATTTGACAACATGGATTGAGTGCCTGCCTTGTTCCAGACATAGAGAGGGACCCCTGGGGACAGGGGTCAACATGAGTGGCACAGCCAGCCCTTAGAACGCTCCAGTCTGGAGAGAAGCACTGAGTAAATGCAATCAGACACTGCCTGCCATGAGCGGGGGATGAAAAGTGGGTTCAAGAGGCCTGGAACTGGGACCCTGAACCTGCTGCATACCCTGGAGGCCTCGTGGCCATGTTGAGGAAGCCAGCGTCACCCCTCTGGGAACAGGAAGCATGTGAGAGCTCTGGGGTTTTTTTTGACTGAGCCGAGACTTAGTTGCAGCATGCAGGTCTTCCATCTTCATTGTAGCAAGTAGGATCTTGAAGCTTATTAATCAACTATACTCCAAAATAAAATAAAATAAAAAATGTTAAAGATTTGTAAAGCTTCAAAAAAAAAAAAAACTCTCAGATCCAAAGAAAATCCCCAACTGGGATACACCTACCTTAACATCTGAAGTGAAGTGAAGCATTAGTTGCTCAGTCATGTCCGACTCTTTTCAACCCCAAGGACTGTAGCTCGCCAGGCTTCTCTGTCCATAGGATTCTTCAGGCAAGAATACTGGAGTGGGTTGCCATTCCCTTCTCCAGAGGATCTTCCTGACCCAGGCATCGAATCTGTGTCTCCTGCCTTGTGGGCAGATTCTTTACCAACACCTACCTACTGGGGAACACCAAATGATTTGACACGGTATATGGACAAACTTCTTCAGATATTTAGGCTTTTATTTTTTAAACTTCTGTTTATGGAAAGTGAAAATAGTTTTTCATTAGCCAATAAGAATGCATTCTCTTTTTTTAAATCAGTGCATTTGATTTTAAATGAATCAATTTAAAGAAAAATATCAGCAAATAAAGCATGTTCAAAGAAGGTGAACATGATGAACGAGCAAAGTTTGGGAACTACTGGAATAGAGAGATGGAGAAGGCAATGGCACCCCACTCCCGTACTCTTGCCTGGAAAATCCCATGGACAGAGGAGCCTGGTGGGCTGCAGTCCATGGGGTCGCTGGGAGTCGGGCACGACTTCACTTTCACTTTTCACTTTCATGCATTGGAGAAGGAAATGGCAACCCACTCCAGTGTTCTTGCCTGGAGAATCCCAGGGACAGTGGAGCCTGGTGGGCTCCCGTCTCTGGGGCCGCACAGAGTCGGACACGACTGAAGCGACTTAGCAGCAGCAGCAGCAGCAGGAATAGAGAGATGAACTCTGGGGTCCCTCGTGGCCCCAGGACTCCAGTCTCTGCTATTCCTATCAAAGGACCATTTGCTGCCCACAGAAGGGATCCCCTTAGCCCTTGGTGCACAGCAGCCAGGCCCGCCTTCCAAGACTCTGTGTGTGATATGTGTGTGTGTGTGTGAACATGTGCTCATGCACACACAGGGGGAGATGAAGGTGGGCTGCAGGGTGGTCCTGGCACAGTTGAACAGACCTAGTCCCCACATCAGCCTTCAATCTTAACCCAAAGAGCAAAAGGATGTTGGCTCATAGGGACGCTGTTCCCAGGAACACTGCCCTGGACAGACTTACTCAGAATATCAGATGTGGGCTTATTTGGAACCCTCAGAATTCCACCTGCTTCTATTAAAGAATCTACCTGCAGTGCAGGAGACCTGGATTCGATCCCTGGGTCAGGAAGATCCCCTGGAGAAGAGAATGGCAACTCACTTTAGTATTCTTGCCTGGAGAATCCCATGGACAGAGGAGCCTGGTGGGCCACACAGTCTGTGGGGGTCACAAAGAGTCGGACACGACTTAGGGACTAACATTCTCCATTGCAGAGACTGAGGTCTGGTCTGGCTCTGGGCTTACAGGCTCCTGGATGAAGAAGCGATTCAACAGCTTCTGACTCCCAGGCTGGCTGGGCACGGAGCAAACCAGCATGGAGAGCCAGCAGGCTGGACAGGTGCCTGGGGGTGACGCTGAGAGCCTGGAAGCTGTGGCTGCTTCTGCTAATGAGGGGACTCTCCCCACCAGCTGCAGAGCCACCTCACAGTCCCTGCCCAGATCTTCCAGGCTTTCCTGCCACCCTCGGAATGTGGCCCAATCTGCTTCACACAACCAACAGGGCCTCTGCCGCCAGGAGCCTCTCACCCCTCTTCCATCATACCACGTGTTTCCCCTAAACTCCACTTTGCTTGGGTCCTGCCTCCGGACCCCAAGGTATCATGCATGCCCTTCCCCTGCCTGCAACACGCTTGCCCCTCTCTCTCTTTGCCTGGCTAAGTTTGTTCGATCTTCAAATCTCAACTTAGGCATCACTAAGCAACCTTCCTGTCTGCTGTGCCCAAAGTCCTCCTCCCCCATCAGAGGCTTCACCCAGCTTTCTGTCACCTCCTGTCTCCTGTCCTCCCCACCCTCTGCTCTGGAAGCTGCTGGAAGGCAGGGCAGGTCTGTCTCCATCATATGTATTATCCTGGGGCTCAGCTCTGTGTCTGCCACCTGGGAGACAGTGCCTGCTCTTTGAGTGAATGAATGATTTCTGAGGGTTCATTACAAAGAGCAGATGTTTGTGTAAATTGCCATAGAGAGCTTTGGTGATTGACTCAGACTTCATATAACCAAGCCAAGAGGAATCTGTCCTCTCCAGAAGGAGGTGTCTCCCCACTCCCCTGATGGGGAGCCTGTATGCAGTGATCCAAGGACCCTCGAGCCCTCGTGACTTAGACCCAAGTGTCTGAGCCCGTCAGTCCTTCCCTGACAGACACGGTGTGTCGGGTCTGGGAGCACAGCTGCAGCGGGTGCAACAGAGGGCTTGGAGTCCACACCTGAACCCCTTCCATCCTGGAAAGGCGCATGTGGTGGAGGGGCCGCCTCTACCTGGTCCTTCCTTCCCTGCTTTCCCACAGACTAGGAACAAAGGCTGGGGAAACTCATTCTTCCCCTTGCTGGGCCATCCAGACCCACAGGCAGAGAAATTGACTAGAAGACGTGTTCTCATGCCCCAGAACGTCTCCCTGAGGCTGTGTCATCTGCAACATTAGAGAACCGTTTAGGTTCACAACCGGGGTCAGTAGCAGAAGCGAGAAACTAGCACAGAATTTTTAAAAATTTAGAACAGTTTTTAGAAGTATTTTTTTCTATTCAATCATGACAAAATATACATAACATGGGGACTTCCCTGGTGGCCGAGGTGGTAAAGAATCTGCCTACAAAGTGAAAGACTGGAGTTCGATCCCTGGGTCAGGAAGATCCCCTGGAGAAGGGAATGGCAATGGCAACCCACTCCAGTACTCTTGCCTGGAAAGTCCCATGGATGGAGGAGCCTGGTGGGCTGCAGTCCATGGGGTCGGTGGGAGTCGGACACGACTGAGCGACTTCACTTTCACTTTTCACTTTCATGCATTGGAGAAGGAAATGGCAACCCACTCCAGTGTTCTTGCCTGGAGAATCCCAGGGATGGTGGAGCCTGGTGAGCTGCCGTCTATGGGGTTGCAAAGAGTCAAACATGACTGAAGCGACTTAGCAGCAGCAGCAGCAGCAGCATGCCCACCAGTATTCTTGTCTGGAGAATTCCATGGACAGAGGAGCCTGGCAGGCTGCAGTCCATGGGGTCACAAAGAGTCGGACACAGCTGAGTGACTGAGCACGCATACATGACATGAAATTTTACCATCTTACTGATTTGGGAATGTACAATTCAACGCATTAAGTGCATTCACATTGTAGTGTAACCATCACCATCATCCATCTCCCAAACTCTTTCACCTTGCAAAGCTGAAACCTCTTCCTTAGACAGTAACTCCTTCATTCTCCCCTCACCCCAGCTTCTGGCAACCTGTCTCTATGAATTTAGCTATTCCAGGTTACTCAAATAAGCGGAATCATGCATCATTTGTCCTTTTGTACCTGGCTTATTTCACTTAGCGTAATGCCCTCCGGGATCATCCAGGTAGCATGCCTGAATTCCCTTCTCTTTTAAAGCCACATAACATCCCACTGTGTGTTTAGACCACGATTTGCTTACCCACTCATCTGCTCATGGACATCTGGGTTGCTTGCACCCTTTGGGCTGACCCAGCACTGGTCTCAGCTGCCTTCCCTGCCAGCTTGTGAGCCACACAAGCTTTCTCAGCCCAGCTTCTCTCTGAAAAGCAGAGCCCCAAACAAGGGCTTGTTTGCAGGTGGTTCATTTGGGGGAAATGATGCCTTGGCATCACCTCCTTGAATCACCCGCCTGCAAACAAGCAGGAGTTCGGGCCTGACAATAGTGAAGCACAGAAGGAGGGAAAGGGGAGGCAGGGTTTGTTCTTGAGCTGTCACTGCTGGGGGGCACCTGGAGCTCGGTCCCCCTGGGACCCTCTGAGATGCCCAGGAAAACGTGCCTGGGAATCCCAGTGATGGAACTGGCTCCTGTGCTCCACTGGTCCAGAGTTGTCCCCTGGGCTGTTCACAGTGTCACTTATTCAGGTTGCCCACTGTGAGTGCCAGGAAGGGTCCTGAGAAAGATGCTCACAGGTAGACCTGTGTAAGATGGCCTCACCAATGGCTGGAGGAAAATGTGTGTCCAAAGGATGTGAGCAGCAGACAAGAGGAGTCTGATACAGCATGTTACTCACCCTTTAGCACAGGGATGTGGCCTAGAGACAAAGCCAAATAGATGCTTGCCACGTTAGCAACAAAAAACATTGATACAGCACTTACCATATGCCCGGCACAGTCCCAGGTCTTTACATATATTAGCTCATTGAACTCTCATGGCAACCTTGTAAAGGAATCCTGTCATCACCCATTTTACAGATGGGCAAGTAGAGGCAGAGGCAAGTCCAGTCAAGGGCACCCAGATGGTAAAGGGCAGAGCAAGACTCACAGCCTCTCTTCAGACCACCCAACTCTGATGCAGAAATACACATACCAGAGAATCCTTTATTTCCTAAGCTACTCAGGCCAGGGAAAGCCAAAGAGGATATCACAGCATACTAATAATAATTGCCTTTTGGGGCTCTGGCATCAGACACGTCTGGCTGGGTTCAGATCTTGGTGCTGCCCCTCACAGCTGTGTCTCCCTCAGCAAGTCACATAAACAGCCTAAGCACCACTCTCCTTGTCTGTAAAATGCAGATGTGACTCCATGATTATCCCAAGTTGTCAAATGCTGGAAATAAGCCAAGTACCAATGGAGTGGAGTGTGGTATAGCCGCACAGTGACTACTCCCCTGTAATAAAAAGGAATAGACTAATGACACATGCAACATCATTCACTCAACATGGATAAGCCTCGAAAACTTGCTCAGAGGAAGGAGCCTTAAGTGAAAGAGTGTGTTCTTTCCATGTATATGAACTTCTGAAATAGGCAAAACTAACCTATGGTAGAAAAACCAGAACAGTGGTTACCCCTGGGGAGTAAGGGGCAAGGGCTGACTGAAAGAGGGCAAGAGAGAACTTACTAGATAACAATGATGTTCTATGTCCTGATGAAAGTGAAAATGAAAGCGAAATTCCCTCAGTTGTGCCCGACTCTTTTTGACCCATGAAATACACAGTCCATGGAATTCTCCAGGCCAGAATACTAGAGGGAGTAGCCTTTCCCTTCTCCAGGGGATCTTCCCAACCCAGGGATCAAACTGGGATCTCCCGCATCGCACATGGATTCTTTACCAACTGAACCACCAGGGAAGCCCAAGAATACTGGAGTGGGCAGCCTATCCCTTCTCCATGGGATCTTCCCAACCCAGGATCAAATCGGAATCTCCTGCATTGCAGGCAGTTTAGCTAAAGAATCTGCCTGCAATGCAGGAGACCTGGGCTCCATCCCTGGGTTGGAAGATCTCTGGGAGAAGGGAAAGGCTACCCACTCCAGTATTATGGCCTGGAGAATTCCATGGGGTTGCAAAGAGTTGGACTCAACTGAGTGAATTTCACTTTCACTCTAGGTCCTGATAGGGGTTTGCATTACATAGCTGGGTTTCCACTCAAGAAATTGGACTTGAGTATTTCATTGTAGGTACATTTTACCTCAAAAGAAATATCTGTTTAAAAAATACTGAACTCTAGTTAGTGATTGCACGCTGAATTTAGAGGGAAGTGTACTGATGTTCACAATTTAGTCTTAAATGCATCTGCAAATAAAGTGGATTAATGGATGTATAGAAGGGTGAATAGTTGGACGAGATTATGTGACAATGCACATACAGCAAAATGTTAATATTAGCATCTAGGTGGTGGGTATATGCAAGCTAGGGATCTTCACTGCAAAATTTTTTCCACTTTGCAGTTTGTCAGAAATTCTTCATAATGAAGAGGTAGAAAACAGCACTTTTCTCACAAAGTTGCAGCAGATGACCTGAGGTAAAGAAGTAAAGTGTAGAACCAGATGCCTGATTTACATCATCAGCTACTCTGATGGGTTGAATTGTGTTCTGTCAAAGTTCCTATGTTGGTGTCCTAACTTCTAACCACCTCAGAATGGGAGGGAGGGAGGGGAACTAGAGACCAGGGAGGAGCTGATGTGGGCTGGAATTCCCTCCTCCCCACCACTCCTCCCATACATCTTCACTAGCCTTTGGGAGGGGAGGCTGGCAGATAGCTTGTATGTTTTCTGCCTGCCTGTGAGTGCAAAGCTTCTATGCCACCTTGTCTCTGAGAAGCAGGCTTCAGTGTCCTCCAGTCCCTGTAACATCAGCTCACGGTCAGCCTTAGAGCCCGTTGTCTCAGTCCCCCAGAGACGGCTCGAGCCTTACCAGGTAGAGTCGAAAGCAGTGGCTTTCCAACTTGTATGCACACAGCAATCCCCTGGAGGGCTGTTCAACTGCAGATTGCTGGGCTCAGCTCCAGGGTGTCTGATTCTGAGGTCTGAGTGAGGCCAAGAATTTGCTCTTCTCCCAAGTGCCCAGGCATACGAATAATAGATGCTTCCTTTGGACTTGGAGTTGATTTCCCTGACCTCCTCTCCCTTCTGTCTCTCGGACTGCTCGGGCTGCCCTAACAAAAGGCTGCAGACTATGTGGCTTAAACAACAGACATTTCCCCCCCACATAGTTCCAGAGGATAAATGTCTGAGATGAGGGTGCCAGCATGGTTGGGTTGTGGTGAGGGCCCTCGTTCTGGCTTGCAGACGGCCACCTTCTTGCCATGTCCTCACATGGCAGGGAGAGAAAAAAGCTTGGGTGTCTCTTCTTAAAATAGGACCCCAACAGGAAGGCCACACTTACATGGCTTCTTTTAATCTAATTACCTTCCAAAGTCCCCGCCTTCAAATACCAATCACACTAGGGATTAGGGCTTCAAAAGGTGAACTTCAGTTCAGTTCAGTTCAGTCGCTCAGTCGTGTCCGACTCTTTGCGACCCCATGAACCACAGCACGCCAGGCCTCCCTGTCCATCACCAACTCCCGGAATTCACTCAAACTCATGTCCATCGAGTTAGAGATGCCATCCAGCCATCTCATCCTCTGTCATCCCCTTCTCCTTCTGCCCCTAATCCCTCCCAGCATCACAGTCTTTTCCAATGAGTCAACTCTTCGCATGAGGTGGCCAAAGTACTGGAGTTTCAGCTTTAGTGTCATTCCTTCCAAAGAAATCCTAGGGCTCATCTCCTTTAGAATGGACTGGTTGGATCTTCTTGCAGTCCAAGGGACTCTCAAGAGTCTTCTCCAACACCACAGTTCAAAAACATCAATTCTTTGCTGCTCAACCTTCTTCACAGTCCAACTCTCACATCCATACATGACCACTGGAAAAACCATAGCCTTGATTAGACGGACCTTTGTTGGCAAAGTAATGTCTCTGCTTTTGAATATGCTATCTAGGTTAGTCATAACTTTCCTTCCAAGGAGTAAGCATCTTTTAATTTCATGTCTGCAATCACCCTCTGCAGTGATTTTGGAGCCCCAAAAAATAAAGTCTGCCACTGTTTCCACTGTTTCCCCATCTATTTCCCATGAACAGTTCATTATACTCTCCAATGTCTTGCTCTTGGCCTCTCTAGCCCCCATAACTCAAAGTGGATTCATGTCCACCAGGGAATGGACACAGCCAGGATGTTACAAACCACCAAGTACTGGAGGGGACTGGGAGGTAGGCAATGAATGAGCACAGAAAAAAAAGGTTTTTCTCTTCCTGTTTCAGTTAACTTGATCTCACTGAGTAAATGTTTGATCCAAAATCCAAACTGTCTCTCCAGGTTTCTTCCTTTTCTCAGAGCGACCATCCCAATTTGCCCAAAACTCAGGGGTTTCAAAACTGGGAAAGTCCCAGGCAATCTGGGACAAGTTGGTTACCTTACAACCTTAGGTGGCCCCATTTCCTCACTTGTTGAGTTTGTTCTCTGACAGTTGATGAGGTTGGCCTCTTTTTACATATTTACTGGACTCTGGGAAGGGGGAGGGGCTTCCTAGGTTTGGTGCTAGTGGTAAGGAATTCACCTGCCAATATCGGAGACATAAGAGATGAGGGTTCCATCCCTGGGTTGGAAAGATCCCCTGGTGGAGTAAATGGCAACCCATTCCCGTATTCCAACCTGGAAAATCCCACAGACAGAGGAGCCTGGCAGGCTACAGTCCATGGGGTTTCAAAAGAGTTAGACATAACTGAGCAACTAAGTCCAATACAATGGACTCAGATTCGCTCTTCTGCAAACTGGCAGCTCATATTCCCTCACCATCTTCTTACTGGTTTTAATCTTACTGTTTTAAAATGCAATTAATTTATAGGCACACAACACAAGAGATGTTAACCCTTCACCCATCTAGTTATCCAGCTATCTGTCATTTGTCAATCCAGTGGAAATATCTTTCATAATCAATTGCTCACTCTTTGATTTTGCTTCTGGATTTTTCTTATAAAATATTTTTCATATATTTTTCATGTAAAATTTTCAATTTTTAAATAATAAATGTCTGTACCCTTTCTTTGATGGATTCTGAGATTTCTGCTTAATATAAAATGGATTGCCTCACCCAAGCTTATTTGGCCTTGGAATACGGAATGAAGCAGGGCAAAGACTAATAGAGTTTTGCCAAGAAAATGCACTGGTCATAGCAAACACCCCCTTCCAACAACACAAGAGAAGACTCTAAACATGGACATTACCAGATGTTCAACACCGAAATCACATTGATTATATGCTTTGCAGCCAAAGATGGAGAAGCACTATACAGTCAACAAAAACAAGACCAGGAGCTGACTGTGACTCAGATTATGAACTCCTTATTGCCAAATTCAGACTGAAATTGAAGAAAGTAGGGAAAACCACTAGACCATTCAGGTATGACCTAAATCAAATCCCTTATGATTATACAGTGGAAGTGAGAAATAGATTTAAGGGCCTAGATCTGAGACATAGAGTGCCTGATGAACTATGGACTGAGGTTCGTGACATTGTACAGGAGACAGGGATCAAGACCATCCCCATGGAAAAGAAATGCAAAAAAGCAAAATGGCTATCTGGGGAGGCCTTACAAATAGCTGTGAAAAGAAGAGAAGCAAAAAGCAAAGGAGAAAAGGAAAGATACAAGCATCTGAATGCAGAGTTCCAAAGAATAGCAAAAAGAGATAAGAAAGCCTTCCTCAGCTATTAATGCAAAGAAATAGAGGAAAACAACAGAATGGGAAAGACTAGAGATCTCTTCGAGAAAATTAGAGATACCAAGGGAACATTTCATGCAAAGATAGGCTCAATAAAGGACAGAAATGGTACGGACCTAACAGAAGCAAAAGATATTAAGAAGAGGTGGCAAGAATACACAGAAGAACTGTACAAAAAGATCTTCACAACCCAGATAATCACGATGGTGTGATCACTGACCTAGAGCCAGACATCCTGAAACGTGAAGTCAAGTGGGCCTTAGAAAGCATCACTACGAACAAAGCTAGTGGAGGTGATGGAATTCCAGTTGAGCTATTTCAAATCCTGAAAGATGATGCTGTGAAAGTGCTGCACTCAATATGCCAGCAAACTTGGAAAACTCAGCAGTGGCCACAGGACTGGAAAAGGTCAGTTTTCATTCCAATCCCAAAGAAAGGCAATGCCAAAGAATGCTCAAACTACCGCACAATTGCACTCATCTCACACACTAGTAAAGTAATGCTCAAAATTCTCCAAGCCAGGCTTCAGCAATATGTGAACCGTGAACTTCCAGATGTTCAAGCTGGTTTTAGAAAAGGCAGAGGAACCAGAGATCAAATTGCCAACATCCGCTGGATCATGGGAAAAGCAAGAGAGTTCCAGAAAAACATCTATTTCTGCTTTATTGACTATGCCAAAGCCTCTGACTGTGTGGATCACAATAAACTGTGGAAAATTCTGAAAGAGATGGGCATACCAGACCACCTGACCTGCCTTTTGAGAAACCTGTATGCAGGTCAGGAAGCAACAGTTCGAACCAGACATGGAACAACAGGCTGGTTCCAAATAGGAAAAGGAGTACATCAAGGCTGTATATTGTCACCCTGCTTATTTAACTTCTATGCAGAGTACATCATGAGAAACCTGGACTGGAAGAAACACAGCTGGAATCAAGATTTCCGAGAGAAATATCAATAACCTCAGACATGCAGATGACACCACCCTTATGGCAGAAAGTGAAGAGGAACTAAAAAGTCTCTTGATGAAAGTGAAAGAGGAGAGTGAAAAACTTGGCTTAAAACTCAACATTCAGAAAACGAAGATCATGGCATCCGGTCCCATCACTTCATGGGAAATACATGGGGAAACAGTGTCAGACTTTATTTTTTGGGGCTCCAAAATCACTGCAGATGGTGACTGCAGCCATGAAATTAAAAGACACTTACTCCTTGGAAGGAAAGTTATGACCAACCTAGATAGCATATTGAAAAGCAGAGACATTACTTTGCCAACAAAGGTCCGTCTAGTCAAGGCTATGGTTTTTCGAGTGGTCATGCATGGATGTGAGAGTTGGACTGTGAAGAAGGTTGAACACCGAAGAATTGATGCTTTTGAACTGTGGTGTTGGAGAAGACTCTTGAGAGTCCCTTGGACTGCAAGAAGATCCAACCAGTCCATTCTGAAGGAGATCAGCCCTAGGATTTCTTTGGAAGGAATGATGCTAAAGCTGAAACTCCAGTACTTTGGCCACCTCATGCGAAGAGTTGACTCATTGGAAAAGACTCTGATGCTGGGAGGGATTGGGGGCAGAAGGAGAAGGGGACGACAGAGGATGAGATGGCTGGATGGCATCACTGACTCAATGGACGTGAGTCTGAGTGAACTCCGAGAGTTGGTGATGGACAGGGAGGCCTGGCATGCTGTGGTTCATGGGGTCGCAGAGTCGGACACGACTGAGCAACTGAACTGAACTGAACTGAAATCTATTCTAATACACTAATGTTTTATCTTGACACAAATATCTAATTTACCTAATTTGTTTTCATATATGGTTATTAGGGTCTCCCTTACATATACAATATAATAATACTATATATCAGTGTAATCCATTAAATATACCAGTCTTTCCCTCTGAATGGAAATATTACCATCATAATTTAGTTTCCTCAGTTTATCTGCATCTATTTCTGGGCTTTCTAATCTGTTTCCTTGTTATTCTGGCTAGTTTATATGCCAATATCATGCCATGTAGATTGTGATAGCTTGCATCTAAGTTTTATTATTAACTAAAGCTGCCCACTGCCCCCTCATTTGTAATTTTCTTCACTATTTTCCGGTGAGCATTTACAATGAAAAATTATTTTGTCTATATAAAATTTAAAATTACTCTCTCAAGTTCTTAGAATTAAGATTCTAATTAAAATTGCATTAAATTTCTATATTAATCTCTTGAATTTATGTTGTCATTCAGTCACTAAGTCATGTCCAACTCTTTGCAACTCCGTGGACCACAGCACGCCGGTCTTCCCTGTCCTTCACTATCTCCCAGAGTTTGAATTTATATATTACTTTTCTAAGCTCTGGCATGCTTGTGATATTAAGTCTCTCCGCACAGAAACATGTCTTGTATATCTCCATTTGTTGAGGCACTGTTTTATATCCTTCAATACAATTTTATCACTCTGTTTGCATACATGGCATATCTTTTCTTGTTAATGCACCCTTAGAAATGCTATAGTGTTTGTTGCTATTATGAATAGGCTATTTGTTCCATTTCCCTTCCTAAATGTTTATTGCTATCATAGATCAGAACTTGATGTATTTATCCATTTACCTCATTAAGTTCTCTTATTCACTATTATCTTATTAAAATCTATTAAGCTTCCTAGGTATACCCCCTATTATCTATAAAGATATTTCCTTTCCATTTTCAATATCTCTCCCCATTTTCCTGTTTTACTCTGTTAGTCAAAAATGTCCAAACCTGTGTTGATCAATAGTAGCAACAGCAGACACTATATCTTGCTCTTGAATTAACATAAATGACTTCAGCATTTTTCCATTTCGTAAAATATTTGATCTTAGTCTTTAGGAAATAGGCTTTATCATGTTTAAGCAGTTTCTGTCTGCACTCGACAACTTCTTAGGGGAAAAAATAATATGTACCTGTCAGACATATGCTAGAACTACCAAATAGCTATGAAATTGGGTCCATAAACTGTGAGGCATAAATCATACTTCTATTTTCTCTGAAGCAGTATGAAACTCATACATTTTTTGTGGTTAGAAAGTTTAAAACAATGGGAAACCAGGGTCATTTTGGAAACACAAAATCCTGCCATCCAAAGGAGAGAACTCCACGATAGCCTTGCAGCCCGCACTCCCCAAACATCTTAGATACATTGAGCAATTGCTGGCTGTGGGGCTCAGTAGCTCAGTTTACTCAGCGGCCTTGCTAATCCAGGGGAGCTACAGAGAAAGGTTGTTGTTCAGTCGCTCGGTCGTGTGCAACTCTGCAATTCCAAGGACTTCAGCATGCCAGGCTTCCCTGTACTTCACCATCTCCCAGAGTCCACTCAAACTCATGTCCATTGAGTCAGTGATGCCATCCAACCATCTCATCCTCTGTTGCCCCCTTCTCCTCCTGCCCTCAATCTTTCCCAGCTTCAGGATCTTTTCCAGTGAGTCGGCTCTTCGCATCAGGTGGCCAAAGAGAGAGGTACAATGTAGCAAAGGGAGGCTGGGGCGCCGTGTGACAGAGATGGGGCAAAAGCTGCTCTCTGTGCAGCTGGCACGCTTGCCATCCTGTGCTGTCATGTTGGTAAATAAATTACTTATTGTACTTATTTTTCTTATTCCCCAGGAGAGCTGTGGAAATCAGTCAGAATCCTACAACAGGCGGGAATCTTGGGAGTCCTTTAGTCCAGGCGCAGCAGTCAGGAGGCTTGCCTTTGAGCCAGGTCAGGTGGAGAGAGATGATGTGAACTTATCCTATCCCCATCTCCCTACTGAAGCCCCATTGAGGTGTCTTTGGGTCCACTGCCTAATTTGCCACATGGAGAGAGGGTCATGGTCCTGTCTGCCAGGGACACAGGTCCAACACTCAGAGGCAACACATGGGGATTTCCCTGGTGATCCAGGGGCTAAGACTTAGAGCTCCGAATGCAGGGGCCCAGGTTCAATTCCTGTTCAGAGGACTAGATCCCACATGTCACAACCAAAGAGCCTGCATGTGGCGATGAAGATCGAAGATACCGTGTGAGGCAACTAAGCCCTGACACAGACAAATAAATATTTTTTCAAAAAGGCAACTTGTGGATGCATGCAGTCAATATTTAGCCTGGAGCTTTCTGATGTGACAGCACCTCTAGTTCCCCAGTCAGGACAGATTGGCTATTACTGACCCTTTGTAATCACCAAGCATATTTCTTGTTTTTCCCTCCTCCACTACCTGTATCACCAGTTACCTATGCCCCTCAGGGAAGGAGGCGGGCAACAGGGGAGGCATGTGGAGAGTGTCCCAGAGATTCTCAGAAAGCAACTGTCTACCTCCTACCTTCTCATTGGCAGTTTTTTTCCGGAATAGGCAAGGGCTTCCCAGGTGGCTCAGTGGGAAAGAACCCATCTGCCAATGCAGGAGACCTAAGGGACAGGGGTTCGATCCCCTTAAGGAGGGCATGGCAACCCACTCCAGTATTCTTGCCTGGGAAATTGGATGGACAGAGGAGCCTTCTGGGCTACAGTCCATAGGGTTGCAAAGAGTCAGGCACGTCTGAAGCGACTTAGCACACACGCATGCCCTGGTTGAAAACAGCAGGCCAGTTCCTCCAATACCAAGTGTCTCGTGCTGGGGCTGCATGGGGACACAGATGAGCAAGGAGCTGGAAGAGAGACAACAGTCCTGGCTCTCCACCTGACCTTTTCTGACACCATCTTGGCAGGGGTGTTGGGGCACCTGATGATAGTCTCCCAGGGGTGGAAGTCTGCGCTCCCCACTAGTACTTTGGTGACAGGCTGTTTTCTGCAGCATTTGGAATAGAATGGTTATCGTCTCAAAGTTTTGTGTCTTGCTAGTCTGCCTTTTTCCTCATCCCTTGGCTTGAGAGACAGGTTTTTCTTGTTTTTGTCTCTTTTCCTTGTCTGCATCTGTTACTGGCTTCCTCAGCTCCTGGTCTGGTATCAGTGGGCCAAAAAGACCCCCAGGAAGCTTATCACTATGTCATTCCTCAGACCCTACAGCCACTAACTTGTCTACTTTCTTCTCTCCACTTCTCATATTCTTCACGTGTTCATTTTACATAAATTGTCTGGAGTTTCTAGTTGTCCTTAGCAGGAGGAAGAGCAAAACGGACGTCTATTACATCTTCCCAGAAACGGAAGTACACACACAAACACACACACACACACATACACACACAAACGCAAACTGCAGTCATTTTAATATTGGCTCTGAGATCATAATTTTCACTTATCCCCTACTTTATCTTCATTTGTCTCATTTTTCCCTCCTTCCCCTGCCTCACTCTCTTCTTTCTTCTACACTCTCCTTTTTTTTTTTTTTTTTTAATTTTAAGACTGCAGGAGAATTGATCAAATTTAGCAGAACCACTAGGCAATGATTTTAAACCCATCAGTCTTTCTATCCTACTTCATTCACTGTTTCCTCTCAGATATGTGGGGCTAGGCTGGGCTTGCTGAGCACTGCAGGAATCCACCTATGCCTCAGGGTCCACAGAGATCCTGTGCTCCCTCTAGGCATCCACCTCCTACAATTTCATCTTCCCAGTGCTTAATTTCTATGACTAATTTTCCTTCTTGTCTGCTGGTGTGCCATACTTTATGCCTTCCACATTTCATTCTTTGATGTTCTGATTGATTTCTTACACTTCCTCCTCATCTGTGTGGATTCTCTGCTTGTTATCAGATCTTGATTGCAAAGTCTTGATGATGAAAGTCTCCAGCACAAGCTTAGCACCTTCCAAACTACTTGATTGCCTGCCCCCTTTCTCTGAACTGGGCTTCCCTGATATCTCGGTTGGTAAAGAATCTGCCTGCAATGCAGGAGACCCCGGTTCCATTCCTGGGTCAGGAAGATCCGCTGGAGAAGGGATAGGCTACCCACTTCAGTATTCTTGGGCTTCCCTGGTGGCTCAGTTGGTAAAGAATCCGCCTGCAATGTGGGAGACCTGGGTTCTATCCCTGGGTTGGGAAGATCCCCTGGAGAAAGGAAAGGCTACCCACTCCAGTATTCTGGCCTGCAGAATTCCATGGACTGTGTATAATCCATGGGGTCGCAAAGAGGCAGACACGACTGAGCAACTCACTTTTCTCTGACCTGGCTTTAACCTACTCAGTCCTGCTCAAAGTGATGTCTTAAGTGACCTCATGCTTAAATACGCCACATCTAACCCTACTGTGCCTGCTGGGTTTATGAAGGGGAAACCAAGTGGCTAATGGTCTTTATTTTTCTAACAGTTTCAGGAAACAAATTTATGCAGGGTATAGATCTGCATAAAAGAAGTAGTAGCTACTTTGCCCTAGCTAAAGGGTAAAGTCACATTGGTATGCACTGTGCAAAAATAGAGGCAGGCTTTAAGCCATAATTTGCACTTTCTCCTTGCAGAGCTATGTATCTGGGAATGTTAAAGTTCTCTGTGTGTGGAGAACTCTCAGTTAGTATTGAGTAAATGGACTCTGGTTAATCTCGGTAGCTCAGGGAGATTTCTGGTAGTGGGTAGCATGTGTTCTGGAATGGCTTTGCATCAGTCTGTAACACTATCCCCTAATATGAAGGAAAAACCTAGCAACAGGAAGCCTCTGTCTGTAAGAGAACCCTAGAAGAGATGGTGAAAACCTCAATCTCAGGTCTTTGGAGGAAATTCCCATTTCTAGAAGGAACTGTGGAGGGCAATGTCATTCAAGGATTATCCTTAAGTTAGCAAAACTTTGACCCTAGTCAGAGTAGGCAAAAATATAAGGCAAATAGTTGAACAAGTGAAAAAAAAAAAAAAAAAGCTGTGAACAAGAAGACAAAATCATCCAGAGAAAGAGACTGGGCTCAATCTAAATCAGATTTATAGAAAGGTCCTGGTCTGGACATGTCTTCCCCCACACAGCTATGGTGGCCGCTGGAACAGCAGCTGCTGGTTTTGTTTGTGAGCTTAACTCACAGGACGCCATTTGTCAAGGTCACACTGTGAGCTCTTGGAGAAACATACTCAGGCTGCAGACTTCTCTTGACTTTATTCCATGTGGTCACACAGCTTAGCTACCAAGGATCTGAGGAAGCAAAGAGTGTTTGTATGGGTGAGAGTGTGTATATTTGATAATGGATGTCCTTGGGCCAAATGTGCTCAGAATACGCTGATCCACTCCTGCTCAGAGACCTTGTTACATATAAATGTCTGTCTGCCTCATGGTGAGTTTTGTATCACAAATCAGACCACAGGTCCTTGCAGACTGGACAGCCTCTCAGACTTCAATTCTGTCTAGTACCCAGCTCCGTGCCAGGCTCAACGGGAGTGCGAAGTCCCTTCAGTCATGTCCAACTCTTTGCAACCCCATGGACTGTAGCCCGCCAGGCTCCTCTGTCCATTGATTCTCCAGGCAAGAATGTTGGAGTGGGTTGCCATGCCCTTCTCCAAGGGCTCTTCCCAACCCAGGGATGGAACCTGCATCTCTTGCGTCTTCTGCTTTGGCAGGCAAGTTCTTTACCACTAGCCCTAATGGGGAAGCCCTAGATAAATGCTGTACAAACATGAAAGGGTCTGACAACGATCTGTAGTATGCATTAGTCTGTTCCTTCTGCTATAACAAAATACCAGAGATGGAGTGGCTTAAACATAAGATACTTATTTCTCATAGTTCTGGAGGTGGGAAGTCCAAGACCAGGATGCCAGCCAATTCAGCTCCTGGTGAGAGCCCTCTTCTTGGCTTTCCGATGGCTGCCTTCTCACTATGTCCTCGTGTGGCAGAGAATCAGCAAGCACTCTCTCCTCTTCTCCTTCAAAAACCACTAAACTTACCATGAGGCCCTCACCCTCATGACCTCATCTAATCCATTATCTCCCCTTACCACCAGACACCATCACAGTAGGGGTTCAGGCTTCAGCATGTGAATTTGAGGACACAATGCAGTCTACAACATAATAATTCCTAGGGTCAACCTCAGACCAGAGAGGCCACCGGGGGAGAGGGATCATGAAGCTCTGAAATGCTTCAGCAGAGAAGTGAACTTTTAAGGAAGCAAAAACCTAAGAAACAGCTGCAGAGTAAAGCTGGGGAAGGAAATGCTTCATCTCATTGAGAGAATGTCCACCCATCCCTCAAATAGGTTCTGTACTCCAGGACTTGGGGGAGTGCACTCCTTACCTCAGGGGCACAACTCAGGGTGAAGTTTTGAGGCATTTCTTTGCGATTTCCTGATGCAGATCAGTGAGAGGCGACTGGCATCTGTGGAAGGGGGGTGTCCCCCTTTCTAGAAGACCTAGTTCAGTCATTTCTGGTACCCCTTCTTTGGGACCAGGTTGCCTAATCATCCATTCACTCCTGCCCAGGGTGGTACAGGCTGTTAAATTTTAAAGATACCTTCACTACAAAGTAGTTTACAGTGGCCTTCCTTCAGGGATAAGAGTAAGGGACAGGCTGGCAGGAACAATGTGGGGGCCCACACAGACCTCCATGTAGGGGAGGAAAACCAGCTTCATTAGGTTAAAAGGGAGGCAGGGCTGAAATACACATGGATTTCATGGGCTTCTCTATCTCTCTCCCTCCCTCCCTCCTTCCCCCAGTGTGTATAGCCCTTTCTCACATACAAGTATACACACACACACACATGCACTCAGACGAGTTCACACCCCAGGGCTTCTTGACTCCTCCCGGGGCCACCTGTTTACTGCGTTATCATTAACCCACCTCTCCAGCTTATCACCCTCCTGCACCCTCTCTCCTCAGTGGCGCTTTAGCTTCTCCAGGGCCCTGCCTGCCCTTCATTTAATTTCACAGCCTGTCACAGCGCAGTGATTCCAAGGCAGAGGGAGGACGGAGTAATTTATAAAGCCTCTCCCTTCTCGCCAGTCCCTCGCCCTCTTCTGCGATCCCCTCCCCTGGCTTGCAGGCTCCCAGGGACCCAGCCATGCACGTGAGACTCTTTCCTGGTCCACTAAACTGTCAGAGCCCCTGAGAATAATTTTATTTCTCTTCTAGACAAGAAGCAAAGTCTTAATGAAAAATCCACCTGCCTGGGTGAGAGTCTGGTAGCCACGCTGGGGGCGGGGAAGGGGAGGAGTCACCATTCCTGAGGGAGCAGGGAGGGTTGGCCTTTCTGCCTTCTTGTCTGCAGGGGCGGGTTTTTGTTTTTTTTTTACATGTGGCCATTTTGAGAAGAACACTTTCTGAGGGTGATCTCAGAGGGAGAACAGTGAGCAGTCCTGAAGAGAGATGGTAGCTCCCTGCCCAGGAATTGAACCTGGGTAGCCTGGATGGAAACCAGGACTCCTAACCACCAGACCACCAGGGGCAGAGGCTAAAAGCAAAGTGGCCCTGGCTCTTTGCCCCATTTGAAAGCAGGAATAGGGAGGCCAACTTGTAAAAAAACTAGGAACCAAGTTTATTATTAGAGACACAGCATGACACGTGGGAGAGCGCACAGAGAAGCAGTTTTTTTTTTTTTTTTTAAGGCAGAAGTTGCATAGAAATACACACGCAGAGAGTAAGGGCATGGGTGTCCTCTCTGATGAGGAGGTGTAAAGAGGGTGATTCAAATCTCTTGTACAGGAAGTTCTTTGGGGTCTTTGTTTACCTTTGGCCAATTACCTTGTATCTTTTTTTCACACCTGACTGGCCTTAGAACCCTCCCCAACATGCATGAACAATTTTTTGCTAAGATGGATCCCACCTGAGGCCTGTGGGTACGTGTCCATACTTATAATAGGGTGGAGCTCCCTCTCTTTTTTTTGACTCCCAAGGGACCTTCCTACACTTGTGCAAACAGAGAAGTTTTCCTTGACCCCAGGAGTGGGCACCTTATCTCCTTCCTCCAGCAAAGCTCAACTTCTGCCTCCAGCTTTGATCTTGGAGTATCTGAGTGGAGCGGGGGAAACAAAGCTTCAGTTTTATTCCACTTGACAAACACCAGCTGTCCAGCCCAGGGGCCCATCTATCTCCTACCTCAGGAAAGGAACTGGAACTGGAATCGTGGTTGGGTTGTACATTTTGACTTGGTCGGCATCCAGCTCTGTTAGTCTATGTTTTTCTTCTTTTTTCCTTGGCTTTCCTTGAGAACAATCAGGATATCTTCAGAATTGAGCATCAGCCTTTTCTTTTCCTTTCCATTTTCTTCTTCCTTAAACTTCCAAAACACAGTGGTTGACATCATTGGAGGTTTGGGGGTCAAGTTGAGTTCAAGTCCCAGTTCTGCTACTTGTTAGCTATGTGACCTTGGGCAATTGATGTCACCACTCCCATCCTTTGTAAAGCAGGCGTCATGACAGTGCCTGCCGTAAGGGATCGAGGCGCTGATCACGTAGAGCTGAGCCTGGTGCCCTGAGTGTTAGCAGATTCCATTATAATTTTGGAAAATAAGATCTAAATGCCAAAGAATGCTCAAACTACCGCACAATTGCACTCATCTCACATGCTAATAAAGTAATGCTCAAAATTCTCCAAGCCAGGCTTCAGCAGTACGTGAACCGTGAACTTCCAGTTGTCCAAGCTGGTTTTAGAAAAGACAGGAACCAGAGACCAAATTTCCAACATCCGCTGGATCATCGAAAAAGCAAGAGAGTTCCAGAAAAACATCTGTTTCTGCTTTATTGACTATGCCAAAGCCTTTGACTGTGTGGATCACAATAAACTGTGGAAAATTCTGAAAGAGATGGACATACCAGACCACCTGACCTGCCTCTTGAGAAACCTATATGCAGGTCAGGAAGCAACAGTTAGAACTGGACACGGAACAACAGACTGGTTCCAAATAGGAAAAGGAGTACGTCAAGGCTGTATATTGTCACCCTGCTTATTTAACTTCTATGCAGAGTACATCATGAGAAACGCTGGGCTGCAGGAAGCACAAGCTGGAATCAAGATTTCCGGAAGAAATATCAATAACCTCAGATATGCAGATGACACTACCCTTATGGCAGAAAGTGAAGAGGAACTCAAAAGCCTCTTGATGAAAGTGAAAGAGGAGAGTGAAAAAGTTGGCTTAAAACTCAACATTCAGAAAACGAAGATCATGGCATCCAGTCCCATCACTTCATGGGAAATAGATGGAGAAACAGTGGAAACAGTGTCAGACTTTATTTTTTTGGGCTCCAAAATCACCACAGATGGTGACTGCAGCCATGAAATTAAAAGACGCTTACTCCTTGGAAGGAACAAAGGTCCGTCTAGTCAAGGCTATGGTTTTTCCAGTGGTCATGTATGGATGTGAGAGTTGGACTGTGAAGAAAGCTGAGTGCAGAAGAATTGATGCTTTTGAACTGTGGTGTTGGAGAAGACTCTTGAGAGTTCCTTGGACTGCAAGGAGATCCAACCAGTCCATTCTGAAGGAGATCAGCCCTCGAATTTCTTTGGAAGGAATGACGCTAAAGCTGAAACTCCAGTACTTTGGCCACCTCATGCAAAAAGTTGACTCATTGGAAAAGACTCTGATGCTGGGAGGGATTGGGAGCAGGAGGAGAAGGGGACACCAGAGGATGAGATCGCTGGATGGCATCACTGACTCGATGGACGTGAGTCTGAGTGAACTCCGAGAGTTGGTGATGGACAGGGAGGCCTGGCATGCTGCAATTCATGGGGTCGCAAAGAGTCGGACACAACTGAGTGACTGAACTCAACGAAGATCTAAACAGTAGAGAGTCGTCTGTATACATGAGAGCTCTCTGGCGCACTTCAGGACAACTCAGACCCACGATGTACATCGCAGGAATGTCTGCAGCCAACGCTGGTCCATAAATGCCCTGGATCTGGCCTTCAGACTCCAGGGGCTGCACAGTGGGTGAGCAGGAGGAACGTTCAAGCCAATGAGCAGACCGTCTGAGCTTTGAAATCTGTCTCACCCTTGTGATCACAAGCAGCTTCCTCATTTCTCTGAGCCTCTGTTTCCTCATCCTCGAGATGAGGATTCTAATTTCCAGCTAAGAATATTTTGGTGAGGTTTAATGGACATGGAACAACAGACTGGTTCCAAATAGGAAAAGGAGTATGTCAAGGCTGTATATTGTCACCCTGCTTATTTAACTTATATGCAGAGTACATCATGAGAAATGCTGGGCTGGAGGAAGCACAAGCTGGAAGCAAGATTGCCGGGAGAAATATCAATAACCTCAGATATGCAGATGACACTACCCTTATGGCAGAAAGTGAAGAGGAACTAAACAGCCTATTGATGAAAGTGAAAGAGGAGAGTGAAAAAGTTGGCTTAAAGCTCAACATTCAGAAAACGAAGATCATGGCATCCAGTCCCATCACTACATGGGAAATAGATGGGGAAACAGTGGCTGACTTTATTTTTGGGGGGCTCCAAAATCACTGCAGATGGTGACTGCAGCCATGAAATTAAAAAACGCTTACTCTTTGGAAGGAAAGTTATGACCAACCTAGACCACATATTCAAAAGCAGAGACATTACTTTGTCAGCACAGGTCCGTCTAGTCAAGGCTATGGTTTTTCCAGTGGTCACGTATGGATGTGAGAGTTGGACTGTGAAGAAAGCTGAGCACTGAAGAATTGATGCTTTTGAACTATGATGTTGGAGGACTCTTGAGAGTCCCTTGGACTGCAAGGAGATCCAACCAGTCCATCCTAAAGGAGATCAGTCCTGGATATTCATTGGAAGGACTGATGTTGAAGCTGAAACTCCAATACTTTGGCCACCGGATGCGAAGAGCTAACTCATTTGAAAAGACCCTGAAGACCCTGCTGCTGGGAAAGATTGAGGGCAGGAGGAGAAGGGGACGACAGAGGATGAGATCGCTGGATGGCATCATCAACTCAATGGACATGGGTTTGGGTGGACTCCGGGAGTTGGTGATGGACAGGGAGGCCTGGCCTGCTGCAGTTCATGGGGTCGCAAAGAGTCGGACATGACTGAGTGACTGAACTGAACTGAACAGACCACGTATCTAAAATGTGTAGCTTCCACCTGGCTTGGGGTGGATGCTGAGACTTAAAATTACCTACACTGTGACACCCACATGCTTACTTTGTGATAAACATCACTTGCAGTGGTGGCCAAACATCTGGGGAAGGGTGGGGAAAGAGTTGCAAAATCAAGTAGCTCATGGCAGCTCCGAGATGCTTTCAAGTGTGTGATCTCATTCCTGAAAGTATGTAATCTCCTCTGACGCAGGGCAGGAGTGGTCAGTCCCTCTAAGGAGTGGGCAGTGGGGGCCAGGAGATGGGACTCAGGCCACATAACCCAAGAGGCAGAGACAGTCCTCACACCCACCCACCTCCCTCCACCACCGAGTGAACCACTCAGGTTCACTGCCAACCCACACTGCAGCGCATCCCCAGGGCTCCCAAGAAATGCCAATGTCCTCTGCCCACCCGGAAGAGTCGCTGCCTCTCAGGAGGTGGAGGGAGTCAAAGGGAATGGTATTCAGCCAGGGAACAAATTTAGTGCTTTTTAAAAAAGAAATCCTAGAATAAAATGGAATATGAAATTTCAGAGTGCATTGTACATTATAAGGGGATATATTGTTTGGTGAAACTTTGTTTTGTTTGGGCCTGTGTACTGAGTATCCATGTAAAATGTATTCTTCAGTTGGGTCTCTGTCCAGAAAAATTTAAAAAGCACTTTTTGGATATTGAAACGTATACTAGTTGCTGACTGCTATATTTAGAGCAAATATACTCTCCAACCATTGCAGTTATCCTCCAGTGGGGACTCATCGAGTCAATCCCTACCTTCCCTCCCCTCCCCTCCTCTGCCACTTCTTCAATCTGCTACAATAGCAAACAAATTCTTTCCACCTTACTTTGATCACATGGCAAGCTCCTTCCAGCTCTGAAAGTATAGGGGTCATCCCACACTTTACCAGGTGAATCCAAATTCCTGTTGGCCCCTAACCTGCAGCCTCTCCTGACACTTCGAGTCCTCAGTGTCTGTGCTCCCGCCAGTCTTGTTCTCGGAGGCAACTTTCATCTGTGCAGGGCAGAAGTGCCCTCTTGGCTTCCACAAATCTCTATCCTCCAGGCCCTGCCCCCGTTTCACTTCCGCCCGAAGCTCTCCTTGCCCATGAGCCATGGCAATTCGCCTTCTTGCGAAAGCACAGCATTTCTTGTGCAATAAGCCCAGGGGGCCCCGGTCATGTGTTGTCTGGGTCAGTTACTGAATTACTGCATTGAAATCCATACTCCCTCAGCACAGGGCTTTTGTGATTCACCTCTCTGTTCCATGCATCAGTAACAGGTTCCTTTCTTTAACCACTGAGTACTCTTCCATGATACTCACTACAGTTTATCCATGTGCAATGAATTTGCCAAAATGCAAAATCTGAAGGAAGCATCCCCATAAAATGCCCTCAGTTCAGGCACCAAACACAAGTCTGGGTTTCCTTGGTGCTACCCTCACTTCAATGGCACCCCACTCCAGTACTCTTACCTGGAAAATCCCATGGACGGAGCAGCCTGGTAGGCTGCAGTGCATGGGGTCGCTAAGAGTTGGACACGACTGAGCGACTTCACTTTCACTTTTCACTTTCATGCATTGGAGGAGGAAATGGCAACCCACTCCAGTGTTCTTGCCTGGAGAATCCCAGGGACCGCGGGGCCTGGTGGGCTGCCGTCTATGGGGTCGCACAGAGTCAGACACGACTGAAGCGACTTAGCAGCAGCAGCAGCACCCTCACTTCAGATAAGCTGACTACATATTTGGGAGTCTCCACAACCACACTCAGGTTCAATAATTTGCTAGAACAATTCACAGAACTCAGGGAAAGTGCCATATTTAGAATTACATCTTCATTATAACAAAATGATATAAATTAGAACCAACCAATGTTCTACCACATAGGGCCGAGTATGGGAAGGCTGCAAAGGTGATGTTTCCATGTCCTCAGGGATGTGTTATGCCTGCTGGCATCAGTGTGTAGCAAAATGCAGAGTATTATTACTAATCCAGGAAAGTAACCCATGCTTTGGTACCCAGAGCTTTTTATTGGAGCTTGATAACATACTGCCATGTAGCTGATCTTTAGTCTCCAGTCCATTAAAGGTCAGAACTGATACAGAGTGTCCCAAAGACTCATCCATCATAAAGCACTTTGTTAAGTTGATGGGTGGTCAAGCCCTCAAGCAAACAAAGTCAGTCCTATGAAGCAGGATATCCAGGGGTCTAAAGATCACCCCCAGTTGCTAAAGGCAAAAGCCAGAACTTTCTTTAGATAACTCTTCACTGAACATCATTCACCTTGATGTTTAGTCACTAAGTTCTGTCTGACACTTTGCGACCCCATGGACTGTAGCCCATCAGGCTTTTCTGTACATGGGATTTCCCAGGCAAGAATACTGGAGTGAGTTGCCCTTTCCTCCTCCAGGGGATCTTCCCAACCCAGGGATCAAACCTGTATCACCTGCCCTGGAGGCAGATTCTTTACTGCTATAGATAGACATTTGGAGTGTCATCAGTTTGGGGCCATTAGCAATAATGATACATGAAACAACACAACTGAATCATAAAAATGTTAGGCCAAATGAAAGAAGCATATACTTATGATTTCATCTGCACAAAACTATACAAAGGGCAAATCTAATTTACGGTGATGGTAGGATAGGCTACGGCTATATAGTCTGTGGGGCTTAGTGCATTTTATTGTGTGTAAATTATACCTCAATCAAGTTGATACTTGATACCACTCCCATTTACTTTGCCTTTGCTATCATTTTGCTAAGCACTTTATGACATTACCACTTTCATGGTCAGATAACACTGTAAGGTGGGATTATGAGCCTTACTTTTAAGATGAAGAAACTGAGACTTGTAGCAGTAAAGTGACTCAGCCAAGTTCTCATCTGATGAGTAACAGAATCTGAATTTTAACCCAGGCCTGTCAGGCACCAAAATCAATGCCCTGAACCACCGTCTGCCAGCACGGCTGCTCTCTGCTCAGCGCGTCCCTAGGCTGTGTTTGGTCTTCTGTTTGTGTTTTTCTGGTCTTTCCGTTCTCTATAAGTCCTCAAGAATAGAGCCGGCACCAGCACTGAAGGGAAGGGCACGCTGTGGGGTACACTTGTGCATCTCTTTTCAGACTTCTTCACATGCAAATATCTTCAGATCTAGGTGTGTCGAATTTTGTGTTTTTTGAAATAAGATTGTGATCTTCTATACAACCGTATAATGATTTTTTTTCACTTAATAATGTTTAATGAGTTATTATTTCCTCAATGTTTAGAGAGTGTTCTTCAGTTGGTTCTTTCAGAGCAAACAGAGAGAAAGTTTCAGTTTTCTCCAGTGTCAAAGGCACACTGTTTACTGTAGATGATAATGCTGCAGGAGCAGCCACACAAGGTCTCACTGCAATTTAGATGGTTGGATCCTATACATGCCTAGGGGCTCAGATGGTAAACAGTTTGCCTGTAATGCGGGAGATCCAGGTTCGATCCCTGGGTTGGGAAGATCCCCTGGAGAAGGGAATGGCAACCTACTCCAGTATTCCATGGAGAAAGGAGCCTAGCAGCCCATAGTCCATGGGATCCCAAAAAGTTGGACACGACTAACACTTTCTTTCACTTCATCCTATACATGCAGACACTAAGAAAGATCAACAACTTAGAGAAAAAAATCTTTTTATCAAATTCAAGTGTTTCATTTTCTTAAGGACAATTTTAAAGGGTAAAATATGAAATGTTTCACACTAGTTTTATGCACAGTACACGCTAATTTCTATCTGTATATCTATCATCTATCTATCTATACATCTACCTACCTTTCTATCATCATCATCAACTTAATATCCCCAAGAACGTCTTTAAGGCTGCATACATCCTAGGATGTAGATGTGCCAAAACTAACCAAATTAGTGTGAAGTTTTTCAGAAGAAGACTAAGAATATTCAAGTTCCTGGGAGGGAGCTTGGGGGAGGTTTTCTCAAGGTAGGTAGGTAGCATCTGAGTTCATTGAGACCCGAAACGTCTTGAGCGCATGCGCAGATATGGTCAAAAGCTCACAGCGAAAGGGTTTGCACTCTAAGCGCAGGTGCAAGTTGGTATTTTGCACCATACAGTCCCACGGGTAGATGGGGGTCTCACTGTGACGCTGCTGGCCTAAGAAAGACAGAAAATCTGCCACTGCAAACAGATCACAGAGTTGCATGAAATTTCACAGTTGTTTTCATTTTCCTTCAGGCAACAGTTTGTAATATTGTCTGTGTGACGAAAAATGGAATAAATGAGTGACTTCCCAATTCTCTTTGGACTCAGACATCAGTGAGTGGATTTGAGTTTAACCTAGACCACAAAGATAAACTGTTCAACGGGATCCTGGCCACTCTCAGAGTTCGTGGGTGACAGGGGTGACCCACGGGTAGGAGCACAGGGCTGCCCACCTTTTCCTCCACCCCTTCTCTTCCCCTGCCCCGCTCCCGGGTGTAGCAGGTGCCGCGAATGCTCAGCCCGAATTCCCTCTGGTTCCTACCGTGGGTGAGACTGTGCTTCCAGCAGCTGGATCCCCTGACTCTTCCCTCAGGCAGTTTCTGAGGCCTCACTTACCCTCCAGAGCTCTTCTGCACCACTTGCCTGAGACTTTGTCTCAACGTGTTTGTCTTAGTCAGCACGGGCTGATGTAACAAAAACAGCAGAGACTGGGTGGTTCAAGCAACAGTTATTTCTCCCTGTTCTTGAGGCTGGAAGCTCAAGGTCAAGGTACTAGCATGGTAGGTTCTGGTGAGAACTTGCTTCTGGGCTTGTAGGTGGCCACTTCCTTGCTGTGCCCTCTTATAATGGAGAGAGAGAGAGAAAAAAAACAAGTTCTTTGGTCTCTTCCTATGCTCAGTTGCTCAGTTGTGTCCTGCTCTTTGTAGCCCACCAGGCTCCTCTGTCCATGGGATCCTTCAGGCAAGAATACTGGAGTGGGTTGCCATGCTCTCCTCCAGGGGATTTTCCTGGCCCAGGGATCAAACCCACATCTCCTTTGTCTCCTGCACTGCAGGCAGATTCTTTACCCACTGAGCCACCTGGGAAGCCCCTGGTCTTCCTACAAGGGCACTAATACCATTACCAGGGCCCTGCCCTTATGATCTTATCTAATCCTAGTTAACTGCTAAAGACCTCCCCAGACCCCACCACCAACAACCATCACATTGGGGGTTAGAACCTTGACATAGGAATTTTGAGGGGGGTTGGAGGACATAGTTAGGACACAGCAGTGCTTTTGTAGGACACAGTCATTCTTCCCCCACCCCTTGCTCATTTCTCCAGGGAACATTTTTCTTAATAAACCACTTTCACACAAGTGGTCAGAGCTGGCTTCTGGAGAACCTGACCTAAGGCATTCTGCTTATGGAAAGTGAACTAGAAAAGGTACCTAAAGAGCTTCACAACGCTTAAGCCAAGGGCCACAGGATGACAGACATAAAGGCCCTGTTGCTCAACTGTCTTAAGAACACTCAGTATTGTTATTCTGCTTTTGTTCTTGTTTTGCTTTTGTTTCTCCAGCAGACAGAGAATCAAACAGCAATGAAGTTTGACTTCCCTTGGTGGTCCATTGGCTAAGATTCCATGTTCCCAATGCAGGGGCTCCAGGTTCCATTCCTGGTCAGGAAACTAGATCTCTCATGGCTCAACTAAAGAGTCCATGTGCTGCAACTAAGACCCGGCACAGCCAAATAAATAAACACCTTTTTAAAAGTTGGGCTAGCCCAAGACCCAAAAAGAACTTGCTAGGCCTTGGAACAGCCCACTCTTGGGAGGATTGAATCTGCAGTGTAATCACGCTTACCAAGGCTGCTGGATCTTTCTGGACCAGGTGAAGAGGGAGAGAGAAAGAAGCCAAACTCCTTGCCTTCAGTATCTTTTTTAGATAAGTTGCATCCAGGAGGAAAATGTGGGTCAAAGCCCCGCCCCCTGACCCCAAGCAGGTAACTCATTCCCTTTCCATGGAGAGGGGAAATGTTAGGACTAGAGGCTATGACATTTAAGGAGTGGGTCTTCCTTCTCAAAGAAAACATCAGGATTGGAGAAGAAACATTTTTCTTCCAGCCAGTATGAAATGGCATCTCATTGTTTTTAGTTCCATTTCTTGATTATGACTGGGGTTGAACAAATTTTTATGAATTTATTGGCCATTGAAGCTTTCTTTCCTTGGAATTGCATCTTCCTATTCTTGTGCATTTTCCCATGGTGCTATCTGTCTTTATCTTATTGGTTTGTAGGCATTTATTTATATATTTTGAATTCTAAACTTTGTAGGCAATACACATTGCTGCTATATTCTCCCAGTCTTCGAGTGGCATTTTCACTTATTTATGATGAAGTAGAAGTACCTAAAAGCTGAAGTTTTTGTTTCAATATGCTTTAACCCTTTATCAATTCCTCCTTTTAAAGTTTATGGGGTTTTTTGTATCTTGTTTAAGAAATCCCTTGCTTCCTTTTACTGTCTAGGAGTAACAAGAGTTTCAGGCTGTGTATGTGTGAGGCTACTTTGGCCACATCCCAAGGATGGGAGGTGAAAGCCTGCAGTTCTCAGGACCAACCTGGTGAAGAGAAAAGGCAAGGAGAGGAAGAAGAAAGTGAGTTGGAGGATTGTCAGCCTCCCCTCACTGAGCTAGTCCTGAACAGCACAGTTTTCTAGAGTTCCACCGGGCTCAGGTCCCCAGGGTAATGAAGCTCCTCTGGCCATAGCAACTAATATGCCTAAAAAGAGTTCTGTCCTTGGACAGTGGGAGGCCCCCAAGTCCAAAAACCCAAGGGTCGCGTGGAGGATGGTGCAGACCACTCACAGGTCTGGGCATGATGAAAGCATCTCTGAATCTTTGTTCAGAGTGGATCTTAACTTTTGAGGACAGAGCTGGTCCCACCCACTTTGGGAATTGTCTGCCCGTGGTCCACCTCAGAGAGGACTGGCGAAGGGGGCCTCTGAGTCTTGACAGGCTCTATGTCCATCCAGGTAAGAAGGGGTCCCAGGGTCCCTGAGTGGGCTAGTGAATCCAGAGCTGATGAGCCAGGACGGCTGCAAGGCTGAGCCAGCTCCTGGAACGAGATGCGGCAGGGAGCACGGTGCTCAGTTTGCCTCCGGAGGGCCATTTCCTCCAGATCGTCACCTCTGCTCGCACACCTCCTCAGGTGCCTCGAGTGAAATCTTTCCTCTCTCCTCTGCAGTTTCTGTGTCCTGAAGTCACCGTCTCCCCCTTGCCACCAGCAGGTGAGCTTAACCAGCGGCTGAGCTGACTCGAAACTTCAGGCTCCAAGAGGTGTCTCACGTGATCCTCTCATCCAGCACGGACCAGCCGCCCCTCTAAGGACATTTCTCCAGTGTTTTATCGCCTTTCCTAACAGCCTCGTCCTCTGTACTTCCACTGTCGCAGCTTAAAAGGTTTTCTCTTCCCAGCCTCTCTTCTTCACCAAACTCTAACGTACATCACAGTCCAAATGGCTTTTTGTTGCAGTTAGCAGATTGTTGGTGTCATTGCTTCCCAGGGAGTCAACACGTTTACTTCTCACTTGCTCCCAGCCCCCACCTGGCTGAGACCCCACTTCCCCAGAGTCCTTGTTTCTGCTCAGTGAGCCCAACTAAACTGAGACCCACCGGGGATATTAATGTTCTGTGAATTCTGATGCGTTTCCCCAATGTGATAAAAAGGAATTTTGAAAACATTTTACTATAATGAAAGCATATTTGTGTAACGTGTACTTGTGTCAGTTACTTGCCTGGCTGTGCTCTGCCTTCCTCATCTTCTTTCTCCCATCTTCATCCTGTAGTGTGTCATGGCAACAAGTAGGTGGTTGCAGTTTTACACACATGCACACACACACTCTCTCCAAGCTATTGCATTTGCCAAAAATAAATGAATGTTTGGATGAGCGAATGACCAGATAAATGAATAAGTGAGTAAATGAATGAATTAGGGCAGAGGAGAGGGGTATTGACAGAAGACACGCATATACCCCAACTGTTCAAAAAGTCAAGGAAACAGGCCATGGGAGCCAGAAAAATGTATCATTTCAGTGCAGAAGTAGAGTGTCTGAGAAAACAAACAAAAAAGAAGAAAGCAAAAGAATGGGAGCAGCAAAAGGTGAAAAAGAAAGGACAAGATAAAGAAAGAGGGAAAGAAAAGAGTAGATTATATAGTGAATTCCAGGGCAGGCTGTACGTGAATAGGTATTAATGTTGACTTAGATTCAAGTATTTCCTATTCCCCCCACATTCCAGGCGCTGAGCAAAACACACATCCACACACGTGGATTCACTGAATACTCACACCAGCCCTGGGAGGAGACGCTATTCTATTCACTCTACAGATAATTAAATCAGATCTGTGAGAAATGGAGACTCGCCTGATCTCATAGTCTTGTGCCTGAGGAGGGTGTTTCAGAGCTTCAGGGGATGCTAAGGGGGCACAAAGACAAGCTCTTCATCTCTTCCCTTGGGGAGTTTCAGGCTAGTTCAGGCAACAAAGATGACAGTCATGAATTGAAAAGACAGACTAGACAGAAAATAGAATCAGAGTTGAAAGGGGGTGACTCAGACACTACATGCCACATGAATTCAGAGAAAGATGTACCCAGGAGGGACTGACCACTCAAGACAACATTCATGGCAAAGGTGAGGGATACCTTAAGGAGTAGATGGTGGAAGAAAAAGGTCCCAGGTGAGAAGAAGCAACTAGATGAAGGCAAGGATGAGCCTGGTGTTCACAATACAACAGAGATGTTATCCCAACTGGGATGGAAAGGGCCTGGGTGAGTGGAAATAAATTGGGTAAAAAAATAGGGCTGGACTCCAAAGGATCATGACAGCCAGACAGAGGGTTTCCAGGGAAACCTGGATGTCACTAATCCACATAACTTTCCCAACTTCCCATTAAAATATAGAAGATGCGACATTAGTACTCACTAAAAATTAGGTCCAACGGCCCATCTGTCTCCAGTTACTAACTACAACATTTATAAAACTGGATTGAGAAGCCCAATCAAAGGCAGATGTGAGGATGTCGGTCTCAACACAGAGAGAGGGCCCCTCATCCTTTCCCCTGCTGCCAGACCTTGAGTCCAAGATACAAAATCTATATGAACCAGAAAACTGGGCAGTCAGGCCACAGAGCAGCTACTTTCAGAAGCAGGCAAAGAACTCTGTTCCTTCTGCCCCTGTCCACCATTAGCCCTTTTCTCTTTATTATTTTTAATTTTTAATAAAATATTTATATTTTGGCTATATGTCTTAGTTGCAGCATGCAAAATCTTTAGCTGTGCATGAAAACGCCTAGTTGAGGCATGTGGAATCTAGTTCCCTGACCAGGGATCAAACCTGAGCTCCCTGCATTGGAAGCCCAAAGTCTTAGCCACTGGACCACCAGGGAAGTCCCAGCCCTTCACTCTTTATGTATCTGTTTATAGATTTCCACTTCCTAACCTAATGGAGCAGGCAGTGAAAAAGGTAAGGAAAAGGGGGAATGTCTGTCAAGAAGAGCCCCTATAGCAGACACCTCTGAAGACTACTCCATTTTGCACAGTCTGAGGTCAGGTAAGAGGAGCTGAGAAAAAGCATTTTGGTCCAGTGGAATGGAGAACACAGCACCACTGGCATAGGAATTGGGCTGAGAGCTCTGCCCCTTGACTTATTGCCCAGAGATGAATCTGGAAAGGAAATTTGACAAAAAGATAAGTAACAAATAGATGCTACAGTGAGTCACACTCCTCTGTGGACATACACAATGTCTGGGTAGGTCCTTGCTACTTTGAGGAGGTAATAAACCAAAAGCCAAAACAGGACCTATGGAAATGGACCAAGGACCATGGGAAAGCATCCGTCATCCTTAAGACTCAGAGAATGCCAAGATCTCTGGACATAGTTTCCCGCACACTCCACAAGGAAAATTGAGAAATAGTGCTTGGCATTCTCTAAGGGATAAGAAAAGATATGGCCTTCATAAAGCAGTGCAAAGAGAAAAAGATTTGAGACGAAAAGATGGCCGATATTATTATATGAAGAGGAAGATAAGGAAATATTACAGAGAAATTAAATAACTTGTGGTGGAGGAATTAAAATTCATGTCTCTTCCAAATATCACCCCACATACCACTTGCTAATCTCAAAACGGAAATATATCAGATTGTTCTTACCTTAACAACACGATCAAACTTAGCATCATGAATGATGGGTTCTTGAGCCATATAAATTGTATAATGTTGCTATGAATTTCCTTGACAAAAATGTTTAGGCAGACTCAATCACACCTTCAAAGCAAGTTTCCACTTGGCAGCAAATACCAAAATTGAGGAACAATCTAAATTCACCAAGAGAAAATAATCAGACAATCCAGAATGTAGGAGACGGTACAAGTTAATATCGAGGAAAAGTATGCTCAGAGAAGGGGAAACTCTTCTACATTAAGAGGTTAAAGAAGCAAAACAACAAAAAGCAATGTATTAACTTTGGTTACATACTGATTTGGGAAAAAAGGGACTTTTGGGGGACGTTTGAAGAAGTTTGAACATGCACCGGATATTAGATATTAGAGAATTATCGCAAGTTGTTAAAATATGATAAAGTATTGAGATTATAGAGGAGAATGTCCTTACTTTTTAAAAAATTTATTTTATTGATGAAATGGTTAGATAGCATCACCAACTCAATGGACATGAATTTGAGCAAACTCCGGGATATAGTGAAGGATAGGGAAGCCTGCATTGGAGGAGGAAATGGCAACCCACTCCAGTGTTCTTGCCTGGAGAATCCCAGGGACGGCGGGGCCTGGTGGGCTGCCGTCTATGGGGTCGCACAGAGTCGGACACGACTGAAGCGACTTAGCATCAGCATCAGCAGGGAAGCCTAGCGTGCTGCAGTCCCAGGGGGCCCAAAGAGTCGGACACCACTTAACAACTGAACAACAACAAATAGTTGATTTACAATGTTGTTTTAATTTCTGCTGTACAGCAAAGTGATTTGGTTACACATGCAGATATTCTTTTCCACTATGGTTTATCACAGGATATTGATTATAGTCCCTGTGTCACAAAGTAGGACCGTGTTGTTTATCCATCCTATGTACAATGGTTTGCATCTTCTAAACTCCCTGTCATCCCTCCCCCACCTTCCCTCCCCCTTGCCAACCACGTCTGCTGTCTATGTCTGTGAGTCTGCTTCTGTTTCATAGATAAGTTCACATTTAGATTCCACATACAGGTGATATCATATGTTACTTGTCTTTCTCACTTACTTCACTTAGTATGATAATCTCTGTGTCCATTCATGTTGCTAGAATGTCCTCACTTTTAAAAGATGCATGCCAAAGTACCTAGGGGATATGTTATATTATTTGCTATTTATATTCAGATGGATCAGCATTTTAAATATACATACATTACAAATAAACAAAATATTAACGATGATTGAAGCTATGTGATGATCATTAAATTATTCTTTCAATTTTTTCATCTGGCAATTTTTCATTAAAAGTTAAAAGTTGTAAAAAGTTGCAGGGAAGTCACAGCATGTTAATAAAGAGCAGAACTCACTCTGATCTGCTCAGTCATGTGACCACAATCTTGAGAAGCACTCCCAGAAAGCAGAAGAAAAGACAAAGGCTATAAGACTATAAGAAAGATGATAACAAGTATGTAGATGAGGCTGGTGGCGGTGGGTGGAGGGGTGCTCCCCAGGTGGCTCAGTGGTAAAAAGAATCTGCCTGCCAAGCAGAAGACACAGGTTCAATCCCTGGGTCCGGAAGATCCCCTGGAGAAGGAAATGGCAACCCACGCCAGTATTCTTGCCTGGAAAATTCCATGGACAGAAGCGTCTGGTGGGCTACAGTCCGTGGGGTGGCAGAGTCAGACATGGCTGAGTGACTAATCAGCAATGGCAGACAGAGAGCGTGAGAGCGCCGGAGGGGGTGTGAGTGAGAAAATAAAAAAAATATCTTATTTTCCAAGCAGCAGAAATGAAAGAGAATGGGGATTCAACATAGGAATAATAAATGTTCCCAAAGAAGACATTAGAACAAGCAGAAGAAATAATCAAAGACATAATTTATAAACAAGTTACAGAATTGATAAGTTGCCTGAAAGTACAAAAGCATAGTCTGGATTCCAGGTGCAATTAATTATCTGATCCATTTCTAGAAATCTTTTGGAAATAGTTTTTACTTATAAGGCATGCAAGAAAGTAATATAACCATCCAGGAAATGGAAAGTTTTTATTTGCCTTATAAGCAAAGGAATGGATTTTATGTTGTAGACTTCTTAGCAAAGCTAAATATTTTTTAAGTTATATCCAGAGCATTATGAGTGAAGAAAGTAAGATATTACAGAAAACCCCAAAAGAACCTTCTGGCCAACTCAGTAAAGATTTGAGAATTTTACTCCAATCCAAACTGTTTGTGATATATGGAAGTAGCATATGCTCATGGAAAACACAACTTCTGTGAAAAAAATTACACAAACTTATATTCCACTTGACTGAAAGCTAAATTTCAGAACACAACTGGTAAAATCACATATCAAAGTATTTATGGGTCCCTTCTCACTGAATTTGAATCCCAATCTTAGTAATCTGGTCTGATTATGCATCTCCCTAGGGCAAGGCTTGACCATGCAGAATCCCCTCATCTCCTTCCCCGCTTCTGCTTCCACAGCTTTTCTAGCACCAGGAGGTGTGGTTTGACCTATATGTATCACTCCATCCTTGGGATTGTATCTCCTGCCAGGCTTGATGGGAACAAAACAATAACTGCTGCTGTTCTGTTCCAGCAGTTATGAACTGCTATAAATGATTAACATGGTAGAAGACTGAGCCAGGAGAAACGCTAAACAAAGAATCTCTTTTTGCCTTCCACTAAAAATTTTTAAATATGGCCACATAATAATAAGGAACTTCAATAGTGATTTTTCTGCATTGTGAGTGGTACAAGATTTTTGGTTGTATTTTTTATGTTTAAAAAGTAATACAATACCAAGAAGCAAAGATGAGGTCATCAGTCTCTATTCACATCATCTTGCATTTAAGACATGTGAATGTTCTTGTGTTAATTACTCTTTAAAGAAATATATGTAGTAGAATCTTGGCTGTGTCACTTATACATACACACAAAAAGGCATATATACAGAGAGGTTGGAAGAACATGAATGAGAAAGTGAGACAAAAACGAATCCTATTTCCCAAGCTGCAGAAACACTCCCTGTGGAAATATTTGCTGATGTTAGAAGTTTCCCTCAGTGAGCCTTGGGGAGGATGGAGCTATGTACATGCATATGCACACATGTACACAGGTGGGCACATTACATCTGCTTACATTTTCCAGCCATGAGACTTCTGCTTTGCTGAGTAGGGGAGACAAAATGATATGGTAATTGAATTGTTCCAAAACACAGAAAGAACTGGAGGAGACTAGGAGAATAATAACGGCTCATTATGTGCAAGGCTCCATTCTAAGCATTTTTTTTTTTTCAAGTACTTACAACTCTATGAGGTAGGTGCTATTCCCCACTATACAGATGAGGAAACTGAAGTTCAGGAAAATTAAGTGACTCAGCCAAGGTCTGAGAGCTAGTAAGCAGCAGAACTTGGGGCTCAAACCAATTTTGAAGACTTCCCTGGTGGTCCAGTGGCTAAGATTCCATGCTTGAAAGCAGGGGGCCTGGGTTTGATCCCTGGTGGGGGAATTAGATTCCACATGCTGCAACTAAGAGGAAGATCAGTCTAATAAATAAATAAACAAAACCAAGCAAGTCTGGCAGCAGGACCCGTGTTCATTCTTTCCACTCTTCTTCACCGCCTGGGAAAGAGACCAGTAGGAGAGAAAGGAATTTAAATAAGCTCCTGCTGGATAGAATGTGATGTGAATTCTCTTCCTTGTGTTTCAACAAAGTGTTTTACAAAATAGTCCTCCATAATGTGTGATAAAGTTGAACTTGTGTTTTGAGACACAATGAAATACCAAGTATGGTGTGGGTGTGGGTGTGGGTGTGTGTGGGTGTGTATGAAAAGACTAAGAATGTAGAAGAGGGACTTCCCTGACAGCCCAGTGGTTAAGTCATCAAGCTTCGAATGCAGGGGGGCAAGAGTGTGATCCCTAGTCAGGGAATGAAGATCCCACATGCCGAGCAGCCTGGCCAAAAAATAAAAAGAATGTAGAAGAATCCGGGTAATTCTTTTCTTCTTTATATTTTCATTTCTGTAACATTTCACTGTAAATGAGTACACTTTTGTAGTCAGGAAAAAGAGATTATTTCTTAAAAATCAATTTATGTAATTTTATATTTGCCATATGATGTTGCATTTAAAATATTCATAGCAAATATGCTTGGAAAGAAACTCATTTAAATGTTGCTGCTGCTACTGCTGCTAAGTCGCTTCAGTCGTGTCTGACTCTGTGCGACCCCATAGACGGCAGCCCACCAGGCCCCGCAGTCCCTGGGATTCTCCAGGCAAGAACACTGGAGTGGGTTGCCATTTCCTTCTCCAATGCGTGAAAGTGAAAAGTCAAAGTGAAGATTTAAATGTTAGTGATGGTTATAACTCAGAGGAAGAACTATGAGTAATCTCTTTCCCTTCCTTCCTTTCTACAATAACCATTCTTGCATTCTTTCTACAATAACCAGGTGTCAATTTTGAAATGGAAAAAATTGTTCTAAGTAAAATCAAGAATGATACTTCTAGACACGACAAGCAGTGGAGGAGGACATGAAGACAGAGGGTTTAAGGAAAGTTTGCCTGACTGTATCTGGAGGTGACTGGATCAAGGCCATGGAGATACAGAGGGTCCTGCTAGTCTGGTCTTGCCAGCTGTTCAGCAATGATGAAATCGATCTTCTCAGCTGACTGATGTACCTATAGATGCTTACTGAACGCCAGTCATAGGCCAATCACAGGCCTAGGAATGATCAGGAAAAACCTCAGATGGAAGACATGATGGACGAGGGGTTCAGATGGTAAATTAAGTGTATGGGGAGCTCCTACAGTAAACAAACAAACCAATGAATACACAGCTAGTTGCAGATAGCCAAGGAGGGGTGTGGAGGAAATAAACAAGATACTGATCAAAAACTAAGGCGGAGACAGTGAGGAAGGATCTCTACTTTAGACAAGGGGAGCAGGGAAGGACGCAAAGGTGTCATGGTTGGGCTTTGACCTGAAGGGTGAGAAGGAGCTGCCCTGGGAAGGTGTTCCAGGCAGGGGTACTGCAGGGACAAAGGCTGGAAGGAGAGCAGGAAGGACAGCCATGGGCAAGGCAGAGGGGCAGCAGCTGAGCTAGGAGGAAGCAGGCCAGTCACTCTGGGCCTCCCCGGCCATACAGATGAGTTTCACTGGACTCCAAGTACAAGCAGAAGCCACTGGAAGGTCTTAATGACCCATGAATTATGTCTCAAAAGGGCACTCTCACTACTCATGGAAAGTGAACAGGAGCAGATGGACTGCCAAGAGGGGTCACCGGGTCAGGGCCACCCTGGTGGAAGATGCTGGGCTTGACACGGTACTCTGGCAAACATGACTCGGCTGGCGGTCTTTCAAAAATCCGCTCACCTGTGCCTCCCATCTGAGGCTTTTCCTGATCCTTCCCGGGTAGGCTCATGACCCCCTCGCCTCCCCTACAGATGTCTTTGGCTGCAACTGTAGCACGAGATGACTTGCCGTGTGCATGTCCATCTCATTCTTATAAAAGGTCAGCCTCATTCACCCCTAACTGGTGCCACACACATCAACTGGCGGGTAGCAACTGAACACCTACAAACCACCAGCCTTCTGCTCGGCAACGTACAGGACATGTATAATTTTAATCTTGACAATAGCCTGATAAGGGAGGTATTATTGTTCCTACTTTACAAATTAGAAACTGAGGTTCAGAGAGACTGGGAAATGCATCCAAGGTCACATAACTGGGAAATAGGACAGCGGGGCTTTGAATGCTGGGCTAGGAGGCTCCCCAGCCCACACCGCTACTGAGTAGAGGTTCACTAAATATGTGTTGAATGAATGGACGAAGAGATGAGATCCTGGACGAGGGCAAGTGTTGATGAGACTAGACATAAAGAACTGGTTGCAAGAGAAATCTCAAAAGGAAAATCTGAGTGAACATCGGTGCCTATTAACTGAGGGAGGAGGCAATCACTCGAGACAGCCTCAGCATGGTTCAGCCGGGTGACTGGAAGCGCAGAGGGACAGTCAGGTCATGGAAGTGGCCAGGAGTAGAGAGCTGTCCTAAGAGAGAAGATGATATTTCTGGTCTAACTTGAGGACCTGTTCAAACAGATCAGAGGTGACTTGGATGCGTCACAGAAACAAAAGGGGAAGACAGTTTGGAGGAGATGGCTCTCAACGAGATCAAACTGTTTCTTTGAGTCCAAATGGATTAAAAACAAAACTTCTTGTCACCTTTTGCGGAAACAAAATTGCAATACCACCTAAGAAAATTTTGCAACTTGAGGTGGAGAAGAGTATCAAACTAGGTCAGATAAGGTCATGAAGTTCATGCCCACCCACACACATCCTCCACCCCAGGTGCTCAGCAGCCACTAGGGAGGAGCACAGAACACAGCCATGAAGCCTCTGGTCACGGTGGGCAGATTTCTCCCCAGACCCAGATAACGGAAGACTCCTGAGTCTCCTGGCAGCTCACCCAGAAGGAGAGGCTCCCTCCAACCCACAGCAGGAACACAGCACTCCAGCTGTGCCTGCCGTTGTCCTGTAGGGAGCCACATTTTAACCCCATGACTGTTCTTTAGGGATTAGTAGAAATGTGTGATACAGGGTCTCCCCAGGCTCTCCTCGAGATTTTCAGAGATGTGTTCTTCTTTTAAAAAATAATTTTTATTGGAGTATAGTTGCTTTACAATGTTGTCTTAGTTTCTGATGTACAGCAAAGTGAATCAGCTACACGTATACATATATCCCCTCCCTTTTGGATTTCCTTCCCTTTTAGGTCACCACAGAGCACTGAGTAGAGTTTCCTGGGCTATACAGTAGGTTTCTCATTAGTTATCTACTTTATACATAGTATCAAGTACATCAGAGACCTGTTCTTTGATAGAAATGCAGCAAGAAGTTTACAGACAATAAAGTTGGAGAAAAAGAAAATAATTCATGCTCTTGGCATAAACAGAAGAGGATGGAAACTCACTTTCTTGTATCTCACTTTCTTATAATTGGTGTTGCCAGGCAGCAGAAAGGAACATTGCTAGAAGTGCCTGCACCCTTGCCAATACATGCCTCCCTCTGGCCCACACCCCTCTCTCTCACTCCCCTTTGCCAACCAACCAGGAAATCTGCAACAAGGCACAACCCAGTGAAGAGGTCTTAGCAGCCCTGCAGCTATGCCTGAATCTGAGATCTCAGATACGCACGCGTGCATCCCAGGAGATGAACTGCTCACGGTAACTGCTTGGCATTCGCTAACTAACAAGGTAAAAGGATTCCACTTTGGCTGGGACTTGGGAGGAGGAAGAGGTAGGGAGAGTAGAATCAAGGGGATCCAGGAAAAGACAGTCAGACTCTACCAAGGATCAAGGGAGGAGGAATTTGACCGCTTAAGGGCAGTGCTCAGCTGCTCAGTCGTGTCTGACTCTCTGTGGTCCCATGACTGTAGCCCACCAGGCTCCTCTGTCCATGGAATTCTCCAGGCAAGAGTACTGGAGTGGGTTGCCATGCCCTCCTCCAGAGGATCTTCCCAACTCAGGGATCGAACCCACATCTCTTTCATCTGCTGCTTTTGCAGGTGGGTTCTATTTCTAGCACCACCTGGGAAGCCCTGCTTAAGGACAAAGGTCCCCAACCTCCAGGATCTAATGCCTGATGATCTGAGGTGGAGCTGATGTAATAATAATAGAAATAAAGTGCACAATAAACTTAATGTGCTTGAATCATCCCGAATCATCCCCCTTTCCCCCAGTCCATACAAGAATTGTCTTCCACAAAACTGGTCCCTAGTGTCAAAAAGGTTGGAGACCGCTGATCTAAAGGAGAGAGATGAATCCTCACAAGTGTCTTGGAGACGAAAAAGCTTTGCATTGGTGAAAGGAGAAAAGAAGTGAAGCAGGGAAAAGGAGGAGGAGAAGGAAGCAATTAAGATCCAGTGAGGGACATTTCCAAAAGAACAGAAAGCTCAAATCCAGCCCTAGACCAGAAGGATAATGTCAACTCACCTTAGCGGAGTGTGACAAACTGCTATTTCTTTTCCTAACCTAGAGTACTGGCCAAAGGACTCTTCTGAAGTTCACTTGTAGAGCTGCGGTTACACAGCCTCCGATGTATTCCTGAGCCCTCCAACTGTTTCAGGCCCTCAAATAATTGGCCTTCCTGAAGAGCTATAAAATAACCCCACCAAGGGGCTTTCAGAAGCTTTTTACAGCTCAGGTCTCTGAAACCATTAGTAGACAGGGCCATCCCAACAGCCCCTCTGTGGGTTCCTTTTCAGTGGTATGTGGACAACTGGCTCTAGAGAGGGTACAACCACAATTACCCGTAAGGGTCTCTCCAGGGCTTGCAAATTACCTGCCATGGCAATGGCCCCATAGAACTCCACAGCCCCAAACTGCCATAGAGAGAGCCAGCTTCCTGCGTTCCCAAAGCCTGCTTCCCTTCAGGCATAATGAGGTGACATGGGTTTTCGCCATTCATCACTTCACCCCTTTGGCCAACATTTATTGAGCACTCACCATGTGTCATGGCTGGAAAAAGGGGCCAGGGACATAAAGGTGAAGATAAGGAAACTCTACAAAGAGAGCTGCCTCCTTGATGCTCACAGCCTAGCTGAGTGATGAAGGAAGAAATTGGATTCAAGGGGAAAACTGTAACACTGATGACAAGATGGCAAATGATGGCAGCACAGGGTAGAATAAAGGATCTATTTGAGCCAAATTTGTCAGGGAGCAGAGTGAGGGAGAGTTTGTTGAATCTAAGCGAGGGACCACAGGGGCATGGGACTCTTATTTTAAAGGTTTCTCTCAATGACCAACTTGATGCTGAAGTCCTCAATGATCTGCTGTGTTTGGTTTCTATCATTGCATAACTAATTAACACCAACTCAGTGGCTTAAAATAACACCCATGTAGTACCTTACAGTTTCTGTGGGTCAGAAGTTCAAGCATGGTAGAGTCCACTCTTATGGATTCATAATCCAGTGACATAGCTGGGTTCTCCACGTAGAGTCTAACAAGACTGAAATCAAGGCATCAGCTGGGCTATGTTCCTTTCTGGAGCTTGGGGTTGTGACTATAGGATGGAAACGCTTGTTTTCTTTCTTGCTAAATGTCCAGGGAGCACTCTCAGCCCCTAGAGGCTGCCCTTAGGCCCTAGCCATGTGGTCCCCTCCATAAGGCTATTCACAACAGGCTGCCTGCTACTTCAAGGGCATCATGTGAATCGCTCAACAGGCTGCTGAGATGGAGACTTCTATAACAAAACCTAATCAGGAAGGGGTGGTCTCACCACCTACTTCGAGAGGAGAGGAGTACATAGGTGGGTGCACCAGGGTCTGAGCATCTTGGAGACCACCTGAGAGCTCTGTTTTGACCCCATGGACTGTAGCCCACCAGGCTCCTCGGTTCATGGGACTTCCCAGGCAACAATACTAGAGTGGCTTGCCATTTCCTTCTCCAGGGGATCTTCCCAACCCAGGGATGGAACCTGTGTGTCCTGCATTGTCAGGCAGATTCTTTACCACTGCACCACAAGGGAAGTCCAGAATTCTGCCTAAACATTCACAAGTTGTCAGTCCAATGGGAAGATGTTACTCTTTTTGGTATGTGATTTCTAGAACAGTTGACCATTTCCATGCTTGACATTCATACAACTTTCTTGGTTCCTCACTTTCTTGATTTTCCTCCTATTTTTTCTTTTCACTTTGTTTCTTCCTTTCTCTCTTTTACAGTTATTTAATGTGAAAGACAACATACATACATAAAAGTATATGAAACATAGCAGCCCATTGCAGAGAAGTATCTGCTTGTATCTTTCGTCCATTTTTCTTTTGTCTTCTTACTGATTTTTATGATGTCTTTATATGATCTGAATATTTGCCCTTTGGTAGTTATATGTGTTGCAAACATCTCCAGTTTTGTTTCCTATTTTTTCAGTCTTTTCATAATGTCTTTTGATGAACAGAGGTCTTATTTTAATGCAGTTAAATTTGTCAGTCTTTTATGAACTTATCCTCTTTCTTGGACCTTGACTCTGCCTGTCCTCTAGACAGTTTTTCACCTGTGATTTCAACCATCACCTCTATCCTGATGCCTCTCACCTCTGTCTCCAGAGAGAAGTTTCTTCTATTCTTTGGATATAAGACTTGAACTGCCTGCTGGATGGCTCCACCTACACATCCCATAGACAGCTCAACACTAATTTACCCCAAACTGAACTTGCCCCTCCAAGTCCACCTATGAACACACTACCACCCCACCCCTCTGTATTTCCTAGCTCTGTGACTGGCACAGCCCTGGTGGTGGTGGTTTAGTCGCTAAGTCATGTCTAACTCTTGCAACCTCATGAATTGTAGCCTGCAAGGCTCCTCTGTCCATGGGATTCTCCAGGCAAGAATACCTAACCAATCACAAAGCTAGGATCTTGTGAAATTACCCTGACATCTCTTTCTTTCACAGGAACCACGTTTTGCTGACTCCATAATCTAAATCTTGCTCTAATCTGTCTTCTTTACATCTCCAGGGCCAGAACGTTGGTTCTGCAAGACCAGGAACCTTGTCTAGCTTTTGCATTACCATCTTATCAGTATAGGATAATGGTTAAGAGAGTGCATTCTAAACCCCAGTTACCTGAGTTCAGAACCTAGCTTTGTCATTTACTAGCTGTGTAAGCAAGTGTAAGTTATATGACCTCTTCTCCCTCAGTTTCCCCATTTGCAAAATGGGAATGATAATTGTCCTGACTCATAGGATTGTGGTGAGGATAAAATCAGTTAGTACAGTGCTCTGAATAGAGCAGGGCATTAGCACCCAATAAACATTGGTTATTATTAGTAATATCATATCCTACCACTAACATAGTGCTTAGTTCATAAATGGAAAAAATTTATTGGCTGAAGTGCATGAATGCCACTGCTCTAATTTACACTCTTATTATCTTTGCTTGGACAATAGCAATAGCCACCTGGCTGGGGTTATTTCTGAGAGACACTCCCCCATCCCTTACCCCATCCATTCTACATGCTGATGTTAGGATTATAAGTCTAACAGACAAATATGAAGGTACGGTGTCACTCCATTGATTAACACCATCCAGTGGATCCCCAGTCTCCACAGGTAGCCAGGCAAAATCCAAACTCTTTAGCAGAGCCTACGTGATGGCCTCCTATGATCTGGCCCCCACCCCCTCGCTCCAGTTACACAATCCAGTGTCAGTTCCCCAAAGAAGCCACCTTCCTTCTCCCCTCTGTTCTTCTGCAGGCTGTTCCCCTAGCCTGGAATGACCTCCCTCTGCTCTATCTGGCTGACGAAATTGTCATTATCTTTAGTTGCAGCAATGCCATCAGGTCTTGGATGCAGGCATTTTAGACAGAGTTAGGTACATATGTTACTGTAGCATTTATCAAATTATACTATAACCATTTGTTTACACATCCACCCTACCCACTGGGCTGTGAGTTCCTTGATGCTGAAAGCCAGATCTTATTCAGATTTGTATTCCTGGCCAGAAGCACAGGGTCTATAGCAGAAGCTTAATATATGGTTGCTGAATGGATGGTTAGTTTAAGAAGTACCTAATAAACCCTGGAATTTGTATTTCCCTGAATCTTGTTTTGGTTGTTACCTTTTTAATAGAAATAGTCACTAATGCTTAGGTTTACAAGTTTATTGAGTTCTAATTTTGTCCTTTAAAATGAACAATGCCAATATCATTCATTCATCCGTTAACCACCAATAAATGTTTATCTGGAGACATTTGTCAAATACTGGATTTGAAGAGTACATATCAGACAAGCCTCTTCTCCTTATAAGGTTCACAAATTATTAAGTCTATTAAGTATTAAAGGGATAGCATGGAAAACTATATTCACTATCTTGTGACAAATCATAATAGAAAAGAATATATATAAAAAGGATGTATGTGTGTGTGTGTGTGTATGTGTCTTTGTGTGTGCTGTGCTGTGCTTAGTAAGCACAGTTGTCCCCAGCTTTTTGCAACTCCATGGACTGTAGCCCACCAGGCTCCTCTGTCCATGAGGATTCTTTAGGCAAGAATACTGGAGTAGGTTGTCATGCCCTCCTCCAGAGGATCTTCCCGACCCAGGGATTCAACCCAGGTCTCCCACATTGCAGGCAGATTCTTTACCCTCTGAACCACCGGGGAAGCCCAAGGATACTGGGTGGGTAGCCTACCCCTTCTCCAGGGGATCTTCCCAGACCCAGGAATTGAACTGGGGTCTCTTGCATTGTAGGTGGATTCTTTACCACCTGAGCTACCAGGGAAGCCCATATATTTGTGTATATGTATATGTACACACACACACACACACACATATATATATATATGAAACTGGATCACTTTGCTGTACAGCAGTAATTAACACAACATTGTAAATCAGTAAAACGTCAATAAATTTTTTTAAAGTATTAAGGGGAGAATGTACCAGTAAACACATAAACACAATGGGTATATAAAATTACAAATTGAGGGGAGAGTTGTGAAGAAAAAGAACAGGATACGAGGAGAAAGAATTACAGGAGGAGCATCCTTTAGATAGGGGGATGGGAACTTCTCCTTGAAGAGGTGCCATTTGAGGGGAGACTGAAGGATGGACAGGAGTGAGTTGTGCAAAGTCGTGGGGAAGGGGCCTCACAGGCAGAAAGAGCAGTGTGTGTAAGGAGCCTAAGTAAGTGAAAGGCAGTTGGTGAGGCTGGAGTCTGGGAGGTGAGGGCTAGGGAAGTGAGCCTGCAAAAGCTGCCAGGGCCTTGGTCTGCAAACTGGATACTAATCTCAGTGAATAGGGAACTAACTGAAAGTTAATCGGGGGAGTGACAAGTACCTCTAAGAGGGCTGTGCCTGTGAGCACCCTGTGTACCACTCTGGATTTTAATAGACAAAAAAGCAAGTAAGAGCCCTCAGATCAGATCAGATCAGTCACTCAGTCGTGTCTGACTCTTTGCGACCCCATGAATCGCAGTACGCCAGGCCTCCCTGTCCATCACCAACTCTCGGAGTTCACTCAGACTCACGTCCATCGAGTCAGTGATGCCATCCAGCCATCTCATCCTCAGTCGTCCCCTTCTCCTCCTGCCCCCAATCCCTCCCAGCATCAGAGTCTTTTCCAATGAGTCAATTCTTCACATGAGGTGGCCAAAGTACTGAAGTTTCAGCTTTAGCATCATTCTTTCCAAAGAAATCCCAGGGCTGATCTCCTTCAGAATGGCCTGGTTGGATCTCCTTGCAGTCTAAGGGACTCTCAAGAGTCTTCTCCAACACCACAGTTCAAAAGCATCAATTCTTCGGCACTCAGCCCTCTTCACAGTCCTGATTAAATCAGCAAAGACTTTGATCACCTCCCCTTCCCCTGCCAGACTGGGGAGAGATGGCCTTCAAAGGACACATGTGAGAAGATCCTAAGCTGTCCTGTCCATTCAGGTGAAAGTTGTCATCTCCCTCAAATGACCCCATCTGTCGAAAGACACTGTCAGGTAGACAGGACCTAAGGGTCCTTTCAGGCTTGACATGAGTCCCCTGAAGCCAGATGGATGGAAACAGTATCCAAGCCGGGTGCCAGCCTGGGGAGAGGGCTTCATTGTCCCTGGGGAGACCTCACAGCCTGGAACTTTCTCCCTCCTCCCCTACCTATCCCCAGCACCCTTGCTCCTGAGATTTGCAAGGCCCCCAGCTGGCCTTGCAGTTCCACCAGGACAAAGCAGGGTAAATGTGCTGTGAACCAAGCTCTTGAATGTGCTCTCGGTTCCACCAACCAAAAAAAAAAAAAGACTGACCCCCACCACCAGCAAGGCTCTGTTTCCGATCAGGTTTGGCCGCTGGGGCTCCCAGCTCTCAGCCCTCACTGGAAGCTCTTGCAGACCGCACCTCCCACCCATTCCTGGCAGCCCGAGTGTGAGCGCGCCTCTCTCTCCGCAGCCCCGCCACTGGGGGTTAGGGTTGAGCAGGAAGGCGGCTCCATCGCTCTGCACAGCGGCCCTTCAGACCTACTTGAGACAACCTGTCACTCACACTTCAGGCTGCCAGTCAAGGACGGGAGCCGAGAAGACTCTACAAAGAGATCCTTGCGCTGTAATTAAGTGCCAGGGTTTTACACGGATCTTTCACACCTTGCCCATCCAATCACCCAGTTCCCCGGTGAGTGGGAGTCAGCTGTTCTGATTACACCCGAGCTCCCCTCATTAGTGCGGGTTTGAGACTCAACAACCCACGCAGTTTGTGCATCCACCCTCACGCTCCCCCAACCCCAGTCCTGCTCAAGACAGGGCCACGTCTGCCCCCCAACTGGGTTTCCTCCCAGAGAGCCACTCCACCACTTTCTGATCAGCACCTTTCCTTAACCGTTTGGTTGCACAGGCCTCTAGGGAGCCGGTTCTTATTTCTGACAGGTCCCTTTTCCTTCAAACTCTAGCCCCAGAGGAGGTGGGGGTAAAGAAGAGAGAAGGATCACTGCTCTCATAGGACAGAAAGGGTCTGTTTTCTCCTGGGTTCTTCAGACAACCCCGGGTTTCCTTCCTCAAATCACGCCAGCTCCCAGCTGGCACTCGCTGGCTGAAATGTATCAAAATGTTCCGCTTTTAGCCCGAGGTTTGGCTCCATAGAAGGAGCACTGCAGCCGGAGTCAGAGGGCACGGTCTTGCCAGCTTCTGACTGTGTCTTCGAACCACTTCTCCAGTTCCTCGGGCCTGAGCTCCTCCCCTGTGCGATGGGAAGAGAAAGGGAAGCGAAAGCTGCCCTGGAGGATCTCGAGGGACATTCTGGGAGTCTACAGAGGTGGCAGCTCTGCGGGTCTCCCAGCCCTGGAAGCCCGCCCCCCCTTATAGGCGGCCCCTCTCCCTGGATCCAGAGCGCCCCATGCACCCAGCATCCGCGTCCCTCTCTCCCGACCCCCCAAGTCCTTGGGTCCGTTATATTCTTCCTCGTCAAACGGACACTTTCGCCTGTCCCCGCAGCAGCAGAGGAGCCTCAAGATTCGAGCAGGACGGCCGCTAGCCAGAAAGAACAAAGAGGTTACCTGGGCTGAGGGGGCGGGGCCGGCCTGGTGGGCGGGGCCTGCCCGGGGGCGGGGCCGGCGAGGTCTTCCGGCCCCCGCGTGGGGCTCAGCTTCTGCGACTGCGAGGAGCGAGCCGAGGTGTGCGAGGCGCGGGCAGACTTCCCCGGAGGTGAGAGCTCTGCAGCAGACGAGGGCAGGTCAGGGCTGCTGGCCCCCGGCAGGGACGGGGCGGGGACCCGGAGCCCCCAGGGGGGCGGGGAGCCAGCCACCTGTGACCACCGGGCGCCTCTTCTACTGGCCGAGGTGTCCTGGGTTGTTGACAGCTCCCCTCCTGCGTCCCGGGCGCCCATTCCCTGGACCCATTCCCTGGACCTCGCTCTTGGCTTCTCGAGGGGCATCCCTGGGGGAAGGGAGAAAGGGGGAGCACGTGGATACCTTGCCAGCGGGACTCTGGAAACTGTGGCTGTGAGGAAGTCACTTGCACCTCCACCTTTGAACAGTGCTATCAGACTTCATCCTTTTCACTTTCGTCCCCACCCTGAGAAGGGCAGGTGGCTTCACTATCTTCCTTAGAAAAGGGAAATAGCCACCTTCAGCAGGACCACTGGAAATCCCAGAAAGTTACTGAGCTGCTCAACAAAAGGCCTTGAACCCCCACATCTCCACCCCCATAACACCAGGTAGAGCAGCCTGGCAAAGACTCTGAGGTAAATAGTTTAAAATGAAAAATCTGCTTGTGAAGATAAGAGCATAGTGGCAACACTCCTGTGAAACCGCAGATGGAATGATATTTTTTTAAGGGGTGAGGACGGGGATAGTGGATTGTCATGGGGTGAGGGGTGTTGTCCCAGCAAGTCCGTTGAGGCTGTGTTTTGAACACCTGTCCAGCACCTGGACCCAGAAGCAAGCAGGTAATCCCAGTGTCCTTCAGATAGGTGCTCTTGCTGGGCAATGACCCAGGGCATATGGTGTTGTCAGGTGCGTCTGGGATGCTGCCCTCTTGCTCAGTGCCTGGAAGAGGCTGATAGTGATCACACACTGATGTTGGAGAGCTGCCAGGCCCTGCCCAAGTGTGTGTCGTTTGATCACTTCTGCCTGCATTTACTCAGCCGGGCTGAGTATTAACCAATCTGTCCAAGGACTCCTCGACTCTCAGACTCACTTCATCCTTGTGCTTGTGGACAGAAGGCAGTGGCCAGCAGCGTCCCGTTGTGCCCAGCATCCGCGTCCCTCCCTCCCGACCTGGGGATGGCACAGCCCATCAGAAAGGAAACCTTGGAAGAGGAACCTGGGAGAAGGTCTGTGGGGCTCGATGCTGATCCCCAACTTGTGGGATTGTGGGGACATTCCAGAGGGTTCCCTGAGGAGGGAACCAGGCCAACGCTAGTTACTGAGTGTATTTTAACAATCCCTCTGACCACACCCCTGCATATCACCCTTCTGGTGCTCCTGTTTTAAATGACTGCGCAGAATCATCCATTCCCTCGGGTATTAGAGCTCTGAGTAGATCAAAAATCTTTTAGAGTCTGTGGTTTGAATGCAGAGCCATCCCTGCCAGCTTTGGGGGTTTGTTTCTAAGGAGGCAAGGCTTCCGTGAAGTTGTATCCCAGAGCTTTCTTTGTTTATTTCCCTGTCTCCGGAAGTTTGGGTTGCTGAGTGCTGAAATCAAAATAGTCCTGTTTGTCTGTTCCTGCTGACAGACTCGGAGAGCAAGAAAACACTGAAATGTGAAATGACTGAATCCACTATGTTTGTTTCCCTTTCTGTTTTGTGGGAAAGAATGCAGAAAGCAGATGGAAATCTTCAGCAAGGTCACAAGCTTTGGGAATTCCCAGTTCTGTTTTGGCAGTGCCTTCCCCGACATGGGGGCTATGACTTATAGTGTGCTCAGCTCTATGGGACCAACTCAGGTTGGTTGAGGGAATGTTCCTGCCCTTTAGAGGCTTCGAGGTTCAAGGGAGGAGAGAATCCAGCACCTGTGTAACAGAGAGCAATCAAATGAAATTGTGTGGCATGGTCTGCTGGTTCAAAGAAGATAGCCCGTGTGGTCTGGAAAAGGCAGAGAGGTTCCAGGAGCTGCTTAGTCTTCAGCTGCATTTAGAAACAATGGTCAGGCACCAGGCAAGGCAAAGAGGGAAAAGCCCCTGAAGCTCAGAATAAGCAAAGGCACTCTCTCTCCCCTTCCCCATGCAGCCCACATTCTCTGCCTTCCTTCCCAGCTCCGCCTCCTGCCACTGTCAAGCGCCCTCTGCCACACTGACCTCATGCCATTCTGACCAGGCCTCTTCTGTATGTCTCTCTTTCCTTGCACTTGCTGTCCTGTGCCCAGGATTCTGTCTTTTGGGGAATCCTCTTTGTTTTGTTTGGAGGTGGGGAGCATATTTTTGGCTCTTTTCTTTGGCCACAGCATGGCACGTGGGATCTTATTTCCCCAACCAGGGATCAAACTCTCATCCTTTGCATTGGATGCTCAGAGTCTTAACCACTGAACCACCAGGCTAGTCCCTCTTCTCCATTTGTATATTCTTTTCATGCATACAAACACACACACATACACACACACAAACATTTCCCATCAGGGAAGTCCCCAGAATCCTCTGGTTTTTAGGAAGCATAAATAGCATCTCAAATAGCACCTTACCCAAGGAAGACTTTCCTGGCTGGCCGCTCCCCTGGTCTTCAGGCAGAGTTGGAGGGCTCCTCCTTCCCCTCCACTGTCCCATGACCGAACACCTACTGAAGCCTATACACTTTGTGTTGCCCAGTTGGCTTGAGGGGTTTTGCCCCACCAGCTGAGACTGGGCTGTGTCTTACTCATCTAGCAGTCCGCTTAGATAGCAGACAGCAGACATAGCAGACAGCACTCAGTAAATGATTCCTGATTGAAATTCAGCCATAGGTGGGCACCAGGAAGCACCTCACTTACTTGTGGGTTAAGTGCTATTATTGGGAATTTAAAGACTGGATAAGCTTGGTGGAGGAATTTGGGTTTAATTCAGTGGCAGTACTTAAAGCCCTTAGCAGCCCTGGGAAGATCCTCTGGAGAAGGGAATGACAACTCACTCCAGTATTCTTGCCTGGAGAATCCCCATGGACAGAGGAGCCTGGTGGGCTACGGTACATGCAATCACAAGAGTCGGACACAACTTAGTGACTAAACCACCACCACCACTGCCTCTGAATGGACTGCAACGTCCTTCTTGATCTGGCCCCAGGGTGTCCTCTCCAGCCTCCCCTCCCACCAGTTCACACCCTGAACTTACACTTCAATCTTATGAACCAGTTGGATCACAGCAGACTCAGGCCCGGGCTCCCTGTCTCCCTTGACTCTGCTGTTTGACAGCCTCTGCCAGGAAGGCCTACTGCTGTTGAGAGCTTACCCTTCCCCATCCATAGCACTCAGTGTCTGGATCCCGAGTGTAGAGGTCCCTCAAGCTGGGTTTGCATGTCCTCCTCTGGGCCTCACTGCCTGCCAGCACATCCTCTCACAGCATCATGCCCTCTTGTGGGTGCCTCCTGCTCCTGACCCTTAGCTCCCAGGTCACTTGGGCTGGGTTTATCCTTGATGAAGCCCTCTCAGCTAACAACTTTCTTGGGAGAGAGTGCCCAATAAACAGGCATTGGATAGAAAGCTGAACCATCCATCCAATGCCTGTTTATGCCATTTCCATTGGTTGGAATTGTAAAAGCAAGGACAACACGAGAGATGTTTGAAAGGAAAAAAGTAAGACTTGGTGATGAGCAATATGAAGAAGGAAAACAGAAGGTTGGCATATAATCCTGCGAGGCAGGGGGAATTGGACTCAGGGAAGGTCCACTCCATGACTCTGAGTGCCATGCAAAAATGTTTCTATTTTCTGGAGGATTTTCAAAATCCAAAATATTGTTAAGTCACCTTGGAGTATTCTTGCATCTAAAGTTATTGCAGGATGCGTAAGTGGGGATGTCCTTTAATCAGCAGAAAAGTGCACTTTGAGTGCGGATGTGGTCAGGGTTGGAGGGAGGTGACGGGATCTCAGAGAGGACGGTTCAGCTTGTGAAAGCCAATGCAACCACTGCGGGAATAAGCTAAGCTGAGGTCTTGGGGAGAACCTATATTCTGGAGGTGGTGGTGGGAGAGAGGAACTGGTGGAAAACAGAAAGAGAGAAGAAAATCAAAGAAGCCAAGGGAGGAGATAGTTCAAGAAGAGATGCGTGGCCAAAGCTGTCTGTGCCAAAAAGAACAGCGATTCAAACAAAAACAGATGAGAAGGAGGCGAGCTTTGAGTGGCACTCCCATAGGAAAGCCAGATCTCATGGGGTCAAAAGAGGCTGATTAATAGGCAGTGGAAACATTGGGCGGAGTCTTCAGACCTCACATCTGTGGAATTTGGCCACGGCAAAAGGATAGATTTTTTCTCAGCAGGAAGTGGGGAGTGGTCATGTCAAGAGAGGATAGTTTTGTTTGTTTTGTAAGAGATCTAACCACAGTTCCATGCAGGAGGGAAGAGCCCATGTATGCTAAGGAATATGGATGAATTGCCCTGCTCACATTGGTTGTGTTTCATTTAACCTTGCTCCCCAACAGTTGCCCCAGGGAACTCTCATTTGGGGTAAGCTCCCAAGCCATGGTACTGCCGAATCCAAGGATATGATGTTGCAACCTGGAAGCAGTTGGTCCTCACCTCCCTGACGCATGGTAAACTCATCTCCAGTGCCCCAAACTTGACTTTGCTTCATAATGGTGCAGGCCAGATGTTTTCTCCTTGACTGTGCACAAATTCATGATACCAGTTATAATAGCAGACACACAAACAGCATTTACTCTGAGCCAGACACAGTCCATGGGGTTGCACAGAGTCGGACACGACTGAAGCGACTTAGCAGCAGCAGCAGCAGACACTGTTCTGTGTCCCTGTAAAATGGGTCTTGTTATTATTCTTATTTTTCTGATGACAAAAATGAGGCCCAGGGAGCTCACCCAATGACACAGTGGTGAGTGGGAGCAGGGTTCCAACTGGGTGTGTCTGGCTTCAGGGTCTGTGTACTTAAAGTGAAAAGAAAGTGAAGTCGCTCAGTCGTGTCCAACTCTTTGCGACCACATGGACTGTAGCCCACCAGGCTCCTCCATCCATGGGATTCTCCAGGCAAGAGCACTCAAACCACTATATTAATTCAGGGTGAGCAGCTCATGCTTTACTGTAGATGGATGTTTGTGATTCCAGCTTTATTGCAGAATTCTTAATCGTGGTGCTGCTGACAGCATGACTTATCCAAGGTCACCAAACCCGTTTATCTATCTATCTATTCATTGTGGGTTAGACTAGCTTTACTAGTCATAAATAATTTAATCATCAATAAATATCTACCATGTGCAGTACACTGCCAGGATCCCAGAAATATGACCTATATGTGTCATCTCATTGAATCCTCATAACCACTCTATTCTGTAGACAGGGCAACTGAGCCAGCATTTGAAGGTGGCCATAATGAAGGCCGTAATGAATCCGCCTGCAATATGGGAGACCTGGGTTCGATCCCTGGGTTGGGAAGATCCCCTAGAGAAGGGAAAGGCTAGCGACTCCAGTATTTTGGCCTGGAGAATTCCATGGACTATATAGTCCATGGGGTTGCAAAGAGTCGGACATGACTGAGTGACTTTCACTTTCAAGTGCTTTACAATATCATGTTGGTTTCTGCCATACATCAACAGGAACCTGGATGTGGACCATTTTGGGCTTCCCTAGTGGCTCAGATGGTAAAGCATCTGCCTGCAGTGGAGGAGACCTAGGTTTGATCCTTGGGTCAGGATTTCCTTCTCCAGCATCCCTGCCTGGAAAACCTGATGGTCGGAGGAGCCTGATAGGTTACAGTCCATGGGGTCACAAAGAGTCGAACATGACTAAGCGACTTCACTTTCACTTTTCATAATGAAGGCAAGATGGAAAACCACTTTCAGCCCTAAGTTTCTGTGTTCTGAGGTTCATGATCAGAGACTTAACTGGTTCTAGAGTATTCCAAGGCTAACTTTATTTTCTTTCTCAACACACACAAGGTTTGCGAGTATGAATCAGTAACATGCTCAGTTGTGCAAGAAATACTGCCCTGCCTTTTATTTTGTAGAGATCAACTTAATATTAGTTTGCAGGCTTTGTCTCACCAGGCTGGCAAGAATAGAAAACACCACAGGGTGGTGTCACGATTTCTGGATCTTATGCAGTGCTGAGAGCTCGGGGTGGGGTTGCGGGGGATCCTGCTCACCAGTCTGATCCACTCAGGTTACCACTGAGAAGGCTGCTGACCCCGCCTCTCTGGTGGTCTCTGCTACTTTTGGACTGACCAGCCAGACTCTAGGGGCTTGCCAAAGTCCTGTCCTCCCAGGACCCCCCAGACCTCTCTTCCAGACCTCCCTGCTTTGCCCCTCCAACTTCACTCCTCTCAAGACCTCCTGGAAAAGCCTCTGTGTCCTGGACCTAAGTCCTTGTTTTGGAAATGAAAGCCAGAAGATTCTGCAAGTTACTCCTGAGTTATATAACTAGCCTGGGGCAGTGATGTCAGGAGATTGTAGAGGATGGAAGTGGGCAGAGGAAGGTGGAAATACATGGAGGGGGGAAAGTTTTCTACTCTTAAAAGATGATCTAGCCACAGGAGCTGTCCCCTCTGAGAGTAAATTTCTAGGTAGGAAAAAGTTGCTATTTGAGGCCAGGATATACGTGTTTGCCTGCTAAGTCACTTCAGTCGTGTCCAATTCTTTGAGACCCCATAGAGTGTAGCCCGCCAGGCTCCTCTGTCCATGGGGTTCTCCAGGCAAGAATACTGGAGTGGGTTGCCATGCCTTCTCCAGGAGATCTTCCCCACCCAGGAATCAAACCCACAGCTCATACGTCTTATCTTCTGCTTTGGTAGGTGGAGTCTTTACCACTAGCACCACCTGGGATGCCCCCAGATATATGTAAATCCGTTTTATTTATCCATTTTTTTGGTACACCCCTTGTGGCTCAGCTGGTAAAGATTCCATCTGCAATGTGGGAGACCTGGGTTAGATCCCTGGGGTTGGGAAGATCCCCTGGAGGTGGGAAAGGCCACCCACTCCTGTATTCTGGCCTGGAGAATTCCATGGACTGTATAGTCTATGGGGTTGCAAAGAGTTGGACATGACTGAGTGACTTTCACAAGACCATTATTTTCCATAGATATTTTTAAGATTGTCTATAATAGATTCAAAAATTTGCCAAAAAGTAGGGGAGGTGATTGTGTCCTGGTCTGTGATGGCTGTCATGACACTCAGCAAATCTCATTAGATAATTTGAAGGTTTCCAGGCTATGAAAATGATTCTAGTTCAAACTGCCCATCAAACACATACAAAAACAGAACAAGGAAAGTTAAATTTGTCAAGGATACCCAGGTGATGGCCAAAACAGAGCTAGAAACCAGCTTTCCTCTCTCCCAGTCCAGAGCTCTTGCCCAGTGATCCCAGCCCAGTGATCTCATGCATCTTTTAAAGAATCACCCACAGGGCAGAAGAGCCCAGTTTCTTGCTGACTCCACCCTCATTCAGCGGGGAATATAGCCCACCTTGGGTAGCTGGTCCAGGCTGCTTCCACACTCCACAGACCTCCCTGAGGTCCCTGGATGCCGGGCACATGGGAAGAATGTGTCCTTATAACAGGGGTGTGTTTCCCAGCCCTGCCTGTCCTGCTCCCGTCTTGGGGCACCACCAATGAAATCCTCCTTCCTCCTCTGCACCCAACAGGCCCAGAGATGGGGGACCCCTCTGCCTGGCCCAACTCCCTCCCTCTCCCTTCCCTTATCTCTGCCCAGGCTTGATTCAGCTGCAGAGCAGGCTTGATTCCACCAGCCCGGGAAGGTTTCTCATGATGCTTTTGTTTAACCCAGCACAGCCTGCAGATCCCTCCCCGGACAGTTCTGAAGTGTTTTGTCCTCTCTCCTCACATTTGCATCCTCTGTGTCTAAGGGATCATAGTTTAATAAGGTTTCTCTTCACCATGCCTCTCCCCAACTTCCAATTTACATCACAATCCAAGTGATTTTTGCTGCACTTAGCGGATTGTCTGTGTCATTACTTTCAGGGGATGCAGTATCAGATTTCCCAGCTTGCCCTCTTCTCAGGCTCCTGACCTTGCAGCTGCCTATCTTTCTTGGCAGTTTATTTTGCCCATGAACACTCAGCGTTTAGCTGAGTTGCATTCAGGGAGACTGTCAGTCTTATATGTTAATTTTCTAATTGAGAATGTTGTGCTGCCTGAGGAAGACAGGCAACTAAGTCAGTAACTGTTAAGTGTCAGACTCTTTGCAACCCCATGGACTATAGCCTGCCAGGCTCCTCTGTGGAATTCTCCAGGCAACAATGAGTAGGTTGCCATTCCCTTCTACAGGGGATCTTCCTGACCCAAGGATTGAACCCGAGTCTCCTGTATTGAAGGCAGACTCTTTACCGTCTGAGCCACCAGGGAAGTCAATGCCTTGGTGAGCTGTCTTTTCCCAGGGATTTTTAGATGTGTCATGCTAGTTGTTAGGTTTTAATAACTGCTCAGATGGAATTATTTCTTGCAGTCAGGTGCTTTAAAACTGGGTGACAAAGAGTTTATAATGAGCAGACAGAAGAGAAGCCGTTTTGTACCTGAACCATTTTGGTTTTCATCCTGTCTCAGTGCCTCTGGATGGTTTGTGGGGACCACCACCTGGAGATAGTAAAGACTATAAGGAAAGCTTTTACATTAATTTCCCATGAGTGCAGAAAAGAGAAACACCAAATCACGCCAGTGTACTGAGAAATTCTGTTTCCTTCTCTCCCTGTTTCCCTTGAGTGGTTTCCAAAAGGAATACATTTTTGGTGAGGTGCAGTTGGATAAATGATGTCTGTCTACTAAAGAAGCAAGAAATATTAGAGGATTATTCATCAATAACTGGTTCTCCGTGCGGGCACTAGAGTCTCCTCAGAAGCCGCTGAATATGCTTCCCTGGGGAAGGAGAAACTGTTATTGTTGCCATTGTATAGATGATTAAGTTGGTGCTCAGAGAGGTTAAGCACTTCCTCGAGGTCACACATCCATTAAATTGTGGAGCTAGGATTTGAATCCAGCTACACACTTAGTTGTCATTTTGACCTTTCCCCGCAAATCAAAATTGTGTACACTGCCCAACAGATTCAGAACCTCAAAGGATGTGGGGGTGGGGGTGAGGGTGGATAATTCCAAGGTGCGTGCTAGGAAAGAAAATACATCACACTCCTGTTTTGAAATTCAGTCGCAGCCTCCTCTCCCTATGCTCCAGGAATGGCCAGCCTGCCAGGAGCGTTTGCATGCTCCCTACTCTTAAGCAAGCAATAGGAACTTCTCCGCAGGGCTCAGTTCAGAGCCATTGTGGCCTCCACATTCCTCAGCTCAGACTTTCCTGGCCCTCGGAGTGCTCCTACCTTGCTCTCCGCCCTTTGTGCGCCCCCTGCTGGTCTCCAGGAGAGGCGCCTGTGCTGGAGCCAGAGAAATGGTACCCAAGCTCTCCTGTTTCCTCGTTGTTACTTAGTTGCTAAGTCGTTTCCTCAGCTCCAAGTAAAATGATGTGATCTGCCCAGCTCCCTTCCCTCTGAAACGTCAAATAACCCTCCTCGAGCAAACATCCGATGTTTCAGTCTTCAGGACTAAGAAGAATTGGGAGTGAATGTATGGTCCCCGCTTCTCCAAAGTGATCACGCAGAATCTTGTTCATACATCGTTCCCCGGGGGGTTTGAGGCGGCCTGAGTAGTGAGCCGTGAGGGCCATAATGGAGCTCTCAAGTCCTTAGTGCTCATGGTCACTGAACTAGCATTATCAGAATTACCTGGAGGCTTGTCGGAAATGCAGAATCTCAGGTCCTCCCCCAGACCAGCGTGAGTCAGAATCTGCTCTTCAGCAAGATCTCTGGGTGATTCATATGCAAATCATCTTTGGAGGCTCTGTATGTCTTTTGCAGTGTCCACAATTTTTATTTTTTGAAGATCAAAACGACAAGTTTACAGCTGGATTCAAATCCTAGCTCTGCAATGCGATGGTTATGTGACCTTAAGCACATACTTAACCTCTGAGCCACAGTTTACTCATCTATAAAACAGTGAAAAGAACTATATGGCATCCTTAACTTTCAGGACCCATCCCATCCTAAATCTGAGACTCAATAATTGTCCAACGTCTCCTAGATCAGCCATAATTTACCTAGTTGTATTGCTTAGAAACGTCAAACTCTGATGGCAAACTGTGCTCTTTTCCTAGAAACCTGCAAGCTCTCTGCTCACTGTGGAGTAGATGATGGACTATTCCCATCCTTTGTGTGAGCCCCTGGCAAATGACCACATAACTGTCTTGAAGGGGGCATCTGGGTCATTTCCTCTCCACCGCCATGACAATAAAGATGGAGTGGATTGTGAAAGCATGGAGTTCCCTCCACAGAGTGACAAGGGAGAGAGCCTCCCCGCCCGACCCCTTGACCCAGAGACTGGACCTGAGATTTCTCCAGGTCCCTTCAGCTCTGATGTTCCACATGCCTCAGTTTACAAAAGGGTTTTGATCTTTTCCAATTCCAATTAATCAGGGACACACTCAATGTTTTAAATTCCCCCACAGATAAAAATCACTGTGTGGCATAGAAAACCATCTCCATAATGTTCGCTGCTTCTCCCTCCTAATTAGCTTTCCTGTTCTCCCTTAGGAAAGCAAAAACTCTTTCTCCTAATTCACCAGAAAAACACTGACCACCATCTTCGCTGCGAGGAGGTTGGCAGAGTCTTAGGAACTAAAGCCTTTAAACAATCAGGGACCTCATGTCTCTAGAATAAGAACACACCAGAAGCCCCTTGTGCTGGGACTGGAGGTAAGTACTCCTGATGAAAATCACCCTCCTTCAGAATATGAATGGGAAACAGCTCACCGGGTGCTTCAGTTGTGCTGTGTGCCTCGGGGGTACTGCTTGAGCAAAACTGGGTCCTTGCCCTCAGGAGATGGGCAGGCTGGAGGAGGAATGAGGTGATGAAAATGCCATCGTGGACATGTCCACAGAACCAGGGCAGGAGATAAAGTACTTGTGGAAATATGAGAACTGTTTCATGGAAGGCCTCTAGGGTAGCCTGTGAGGGGTGAGTTGGGGTTGGGTAAACAGATGAGACGGGGACAAGCACCCCATGTCCAGGATCAGTAGAAGCAGAGAAGCTGGATGGAGGCCACACTGGGAGAAGGTGAGTTATCCCCGGAGCCCAGGCAAGACTAGAAAAGCCAGAAAGTAGATTGTCTGGAGTTTCCCCCTCTGGCCAATGAAAGGGTTTAGGCACTAAGGGACCCCTCTAATCAGCCATTCCAGGAATAGATTAGAGTCCATGTGGAGTCTTGCCCCCTGAAGAGTTGGATCATTGTGGTCAGGAGAAACCAGAAGGTTTCTGGTCAGAGCCGTGCCTGAAATGCAGGTTTGGGGGTAAGACTTGCTGCGGGGGTGGGTAGGGGGTCAGTCACTGCAGCAGCCTGGACAGGAGGCAGCAGCAACCCAAACATCTGGAAGTGAGGGGAATCGATGCTGGTGGTGGTGTCCGAGATGAATGTCACAGGACTGGCCACCATCTGCACTGATGTACTTGAGGCTTCTTTCAGTGGGGGATTAAGGAAGCTGATCTGACTTTACCCACCTCTTTAGAGTTTCATATGTACTGAAGATGGAAGTAAGGGTCCACAACCAAAGACGAATAGAGTACAGTGTTTGATGAGTCAGAAAGACTACAGCCCCAAGTGCTCTGAATGTGGAGGAGATGCTACAGATGCCCAAGAGGATATTTCAAGCTACGTCCAGATGTGGAAGAAGAAGGAGGGGCATGCTCCCTCTCAGAGGCTATTGTAAGCACAGATAACCACTCCCAGGTAGGATGGGAAAGAGCAGATGAGATGGGGCTGCTCCAAAGGGCCCCAGATTGCCCCCACCTGGACCAGCCCATCCAAGGAACCCAGAGCGCAGACCTGCCCTCATCACCCTGGTAGCTGGCCCTGCAGGTCATGAAGACAGAGCAGGACCCAGAGGCAGGATGTGACAAATTGATTCATTCAGCAGATATTTACAAAATAAGCTACAAACCAGTGAGCTTAAGGGCTTCCCAGGTGGCTCAGTAGTAAAGAATCTGCCTGCCAATGCAGGAGACACAGGTTCAATTCCTGAGTGGGGAAGATCTCCTGGAGGAGGAAATGGCAACCCCCTCCAGTAGTCTTGCCAGGATAATCCCATGGACAAAGGAGCCTGGCGGGCTACAGCCCATGGGGTCACAGAGTCAGACATGACTGAGCACGCGCACAAGGTGTATAGTGAGCCTGGCAGCTGATGTGCACAATCTCCTAGAAGAGATCTGGTCTCAGGTCTGCAGCTCTGAGGAAAGGTGGTGGGAACCCCTGCAGGTATGCGTAGGTTCTAGACCAGCAAGTTGTATCAGACTCAGCTCATTTCCATCCTGACAGCATTACCAGCTTCCAGCAGCCCTGGGAATGCAGCAAGGCATTTGACTGAGTCTCTCGTGATCTCCCCTGCCACCCCATGACACATGAAAGGGAAGTTTCTTGCTGGGCTAGAGGTACGAGACCAGCTTTGTATCAAGGCATCATGCAACAGAGAGATGCAAACAGACCCTAAGGAGACTACCAGGTGCCAGCAAGTCAATAAACCATTCTCTGAGGGCACACCAGCGCATAGGGACCCACTGCACTGATTTTCTGTTCCCTCTTTGGAGAACAGTCATCAGTTACCAGGCTTTGCCCTGATGTGTTAATCCATGATGCCCACGGAAGCTGCTGCTGACTGTGTCTCCTCAGGCATGTAATGGGTCTGAGGAGAAGGGTGGGTGGGGAGCACACTTTCCTTTTTGTTCGCATGAATGAACTGCCAGGCCTGCCAGTGGAGCACCTTTTGCACCCAGGTATGCACAAGCGAGCCTCCCTTTGTGGCTGCACCAACCTGAGCGGGCTCTGCTTTTTCTGCACGCCAAAGCCCACCTCCCAGTGGCCTCTCGTGGTACTCCCACCAGGACGGGCCTTGAGCCCCCTGGTAGGCCTTGCTGGGGGACATAGGGAGTCCCTGGGTGGCTGCAGCACATGCAAGGTCAAGAGCCAGGCCTTCCTGGACTTCCCTGGTGGCTCAGTAGTTAAGAATCCTCCTGCCAATGCAGGAGGAACAGGTTTGATCCCTGATCTGGGCAGATCCCACATGCTGTGGAGCAGCTAAGCCCATGCACCACAGCTACTGAAGCCTGTGTGCCCTAGAGCCCGTGCTCCGCAGCCAGAGAAGCCACTGCAGAGAGAAGCCTGTGCCCCACGACGAACAGTAGCCCCACTCGCCGCAACTAGAGAACGCCTGTGTGCCGCAGTGAAGACCCAGTGCAGCCATAAATAAATAAATAATTTTTTAGAAAGAAAATAGTTTACAAAAACAAAGAGAGCCAGGCCTTTTTCTCCTGGAAATAGGAAGCAAGGTTTCAGCGGCTTCTGAGAGGGCCGAGGCCAGGCAGGATGGGCGGGGAAACCAGCAGAGGTTTGCAATTACCCCTAGGGGTAGGAGAGAGGGTGACCGCACTGTTGGATTCTGCGTATTTGTGTGAGCACCAGTGTGGTTCCTCCCAACAGAACTATAGCCACCGGGTGTTAGCATGCAGTGGGCAGGCAGCCAGTGTAGACAGATGGGAGAGAAGAGCGAGGAGGGATCTGGGTTGAAGGTGTTGGCAGAGAATTGGAAGAGAAGGTCCCTGGGGTGTAGAATGATGGGGAGGTGGAAAGGCAGATGCATTTGAAGAGCAGAGAAGGTTTGAGAGGGATCAGGAGGCCATCAGAGAGTCAGCCTAGTGGAAGGAAGGGCCCAGGAGACCTGGAAGGGAGAGGGTCATGCTGAGTGCATGGGTGAGAACTCAGCATTTTCAAAGGGGTCATCTTGGGAAGGACTGACTGTGGAGTGAGGTGGACCTTCACTTGGAGCTGAAGGGGGTGAAGGGCTGAGAGGTTCACCTTCCCCCAGGAGCCCATCCCTTTGTGACCAAGGGGAAGTGACCACAGAGCAGCAGATGAAGACCCAGAGGTGGGCTGCAGCAGTCCTCCCACACTGACAGCCACACCGGAGTCACTAGGATTAGAGGGGAATCAGAGCTGTGTGACCTTAAGTAAGCTACTTAACTTCTCTGGGCCTTAGTTTTCTCATGTGTATAATGGTACCTTCTCAGGTAGCTCAGTGGGTAAAGAATCCATCTGCAATGCAGGACATGCTGGTTCGATTGGGAAGATCCCCTAGAGGAGGGCATGGCAACCCACTCCAGTATTCTCGCCTGGAGAATCCCATGGACAGAGGAGCCTGAACTGCTACAGTCCATAGGGTTGCAAAGAGTAAGACACGACTAAAGCAACTGAGCACGCAGAGACTGGGGAGGATGCAGAAAGGGAGGAAGCTCAGAGCTCTGTGGGCATGAGGTATCCACTCTGTGGTATTGTAGTTATTAGGATATACTTCTTTCCTCCCTTCAGACTCGAGTCCAGTGGTTCTCAGATGTGAAAGTGCATCAGAACCACCCAGAGGGCTTGATAGAGCAGCCTGCCAGGCCATGCCCCAGAGCTTCTGATTCAGGAGGTAGAGGAGGGGGGCCAGGTAGCACTGATGCTGCTGGTGCGAGGACACCTCTTGGGCATCACTGCTCTAGAGTCTCTACAGACCATGAGACCTTGGCAGGCAGAGGACCCCCAACATCCCACAGTGACCAGCATAGAGCCCGGGCCTGGGCCTGGGAGGAGTGACTCCAGGACGAGCACAGATTCTCAATACAGCAGCTGGTCACCACAAGAAGAGGTGGTGTTGAGTGAAAAAAAGGTCACTCGGGAAGAGCCTCGAAATTATGGTGGTTTGTGCGAAAGCTGGATTTGTATCTGGGGAGCAAACGCTGAGGTTCACAGCAAAGCAGTCACCATGCGTTTTATCAGAACTGCTGTCAGAGGCAGAATGCTGGTCTGGAAGGACCATGGCCCTGGCGACACTGCTGGCTTCAGAGCGCTCATTTGCTTTCTTGTTCCAATGACGTGATGCTGTGTCCTGCATCTGGAGAGCACGTTTGCCCTGGGAAGATCACCGTGTCCACTGGCCTTGAGCCTTTTCCCGAGGCTGAACTTGAATGTCTCCCCATGTGGACTTGGTCCAGGATTTTTATTGTTCTGTGAACCCAGGAGAAACCCTCCCCAGCACCCATTTGGAAATGAATTAACTGTTTTGCTCAGACAGCGATTGGTTCTCCATGCCCGGTGCTCCGGCCTCCTGCCAGATGTGGGCCACCACCTGCCAGGAGAAACGTCCTCTCTCCAGCCTTGCGGCCAAGCTCGGAATCCCAGGTGTAGCCAAACAGCCCATTATGAATATTATTTGTTAAGAACCAAGTATTAAATTAGCACAGGAGCAGTCCTGGCCTGGGCCAGCAGGATTTGCCAGCCAAGTGTGGTGCCAGGGGAGCAGAGAGGCCCCTGGGTAGGCTTCCCTGCTTCCCGCAGAGACACCAAGGCTGGTAACTCACCCACGCCGAGGCCAGCGGCTCTGCTAGGCAGGCAATTAAGTCAAGAAAGGGAACCCGCTCTGCTGACGGCTGGGATTAAAGCTAAATGAATTCAACTCAGAGAAAAGGGCTGCAACCCTTCTCCCTCTGGTCTCATTATCTTAATTAACAGTGTTTGGCAGGAGTATTGAGGCCTGCATTGATCGAGCTGCTCCTGTTACCCCTCAGAGCCCTGGACACAAGTGAGCCTCAGTAATAAAAACCCAATTCTCAACAGCCCTCTGAATTTCTTTCCAGCTCTCTTCCTCTAAGAAAAGCATGGGGTTTCTGACTTGGAGGGGGTCCTTTAGACCAGGGTTTCTCATAGTGTGGCCTGAGGACCACTCTCCTCAAAGTATCTGGGATATGGTGATAAAATGCTCTTCCCCAGCTCCATGAGACCTATCCAGCTGAATCTCCAGGAGTCAGACTCTAGGAGTGGTGGTATTACTTTTTTCTCTTTAATTTTATTTTCTGATTGTGGTCAAATATACTTGACATTGTGCATGCGTGCTAAGTCACTTCAGTCATGTCTGACTCTTGTAGCAAATTAGGCTCCTCTGTCCATGGATTCTCCAGGCAAGAATACTGGAGCGGGTTGCCATGCCGCTTCCTGAAGCAGGGATCGAAACCGCCTCTCCTGCAGCTCTTACATTGTAGGCAGCTTCTTTACCGCTTAGCCACCAGGGAAGCCCATACTTGACATTAAGGACATTCATACTGTAGATGGTGGCTCAAACAGTAAAGAATCTGCCTGCAATTCAGGAGACCCGGGTTCAATCCCTGTTTCGGGAAGATCCCCTGGAGAAGGGAATGGCAACCCACTCCAGTATTCTTGCCTGGAGAATCCCATGGAGAGAGGAGCCTGGTGGCCTACAGTCCATGGGATCACAGAGTCGTACATGACTGAGCATTCATTTCCAGAAATTTCTCATCATCGCAAACAGAAACTCTGAACCTACAAAACCATAATTCTCCACCCCTCCCTCCAACACCTGGAAACGTCTATTCACTTTTTGTCTCTCTGAATTTGACTAATCTAAGTCCCTCATATAAGTGGAATCAAACAGTATGTGTCTTTTGTGATTCACTTATTTCATGCAGAGTATCTTTAAGGTTCACACATGTTGTTGAAGCGTGTGCCAGCTTTTTCCTCTGTTTTTAGTAATATTCCGTTTTATGGATGTACCACATTATCTTCGCATCTATCAGTGGACATTTGGGTCATTCCTACCTGTTGGCTGTTGTGCATAATGCAGTGATGAGTGTGGTGTGCAAATACCTGTACCGGTTCTAAGGTACCGTCAAACTTGCAGCCATGTGAGCCAACCTTCTGAAACTGGAATCACCTGGAGAGGTTTGACAACTCAGGATGCCCTAGCCATACCCTAGACCAACCACATCACCCATAGATGGGATCTAGTTCCTGTATTTTATTTTAACTCCCCCAGTGGTTCTGATGTATGGCTAAGTTAGAGAACCATGGGTTTAAACCAGTGATTCTAAAATTTGGGGTGTTTACAAAATTCAGTTACTTTTAAGAGTACACACCCCTGAGAGTCTCTTTTAACTGGTCTATGGGGAGCCTGAGCTTCAGTGCTCAAAGCTCTTCAGGTGGTTCTCATATGTCACCAGAGTTGAGGCCGTGTCTCATTCAGTCTCTCATTGAGACAGGAACCTGCTAAGGCTGCTGGAGGTGACACTCTCTGCCCAAGGTTCTGAGCCCTTTGGCACCTGAGTCTGCACTGGTCCCCAGAGCTGATTCCTGAGCCAGTCCCACGAGTTCTCCAGACTCTGCCACACAGGTGCAGAGGATAGCTCGTATATGGAATCTCCTTTTGTCCTACTCTTAATTTGAACTGTTAGCCTTGAATGAGAACCGGGTGTTCTGTTATAATGCTTGCTGTGAAATAACAACTTTGTTCCAACACGACTGACACATTAAGGAACAGTATTGCTGTATTAGGGAAGATGACTCATATATTAGGGAACAACATGAACTTATTAGTGAATGTGAAATTTGCATTTGCTGATGTGCCGTTTCTTAAGCTTTCATGGAGAAAACGACCCAGCCGAACCAAACAACATGTGACGAGGGAAAAGATCTCAGAAATCTGCCAGCGACCTTCACACTCCGTGTGTGCTTTGAGCGGACACCCATCCCCAACTGATGTTCCACTTCCCGATACCAAATAGCCCCCTCCTCCCAGCACCTCACAGTAGCTCCCGCGCAGCAGCCCTCAGGCCTTTTTCAAGGAAAGGGATATTTCTTGCAGTGTGTGTGCGCATATTTCTTATCCACATACGTGTAGAAAATGGTGCTACCATTTTCATTAGGTTTTTTCAGGTGCTGCCGATGAAGGCTTTGCGTGCTGTGTGCGGCCCTCTTTTCCCCCAGAAGTCCTGTGGTTTTATTGTGTGATTTTGCATAGCCGAGCGATTTTTAGGAAGGACTGAGTATATTGCCTGATGGCGGAACTAACAGTGTCCGTACATGTCGATTCTCACCATCTTTTTACTAATAGTTTAGGAGCGCACTGCCAGGCCGCTCTATCTGCTGCCGCTGAGAACTCACTCCAGACACCCCTGGATGGCGCCCTCCTCTGCGGGATCGGCAGCTGCTGCCAGCAATCAGCTGCTCTGGGATCAAGAAGCAATGAGCCCTGTCTGGCACAGGCTTCTTCCAGGCCTTACCCCAACACACTCTCATCCCTCTTGCTCCCTTTGGCTTCAACCCACTTAGGGTCTGGACTTTTAGGTCACTTGATCTTTTTTTCTTGGGTTCCCTAAATCCACACCTGCTGCCCACCCTGTCTCACAGCCTGCCTTCACTCTGGAAGCTCATCTTTCTGACATTTGGTCTGAAACAATTCTATGGCCTGGTTCCCACCTTGAAACTAGATTTGCCCTCATAGAGGGCATTCATTGGTATTTATTTCGATCCATTTTGGATCCTGGTTCTCATTCCAGAACACCCCTTCCTGGGATGGTCCCTCTTCCTAGCTTCTGTCTTCATGAATAACCCCTCCAGACTCCTGTTGGCTCACCAGGTCACCTGGCTCCTCTACTCATGTATCCTGCCACCTGACCTGTAGAAGTCTGCTTCAGAGATGAAGATGTAGCTATTTCACACTTTGCTGTATTTCATGAGAAAATAGGTCTGTAGCATGTCTTCATAGCATGACATGAACCCAAATGATTTTCTTTAATATCTGTTTGTTCAACTGGCCTATCTTGCTGTTTAATTTTAGCTTCCCTGTTATAGACTTGAAAATTGAGTGTATTGAACTTGTGTTGTTTGGGACTTTTCTTTCACTTGTTGTTACCATGAATTCAAGGTCAAGCTGCCTTGTACAGTGTCAACATTTGGAGGCCAGCCTGAGTGGTCCGTGAAGAAACAGGATTGAAACTAGACATCTTAACACTGTTATTCTGAACTGGCATTCTCACTCCCATGTCTCTGCAAGGATTTTCCTGTCAGGTTACATAAGACAAGAATTCATTCTGATGTTTGAATAAAGCAACAGCCACAAAACTGTCAGTATCTTGGGGGCCAAGCTAGTTCTTTCCTGCAAATATCAGTTCAGTATCAGAACACGTTTATCTTGCAGTCACTTAAAATCCTCATTGGTGAAATCAAAGTTTCCATTCTCTTTTCTTCTAAAACAGAGGTTAATAAACTACAGTATTTGGACTGCAAAGCCTAAAATATTCACCATTTGGCCCTTTACAGAAAAAGTTTCCCAAGCCCTGTTCTAGAACGTAAAACCTGGTGGTGGGCATATGTAAACCAAGGGTTTTCCTCATGAGATTGAAAGGGGTAGCCTTCAGGAGAACAGTGAACCCTCTGAACTCAGGTACAAAATTTGGTTTATGTTGCAAACATGCATTTTTGGAGATACAGGCTTGGTCTATTGTGTTCACCACTAAAACAGTGCCAGACACAGATGCTCAGCAAAAATTAATTGAGTAAGTTATTGAGGAGGAGGGTGTGGCAGAGACAGGCAAGAACCAGATGAAGGAAGTCTTTGCAGGATTTTATTCCCAGAGCAGTGGGAGGAGGAGGAAGGGGGTCTGTGCGGAGGCGTGGTATCTTCTGGGTTATGTTTCTGAAAGAACACCCTGGCTGCTGTTTGGGAAACGGAGGATAAGACTGGAAATAAGAGAGATCAGTGAGAACTCTCAAGAGATGGGAGCTTGAACAGAGTAGACTTGGAAGGTAAAACTGACTTGCTAACATGGGGGTGACATTTCAGAGAACAAAGGCGACTCTGCTGTTGTTACCCTGAGCCCATGGGTGGAAATGGCAGAGAAATTAAGAGCCTTAATAAACATCCTCACCAAGTTTTTTCCTATGATTCTCAAGTGCCTGGTTTGGGGTTTATTTTTAATAGTAGGTTATATTTAATTACTACCAACTGGAAATTGTTTAATTTCAAATGTGAAATGGCAATGGTTGTTTTTCATCTGATGGTATACACGAGTTACCATGCCCCCCCCCCAACTCTTTTCTTTTAATTTAATGTATTGATTTTTGGCTGCCTTGGATCTTTGTTGCTGCATGTGGGTTCAGTAGTTGTGGCACATGGGCTTAGTTGCCCCACGGCATGTGGCATCTTCCCAGACCAGGGATGAAACCCATGTCTCCTGCCCTGGCAGGCAGATTCTTAACCACTGGACCACAGGGAAGTCTTGCTGGCCTACTGCTAACGTGGCCTGCTTTTGATACTTTGGGTCAACTCAGGAGTTGATGTCTCCTTCTGATCAGCTGTAAATTGTGTGTCACAGCCTCAAAGGTGCTGTGGAAACCCTACCACAAATCACCCCCAATACAACAAAGACTCTTCAGAGCCTGCAGGTGATCCAGGGCTGGTGTCTCCTCTGGGGCCATGGTCTCTTCATGCTGTCTACCCAGATATGGAAACTGAACCAGGGATGTTTTCATAAACCAGAGCCCTCTTCTTGTTTCTTTCTTTCTTTCTTTTTTAATTTTATTTTTAAACTTTACATAATTGTATTAGTTTTGCCAAATATCAAAATGAATCCGCCACAGGTATACACGTGCTCCCCATCCTGAACCCTCCTCCCTCCTCCCTCCCCACACCATCCCTCTGGGTCGTCCCAGTGCACCAGCCCCAAGCACCCAGTATCGTGCATCGAACCTGGACTGGCATCTCATTTCATACGTGATATTTTACATGTTTCTGAGCCATGTAGCTCCTCCCTTACCTTCCAGCAGAGGCCTTCTGATACTACACGTAGCTCAAGTTGAGTACTTGGCAGGCACCAGCTGGAGGTGCCATGCCGGTGGGTAGAGGTGAAGCTCTCTGAGGGGCCCGTGTGCACCCTCTGTACCCTCACAGCTCCCAGCACAGCACTGAGAACATAGCGGACACCTTCATTCGGCGCCTTTTGCCGCTCTGTACAAGCAAATGCTCAACCCAGACAGACAGTGAATTTACCTGTTGGACTAGGTAAGGGGTCTGGTTTTTGTTTAGTTGTACGCTCACATGGTCACACAAGTGCCAGGCATGCAGTTGGTGCTTAGTGCATCCTTATTAAACTGAAAAATGGTGTACCCAATTTTTACATGATGAGCTATACTGTGTAGGAAGTGAGGATGGATAAATAGAGATGACTTAGTATCTTTGGCAGATTAGAGGGGAAAGAAAAATCAGTGGATTTATTTTCTAGTCCTCAGCAGAGGCTGCCTTGGGAAAGGAATGGGGTCCCTGGCTGGGCTGAAGTTCAAATATATCTCTTCCTAATGTTTTCCCCAACTTCCAAAAGCAAATCTTGAATGAATGAATTCACAACCTTATGAATGAATGCCGAGTTATCACAAAGATTAAATATTTTCTGAAGTACTTACAACCATGCTTGCTATTTTAAAAAAAATGCAACATAATAGATAAAAAGAGAGAAAAGCTCTGTCTGCATCACACAGTATCTGCCAATAGGCATGGCCACGGACCCAGAGGAACACAGGGTCTAAGAAGCAACCACATCACAAAGGGGTCCCCCAGGCCCTAACACCCTCAAGGCTGTTGCTCAGTGCCTTGAGCTTAGATGTCTGTGTCTTCACTCTCCCTTCTTCTCCATAGGATCATGGGAGACTGCCTTGACCTTCTCTTAGGAGTCGTACTCCTGACCAGTCCTGCACTTGGAATGTCTTCCTGCTTCTTTGATGGTTGGAGAGCCATCTATCTTTCCTGCAACCTCACCCAAGTGCCCCAGGTCCCCAACACCACCAAGAGCCTCCTGCTCAGCTTCAACTATATCAGGACAGTCACAACCGCATCCTTCCCCTTCCTGGAGCAGTTGCAGCTGCTGGAGCTGGGAACTCAGTTTACCCCCTTGACAATTTACAGAGAAGCCTTCCGAAACCTGCCCAATCTCAGGATCCTAGACCTGGGTGGAAGTCAGATAGACTTCTTGCATCCAGATGCTTTTCAGGGACTGCCCCACCTCACTAAACTTCGACTGTTTTCCTGTGGTCTCTCCGATGCTGTATTAATAGATGGTTATTTCAGAAATTTGGCATCTTTGACTCACTTGGACCTATCCAAAAATAAAATTCAGAGTCTTTACCTTCATCCCTCATTCCGGGAACTGAATTCCTTGAAGTCCATTGACTTTTCCTTCAACAAAATACCTATTGTATGTGAGCAGGAGTTCAAACCCCTCCAAGGGAAAACACTCTCCTTCTTAAGCCTTGCTGATAACCACCTGTACAGCAGGGTCTCAGTGGACTGGAACAAGTGTCTGAACCCATTCAGAAACATGGTCCTGGAAACCCTAGATGTTTCTGGCAATGGCTGGGGGGTGGACATCATGAGAAACTTCAGCAATGCCATCAATGGGAGCCAGATTTTCTCTTTGGTTCTTACTCATCACATTATGGGTTCTTCATTTGGCTTCTCCAACCTGAAGGATCCTGACTACCACACCTTTGCTGGGCTGGCCAGGAGCTCGATGATACAGCTGGACATTTCACATGGGTATATCTTCTCCCTGAACTTCCGAATCTTTGAGACACTCCAGGAGCTGAAGGTCCTAAACCTCGCCTACAACAAGATAAACAGTATTTCGAGGAATGCGTTTTATGGACTCGACAACCTCCAAGTTCTCAATATATCATATAACCTTCTTGGGGAATTATATAATTATGATTTCGATGGACTACCTAAGGTGGCCTATATTGACCTGCAGAAGAATCACATTGGGATCATTCAGGACAAAACATTCAAATTCCTGGGGAAATTAAATACCTTGGACCTCCGGGATAATGCTCTTAAAACAATTTATTTTCTTCCAAGCATTCCTAATATCTTCTTAAGTGGCAATAAGCTGATGACTTTGCCAAACATCCCACTTACAGCCAATTTCATCCAATTATCAGAGAATAGGCTAGAAAATCTGAATGATCTCTACTTCCTTCTCCAGGTACCTCATCTCCAGATTCTCATTTTAAATCAAAATCGCTTTTCCTTTTGTCACCAAAACCATGCCCCTTCAGAGAATTCCAGCCTAGAAAAGCTTTTCCTTGGAGAAAATATGTTGCAGCTTGCCTGGGAAACTGGGTCATGTTGGGATATTTTTAAGGGGCTTTCTCATCTCCAACTCCTCTATCTAAATAAAAACTACCTGAATTTCCTTCCACCAGGAGTATTTCATCATCTGACTGCACTGAGGGGACTCAGCCTCAAAGACAACAGGCTGACTGTTCTTTTTCCTGGCGACTTACCTGCTAACTTAGAGATCCTGGATATATCTGGAAACCAGCTCCTCTCTCCTGATCCTGATTTATTTGCATCACTGAGTGCCATAGACATAACTCATAACAATTTTATCTGTGAGTGTGAACTTAGTGCTTTTATCCATTGGCTCAATCAAACCAATATCACAATAGCTGGGTCTCCAGCAGACATGTACTGCATGTACCCAAACTCTCTGGCTGGGGTTTCCATTTACAGTCTTTCCACAGAAAGTTGTGAAGAAGAAGAAGTTTTAGAGTCCCTAAAGTTTTCCCTTTTCATCTTGGTCACTGTCACCTTGACTCTGTTCCTCGTGATCACCCTTGCGGTTACTAAGTTCAGGGGGTTTTGTTTCATCTGTTATAAGAAAGCCCAGAGTCTGCTGTTGAAGGACCCCATCAAGGGAAGAGAATCAGATATGTACAAATACGATGCCTATTTGTGCTTCAGTAGCAAAGACTTTGAATGGGTGCAGAACGCTTTGCTCAAACACCTGGATGTCCAGTACAACAGCCAAAACAGATTTAACCTGTGCTTTGAAGAAAGAGACTTTATGCCCGGGGAAAACCACATTGCCAACATCCAGGATGCTGTGTGGAGCAGCAGAAAGATTGTCTGTCTCGTGAGCAGACACTTCCTTAGAGACGGGTGGTGCCTCGAAGCCTTCAGTTATGCCCAGAGCAGGTGCTTAGCTGACCTCAATGGCGCCCTCATCATGGTGGTGGTGGGATCCCTGTCCCAGTTCCATCTGATGAGGCATCAGTCCATCAGAGGGTTCGTCCAGAAACGGCAGTACTTGAGGTGGCCTGAGGATCTCCAGGATGTTGACTGGTTTCTCAATAAACTCTCTCAATGCATTCTAAAGAAAGAAAAGGAAAGGAAGAAAGACAGTACTATTCAGCTGCAAAATGTAACCACCATCTCCTAGGCAAAGGAGCAGTTTCCACTTATCGCAAGCCACAGATAACTCTGTACCTTTTATTTCCGCCAGTTACCATTTGCATGCCTTTGTGTTCAGTTGCTCGGTCATGTCCTACTCTTTGCGACCCCATGGACTGTAGCCCACCAGGTGCCTTTGTTCATGGGATTTCCTAGGCAAGAATACTGGAGTGGTTTGCCATTTCCTCCTCCAGGGGATCTTCGTGACCCAGGGATCGAACCCGAGTCTCCTGTGTCTCTTGTATTAGCAGGCAGAGTCTTTACCACTGAGCCACCTAGGAAGCCCTTAAGTTGCCATTTGGGGGTCCTTTATGGAGTTGTTGTTTTCCTACAATGAAGAGAACATAAATCTCCTTGATTTTCATAGCAACACAATGTTTTGTCTTGCCAACGTCCAAATGGAAAGTAATAGATCTAGAAAATTGCAACTGCCCCCAGCAGTTCTTACTCTGCATTGATTTCCTTTCAGAACCAGTAACACTGATCTCTCCCATTGCATCGACTACAGGATATATCCTCTGCGTGGCAAGGGCACCTTGGGAGAAGTTACAGATGGCTGACACCCTTTCTCTAGCATTCGTTTCCAGAGGGGCTGGTCAGTGATTCTGAGGCTCTGTGCCTAGCACAACACTAAATAGAAAACAAACAGAAGAAGAGGCATGGTTCCTACTATTACCATGAGAACAACGCCATTGCTCAGTACCGGTCATGCCCAGTCTCAGGGATCAGAGTGGCCCCAAAGAAGCCAGCATGAGAATGACTAGATCTCCTGGGGCCGTATTGCCTTACTTCTTCTTACCTCTTGGATCTAACCCTAGTGGGCCATGGACATTCTTTTTGGCTTGCAACCTTTATTTCAACCTGGCTTTCAAGGCTTTTATTTCACCAGCCTATTTCAGCTTTATTTTCCCCCATACTTCATTTATCGACTGCTCATGCTGTTGCAGAAAGAAATTGGACCTGGACCCAGAACTTGGTTTGACTTCTGATTCTGCTGCTCACGAGCTGTGTGGCCTTGAGCACATTACACACCTTCGCTGGGCTTGTTTTCTCGTCTGTAGGCGTGATCCTCTCTACCTCACAGAGTTGACGCGAGAGTTAAATCCACCAAGAATGTCAGGGTGTCTCAGATCTTATCTTTAGCCACCCTAATGGCCATGAGAGGGTCTCCACACCAAGGAGGGCCTTCTGGAGGCAGCTGTGATTTCTTAGAATTTGTTTTTTTTTTTTATCTTAAGAAAAATCTATGTGTATTTTGTATTTTTTAGATTGATTTTAATAATAAATGTTTTTCTGCAAAAGCATTGAGTTCCGTTCAGTTCAATCGCTCAGTCGTGTCCGACTCTTTGTGACCCCATGAATTGCAGCACACCAGGCCTCCCTGTCCATCACCAAATCCTGGAATTTACCCAAACTCATGTCCTTTGAGTCAGTGATGCAATCCAGCCATGTCATCCTCTGTCATCCCCTTCTCCTCCTGCCCCCAATCCCTCCCAGCATCAGGGTCTTTTCCAATGAGTCAACTCTTCGCATGAGGTGACCAAATTATTGGAGTTTCAGCTTTAGCATCAGTCTTTTCAATGAACACCCAGGACTGATCTCATTTAGAATGGACTGGTTGGATCTCCTTGCAGTCCAAGGGACTCTCAAGAGTCTTCTCCAACACCACAGTTCAAAAGCATCAATTCTTCGGTGCTCAGCTTTCTTCACAGTCCAACTCTCACATCCATACATGACCACTGGAAAAACCATAGCCTTGACTTAGACGGACTTTTGTTGGCAAAGTAATGAAAGCTTTTGAATGTGCTATCAGGTTGGTCATAACTTTCCTTCCAAGGAGCAAGCCTCTTTTAATTTCATGGCTGCAGTCACCATCTGCAGTGATTTTGGAGCCCAGAAAAATAGTCAGCCACTGTTTCCACTGTTGCCCCATCTATTTGCCATGAAGTGATGGGACCAGATGCCATGATCTTCGTTTTCTGAATGTTGGGCTTTAAGCCAACTTTTTCACTCTCCTCTTTCACTTTCATCAAGAGGTTTTTTAGTTCCTCTTCACTTTCTGCCATAAGAGTGGTGTCATCTGCATATCTGAGGTTATTGATATTTCACCCGGCAATATTGATTCCAGCTTGTGCTTCTTCCAGCCCAGCATTTCTCATGATGTACTCTGCATATAAGTTAAATAAGCAGGGTGACAATATACAGCCTTGACATACTCCTTTTCCTATTTGGACCCAGTCTATTGTTCCATGTCCAGTTCTAACTGTTGCTTCCTGACCTGCATATAGGTTTTTCAAGAGGCAGGTCAGGTGGTCTGGTATGCCCATCTCTTTCAGAATTTTCCACAGTTTATTGTGATCCACACAGTCAAAGGCTTTGGCATAGTCAATAAAGCAGAAACATGTTTTTCTGGAACTCTCTTGCTTTTTTGATGATCCATCGGATGTTGGCAATTTGATCTCTGGTTCCTCTGCCTAATACAACTTAAATCAAGGAAGGTGTGCCAAAGTTACCCCTGGCTTCCCAAATGGTGTCCTCCAAATCCAACCCAGCTTGGGACTTGTACATCACATGTCACTCACTTCCCCTCACTGCCTGCCCCCCATCCTAACACCAACACACACTCACACACTAGCTGTTGTCATCCCAGCTTCTTGGAGCCTCTCTGATCTATGAAAATGAGCTTGTCTTACTCAAGAATAGCATTATTCTTATGCACACACACACACCCACTCTGCCCCTTTCTTCTGGAATGTTCTCCCATCACTGCAATCCATCCAGCCCACCAAGCCTCCTTGGATGCCTCCAACCCCAAATTCTCTCTCCCTTTTGTGCAAACTCTTAGTGCCCTATCCATCTTTATATTTTTTTAATTTCTTACTAGTTCCTGCTTCCTCTGAGAGTTGTGAGCCTGTCTGGCCACCCACCCCTCTGGGTAAGCTCCATGACAAAACGTCCTGTCTTACATGTCCAGCCCTCATTGGCCATAACAAGCCCAATATGGTTTCCAGACCACACAAGCCTTGCCCACCTACACGTGTCCATACTTCTTCCTCTCCTTGGAATTCCTTCTCCCCACCCCACCCCCCACATCTGCCTGGTGAATTTCCTAGCACCACCGTTCATTCCTTGTGACCCCACAGATTTCTGACACAAATACATAACATTGCGTAATGCCTGTGGATATGCAGAGGCAACTAAACTGTGACCCCTGAGAGCAGGGACCTTGTCTTGTCATCTCTGTATCCTGAGCTCAGTATGCTGCCTGATCCAGTTGTATAGCTGCTAAGTTGTGTCCAACTCTTTTGTGACCCCATGGATGGTAGCCTGCCAGGCTCCTTTGTCCATGGGATTTTCCAGGCAAGAATACTGGCGTGGGTTGCCATTTCCTTCTCCAGGGGAATCTTCCCCACCCAGAGATTGAGCCTGTGTTTCCTGCATTGGCGGCCGATTCTTGAGCACTGAGCCACCAGGGAAGCCCAAGAGTATGTGGTTAATAAATGCCTGGTGAATGAATGAAGCTCATTGTAAGGTCTCCCTGGTGTCAAAGCTGCTGCTATTAAATGTGTTGCTGGTGAATTTGAGATTCTTTCTTCGTTGCAAAAGAATTTGGAGATGAAGCAGAGAGGTTAAGAAAGTAAAGTGAAAGCTTATTTAAGCAAGAATACACTCTGAGGGAGAACAGGCAGACAGGGGAGGAGCTGTCACACCAGGCCTCTTTGGCAGGATGGTTATGAGGGGCATACAAATGAAGGGGCGGGATAGTCACTGGCGAAGGAAGTCGTATTTCCTGATTTTCAGCCCAGCTCTCTTTTCCGGAAGGGAGGGGGGATTTTTATCCCCTTTTAGCTTAGATTGGAAGTGTCATGGCCATTGGTGCGTGTGGGTGTGTGTGTGTGCGCGCGCGCGCACGCGTGCTCAATTGCTTAGTCATGTCTGATTCTTTGGGACCCCATGGACTGTAGCCCACCATGCTCCTCTGTCCATGGGATTTTCCAGGCAAGAATACTGGAGTGGGTTGCCATTTCCTCCTCCAAGGGATCTTCCCAACCCAGGGGTTGAACCCGAGTCTCCCACATTGCAGGCAGATCCTTTGCCATCTGAGCCGCTAGGGAAGCCCTGGTGCCTGATGAGTACTTCTTACCTGTAAGCTAGTATTATCATAAGGAGAGCACAGTGAGCAAAAGGTTACAATTGGATGCAGGAGATTCTCACCTGTCCCCACCTTTCTTTGTCTGTTGTTGTTGCTCAGTCACTAACTCATGTCCCACCCTTTCTGACCCCATGGACTGCAGCATGCCAGGCTTTCTTGCCCTTCACTATCTTCTGGAGTTTGCTAAAATTCATGTCCATTGAGTTGGTGATGCTCTTTAACCATCTCATCCTCTGTCATCCCCTTCTCCTTTTGCCTTCAATCTTTCCCAGCATCAGAGTCTTTTCCAATGAGTTGGCTCTTCACATCAGGTGGCCAAAGTATTGGAGCTTCAGCTTTAGCATCAGTCCTTCCAGTGAAAATTCAGGACTAGTTTCCTTTAGGATTGACTGGTTTGATCTCCTTGCAGTCCGAGGGACTCTCAAGAGTCTTCTCCAGCACCACAGTTCAAAAGCATCGATTCTTTGGCACTCAGTCTTCTTTGTGATCCAATTCTCACATCCATCCATGACTACTGGAAAAACCATAGCTTTGACTATATGGACCTTTGTTGGCTAAGTAATGTCTCTGTTTTTTAATACACTCTCTGTGGCTCTTCATCTGTTATTCGGACCTTTATCACCCAGAAAGAGTAGTTTCCTGATAGTCTGGAGGTGTCCTGCTTTCCTTTATCTGCCTGAGGACCCCCACCGTTTAAAAGATGCGTGCTTTCCTGCCACCTGGCCCCTGCCCCCATTTCTCTGCTCATACTGAGCTACCTGCCTGCTGTAACAGATCCTCCTCGGAGGGGCAGGGCAAGGGCCAGGAGAGCGGGACATCCATGTGGACTCTGAAGGGATAGGAGACCACAGGCTCTATGAAACCTACTGAACTTCATTTCAGATGACAGGGCATGGGTGGCGTTCCTCCACTATTAGCCAGGAACTGGGCTCAGTTGGAGGGATGAAGGGATGGGGAAGGAAAACAGTGAGAAGTTTCTCAGGAACCTCATACTAAGAAATACAGCAACACAAATACTAAAAATAAAGTGTCGCTGCAAGTAACATTTATAACCACAACTCCAGAAGAGGGCAGCAAGGCCACTTTGTCTCGGTGAGAACTTTCCTTCCGCACCAGCAGGAAGTAGCTTTATACCTGGTACCCTCTTGCTTTGGGTCACCTGCACGTTGACTCTCTTTTCCAAGTGAAACCCAGGACATGTGAAATGACAAGTATGCATGTATTTATAGGGACAGTAATTTGAAACACAACATTTGACTTCTGAAAAGAGTCTATCCCACAGCCTTTTCTAATTCTCTTATTTAAAAAACACAAATGAAACATATTGAAAAAATGCCTTTTGAGATTTCCGTACAGAGTTGTCGCAGGGTCTATTCACATCGTATATCCCAGCCGCCGTCATCTTCTCTTCCACCACCAGGCTTAGCAGTTGGAATTCTTTTTGAGGCCGTTTTTCCAAGTCTCACTCCACAAGAGTTGCAGCATATATGGCAACAGAAGAGACTGGCAGCACGGTGTTGAGATGCGGCGCAGTGGGGAAGAATCCACCTGACAATGCAGGAGACGTGAGTTCGATCCCTGGGTCAGGAAGATTCCCCTGCAGGAGGAAATGGCAACCCACTCCAGTACTCTTGCCTGGGAGATCCCATGGACAGAGGAGCCTGGCGGGCCACAGTCCATGAGGTCACAAAAGAGCTGGACACGACTGAGCATGCACACACGTTGAGATGTGGGTACTGGGTGGTCCTAGAAATTCAGAGTGAGGCCTCAGTCAGTTGGTATATTCCACACCACATGGGCCTTTGGAGTCACTCCTATATAGGGGGAACTATTCAGTGTAAGAATGGCGAGAGCTTGCTGTCTTAACTGAGATGAATCTGGAAACTTTACAACATCAACTGGGGATCCTGACGACTTCGAAGAGAATCGCACCCATCATCTCAAATGCATACAACTGACTCTGAAAATTTCTTGTTGGCCCCATGAATCTGCAGTGAACAGTTCTTAGATAGTCTTGATATAGTGTAAAGTACATGTAGTTGGGAGTTTGAAATGACAAAATAACTGTCCTGGGAGGGTAGAAGGATGTGGAGCACAAGGGTAAGATAGATAAATGCTCACCTTCCACGATATAAAATCAATATAAAGTGTCTAGAAAGTTATACCAAGAAACAGCACTCAGAGTGTGAATTTGGAAATATAAAAATGCCAGAGGGAAAAACTAGACAAGTTCATGGTGATTGCCTGAGGGAGTTTGGCCTCATTCTTTCATTGGGACTGTCTAGAAAAGCTGGCAAAACTGTTTTTTAAACCTATTGAAAAGGCATTGGAGAAATGTAAGGCAGAAGGTAGGGTGATGATGCAGGAGAAAGATGTGAATCAATTGATATCAAAAGACTAATTAATTAATTAATGTGATTGAGACCTATTCTTCAAACAGAGCATCAGAGAGCAAATAGGCAAATGAGAGTATGGAAGAATACATGAATCTGTTAAGCAGTCACAGCCAAAATATGAAAGCTTTTCTGAAAATCAGTAAGAAAAAGACAACACAAAAGAAAAATGGATAAGAGACTTCAGACTTTCACTAAAAGATATCCAGTGTCCAAAAGCAAATGAAAAGATATTCAAGCTCCTTTAGCCGTCATGGAAATGCAAATTAAAACCACACTGCAATAGCACTACACACACCCCAGAATGGCTAAAATTAACATGACTGACAGTATCTAATATAGGCAAAGAGGTGGAGCAGTTGAAACTCTCCTCTGTTTTAGTGAGAGAAGTTAAATTGATGTATTTTTTAAAATTTGGAATATAGTTGCTTTACAATGTTTTAGTTTCTGCTGTACAGCAAAGTGAATCAGCTGTATTTACACATATATCCCCTATTTTTTGGATTTCCTTTCCCTGGTGGCTCAGACAATAAAGAATCTGCCTGCAATGCAGGATACCGGGATTCAATGCCTGGGTCAGAAAGATCCCCTGGAGAAGAGAAGGGCTACTCACTCCAGTGTTCTTGCCTGGAGAATCCCATAGACAGGCTCCTCTGGAGTTCATGGGCTCACGAAGAGTCTGACATGACTTTCGCTTTCCCGTTTGGACTGGCACAGAGCATTGAATAGAGTTCCCTGTGCTATACAGTCAGTTCTCATTAGTTAATTGGATTTTTTTAAAATTTACACCCACTGTATAGCACAGAGAACTCTACTTAATGCTCTGTGATGACCTAAATGGGAAGGAAATCCAAAAAAATAGGGGATATATGTATACATATAGCTGATTCACTTTGCTGTACAGCAGAAACTAACACAACATTGTTAAGAAGCTACTGCTTGGGGCTAGTGCACTGGGACGACCCAGAGGGATGGTATGGGGAGGGAGGAGGGAGGAGGGTTCAGGATGGGGAACACATGTATACCTGTGGCGGATTCATTTTGATATTTGGCAAAACTAATACAATTATGTAAAGTTTAAAAATAAAATAAAATTTAAAAAAATAATAAATAAAATTAATTTAAACATTAAAAAAAAAGAAGCTATACTCCAATAAAAGGATAAAAATAAATTTAAAAAGACAAACAAAGATACAAATGCATGCCATTATATATGTATAACTGAATCACTTTGCTGTACAGCAGAAACCAGCACAACGTTGGAAATCAACCATACTTCAATAAAACAAATTAAAAAAAAAAGCAGTCCCCTGATAATTACCAAAGTTCAGTCCATGTGAATGTGCCCTATGACACTATGATTCTACCCATAGCTAGAAATCCATGTACACAGGCACCAGAAGACAAAAATGTTATGGTAGCATTCTTTGCAGTAGCTGACATTAGAAGCAACCCACATATCCATCAGCCATAAAATAGATAAATAAATCATGGTTATTGAAAACTCCACAGAAAAGCTATTAACTGATTATAGCTACATGCAACAACATGAATGAATGATTCTCACAAAAATGTAAAGTCAAAGATGTGGGGCATAACTGTATTACATACTGAGTGACTCCATTTTTTAGAAATTTCAAAAAAGCAAAACTCATGTATGAGGATAGTGAGAATAATGATTACCTCTGAGGAGAAGGAAGGGGAGCGTTGGAGGGGGGCGACCCAATGCTGGTTATGTTCCATTGCTCAACCTGGGTGATGATATGGGTGTGGCCGCTTTGTGACAATCCTTTTTATCTGCAGCAAGTAATTTGTTCACTTTTCTGGATGGTATTACTCCTCAATAAAAAACCCCAAATACCATATTTTTGTTAGAGTTTCACCTCTAAGTTTGTAAACCCAACCAGAGGATAAACACAGTTGACCTGGCTCCGGGAGCTTAGGGAGATGGAAGGAGGATGGAGTAGGAGAGGGGACTGCAAACCTTTTATTATGAGTCTTTGGTATTACTTCATGTTCAACTCTATGCAAACATTTCAATAATAATACTTTGGTATAGACAGAATAAACGGTCAACAAATGCATATATAAAATGCAGATAATAATTTCTGCCTTTGGAAGCAAATAGAGAAAATAGAATTAGCCAGAATTTCAAAATTAAACCACCATCAACGAAAAGCAACATTCTTTCAACTGTTGAATATACATAATATTCACATGTATATCACATATACATCACGTAAACATCACAATATATATGGTGTTTTGCTCAATTTTATTTTTCTTATTATTAAAGACATTTTCATCTATTTTCCTGAGCAATGAACTATTTTCTTTCTCCAGGGCCACAGTAACTTCCATTTAGATAGACTCATTAAGAAATGAAACATTTGTATTTTCCAGACAATTCCATGGAAGGAACTCGCTAGGGCTCTGTGGTCCCCTCAGGGCCCCACGGGTCCAGGCAAGTATGACAAAGTAGCTTTATTCCTGAAAGTTGGAGACCAACAGGCTGCAGATTGTGTTTCTTTTCCCAGTACAGACCCTGCACCTCTGCAGGCCCGTGTTTTCCCGTCTCCTCCCCGGGAAGGTCACCTCACTGAGACGTGATAAAAAGCAATGACATCATGTCTCATCGGGGGCCCAGACCCTTCAGGAAACAGGTGCTTTGGTGGAGTGGGGGCTGGGGCAGCTTTCTGCTGCCCCGACCTGGGTTTGCCGCTCAAGCAGCCCCCAGGGCCTAACGCTGGAGGTCACTTTCATGGTTTTTCCAGTGACCTGGGCCATTTATGGGCTCCCAGCTCTTTCTCCAGCTGTAGCTGTGTTGTCGGGCCAGCTTCCTTCAGGTCTGCTGGTTGTGCCAAGTCTGCAGGGATTTGCAAAAATAAGTCACCAGTGTTTCACTGGTCCACATGAAAACAAGAGAGCTTTTTTGGAGAGGGGACCACTGCTGCTTCTGGGGAAGACTTTCAGTGTTAGTGCCCAACAAAGGAGGGAAAGCTGGTGTGGAGTTTCCCTGACTGCAGCCCCCAGAGGAGCTTGGGGCAGGAGTTCCCCAGCTAGCACCCCTCCTAGAGATAGTCGTGGGAGTCACTCGGCTTGGAATCGCAAGACTGACTTACAGTCCTGGCTGTGCATCCTTTCACACTTGGAGCTTCAGAATTTGGTTTGTTGTGTTTTCTTCCCCCAGGATTAAAAGGTATATAGAAACAAGTTGCACAGTTCTAGCACAAAATAAATGCACACTCAGTGGTTGATACAGACAAGGTTACATTGTGTAAACTGACCATCTAGGTATCTCTGATTCCTTGAATCTACGTACATTTCCTCTGCTCTGACACCCCATTCCTTGTCCTTGGGTGAAACTGACATCTTCGGAGGTCTAGGCAATGGTTCTGGAAATCTGAGAAGGAAATTCACTGGGCTGTCTTTTTTTTTTAAACGTACGATAAAATGGACAAATCCAAAGTGTATACTTCAATGTATTTTTAAATTTTTTGATGATATTTGGTTATCCACTCAGTTTTTTATTGAAGTATGGTTGATGTATCAATACTATGTTGTGCTAGTTCCAGGTGTAGAGCAAAGATGATACAGTTATACACATACGTGTATTCTTTTTCAGATTCTTTTCCATTATAGATTATTACAAGATATGTAATATAGTTGCGTGTGCTGCTGCTGCTGCTAAGTCACTTCAGTCGTGTCCGACTCTGTGCAACCCCAGAGATGGCAGCCCACCAGGCTCCCCCGTCCCTGGGATTCTCCAGGCAAGAACACTGGAGTGGGTTGCCATTTCCTTCTCCAATGCATGAAAGAGAAAAGTGAAAGTGAAGTCGCTCAGTCGTGTCCGACTCTTAGCGACCCCATGGACTGCAGCCTACCAGGATCCTCCGTCTATGGGATTTTCCAGGCAAGAGTGCTGGAGTGGGGTGCCATTGCCTTCTCCGATAGTTGCGTGTGTTATACAGTAAATCCCTATGGTTTATTCAGTGCATTTTGACAGTGGTCTGCACCTATGTAATCACTACCTCAGTCAAGATGTAGAGTATTTACATCACTCTGGAGAGTGCCCTCTTACTTTTCCTTTTTTTTTTTCTGCCAGTACCCAGCCCTTCCCCAACTCAGATAACCACTGTCGTGATTCCACCAACACTGATTAATTTGCCTGTTCCTGAACTTCAGGTAAGGAGAATGTTCAGTCGATCTTTTGCATCTGACTTCTTTGACTTATAATTGTTTGAGATTCTCCACAGTGTCACATCTCTCAGTGTTCGTTTTTTTCACTGCCTTGTATGGATTGCCCACAATTTATTTATCCTGTCTCCCTTGGAGGTTTGTTGTTTCCAACAAACTGGCTTGTTTCCAGTTACTTGCTACTGTGAATAAAGCAACCATGGGCCATTCTTTTACAGATGTTTTTTTGTGGACGAGTTATTATTTCTCTTGGTAAATATTAAGAGTGAAGTTGCTGGGTCATAGTGTAGGTGTATGTTACTTTGAAAAAAACTGCCAAGCTGGTTCCAAAATGGTTGTAGCATTTTACACTTCTGCCAACTATGTGTGAGGCTCCCGTTGTTCCAAATCCTCACCAGCACTTAGTATGGTCAGTCTTTTGTGTGATAGCCTTTCTAGAGGGTGTGAAGTGGTATCTCATAGTGGGTTTGTTTGCATTTTCCCAATGACTCACATATTGCATACGCTTTTATGTGCTTGTTACCCACATACATATGTTCTTTTATAAACTGTTCAAGTCTTGTATCCATCTTATGGGTTGTTTATCTTTTCATCATTGACCTGCAGATGTATTTTATCCATTCAGGTACAAATTTTCATTGGACATGTATATTACTAATATTTTCTCATGATTTGCAGCTTGCCCCTCTATTTTGTTAACAGTACCTTTAATATTCAAAACTTTTAGTTTTGATAGTCCAACTTATCCATTTATTTTATGGTTGGTGCTCCTGTGTCCTATCTGATAAATATTAAGAAAGAAGTTGCCTATGTCAAGGCCATAGGGATATTTCTCTATGTTTTCTTCTGGAAGCTTTCTAGTTTTAGTATTTATATTTTAATCTGTGATTCCTATACTAGTCTGTGGCAGAGGGGAGTGCTAAATGCACTGCCTTATGGAGCTATTCTAGCTGAGATTGCATGAAGGCAGAAGAGAGCACTCGCTGGGCACCCCCTACAGCCTGCAGGTGGGGTAAGGGGGGTGGAAGGCAGGAGCCAGCTTTTTTTTTTTTTTTTAATATTTACTTATTTGGCTACTTCAGATCTTTGCAGCATGCAGACTTCTTGTTATGGTTAGGAGGCTCAGTTGCCCTGGGGCATGTGAGACCCTGGTTCCCCGACCAAAGATTGAACCCACGTCCCCCTACACTGGAAGGCAGACTCCCAACAACTGGACCACCAGGGAAGCCCCAGAACCTGGTTCTTGAGTGTGAGGGGGTCTCCTATCACCATGGCCAGTCACTGAAAGGAAGCCATCACAAAAAATAAAAGAAATTCGAGTTATGGAGTGTTATTGGCTGAACTTCTTCCCTGAAAAACTCTTAACCCCCAGTACCTCAGAATGTGACTTATGGGAAATAGGGCCCCCAATCCAGTGTGACTAGAGTCTTTACAACAGGGAGAAATTTCAACACAGATACACCCACAAAGGCACCCTGTGGAGATGAAGGCAGAGGTCGGAGTGATGCTCCCAGAAGTCAAGAATGGCCAAAGACTGCCAGCAAAGCACCAGAAGCTGGGGGACGCCTGGAACAGACTGTCCCTCCCGGCTCTGAGAAGGAGTCAACCCCACTGACACTTTGATCTGGGTCCTCTGTTCTCCACTGAGTCAATAAAAGTGTATTTCTTAAGTCACTCAGATGGTGGTAATTTGTCACAGCAGCCCTTTGGAAACTATCAAGTGGAGGATCGATTCTTACAGGGAGCAGTGGAGGGTAAGATGTTCTTGTCTGGGCTGATGGGTAACAAGAGCCTGGTTGTGCATTGGAAAAGAATTAGAATCTTCCCTTGATGTCTTAGCATCCCATTCCATGCCCTTTCACTTGAGCATCACTCTTGCTCACTTGTCTGCTCTGTAATTTTTAAATGAGTTTATCTTTGCATTAAAGGAGCTGAGGCTATTTTTTTTTTTTAATCTCAAAACTGTCTGCATATGTAATGATTGACCCCTGCATATACTGTCTTTAGGTAACAGTGGCATTTCAACAGTGTTATCAGCCCAGCTTCTTGGACTCCAGGGAAGCCTCATGCTGGGTCAGCGTCCACAGTTAGATGCACTGCTCCTTTACACAGTTACACCCTGTGTGAGCGCTAAGATTTGGGGGCTGATGAAGGAAAAAGGCAATGACCACGAGGTGGCAGTGCACACAACGAGCTTCTTTAGATGGCGTTTGAACAGATTACCTGGGAGGGAGAGCCCTCCAGGGGACAGAGGCTGAGGGCCACCACCCAGAAGAGGGGAGGTCAAGGGCGCTCCCAGAGAAGGCAATTGAGAGCGGATCCCGTGTCTGGGTGAGGTCACTCAACAGCGCAGTGCAGAGCCTTTAGATAAAAGAGCTCTGAAAGGCAACCAGAGTGTGGGGTCTTTTAGCCTCAGCGTTTGTCTTTACCTATGGCCTGCAGGAGCTGAGTGCTCTTTCAAGACTTACAGGTTGTGCAAAGCAGGTAGGCACTAAGGGGGCAAAACAATACTTATTTGGACTATATCTAGAGCCACTGCAGAAGGGGTGTGTGTGTGTGTGTATTCATATATATACCTGAATCACTTTGCAGTACAGCAGAAATTAACACAGTGTAAATCAACCATGAAAGTGAAAGTGAAGTCGCTCAGTCGTGTCCGACTCTTTGCAACCCCATGGACTATAGCCTACCAGGTTCTTCTGTCCATGGGATTTTCCAGGCAAGAATACTGGAGTGGGTTGCCATTTCCTTCTCCAGGAGATCTTCCCAACCCAGGGATTGAACCTGGGTCTCCCACATTGTAGGCAGACATCTGAACCATCAACTATATTTGAATAAAATAAATTTTTTTTAAAAGCCAGTGGATGTGTAAAAATTTGATTTTGGTATGGGTGAATGTGGAGTTATGGGGTCTTTACCTCTATACAGAAGTCAACAACTTAGGGCCAATACACAGGGCCCATTTTTTAATCCATTTATACAACAAAATAGATGGAATGCAAGACTTGTTTGCCTGGCCTCCTTAGCTTGTTACATAGTCTCTACCACCATGAATGTTAATGTGGACAAGCCCTAGTGGTTGCCCAGTAAAGTGGACAATCTACTGCCCAAACTAACACAAATCCTTCACTGTCATGAAGACATGTAGAAGAAAAAGCAGTAATAACATCTAAGCACCCCCACAACCATGAGAATAAGATTACCATCACCAGGGTCACCATCTCCATGAGAAGTTCTTAGGCTCCTGCCAAGGGTCAGGACAGACCCAAAGTTTCAGGGCGTCAGCAATGCATGAGTCAAAACCTCAGCTGACAAAGGACTTGCTTCATTGGCAGACTTCAATATTTCCATGAAGCAGATGACAATGTATTTGGCCAACAGACATCTGGTTCAATGGATTTCCAAGTTGGTTATAAAAATAAAAGGGAAATAATGCATCATATCTAAGTTGTCATTGATTATAAGATACTCCTTTATCTGATGCACCACTAATACAATTCTTAAAACTACCATTTAAATAGTGGCAATTGATAGTATTATGCATCCTGATTGCTCAATGTTAAATATGAAAAAAACATATTTTGGAATTGCTGAGATGCAGTGATACAAATTACTCCCTTGTGGATGAGACCACACACATCCTCCTTTTTATTTTTTCAATTTTTATTAAAATATAGTTGATATTGTCATGTGAGTTTCAAGTGTACATCAATGCATTCAGTTTTGTATGTATGTGTGTATATACATATATATGGCTTCACTGGTGGCTCAAATGCTAAAGAATCTGCCTGCAATGCAGGAGACCTGGATTCAAGACCCTGACCCAAGACCTGGGTCAGGAAGATCCCCTGGAGATGGGCATGGCAACCTCCTCCAATATTCTTGCCTGGAGAATCCCCATAGACAGAGGAGCCTGGTGGGCTACAGGCCATGGAGTCCCAAAGAGTTGGACACGACTGAGCAACTAACACTTTTCCCTTTCATATATATATATATATATATATATATATATATATAATATATATATGAACACATGACACACTCTCAACCCAGAGTTCAGACTCTGCCCTGAAAACAAAGGCATGTCACTGAAGGGTTTTAGAGAAGAAAAGACATGACTAGATTAGTATTTTGAAGAAATAATCCTGCTGCGGTGAGGAGGAGGGGTTGGAAAGATATAACCCGAGGACATAGGACGTTAGTTCATAGACTTTTAAAAATTAAAAAATAAAAATTGCAGGAACTCAGGCAAAAAAGAATGAGGGCAGAGGAAATAAGGCCCCAGCAAGTGGGACCTCAGAACCCTGATCTGAGCTGGAGGTGGGTGGCTGGGATTGTGGAGCGAAGCAGGAGGGGCTGCCCCATGTGGCCAAATGAAAAGCATGTGAAAAGCCCAACAGAAACCACTTTAGGCCTCAGTTTTCTCATCTGTGAAACTGAGATAATGTTAGTTCTGAATTCCCAGGCGCTTGCCCCAGAACCTGGTGATTACATATCAGGCATTCATGACGTGTCTGCTGTTGTTATTTCAACACCCAGGGGCCAGTGAGAAGCAGGCGGGTGAAGCACATGGCTTGGACTTTCAGCTGACGTTGTCTCCGGCAGTGCGGGGGCCCCCTTCTCTGAAGGCCCAGAGGAACCATTAAGGATATGGATGGAATTTACCCAGAAGGGAGGGATTCGAACTTGACTAGAGGAGCAGAGGAGTCAAGGATGATGCCCAAGATTCTGGAGCCATTCTCTTATCACAGAATGAAGATTGGGCTGTGGACAAGATACCTGAGAATCAGAGGGCCCGACACTGAAGGGCTCCAAGGGGCTTCTGGAGCTTTGGGAAGAGGCCTAAGGTACTGATGCTGCTTTGGACATCATCAGTAACAAGGGAGAAGTTGAGGCGAAGAGTGCAAGTATATGGACGGTGAGCAACCCCAAGAACAAGGACAGAGCTCTGGGTGACACTGATATCTGAGGGGTAAGTGGAAGAAGAGATGCTGGCGAGGGGCCTAAGGAGGGGTGGGTGGAGAAAAGGGAGTAGACGCGGGGAAAGCAGCAGCTCAGAAGTCAGGGGGCTGGTCCTGAAAATGGAGACACGTCAGGCCACTGTGTGGTACATGGATGGATGTGGAGGAAGGTGGATAGATGGATGGATGAGTGGACAGATGGATGTGTAGGTAGGTGGGAGGATGAATGGAAGGATGAATTAGATGGATATATAGCTGGGTGGATGGATGAATGAATAGATGGTTGGCTGGCTGGATGGCTGGGTAGGTCAGTGGATGGATGGATGAATGGGTTGGTGGGTGGTCATTATCAAATGCTGTATGAAAATCCCATAATAAAATAAACGATAAGGACCTACTGTATAGCATAGGGAATGATATTAAGTGTCTTGTATTAATAACCTGTAATGGAAAAGAATCTGAATCACTTTGCTGTATATATAAAACTTTATGAATCAACTATAGTTCAATTCATGCGAAGAGTTGACTCATTGGAAAAGACTCTGATGCTGGGAGGGATTGGGGGCAGGAGGAGAAGGGGACGACAGAGGATGAGATGGCTGGATGGCATCACTGACTCAATGGACGTGAGTCTGAGTGAACTCCGGGAGTTGGTGATGGACAGGGAGGCCTGGTGTGCTGCGATTCATGGGGTTGCAAAGAGTCGGACACGACTGAGCGACTGAACTGAACTGAACTAATAGTTCAATTTAAAAAGAAAGAAAATCCCATAAGAGGAACCCTGGCTTTGGTTATGTGGAGGTCACTGGTCAGAAAACCACAAGACAGTTGTTTGTGGGATGACTAGTGAGTGAGAGAGTGTAGATTGCTCTAGTAAGCAGCCTGGCTGTGAGGGGCAGAAAATACAGAGTATTTAGGAGGGAGATGTGCTGAAGGGAAGGTTTTTATTCAGTTTGAAGATGAAGCACCTTCAGGTGTAGACATGCTCATGGAAAGAAGACCTAGTAGGGAGGGTAGAGCTGTGGAGAAATTAGAGGTCTGTGGTTGGGGGTAGGGAAGAAAATGGGCAATGACAGGGTTGGGGGAGGGTGGGAGGAGGTAGAAAATGAGAGTGGGGGAAGGGAGGGGGGTGAGACCAGGCCAACTCATAAACCTCTATGCAAGTATCTATGGCTGTACTTACAGACAAGGCCATAAAGATACATTTGAACTTGGAAGAAACAGAAGTCAGATACAAAAAGGATTAAAGCTCGCAATCTTCCCCGAGCTGACTCCTTCCCTGAGTCAGTAAAAAGCATTTAAGCTGTTTTGCATTTAGGCTTCTAACCGTCCCTTTTAGCACACAGCACAATGTATTCATGGCTGAACTGGCTCCTTGATTTATGTATCCTTGAGAAACTTTCTTCAGCCGTATTTTCAAAGACTATAATGTGCGCCAGTGTGCGTCATTTCATCTTGTTGAAAGTTGCAGCTGGGAAAATGAAGCCATGCAGATTTGTAATGGAAAGAAATGCTCACTTCTCATAGAAATCTGCATGTGGAGGGGAACTGATCGTGGATCTGGTCTGTGTTTTGTATGTGTTTGTCAGACAGCAGCAACATTGACATCACAGCAAACCCTGACAAATTCTTTCTCCCCACAGCTCCCTCCTCGTTAATTGCAGTTAACTTTCATGGAAAAATTTTTCCTTGAAGTCTTCCACATTCTGACTCAGTCTCAGAGTAAATCGTTTTGGGGGAAAAAGTGAGCTAAAATTGCTTCAGCTGTTTTTGACTGATGGGATGTTGGAAAACATACACTTTCTTCTTTAAGAGGGGGAAGAAAAAGCACTGACCTATTTTTACCCTCACGTAACTCCCTAACAGTGGAGCAGTAAACTCCATGCTTGGCAAGCCTGGGGATGACATCTTTGAAGAGGCAAACCCAGCTGGCTCAAAGGAAAAAGGCCACAGACATCACAAAAGTTTCAAAACCTGCCTCTGAGCCTACAGAGAAAACATTTCCTATCCAGAATTTCAGCAAACCTCATTATAGGAGCCCCACTAAAAAACTTCAGGGATGTTGCCAACTGCCATTTCTTTTCATGAAAAACAAACTTGAAAAAAAAAAGGAAGAAGAAGAAAGAGCAGAAAGCAAAGCAACATTTATCACCCAGCAGCACCCTGGGAAAGGGACAGACTTCAAAGACCTGAGCTCCTGCGGACACCTCAGCTGACTCAGGAGACAATGGCAAGAGTTTTTCTGGACCAATTTGAAGGCGCCAACAGGAAACCCCAGGGGATGGGAGGCTGACTATTGAGCTCACGAAACAAGCAAGGAGGCCAGCAGATGGGACTCCCCAAAGTGTGCCTAAAACTTCAAATGCAGCAGATCTCCTATCTAAAAAATGGTTTGGCTGCATCCGAGGACAAACTCTGATGACAGCACACTAACAAGGAAAGGTCAGACTTGACCTGGTCAGTCTGTAAAGGATGCCCTAGTCCTCCCCAGTCAGGGACTGGAGAAGCTCTCTGTCCCCTCTGTGTAAGGTTGGGATGACCTAAACCCCAAGGAGACAGAGGGCCAGGAAGCACGTGGAACGTGGGGTCTGGGATCTGAGGACCAAAGTTCAAAGCCCAACTCTATAGTGACTTGAACTCTCCAAGATTCAGTTTTTCTTTGCTGTTGTGAGGTCCTGCACACAGTACATGTTCGATAAACAGCTGAATGCAGACGTAACGGGAACAGAGGCCCCAGCACCACACGTTCTGCCAGCACTATTTACTTCTTGCTCTTCAGTGAGCCCCTACTCCTGCGAGCCTCAGTGTTCTCCTCTGTGAAATGGACATTACAATGATGATAATGGTACCTGCTTCATCTAAAGTACACTCCCTAGGGGACTTCCCTGGAGGTCCCGTGGCTAAGACTCTGCACTCCCAATGCAGGGGACGGACTCAGGTTCTATCCCTGGCCAAGGAACTAGATCCCACATGCTGCAGCCTAGAGTTCGCGTGCCACAACTAAGACCCAGTGCAGACAAATCAAAAAATAAATAAAGCAAGCAAATTCATTTTACCAACAAAGGTCCATATAGTCAAAGCTATGGTTTTTCCAGTAATCATATACTGATGTGAGAGTTGGACCATAAAGAAGGCTGAGAGCCAAAGAATTGATGCTTTTGACCTATGGTGCTGGAGAAGACTCTTGAGAGGCCCTTGGACTGCAAGGAGATCAAACCAGTCAATCCTAAAGGAAATAAACCTGAATACTCGTTGGAAGGACTGATGCTGAAGCTGAAGCTCCAATACTTTGGCCACCGGATATAAAGAGCTGACTCATTGGAACAGCCCCTGACGCTGGGAAAAATTGAAGGCAGCAGAGGATATGTTGGTTGAATGGCATCCCGGACTCAGTGGACATTAACTTGATCAAACTCAGGAGATAGTAGAAACAGGGAAGCCTGGTGTGCTGCATCCATGAGGTAGAAAAGAGTCGGACATGACTCAGAGAGTTAACAATAACAAATGATGGGAATGTGCTGAGAGCTGACTCCATCTCCTGGAAGGCCCATAGCCGGGTTCCCCCCATCCCACCCTGCCACCCCCGCCTCCTGGTTAGAATAGGGGTTCCTGGAGCCCTGGAGGCCTCCAAGGCCAGAGCCCTCAGCATCAGCACGGGCAGCAGTCCCTGTCACTCACCCTTGGCCCCCTGGGAGAGGCCCTACACCAGCAACCAGGGGCTCTCTGGGCCTGATCTGCTGGAACAGCCTCAAAGAGCCCCCTCCCCCTCTTCCTCCCTTTGCTGTCCTCTGGCTCCGAAGCCCTTGCGCATCCCTCCCCGCACGACGTGGCTGTGGCCCTGCTCCAGCTCCGGATGTGCACCTTCCTGGGGTCTAGACAGCCCGTATGTCCGCCCGCGGCCGGACTCAAAGCCTGTGTCAGTGGGCCTGGCAGCCGTGAACCCCCTGTTCCAATCCATCTCGAACACTTTGTCCCTGAAACCATTACCATTCCTTTCAGACAGAATTTATTAAGTGGAAAGAGATTCCCGGAGACTATCAGGCAAATTCCATTGCTTCGGCGCCTGCAGCAAACGGCCCCTCAAAGCCTGGTTTAGATCTGCCTGGGGTGCCAAATGCTTCCCCGGCTCCTTTGCCTGAGGCCGGGCCTGAGATCAAAGGGAGCAGCAGCCACAGACCCTCTTAAACACAGGGCCCTTCTAGTAACTTCTAAACCCTGGGGGCGAGGGGGTGGCCCACATTTGGGAGAGGGGAAAATCTGAAGAGGACCTTGTGAAGGGCCTCTCTCAAACTGAGGGGGTACAAAGTGAGCGTCACTCTTCCCATCAACATTCTGCTGCTGCTGCTAAATCGCTTCAGTCGTGTCCGACTCTGTGCGACCCCATAGACGGCAGCCCACCAGGCTCCCCAGTCCCTGGGATTCTCCAGGCAAGAACACTGGAGTGGGTTGCCATTTCCTTCTCCAATGCATGAAAGTGAGAAGTGAAAGTGAAGTCGCTCGGTCATGTCTGACTCTTTGCGACCCCATGGACTGCAGCCCACCAGGCTCCTCCATCCATGGGATTTTCCAGGCAAGAGTACTGGAGTGGGTTGCCACTGCCTTCTCTGCATCAACATTCTAGGCACCAACAAACACCAGCATCTAGGGAGCTATAGGTGTGCGTGCATCCAGCAATGCGTTAATGCTAGTATAAAGGGGCATGACGTGGGTCAGCCTTCCAGTGGTCTACAGTTCACAGAAGCATGCTTTGAGACCTACCATGTGCAGGGCATGTATTAAGCACCCTCGGGTAGGGCTGAGGGAGAAACAGAGCTGACTCAAGGTTGCAGCCAGGTTGCTGACCATTCTGGACATGTGTACAAGAAGAATGGGGGGAGCGGGGAGTGAGGCTAACCGCTGGTGGCTGGTGGTGGTGGAAATGGTGTAGATGATCTGCTTACTGTAATGTGGGTATTTTCACTGGAACAAAAGCAGCTCAGCTATGCAAGGAAGAGGGTTGTAAGCCGGTCCTCGGAGGATGAGAAAGACTTAGATTTATTGGGGCTCTCCCTGGGCCCCTCAGCAGTGCTTGCCCTTGCTCTTGAGCCAACCTGGGTATCCTCACACTGCATCCCCAACACAGATCTAGCTCCAATCTAGGGATAAATAAGGAAACCCTTGCTGAAGTTTTCCAAAGGAGATGGAAGAGAAATTGATCTAATACCCCCAAACAACAAAACCTTCCCCCAAACCACTTCTTTCCACCCATCTCTGATCTTTGGTGGAATATCTGTTCCTACATGAGTTGCCTCATCCACTCCTTACACCCCCACAACTCTCCTCCTTGCTGCTCTCTGAACCATATTCCATTTCAGAATTTCCATTCAGAAATCCATCCCTTCAGCTTTCAGATGGCCTTTAGCAGGTGGAAGAGCCCAGCAAATGCCAGATCTGCACAATAGATTTTTATGGGCTGAACTGTGTCCTCTGCCAAATTCCTAACGCCCCCGTTTCTCAGACTATGACCTCATTGGGAGAGAAGCTCTTTAGAAAGGCAGTCAAGTTAAAACAAAGTCATTAGGGTAGGCCCTCATCCAATGTCTTTATAAAAAGGGGAAATTTAGAGACGGGCAGGAATACGGGAAGAACGCCAGGTGAAGAGACACAGGGAGAGCACAAGCCAAGGAGAGAGCCTGCAGCACATCCTCCCTGCCCAGTCCTCAAAAGAAGTCAACCCTGCTGACACCTCGGTCTTGGCCTTCCAGCCTCTAGCACCAACTATGAGATGACACGTTCCTGTTGTTTGAGCCCTGCCTCCCCCCCACTTCAGTGCTTTGTTACAGCAGTCCTGGCAAACTAACATCATCACACCCCCATCATCTACCCCCACCTCACACCCCCAACCCTGGCCCAGCCCCAGGAGCTCTGGCTGTGTTCTGCTACAGCAGAGAGGAGCATGGCAGGCATCCACCCCAGCAAGGGGACCCAGCAAAAGCCAATGCGTGGGGACAGAGCATCCAGCGAGGCCAGCAGCCCGGCTCTGAGGAAGGATCACGGATGAGGAGCATCAGATAACAGGGTGGCCAGGCCAGGCTGAAGAAAAGGAGGCTGGGCTGTGGAATTTAGTCATGAAATTTATCACAATATTCATTCCCTCTTGTACCACAAAGTTGGCAGGCAGCAGAGTCTGGGTTCCCCAGAGCCTCAGCTCTCTCGGACCTGGGTTTCAGTCTGGACATTTTCACAGCAGGTATGCTGTCTCTGTCATCATCACTTTGTCACCAAAGGTCTGTTCAGTCAAGGCTTTCATATTTCCAGTAGTCATGAGAGCTAGACCATAAGGAGCACTGAGGAACTGATGCTTTCAAACTGCGGTGATGGAGAAGACTCTTGAGAGTCCCTTGGACAACAAGGAGATCAAACCAGTCGATCTTAAAGGAAATCAACCCTGAATACACTCATTGGAAGGACTGATACTGAAGCTCCAATACTTTGGTCACCTGATGTGAAGAGCCAACTCATTGGAAAGGACCCTGATGCTGGGAAAGACTGAAGGCAGAAAGAGAAGAGGGTGACAGAGGATGAGACGGTTGGATGGCATTGCTGATGCAATGGACATGAACTTGGGCAAACTCCGGGAGATGGTGAGGAACAGGGAGGCCTGGCGTGCTGCAGTGCACTGGGGTTTCTTAGAGTCGGACACGACCTGGTGACTGAAGAGCAATGCTGCCTCCGTGCCCCCTGGGGTCACTCTGTCCGCCTCAGGCCTGCAGCTCTAGCTCCCCTTCTGAGACTTTCAGCTCCATGCTTATCTTGGCTTTATTTGGTGGGCCTTCCTCCCTTCAGATCGTCTTGGGTCCTCAGAGGGGTCCCCTGAGCCCCTCTGTGGGGGCCCGATGTCCTCTCCACACGGCGGGTGGACCACATGCTGCAGGTTGGGAGGAGCGCGGGGCTGGGGGTCAGGAGAGAGCCTTTCTGAAGTTCAGCCTCCTTATCTGTAAAATGATCCTCTAAGGCTCTGTAAATAATTGTCACCTCTCAATAGAACAGGTACTCTGACAAAATGTGGGACAGGGAGGCTGGGAAATGGGGTCTTCTGGTTACTCCAGGATCCCCCAGCAAGGCCATCTGAGGATTTCAGCGCGAAGTTTTTTTTTCTGTTTACTGATGTAACCAGGAAGCAGATCTCCAAGGTCTCCCAAGGGCCTGGGAAGTCTCCCTTGGGGTCAGGGCCAGAGAGAGGACTCCCTGATCGCCCTCTGCAAACGGTCCCTCTGGCTCTTCCTCTGGTGGCCATTCTCCTCATCGCCCCCAGGTGGCGCTGCAGGACCACAGCCCTGAGCCGTCCTCAGCCCAAGGCTCCCCCAGAGTCCTTCCTTGGGGAGAAGACACCAAGAGGCTGAATCTTAAACTCAAGGCCTGGCTTTCGCTCCAAAGCCTTCTAGAGCCTTCCAAACCAGTTGACTCAAAGGCATCTAGCAAGTCCCTGCCACCTGACGTCACAAGAGGCAAAGTGCCGAGAGCCTGGCTGGGGGAACTCACACAGGCCAGCCCCAGGGTGGGCCCCCCTGTCCTGCATCTGTCCCCCTGCCCAGGGGACCACCTTCCCCTTCACCTCGCTCTCCTCCAGAAACCAGAGCCACACCACATCCCAGACATTCGCTTCAGGGAGGAAAACCTCTGTGAGCCTCAGGCTCACAAAAACAAAGACAAACTCCAAACAGTCTTCACAGACAGAGCCTTCTGACTGGGAAAACAGCTCACCTCCTCCACCTACGTACGTTCCTTCTGGAATTCCTCCACACTCAAGGGGGATTCACACACATCCCCACACACACACACACATCATACATCACATACACACACCACACCACACACACACCACACCACACACACACCACACCACACACACACCACACATCACATACACACACCACACCACACACCCCACACATCACATACACACACCACTCACACACACACACACACCACACATCACATACACACACCATACCACATACACACACCATACCACACACACACCACACCACACATCACATACACATACCACATCACACACACACCACACCACACACACACACACACTCCACACATCACATACACACACCATACCACACACACACACACCACACCACACATCACATACACATACCACATCACACACACACCACACCACACACACACATACACTCCACACATCACATACACACACCATACCACACACACACACACCACACCACACATCACATACACATACCACATCACACACACACCACACACAGATACCACACATCACATATACACACCACACCACACACATTACACATCATGTACACACACACACACCACACATCACATACACACACCACATCACACACACACCACACACACATTTCACACATCACATATACACACCACACCACACACATTCTGCTGCTGCTGCTGCTAAGTTGCGTCAGTCATTCCGACCTTGTGCGACCCCATAGACGGCAGCCCACCAGGCTCCTCCGTCCCTGGGATTCTCCAGGCAAGAACACTGGAGTGGGTTGCCATTTCCTTCTCCAATGCATGAAAGTGAAAAGTGAAAGTGAAGTCGCTCAGTAAGTGTCCAACCCTCAGCGACCCCATGGACTGCAGCCCACCAGGCTCCTCCGTCCATGGGATTTTCCAGGCAAGAGTACTGGAGTGGGATGCCATTGCCTTCTCCGACCACACACATTACACATCACGTACACACACCACACCACACATCACATACACACAGTACACCACACATACCACACACACACATCACACCACACATATACACATATCACACACTACATACATATACATACCACACCACACGCACACCACACACACACCACACATCACATACACACACCACATCACACACAGACCACACCACACATACCACACCTCACATCACATTACACACCACACACACACACATACCACACCACACACACCATGCACACTACACATCACATATACACACCACATCACACCACACACACCACACACCACATACACACACTACACCACACACACACCACACATCACATACACACACCACACACACATCACGTACACACACCACACATATACACATATCACACACTACATGCATATACACACCACACACCACACACACACCACACAAACACACACACACACACATACAGGCAGGGGGCGCCTCGTGGGGAATGGAGCTGCAAGTCCCCTTCAGCCGCATCTCAGCCCAAAGGCCAAGCAGAGAGAGGTGTGTAGGCTCTGCACAAGGTCACTCCTTGAGGCTCAGGTTCAGTTCAGGCATCTTGAAATAGAAACACTCAGAGCTACTTGGGCTCACCTGACGAGCTGGTCATTAACTTGGTGTCTGGGTAGGGAGAGTTCAGCCTGCCAGCCTGTTTTTTTAACAGTGACCGGGGACTGTCCCCCCAAAAGAGGATTGCCAGGACTTGCAAAATGATAACTGCCACCCAGTAGGGTCTGGACAGTTAGCATGAAGGGTGGTTAAATGTACAAGGAATCTTGGGAGTTGCACCTCCTTTAGTCTAGGATTTATTCTAGTCTTTCTGGCAGGGTTGACCCAGCCTCTGCATGAATACTTCTGGGGACAGGAGGCTCCCTCCTTTATAAATCAGCCTGCTCTGTCATTGAGAGCTCACTCTTCATTCTTTGATTGATGCAAAATCTGCTCTCTGGAATTTTGACCAGCTGGTCCAAATTCCACCTCTGAAGCTCCACAGAAGGGTCTTCTCTTCCCATGAGGCAGGATGACCCAGAACTTGGTCACCGATCACTATCTGCTGAGGGGAGGGGGGAACTGTGTGAGGAAGCAAGAGGCGACCACGGCCACTGGATCGAGGCCACTGGCCACACTCACTCCTGGGAATCATCCAGGGCCAGCGGCTGGGGTGGAGGGTAGAGCTTTAAGGAATCTCAGATTCTGGGGGTTGAAAGGATCCAAAAACTGGCAGAAAAGAGGTTCATGGCCCTTGGGGCTGCACCCTCCCACATGGAAGGGCAGAGGCATTGAACTTCCTGAGTCCTGGAGACCCTCATGCCGAGCGTAAACAGTCTCCAAAGAGGGCTTCCGGCCTCCGCTCCCCCGCCTGTCCACACGTGCTGTCCACTGTCAAGAGGTGGAGGCTTGCTCCCTTGCCCCCACTCTGGACTCGTTCTGTGACCTGCCTTGACCAGTAGAAGGCAGTGGAAGTGACCAGGCCAGTTCTAGAGCCAGCCTTCAGAAGACCTTCTGGCTTCCACCGTCTCCCCAGGGAGTCCAGTCACCCCGCTATAGAGAAGCTCTGACGGGTCCACTCCGTGATGAGACCCCCATGGGGCAGAAGCTTCCACCCCCTTCTTCTGGGCCCCTCTGCAGTCATGTCCCGTCCTAGTTCAGCCCAGCCTGCAGCCCTCCTCCTGCTAGGGCCTCTGCCATCCTCTGTGGCTGCTCCACAGCCCTTCTGCCTGCCGGCGCCCGTCTCAGGCCTCCCACCTTCCCCCATCGCCTCCCCACCCCGGCCTCACAGGGCCCAGGCCCTGGTGGAAACATAGTGCTGGCGCCCGAGCAGGGAGATGTCCAGGCAAGGTCACGGCTCTGACAGAGGGAACTCCAGGTTTCTTTCCTGAAAGCCTCACAGGTATCGATCCTGTTCGCTCTCTGTCCCTCACAGCTTTACCGTGGAGTTAGCATGTGGGGGGCGGCCAGAGGGCGAAGCGAGCCTGGGAGGCTTGGAGGGAGAGTCTGAAGGGTGTGTGGCTGTGCGCGTCCCATCTCCTCGGCAGAGCAGTTACAGACGTTACCTCATCTCTCTAAGACCAGCTTCCATATCTCCAGGATTCCAGGAGAAGTGACTCTCCTTCCCTCCCTCCCTGCCCTGCTCACCCAACCCATCCTCATGCAGACCCAGGGAGGCTGGGAGTGCCTGGAAGGGAGACTGGGGTGGCCCAAGGGTGCTCCTGGGAAAGAGAAAGTTCCATCCCACAGGTCCCTGTGAGCCAGAGCCAGACCCCGACTCCTTGGGGGTACAGGCGGCCCTCTGGGCTGGGCCTGCTGCCTGGCACCTCCTCGGGCCCCGAGATTTGTCGGTTCCACTTCTCTTTGTCCCTGTGCCCTGGCCTTTGCATCCAGCTAACCTGGGTGTCTGTGGCCACCTGGGACAAGGACTCTCCTATTCATCTTAGTCTCAGAGATTCTTCTGCAGGCAATGTCTTTTATATAATAGTTGCTCTGGTGGATGGAGGACATGGGCTTCCTGGTGGCTCAGACAGTAAAGAAACTTCCTGTAATGCAGGAGACCTGGATTTGATCCCTGGGTCAGGAAGATCCCCTGGAGAAGGAAATGGCTACCCACTCCAGTATTCTTGCCTGGAGAATTCCATGGACAGAGGAGCCTGGCAGGCTACTGTCCATGGGGTCTTGGACACGACTGAACGACTAACACTGATGGATGGAGCCCTGGGTTTTGTGGTGTGGAGATCATGGGGGAAGGACCTCAACCTTCCCTGGAACCAAGAAAGTGGACCCCAAGCCAGAGGCGTCATCCACACCCCGCCCCGCTGTCCATAACTGTGACCAGCAGACACTGCATGAGGCACAAGTGCCCATGAAAGGCCTCAGGGTGCCAGGACACTTGTCCCCACCCACCCTCTGGTTGCACTGTGTGCCCAGGGTCAGGCCAGCCACCCCTGCACCCTGTGGATGCAGAATGGAAGGAAGAGATTTCTGGAGCAGAGCCCATCTCTAGGGCCACAACAGTGTCCACTAATTTGGCCTACTATAGTTTTCCTTCCTTTCACAGGGGCTATTATTGGCGTTTCCCACTCATCTTCAAGACTGAAAAGGAATATTTGGAAACCACATGAAGGGGAGGAGGGATGAGAGGAACTCCTATAGGCCAAATGCTTCTGGAAGTCACTGATCTCCAAACAGGAAGGCTGGTCTTTCCTGTTTAGACATCATGTCTGGCAAGAGGAAGTCAAGACCAAAGTAACAATAATAATTACATAAACTCCTGATATGTTAACATCACTCCTATCAAAAATGGCTATTTGTGGAGGGCCTGCCAAGCCCAGTTGGGCACAGGTCCACTGGGGGTTGCTGTGGTTGGTTGATGAACTGTGGGGTTTGGAAGACTTGGCCAGGGAGGGGATCCCTTAGGGACATTCCTTCATGCCCAAGGGACCCTTCAGGACCAGGGAGGAGTACTGAAGGAGTGTGGACTCTGCTCTCAGCCCAGATTCAATCCCAGCCCAGCCCAGCCCAGCCCACATCAGCTAGTGAACCTGGGCCACTCAGCTTCTCTGAACTCCTAGATGGAGAAAATACCCAACTCCTCTGTGTGCATGGACCATCTTGTCCATACCCTTGAATGCTTATGAGCCGTCTTGAGCCAACTGGAAGAAATGCATAGGCTAACAGTGCATTTATTTAATCTTGAGAATGGTTGGATTTAATAGGGGCAAAGGGACTTGGTTTCCATTGGGGGAAGTCATCTCCCATGGAACCAGCTGTCCTAAGCCTGATCCAGCTGTCCCTGGGAGCTGACTGGCTTCACCCAGTTAGAACCCCATCCCCTTAGTGGGTCTTAATAATCTGCACTCTGCCCGGTGCAGTGACTGGGCACACGTGTGTGCTCAATGCAGTTCAACCCCAGACACGTTTGTCGAAACCTGAGCCCACATGTCTGTGCATAAAAAGGGAACCAAGAAAAAGAACAGCAGTGGTTCCCTGGAATCCAGCACTATCCTGGGGCGGGGGCGGGGTGGGGACAGTCCCTCAGCTCTCCCTTAGCTACAGAGAGTGCGCTTTTCAATGGTGTTTCTTTTAATTGATATAAACTATTTCCTTTTATTTAGAAAACAACACTTTAAAAATTTTATTGGAGTATAGTGGATTTACAAAAAAAGCCTAGGTGGCGCGAGTGGTAAAGAACTCACCTGTCAGTGCAGGAAACATAAGAGGTGCAGGTTCGATCCTTGGGTTGGGAAGATGCCCTGGAGGAGGGCATGGCAACCCACTCCAGTATTCTCGCCTGAGAATCCCATGGACAGAGGAGCCTGGTGGGCTACAGTCCATAGCGTTGCAAAGAGTCAGACGCGACGGAAGCAACTTAGCACCAGCACCATAGTTGCTTTCCGATGCTGTGTTAGTTTCTGCTGTACAGCAAAGTGAATCATTACACATATTCACACATTCACTCCTTGCAAATGAAAACTACAATGAAGTGTCACCTTCAATCAAAATGATTATCATAAAAAAAATCTACAAACTATAAATGCTGGAGAAGGTATGGAGAAAAGGGAACTCTCCTAGACTCACCACTTGTCTCTTGTCCCACTGTTGGTGGGAATGTAAACTGGTAAACAACACTATGGAGATTCCTTAAAAAACTAAAAATAGAGCTACCATATGATCCAGCAACCCCACTCTTGGGCATATATCTGGAGAAAACCATAATTTGAAATGATATTTATTCCCCAGTGTTCATAGCAGCACTATCTACAATAGCCAGGACATGAAACACCCTAAATGTCCATCAACATAGGAATGGATAAAGAAGATGTAGTACATATATACAAAGGAGTATTGCTCAGCCATAAAAAAGAATGAAATAATGCCATTTGCAGCACCAAGGATGGACCTAGGGATGGTTATACTGAGTGAAATCAGAGAAAGACAAATATCATGCGATATTGCTTATATGTGGAATCTAAAAGGAACTTATCTACAAAACCAGAAATAGGGGTACAGATGTAGAAAATAAACTGATGGTTATCAAGGGTTAAAGGGGGAGAGGAATAAATTGGGAGATTGGGATTGACATATACACATTATAATATATAAAAGAGATAACTAATAATAACCTGCTGTATAGCACAGGAAACTGTTATCAATACTCCATAATGACCCGTATGGGGAGAGAAGCTAAAAAGACCAAAGAGTCAACAGTGTTTAAATGAATAGAGTCCTAGAGGGAATTCTAGTTGAATACCAGAAGGCGCTTACTGAGTGTTAAGATCGCACACGGACATTTTGTTTCTTCCAGTGCTTTGTTTCAGTTCTTTTAGGATGTTTCAGCTCCAATCAGTTTAGGGGAAGAGCTAACAAAGAAGGAAACCAAGGCATGGTAGGAAGAAGCACACGCCTCCTGCTCACTCACTCTCATGCTCGTGCCCAGTCATGTCCGACTCTTTGCAACTGGTGGACTGTATAGCCCACCAGTCTCCTCTGTCCATGGAATTTTCCATGCAAGAATACTGGAGCGGGGTTCTAGTTCCTACTCCAGGGGATTGTCCAGACCCAGGGATTGAACCATGCCTCTCGAGTTTCCTGCATTGGCAGGATTCTTTACCACTGCACCACCTGCTCACACAAGCAATTTGCAAAATCCAAGAGCACATCTGGAGATTTGGGCAATGCTCAGTTGATTCAAGTTAATTCATCTCCCATCCGATCACATTAAGCAAATTGGTTCTGCAGGGCTGTCCTGATTTTTTAATCTGAGGCTTGTTTTTATTTAACTGTGTCTGATGTCTTCACAAGATACCATGAAGACATCAAAAATAGCATTCCCTAAACCTAACAAATTGTGAGGGGGAAAAATATACATTAAAGGCTAATTGTTGAGCTGTAAATTTTTAACACAATGCCGATGAACTTGGAGCCTTCTGACGACAGTTGAATAAATAAGCCATGGCCTTTAGAACTGAGGCAGTAACCCAGGCACGCATCTCATTTGTGGGCTGCTGGTGGACACAGCGCATCCACACCGTGCCCACGTCCTTAGATATGCTGCCCCGGGCCAAAGACATGTCACCCAGACCTCGCAGAGCCTGTGATCGCGTTGTCATCTGTTGGCTTCCCAAGGCCACAAAAGAGCAAACTATGTCTTTATAAAGAAAGAAATGACTGCCAAGACAGGATGCAGGGCACTTGAGCTCCTGCAACTGAGGTCACACTCCAGGTGCTGTCCGTCCCCCCGGGTCATGGTCACCTCTGGTCACCCAGGCTCCTTTCTACCTGCCCCCACCCACCTACCCTCCCAGACCCTGCAGACCAACATCTTGGCTCCACACACCAGGGGCCCCTCTGAAGCCAGGAAGTTAGCTTTCTGTCAGCTTCTATTTTGGGAGCTTGGACTTGGCCCTGGAATTTTACAAGACTGGAAGGAATTGGCGGGGCCTCAGAACTTTCCTTTGCCCCTGCCTCCCCTCCCCACAGCACCCCCGTCGTCTACATCCCCAGGATTATGGACAGACAGACAAATAGGCACCCGATATCCATGTGGTGCAGTCCCAGGAAGATTTGGGAAAACCAGCTCCCCACACTGGCCTGCAGTTGGGGAACAGGGGAGCTGGCAGGGGTAGAGGCCGAAGCCTGATGGGGAGGAACTGGACTGTCATTAACCTTGCAGAAGGCCCCCCATGCAGGGAAAATCTAAAATCTTGTGATTTTCAGCAGCAAATTTGTATGGTTTAGAGGTGAGCTCCACGTCCATTTCTGGGCTTGTGATGCTGAACAACAAGGCTTGTGAATGAGCCCCTTAATGGTTGCCCTTGTTTGGGGGAATTATAACCCCAACCCTGACAATCTTATCCTCAACTTAAAGAGTTCCTTCTCTAATTTCCCCTCCACTATTCCAGAGACCCCCAAAAGCTTGCCATCTGGCCAGTTTCTTCCTTGCAAAAATATCTCTCCTATATAGCCTTTATGTTTTTAAATGGAAACATAACAACCCAGGCTGCAGGTCTTGTCTCTTTTCATTTCTCCAGTGTTTGTCCCAAGAACAATGAACAGGGGCCCACCTACACCGGTTTGACAAGAGGACTCACCAAAGTCATCCTCCCAGAGCGAGAGATAAATCAGTCCAGAGGTGTAGCCTACTTCTTATTTTAGAGACAAATAAAGACTATTTTGATTACTTTTATCTAAAAAAAATTTTTAGCATACTGTTTTTTTTTTTTTTTTTTGGCTGCACCAGGCCTTAGTTGCATTCCCTGCATTGGGAGTCCAGAGTGTTAACCTCTGGACCACTGGGGAAGTCCTTTGATTAATTTTAGAATAACCCTTTGCCTGTGGCTTGATCTCAGAGAATCCAGCTACTTGATAGAGAAAATCTGTTAACGATCAGGAAAGGTGCATCCATCCTTGAAACTGTCATTTGCCAGACAGGAAGCTCCAATGACAGTTGTGAAAAGCTAGACTTCTGGTGAATGAAGTCTGGGCAGCTCTGATTGGCAAGGCAAGAAGTCCTGGTTTCTGGTCTTCTGAACATCACACAGTTTGGTCTTTGAAGATTATGACTCAGTGCAGGCAGACCAGTAACTTGTGAATGGCGGGGCCCCTGAGAGTGGACACTTTGTCCCCTGTACCCCGCACACTGCCTGCCTCTCCTTGAGTGTCTGCTTGTTCTTGTCACTTGGTGCTGAGTGACAACATCCCCCTTCAGCCACACCACCTCATTGCAGACCAGTGATGCTGGTGGTGTATATGGGATTGAGATAACAAGTCTTCTGTAACTTAACCATTCCTCACAATTTCACTACCTTTCTTGGGGCTACAAGTAGGGCCCCTTAAGGGACTTGCCAACCCACACATCTGGTCCCAATCTGTCCAGACTGATTTCTCATGACATCCTGAGATCTTGTTCCGTCAGTCACCTTACAAGTTCCCATGCTAAGAATACCCTTCTTCCTCTTTGCCCACCCAGCCTCTGCCCATCCTTTACCTACCTTCTCAGGACTATCTTTCTTAATCACCCTCAGATCACCACAGTCCCACCCTTCTTAGCTGTTCAGATCTGAATCACCCTTTGGGGACTTATTCACTGATTTAACAAATATTTATTGAGCACCTACTATGTGCTAAGTGCCAGAGATGAAGGATAAATCAAATAGCCCTATCTTCTTGGGGACCTGCCAGGCTTAAAGACTACTTTGTAACTGTCAGTTAGCTTTCCAAGCAGCTTTGCTATAGAGATCAGTTCAGTCACTCAGTCATGTCTGACTCTTGACGACCCCATGGACTGCAGCATGCCAGGCTTCCCTGTCCTTCACCAACTCCCGGAGCCTACTCAAATTCATGTCAGTGATGCCATCCAACCATCTCATCCTCTGTTGTCCCCTTCTCCTCCCACCTTCAGTCTTTCCCAGTACCAGGGTCTTTTCCAGTGAGTCAGTTCTTCACACCAGGTGGCCAAAGTATTGGAGTTGCAGCTTCAGCATCAGTGCTTCCAGTGAACATTCAGGACTGATTTCCTTTAGGATTGACTAGCTGTATCTCCTTGCAGTCCAAGCGACTCTCAAAAGTCTTCTCCAACACCACAGTTCAAAAGCACTCAGCAGATCCTTGAATGGTTAAGGATGTCATTCCGGTCTATACATCTGAGTTTGGCTAACGTGACTATGACTCAAGAAACAGAGCCATTCTTGATGTGCTGAAGGCAAAGCTTCAGGGCGTATGAGGCTGAGAGCCAGACAGTGAGACTGTCACATTTATGAAGAGGAGGTCCCCGTAGGCCTTTCCTGAGTTCAGCCCTTCTTGTCAGTTTGTACCTCCACAAATTGATCCCAGTCATCTCACAGCTGTGTGCAAATACAGAGCACACACAACCACTATGGGGCATCCTCAATAACATGCACAGACAGACCCCAGAGCGTTCACACTTGGATGGATGGGACCTGCCCAGGTATCGTCTGGCCTCTGCCCTACAGGATCTCCTTAGGTGTTTGTTCATGAGCAAAGAGCTGATAAATGCCTGATTTAGAGCTTAAAACAAACAAACAAACCCAGAAGGTTAATTAAAAGGAGAGAGCGTGCTTCCAGTGACTTGAAAACAGCACAAGGCAATTAAGTTAATCAGTCTCACTGTTTTTGTACTCAAAAGTGTTTTTAATTCAATTACTTCTAATTCACTGTCTATTATCTCAATAGAAGGAGAGTTTTACAATAATTGCTGCTACTGCTGCTAAGTCACTTCAGTTGTGCCCGACTCTGTGTGACCCCATAGATGGCAGCCCACCAGGCTCCCCCGTCCCTGGGATTCTCCAGGCAAGAACACTGGAGTGGGTTGCCATTTCCTTCTCCAATGCATGAAAGTGAAAAGTGAAAGTGAAGTCGCCCAGTCGTGTCCGACCCCTAGCGACCCCATGGACTGCAGCCCACCAGGCTCCTCCGTCCATGGGATTTTCCAGGCAACAGTACTGGAGTGAGGTGCCACTGCCTTCTCTGTTTACAATAATTAACTGATTCTAAAAAATAAAATTTCAGCCACAGCCGGAACAAAGTTAAATCTGAGGGGGGTACACAGAGAGTTTCTCTGTTAGCAGTGCTTAAAGCTGGTGCCCTGCACTCGGTGTGCTGAAATTAGCAATGCTAATATGGTGATGATGGTGTCACAGTTCTCCATTTGTTCCTGCAAGTCTGTTCATTAATTGACTGATGTTACTTTTAGCCAATGCTTGGATCTTAGCCAGACTTTCTAGGAGTAAATGATTTTTAAAAATCATCACTTATGGAAATGCTATTTTTTATACAAAATCTTCAATGCTGCTTCTTCTTCTTTTTTCACTTTTTGGCCGCTCAGTGTGGCATGTGGGGTCTTAGTTCCCTGACCAGGGATCAAACTCATGCCCCTGCATTGTAAGCATGGAGTCTTAACCACTGGACCACCAAGGAGGTCCGTCAGTGCTTCTTAACATTAGGTGTTGGCCCCTTCTGTGCCGCCTTAGAACTTCATCTCCCTCATTTAGTCCAGGTCACACTCATTCTCACATCACAGATTCCCCTTCAGCAAGAAGTAAATGATGCCAGAAGAGGGAGCAGGGCTGGGTCTTGGCACCCTTCTGCCATGTATAGGCACTACTTATTTTTATTTTTTAATTGAAGTACGGTTGATTTCTGAGAAATCTGTATGCAGGTCAAGAAGCAACAGTTAGAACTGGACATGGAAGGACAGACCAGCTCAAAATTGGGAAAGGGGTATGTCAAGGCTGTATATTGTCAACCTGCTTATTTAATTTATATGCAGAGTACATCATGCGAAATGCCGAGGTGGATGAAGCACAAGCTGGACTCAAGATTGCTGGGAGAAATATCAATAACCTCAGATATGCAGATGACACCACCCTTATGGCAGAAGGCAAAGAGGCACTGAAGAGCCTCTTGATGAAAGTGAAGGAGGAGAGTGAAAAAGCTGGCTTAAAACTCAGCATTCAGAAAACTAAGATCATGGCATCCAGTCCCATCACTTCATGGAAAATACATGGGGAAACAATGGAAACAGTGACAGACTTTATGTTTTTGGGCTCCAAAATCACTGCAAATGGTGACTGCAGCCATGAAATTAAAAGATGCTTGCTCCTTGGAAGAAAAGCTATGACCAACTTAGACAGCATATTAAAAAGCAGAGACATTACTTTGCCAACAAAGGTCCGCCTAGTCAAAGCTAATGGTTTTTCCAGTAGTTGTGTATGGATGTGAGAGTTGAACCGTAAAGAAGGCTCAACACAGAAGCATTGATGCTTTTGAACTGTGGTGTTGGAGAGGACTCTTGAGAGTCCCTTGGACTGGAAGGAGATCAAGCCAGTCCTTCCTAAAGGAAATCAGTACTGAATATTCATTGGAAGGACTGATGCTGAAGCTGAAACTCCAATGCTTTGGCTACCTGATGTGAAAAACCAACTCATTTGAAAAGACCCTGATGCTGGGAGAGATTGGGGGCAGAGGAGAAGGGGACAACAGAGGATGAGATGGTTGGATGACATCACTGACTCGATGGACATGAGTTTGAGCAAGCTTCGGAAGTTGGTGAAAGAAAGGGAAGCCTGGCATGCTGCAGTCCATGGAGTTGCAGAGAGTCAGACACGACTGAGCAACTGAACTGAACTCAACAGTTGATTTACAATGTTATGTTATATTAAAGTTACTCAGTTATACACATATATATATTCTTTTAAATATTCTTTTCTGTTACGGTTTATCCCAGGATATTAGAGTTCACCATGCTATACAGTAGGACCTTGTTTATCCATTATGTATATAATGGCTGGCATCTGCTAATTCCAAACTCCCAGTCCATGCCTCTCCCACCCTTCCTTTCCCTTGGCAACCACAAGTCTCTTCTCTGTGTCGATGAATCTATTTCTGTTTTGTGAAAAGTGAAAGTCACTCAGTCGTGTACAACTTTTTGTGACCCCCATGGACTATACAGTTCATGGAATTCTCCAGGCCAGAATACTGGAGTGGGTAGCCTTTCCCTTCTCCAGAGGGTCTTCCCAACTCAGGGATTGAACCCAGATCTCCCACATTGCAGGCAGATTCTTTACCAGTAGATAAGTTTATTTGTGTCATATTTTAGATTTCACAGATTAGTAATCATATGATATTGGTCTTTCTCTGCCTAACTTACTTCACTTAGTTTAACAGTCTCTAGGTCCGTCCATGTTCCTGCAAATGACATTATTTCATTCTTTTTTGTGGCTGAGTAGTATTCCATTGTGTATATGTACCACATCTTAGGAGATCAGTCTTGGGTGTTCTTTGGAAGGACTGCTGCTAAAGCTGAAACTCCAATACTTTGGCCACCTGATGCGAAGAGCTGACTCATTGGAAAAGACTCTGATGCTGGGAGGGATTGGGGGCAGGAGGAGAAGGGGATGACAGAGGATGAGATGGCTGGATGGTATCACTGACTCAATGGACGTGAGTCTGAGTGATCTCCGGGAGTTGGTGATGGACAGGGAGGCCTGGCGTGCTGCGATTCATGGGGTCGCAAAGAGTTGGACACGACTGAGCGACTGAACTGAACTGAACCACATCTTTATCCATTCATCTTTAGATGGACATCTTGGGCATGCATGCTAAGTTGCTTCAGTTGTGTCTGACTCTGTGAGATCCAGTGGACTATAGCCCACTAGGCTCCTCTGTCCATGAGATTCTCCAGGCAAGAATACTGTAGTGAGTTGCCATTTCCTCCTCCAGAGGATCTTCCCGACCAACGGATTGAACCCACATCTCTTCAATCCAGTCTTTGGCACTGGCAGGCAGATTCTTTACCACTAGCACCACTTAGGAAGCCCATCCTGGGCATATATCCAGACAAAGCTCTAATTCAAAAAGACACATGCACCCCTATGTTCATAGCAGTACTGTTTATAATAGGCAAAGCATGGAAGCAACCTAAATGTCCATCAGTTGCTTATTTTCTTAATGACATGTTTTAGAGTGGCAGGACTGAACAACCTGTTTCTGTATGACTAGGGTGAGGCTGAGAGACTCTTCCATCCAAAACCTGCCCCCATCTCATATGCCTCCAAGGAGGTGGCATGGCAACTCAAAAGATGCATTCCACTCCATGTGAGTATAGCAGTGGACCCCAGGAGTGGGCAATTCCTATCTGGATGCCCAACCCAGACAAGCAGAGCCTGCTGCCCCTGCATAAACCAAGGATTGGGTGAGGCAGAGCTGACTGTTGATGGTGACTTGTGTAGCTAAAGGGTTGTGATTAGGATAGGGGGTCAAGAACCAGCTCTGCTTTCAGTTTCAGTTTCAAGAGGTGAAGACCTGATCAGAGTGAAGTTCTAAATTCTACAAGGCAGCTCTGGAGATAAGCTGGAGGCAGTGTCAGGGGAGGCAGTGAGAGTAGGAGCGTCCCCAGAAGCTCTGGGGTATGTCACAAGGAGAGGAGCAGGAAGGGCAGGCAGCCTGGTCCTACAGCTTTAGGGCCCAGGTGGGAAGTAGCCCTGGGCCTGGGCCTAATATGACATAAACCAGAGCCAGATTCTACATCTACGACCGTCCAGATGTGCGCCTCTGTACACAGCTGCCCCTCTCCATGGAAAGCCAGCATCATTCTCCATTTCCCTCTGTTCATAGTTGAATAGTAGATGCCTGTGTTTCTTCTCCAGCTAGATTTTGCCTCCAAACAGCAGAGAGCATGTTTTATTCATCTCCATATCAGCCACTCAACATTAACATTTGTCATGCATTAATAATTACATTAATAATAAGACAAAGATGAACAAGTTCTGAGTGACAGGCACTTGGCTCGGTGCTTTACATTAAGGATTGCATTGACTGCTCAGGACCATCCTGGGCCATAGGAATCCACACGCCCATTTCAAAGATGAGAAGACTGAGGAGGGAAGAGGTTAAACAAGGTGACCGAGTCCTCCATCTGGTAAGTGGCAGACCCTGGCTTCAAAACAAACCCAGTCCATGCTGAAAGTAAGGCTGACTCCACAAAGGAATCTTATTTCCAACTCTGGGCAAAAGGATGAGAAGCCGGCTGCCTGGGGAGGTGTGAGGGGAAAGCTAAAGGGACTACGAGGTTTGATTGGAGAGTCAGAGGAAGTAAGAACATAGATAGTCTCCTGCTCTGAGAAACATCCAGACACAGCATTTGTTAGTGAGAGGGCAGGCCTCCTCCGGCCTCCAGAACCCCCAGAACTGCCTGCCATGGGTCCCCCATGATTCAGAGGCCACAAAATTGCCCTTGACCTTCCTGGGAGAAGCCTAGTGCCTGAGAAGCAGGAGTGGAGATGCCCAGGCCACATACTTCAGTCGGCCCCAGCCTTGTGAAAAGGGGTCAACCATCTCTGCCAAGCCGCAGGCGAGCTCAAACAGGGGGGTGGCCCTTTAGTTCTCAGGAACCCCTTGTGAAGATAGAAACAGACAGGCTAACAGGCAAGGTGAGCCTCCAGCTTGCTTTTTTAAAATTGGGATGGCTCTTTATTATTATTATTTATCTTTGGCCATGCCGAAGGGCATGTGGGACCTTAGTTTTCTGACCAGGGATCAAACTCATGCCCCCTGCATTGGCAGAACAGAGTCTTAACCACCGGACCACCAGCTTGTGTGACTCCTACACAGAAACGCAGCCAGACTCCTGGCACGTGAACCAGGTTGAGGGACAGATGCCCGTATAGCTCATGACAAGGCTCACAAGCTGCCATTCCAGTATTTCACACACACTGCACAACAGCCCTACGTGCTCAGATCACATGTACCTTTGCATCCCTGGGTCACAGATGAGTAAAATCAGATTCAGAGACCTTCCCAAGGTCATACAGCACATATCTGACACAAGTCCAAGTCCACCAGTCACCCCAGCACTTTGCTGGGACAAAGCAAGGAAGGGTGTGGACTCGGTGTTAGGATTAGAAAGGTCCTCTGAGGCCATGTTATCCACCCCCTCCCACACTGAGTCTCCCGGGCTCTGGGCCGAGAGGCATCGCCCAGCACCCCTTGCTCCAGGGTGCTCAGCAGGCAGCGTCAGCATCCAACGGGAAAACCCACAGCAAATGGATGGCACACGTTGTCACAGGACTCGTCCTCATTTATTCATCTGGAGCAGGGCCCTACCTGAGGCTCAGTTGACTGAATCACTCAGAGCTCAGGTTGGACTGCAAAGCTCTGGGAGAACAAGAGGACAGGCCATCCAGGATTCTGACAAATAGGCCACAAAGACACCCATGTTAGTCTCTTGTTGAGAGCAGGCTCACTGGTTTGCTCCCTAATCCAAGGTCCCTACTCTTTGGCCTCTTTGTGATGATGGGCAGTGAGGGGCAGACCTAGTTTTACTGTAGATGGAAAATATCTACCATGTGTATAACAGGAGCATATGAATACCCAGAAGACAGGACGTGCTCTACAAAATCAATATGAGAAAGCCAATCCAGTAGCATAAAAACAAAGGATATGAATAGATGAGCACAGAAGAGGCAGTGCAGATGGCTGATTAATACACAAAAATATGTACAACACAAAAGGAATTTAATCTCCCAGTTACATGTTACTATTCATCAGTTGACAAAGGTTAAAAAGTGTTGATGACAGCAACCTAAATGTCCATTGACACAGGAATGGATAAACAAAATGCGACACATATATGCAATGGAATATTCAGTTCAGTCGCTCAGTCATGTCCGACTCTTTGCGACCCCATGAATCGCAGCACACCAGGCCTCCCTGTCCATCACCAACTCCCGGAGTTCACTCAAACTCATGTCCATCGAGTAGGTGATGCCATCCAGCCATCTCATCCTCTGTCACCCCCTTCTCCTCCTGTCCCCAATCCCTCCCAGCATCAGAGTCTTTTCCAGTGAGTCAACTCTTCGCATAAGGTGGCCAAAGTACTGGAGTTTCAGCTTTAGCATCATTCCTTCCAAAGAACACCCAGGGCTGATCTCCTTTAGAATGGACTGGTTGGATCTCCTTGCAGTCCAAGGGACTCTCAAGAGTCTTCTCCAACACCACAGTTCAAAAGCATCAATTCTTCGGCACTCAGCTTTCTTCACAGTCCAACTCTCACATCCATACATGACCACTGGAAAACCATAGCCTTGACTAGATGGACCTTTGTTGGAAAAGTAATGTCTCTGCTTTTTAATATGCTATCTAGGTTGGTCATAACTTTCCTTCCAAGGAGTAAGTGTCTTTTAATTTCATGGCTGCAATCACCATCTGCAGTGATTTTCAGTTCAGTTCAGTTCAGTTCAGTCGCTCAGTCATGTCCAACTCTTTGCGACCCCATGAATCGCAGCACGCCAGGCCTCCCTGTCCATTACCTACTCCTGGAGTTCACTCAGACTCACATCCATCGAATCAGTGATGCCATCCAGCCATCTCATCCTCTGCCGTCCCCTTCTCCTCCTGCCCCCAATCCCTCCCAGCATCAGAGTCTTTTCCAATGAGTCAACTCTTCGCATGAGGTGGCCAAACTACTGGAGTTTCAGCTTTAGCATCATTCCTTCCAAAGAAATCCTAGGTCTGATCTCCTTTAGAATGGACTGGTTGGATCTCCTTGCAGTCCAAGGGACTCTCAAGAGTCTTCTCCAACACCACAGTTCAAAAGCATCAATTCTTTGGTGCTCAGCTTTCTTCACAGTCCAACTCTCACATCCATACATGACCACTGGAAAAATCATAGCCTTGACTAGACGGACCTTTGTTGGCAAAGTAATGTCTCTGCTTTTCAATAAGCTATCTAGGTTGGTCATAACTTTCCTTCCAAGGAGTAAGCGTCTTTTAATTTCATGGCTGCAGTCACTATCTGCAGTGATTTTGGAGCCCAAAATAATAAACACTGTTTATTTTTTTGGAGCCCAAAAAAATAACACTGTTTCCACTGTTTCCCCACCTATTTCCCATGAAGTGATGGGACCGGATGCCATGATCTTCGTTTTCTGAATGTTGAGCTTTAAGCCAACGTTTTCACTCTCTTCTTTCACCTTCATCAAGAGGCTTTTTAGTTCCTCTTCACTTTCTGCCATAAGGGTGGTGTCATCTGCATATCTGAGGTTATTGATATTTCTCCCAGCAATCTTGATTCCAGCTTGTGCTTCTTCCAGTCCAGCATTTCTCATGATGTACTCTGCATAAAAGTTAAATAAGCAGGGTGACAATATACAGCCTGACGTACTCCTTTTCCTATTTGGAACCAGTCTGTTGTTCCATGTCCAGTTCTAACTGTTGCTTCCTGACCTGCATACAAATTTCTCAAGAGGCAGATCAGGTGGTCTGGTATTCCCATCTCTTTCAGAATTTCCCACAGTTTATTGTGATCCACACAGTCAAAGGCTTTGGCATAGTCAATAAAGCAGAAATAGATGTTTTTCTGGAACTCTCTTGCTTTTTCCATGATCCAGCAGATGTTGGCTATTTGGTCTCTGGTTCCTCTGCCTTTCCTAAAACCAGCTTGAACATCTGGAAGTCCACGGTTCACGTATTGCTGAAGCCTGGCTTGGTGAATTTTGAGCATTACTTTACTAGCGTGTGAGATGAGTGCAGCTGTACGGTAGTTTGAGCATTCTTTGGCATTGCCTTTCTTTGGGATTGGAATGAAAACTGACCTTTTCCAGTCCTGTGGCCACTGCTGAGTTTTCCACATTTGCTGGCGGATTGAGTGCAGCACTTTCACAGTATCATCTTTCAGGATTTGAAAGCCATAAGGGTGGTGTCATCTGCATATCTGAGGTTATTACTCAGACATAAAAGGAACAAAATTGTGCCATTTTTGGGACGTGGACCACAAATTTGTGCCATTTGTGGGACCCAGAGACTGTCATAAGGAGGGAAGTAAGTCAGAAAGAGAAAAACAAATATTGGAAATTAATGTATACATGTGGAATCTAGAAAAATGGTACAGATGAACCTATTGCAAAGCAGAAATAGAGGCATAGATATAGAGAGCAAACGTGTGGATACCAAGTGGGGAAAGAAAGGGTGGGATGAATTGGGAGAGTGGGATTGACATATATACACTACTATGTCTAGAAGAGATAACTAGTGAGAACCTACTGTAGAGTACAGGGGACTCTACTCAATGCTCTGTGCTGACCTCAGTGAGAAGAAAATCCAAAAAAGTGGGGGTATAAGAATGGCTGATTCACTTTGCTGTATAGCAGAAAATAATGCAACATTGTAAAGCACCTATACTTCAACAAGCTTTTTTTTTATAAAAAGTGTTGGTGAGGCTGTCAGAAAACAGGCACTGTTTGTAAGAATGTATGCTCACACAGACCTCTTGGAGAACAGTTTGATTGAATTTATTGACATTTAAGGCATATGCTGGCTTAGACCTATGTTATCCAATATACAAAAGCCACCAGCTATGTGTCCTTGTCTAAATTTAAGTGTTAATTAATTAACATCCAATCCCAAAGAAAGGCAGTGCCAAAGAATGTTCAAACTACCCAGCAATTACACTCATTTCACACGCTAGCAAAGTAATGCTTAAAATTCTCCAAGCTAGCCTTCAACAGTATATAAACCGAGAACTTCCAGATGTTCAAGCTGGATTCAGAAAAGGCAGAGGAACTAGAGATCAAATTGCCAACATCTATTGGATCATAGAAAAAGCAAAGGAATTCCAGGAAAACATGTACTTTTGCTTCATTGACTACACTAAAGCTTTTGACTGTGTGGATCACAACAAACTGTGGAAAATTCTTAAAGAGATGAAAATGCCAGACCATCTTACCTGCCTCCTGAGAAATCTGTATGCAGCTCAAGAAGCAACAGTTAGAACTGGACTTGGAACAACAGACTGGTTCCAAATTGGTAAAAGAGTATGTCAAGGCTGTATATTGTCACCTTGCTTATTTAACTTATATGCAGAGTACATCATGCAAAATCCCAGGCTGGATGAAGCACAAGCTGGAATCAAGATTGCCAGGAGAAATATCAATAACCTCAGATATGCAGATGACACCAACCTTATGGCAGAAAGTGAAGAGGAATTAAAGAGCCTCTTGATGAAGGTGAAAGAGGAGAGTGAAAAAGTTGGCTTAAAACTCAACATTCAAAAAACTAAGACCATGGCCTCCAGTCCCATCATGCTAAGTCGCTTCAGTCATGTCCAGTTCTTTGTGACACTATGGATTGTAGCCTGCCAGGTTATTCTGTCCATGGGGATTCTTTGGACAAGAAGACTGGAGTGGGTTCCCGTGCCCTCCTCTAGGGGATCTTCCCCAACCAGGGATCAAACCCACATCTCTTACGTCTCCTGCATTGGCAGGCAGGTTCTTTACCATTAGCATCACCTGGGAAGCCCAACACTTCATTGCAAATAGAGGGATAAATAATGGAAACAGTGACAGATTTTATTTTCTTAGACTCCAAAAGCACTGCAGATGCTGACTGAAGCCATGAAATTAAAAGACGCTTGGAAGAAAAGCTGTGACAAACCTAGACAGCATATTGAAAAGCAGAGACATTACTTTGCCAACAAAGTTCTGTCTAGTCAAAGCTATGGTTTTTCCAGTAGTCATGAATGGATGACCATAAAGAAGGCTCAGCACCAAAAAATTGATGCTTTTAAACTGTGGTGTTGGAGAAGACTCTTGAGAGTCCCTTGGACTGCAAAGAGATCAAACCAGTCAATGTTAAAGGAAATCAATCCTGAATATTCATTGGAAGGACTGATGCTGAAGCTGAAGCTCCAGTACTTTGGCCACCTGAAGCGAAGAGTTGACTCACTGGAAAAGACCCTGATGCTGAGAAAGATTGAAGGCAATAGGATAAGGGAATGAAGAGGATGAGATGGTTGGATGGCATCACCGACTCAATGGACATGAGTTTGAGCAAGCTCCAGGAGATGGCGAAGGACAGGGAGGCCTGGCATGTTGCAGTCCATGCAGTCACAAAGAGTTGGACACGACTGAGTGACTGAACAACAACAAACACAATTACAATTTCACTTCCTCTGTTGCACTAACTACATGTCAAGTGCTCAAGAGTTAAATGTTAGCAAGTGTCTACCATCTTGGATAACATGGAATAGAACAGTTATATCATTGTAGAATATTCTATTAGCCAGCACTACCTTAGATGCAGAAATTTCACTTGAAGGTGTGAAATCTTAAAGAAATAATAATGCATGAACCCACATGCAAAGTTGTTTCCTGAAACATTATTTGCAATAAGAGAAACTAGAAAAACTGGAAATGAGGACCACTAAAAGAAAAGGAATGGTTAAATCATGGTACATCCATACTATCCTTAGTAGTTTTTCATTTTACTAACGTGAAAATATCTCTTAAGTATAGTGTTAGGTAACAGAAACCAATTAGAAAATAATAGTAGTACCCCATTTGCATTAAAACTCTTATAAGCCAAAATTGCAGGGCTTCCCTGGTGGCTCATGGTAAAGAATCTGCCTGCCGATCCTGAGAAGGTCACACATGCCATAGAGCAACTAAGCCCATGCACCACAACTCCTGAGCCTGTGCTCTAGAGCCTAGGAGCCACTACTACTGAGCCCATGTGCTGCAACTACAGAAGCCCAAATACCCTGGAATCTATGCTCCCCAACAAGAGACGCCACAATGAGAAGCCCACACACCACAACTACAGAAAAGCCCGCATAGCAACAAAGACCCTATACAGCCAAAAATAAATAAATACATTTTTAAAAATTGTATATTTCTGTTAGGTGTGTGAGTGAATGCAGAGAAGAAGATCTAACTACAGTGAGTCTCCATAGGAAGAAGGTAGGGTTGGTAAAGTTCAAAGGAAGCGGAGGACTTTAGCTTTATCTGTCATATTTGAATGTTTTAAAACAAGAACAAAATTTTAAAAACTGACAAAGAATATCAATGACTCAGGATTGGAGGAGAAGTTTGGATCTGTCTTCAGCACCAAATCTGATGCTCCCTGGGCTCTGTCCTGGCCCCATGGAATCACCCTGGGGTCTAGGCCAGGTCCCCCATATATGAGGCACCTAAGTGTAAAAGCAGCAGGGTGCATGATGGCAACATCAATGGCCTGGCAGTCACCAGCCACCATCAACATGACAGCGGCGAAGGCCAGCTGTACTGGGCCCTCCCCACTGGCACCAGCAGCCCACAGCCAGGCCTGCTGAGCAATGGGGTAGCAGCAGCAGCCGGGCCAGTCCCCTCAATTCACGTGGCTTCAAGGTCGGCTGAAATGTGAAACATCACAACAGGTAGGAGGGTGGATGGCCATCGGCTCAGGAGGCAAGAGCAGGGGGAGACATCTGTTTAGACTCCTGAGGGATTCTGGGCAATTGGAGGACAATTTGGGGTGGGCATGAATGTGGAGAAATCATGCTTTGTGACTGTGAACTATTTTATTCCTAGACTGGTGTGTTAGTCTTCTTGGGCTGCCATAACCAAACACAGCAGACTGGGTATGGTAAACAACAGAAATACATTTCTCTCACAGTTTTGGAGCCAGAGTCCAAGATCAAGGTGTCAGTAGGGCTGGATTCTTCTGAGACCTCCTTGGCTTGTAGACAACTGTCTTCTCCTTGTGTCTTTTTATTTTTTTTAAGGATGTGAACTATTTTTTTTTTTTTTAGTATTTATTTATTTGGCTGTGTTGGGTCTGAGTTGCAGTGTGTGGGCTTAGTTGCACGTGGGATCTTAGCTCTCTGACCAGGGATAAAACCCGCATCCCCTGCATTTGAAGGTGAATTCTTAACCACTGGACCAACAGGGTTATCCCTCCTTGCGTCTTCACACAGTCTTCCCTCTGTACATATCTATGTCCTAATTTCATTATAAGGACATCGGTCATCTTGGATTAAGGTCCACCCTAATTATCGCATTTTACTTTAATTACCTCTGTAAATGCCCTGTCTCCAAACACAGTCACATTCTGAAGAACTAAGGGTTAGGAATTCAACCATGGGTTTGGGGGAAGGGGACACAATTCATTCCACAAAATTGGTATCGCTCAGGAAACACCAGTTGCTCATTCAGTCAATCTTTTGTTCACTCAAGAAATATTTATGGAGCATCCTCTCTGTGGCAGGCACTGTATTTGGTGCTGAGGATACAAAGATGAATGAAACACAGGCTTGGTCCTCAAGAAACTTGTAATAAGGAGACAAGTGCACAACTAACTCAGTACGATACAGATCTGCCTTCCTGAGTCCAGCCACCAGCTGTCTGCTGACCTTATTTTCCAAGCCACCAACCACCGTGGAGCCTCCTAGGCTTAGCTCTGCTTCCTGGGTGGGACATCTGCCATGTGATCTCCTTTAACACAAACTCCTTGCCTGAACCAGAAATTGCCAGCATGGATCATCATCTGTGACTCATCATCCATTTATTCAAGACTCATCTATTAAGCACTTATGATAAGCCCTGTTCTGTATACTCAGAGTTACAATCAAGCAGACACATCCCCAACCTCAAGGAGTGAGTGAGTGAAAGTCGCTCAGTCATGTCCGACTCTCTGTGACCCCATGGACTCTATAGTCCACGGAATTCTCCAGGCCAGAATATTGGAGTGGGTAGCCTTTCCCTTCTCAAGGGGATCTTTCCAACCCAAGGACTGAACCCAGGTCTCCTGCACTGCAGGTGGATTCTTTACCAACTGATCTATCAGGGAAGCCCCACCTCAAGGAGTATATAATCTAAAATAGGGCAACATACAGTGATCAATTAAACAAGAAAGCATACTCACTGTGATGAAAATAAACTCTTAAAGCATATATATAGATATAGAGTGATTAGAAGGGTTATTTTGAATAAGGTGGTGATGAGGTGACTGTTGAGCAGACAGACCTGGGAAGGTGAGCTCTTTGGGTGACTGTCTGGGAAGAGCATTGAATAGGGCAGATAAAACAGCAAGTGCTCAGGATGGGAGCATGGACTATTTGGGGGAGAGCAGAGAGGTCAGAGGGCCATCACTGAGTGGGCAAATATGATCTGGCACAGAACAGAGGAGGCACTTTCCTGCAGGACCTGGTGAGTTCTGGGAGGAAGTTGTGCTCACTCTGTCTGCAGTGGGGCTGTCTGCGTGAGAGACGATTCCAGGATTTTGAGATTGATCGCTCACACTGGCTGTGTGGAGGGGACAGCAAATATTTGGCAGCTCTACAAGCACTCTGGGGAGAGAAGACGGGGGTCCTAGCCCTGGGGTGGTAAGAAGCAATGAGATCAAATATAGAGCCGAAAGGTGATGAGGTGAATGACTCAGACATGCTCTCGATTTAGTCTAGAAATGGACAGAAGATGTAAAACCAGGGTCAGTCTCTCTCAGCTCAACTTGCTAGTCCAAAATCAACAGCCAGCATCATGAGTGGGGCCAGTGGTGATGCTCTAGAAAGGCACAATGACGTGATGTCTGACTGTTATCAAATATCGTGAGCAAAGTGATGAAATCACACGGAAACAAAGCTATGGGCACCATCACAGTACAAACGAATTTGCTCTGAATTCAGCCAAGGACCAGTCTGAAGCCCTTTTTCGGATCTGATGGCCAAAATCACTGTGAAAGACTCAAGCCAAGGACTGATGTGCCCGTCCTACAAATGGGGCCAGAGGGGCAGAGCTGTGTTTGAGTTCTTCCCGGTGCTGCTGGACAGAGTGCTGGGTTTTGAGAGTCTCCGAAATGGTGACCGTCACAGAAAGCAAAACCATTTCAACTCAAAATTTCTGATCACAAAACTGAACATTTAGGCCTGAGGTCAAGCACCAGCCCAGCCCGGTTCTACCCACTCATGTCTCCGGATAGCCTGGCCCAGGGGACTGGGCAGTGGTAGGCAGCGTAGATTCTGGCCCTAGTTCTGCTTTGATTTAATGCTGTGACCCAGTTTCTCCATTTATACAGTGGTAACAGTATCTTCCCTTTCCTTCCTTGCTGAGAGATGAAGGCCCTAGCTATATCCAAGACACTAATGCAGTCTTTGGCAAGACCTAACAATGCTGATTGGATTGCTCTCTCAGTGCAGGGAAGATGGGATTGCATGGGGTCGAATGCAATTACTTTACCTTACACAATAGTGCTTTTATCATCAAAGCACTTTCTACCATTATTCTGGGGAAAAAGACAAGGAAACCCACTGTCACCATCTCCATTTAACTTTATACCATAAGGCAAAAGAAAGAAAAATGAAGAAACTGTTCAGAAAAGAAGTAAAACTACCTCTGTTAGCAGCTGTGATTGTATACGTCAAAAGTTCAGAACAATCCACAATTAGAATTAGAATTAATTAGAACTAGATTAATTAGAATTAATAGAATTAATAAGTGGATTTAACTATATCACTGCATAGAAAGTCAATATAAAAAATTAATCATATTTCTAAATATATGCTAGCAACAAAGAATTGGAAAAGAAAATTTCTTATATAGAGATAATTGATTTACAATATTATAGTAGTTTCAGATGTACAACATGATTCAAAATTTTTATAGATTATACACCATTTAAAGTTATTATGAAATGTTGGTTATATCCCCTTTGTTGTGCAATATATCCTTGTAGCTTAATTATTTTATACGTAGCAGTTTGTAATCCTTAATCCCTTACCCCTATCTTGCTATTCCTCCCTGATAATTACTAGTGTTTTCTCTATATCTGTGAGTCTGTTTCTGTTATGTTCATTCTTTTTTTTTCATATTCCACATATGTGATATCATGCTGTATTTCTTTTTCTTTGATTCATTTTACTTAACATAATTCCCTCCAACTATCCATGTTGCTGCAAATGGCAAGATTTCATTCTTTTTTTATGACTAAGTCGTATTCCTTATATATATATATACCACCTCTTTGTTACCCATTCATCTGGTGATGAACTCTGAAGTTGCTCCCATATCTTGACTACTATAAATAATGCTGCTATGGACCTGAGTTTTTCTGGTCACTCAGATGGTAAAGCATCTTCCTGCAATGCGGGAGACCTGGGTTCAATCCCTGGGTCAGGAAGATCCCCTGGAGAAGGGAATGGCTACCCACCCCAGTATTCTTGCCTAGAGAATCCCATGGAGTCTCCCTGGTAGGCTGCAGTGCATAGGGTGGCACAGAGTTGGATATGAGTGAAGCAACTTAGCACACACGCACGCGTGAACATGGGGTGCTGTGTACCTTTTCAAATTAGTCTTTCTGTTTTCTTCGGATATAGACCCAGGAGTGGAGTTGTCAGACCACATGGTAGTTCCGTTTCAGTTCTTTGAGGAACCTCTATACTGTTTTCCACAGTGGCTGCACCATTAGCTCGAGCATAACGTTGTTCTGAAAAACACAGTCTCAGAGTTGCTGACTTGGAATGATATGCTTAAAAGTATAATTAGTGGGACTTCCCTGGTAGTCCAGTGGTTAGGAATCTGCCTTGCAATGACACAGGTTTGATCCCTGGTTGGGGAACTAAGATCCCACATGCTGTGCAGCAGCTAAGCCCACACACTGCAACTGCGGAGCCCATATCGCCACGTTTAGAGAGTCCGTGCGCCTCAACAGAAGATCCTGCATGATGCAGAGAAGAGCCTTCGTGCCGCAACTAAGGCCCAACACAGCCAAATAAATAAATAAATGTCAATATTTTTTTAAGTATAACTCAGTTCAGTTCAGTTCAGTCGCTCAGTCATGTCCAACTCTTTACAACCCCATGGACTGCAGCATGCCAGGCTTCCCTGTCCATCACCAACTCCCAGAGCCAACCATCTCATCTTCTGTCTTCCCCTTCACCTCCCGCCTTCAATCTTTCCCAGCATCAGGGTCTTTTCAAATGAGTCAGTTCTTCGCATCAGGTGCCCAAAGTATTGGAGTTTAACTAGATTCCAAGAAATTGCAGAAGTCATGATTTTGTCAATGTGTCAGTTGGATCATTCTGGGAAGCAGACTCTAAGATGGAGTTAGAAGTGCAAGAGGTTTATTGGGAGTGATGCTTGTGAAAGACAAAGGGAGGAAGGAGCAGAAGTAAGCCTCCCCATTGTGAGGGCTGTGATAGGGAGAGGACTGGGGGAGGAAGAAGAAAGGGGTAGGAAATGCCTTCAGCTGCTGTGCAACTCCAAGGAAATGCCAGTCCAAAGGGGAGCTCTGGCAAAAAAGTGTCATTAATAGAGTCCCAGGTTGGACACAAAGAGTCATTCCCTGGGGCCCTCACCTTTCCCTGTCATTGGCCAGGGGCTGCTTGGGAAGAGTGTGGCATTAGCTTAAACATTGCCACCAGAGGCTGACAGCTGGCTGCACACCTCAGAGCTGACTGGCAAGTCCTTTCTTAGAGGGAGATCCAAGTGGCATATTTCCACGGTTGTCACAGGAAGCCTACAAGGCCTTTAGGAAAGATGAATCTTCCTACCGCTAAATTCTAAGAAGAAAGTATGCTGCTGCTGCTAAGTCACTTCAGTCGTGTCCGACTCTGTGCAACCCCATAGACGGCAGCCCACCAGGCTCCGCTGTCCCTGGGATTCTCCAGGCAAGAACACTGGACTGGGTTGCCATTGCCTTCTCCAGAAGAAAGTATGACACGAGGCTTTTATAAGGGACGGTGAAAATATAACAGATACAGGAGACCCTGGAGCAGGGCATTATGTGGTGGTTTACGATAGAATTTGTTTTCAGCTGTCAAATCCATCTTGTCAAGAACTGTATTACATTGAGTGAAGGATTCCCTTACTATCGGCCAGGGCAGCGGTCCCCAACCTTTTTGGCAGGAGGGACCGATTTCATGGAAGACAACTTTCCCCTGGATGGCAGGGGTGGGAGGAATTCAGATAGTAATGCAGGCCTGAACTCGAGAGCTGCAGAAGCTTCTTTCTCTGCTCACCCACTGCTCACCGCCTGCTGTGCAGCCAGGTTCCTAACAGGCTGTGGACAGGTATGGGCACACAACCAGGGGTTATATCCTGGGTATATCCTGTAAATGTAGCCCTGGACATCAGCTTGGAAAATGTGATCCTTCCACTGATCCGTTAGCACCTCCAAACTTTCCTGCAAGTACAAAGAGGACTTAAATGACAAGATCCTTGGCCACTTCGAGTCTGAGGCCAGCACTGGCTTCCTGACATCACAGCTGGGCATTAAGACGTCCATGGGAGCCTCGTGGGTTCTCTAACTCCCATCCAGTCTCCAGAGTCTCCACTATGCATTCACCCATGACTGCTCACTGTTTTTAGCTTCTGAAAGAAAACCTCTGGAGTCCAACTCTCCCACTCACAGGTTCCGTCCTCCATCTAATGAAACCTTTCTTTTTCTCCAGGAACACTGTCTCTTCTCCACCTTCTCTTATGGCCCCAAACCATTTTATTGCTCAGAATAACATCCATGTTATATGCAGAATGAGTCCTGGGTATGTGAGATTATAATGTCTGCTGCTGCTAAGTCACTTCAGTCGTGTCCGACTCTTCGAGACCCCATGGACTGCAGCCTAACAGGCTCCTCTGTCCATGGGATTTTCCAAGCAAGAGTACTGGAGTGGGGTGCCATTGCCTTCTCCGATGATCCTGTTTATATGAAGTTTTAAAGCAAACAAAATAATCTATGGTAACAGAACTCAGAATAGTGCTTCTGGTGAAGAGGGAAGGAAAGGCTAAGCAGTGGCATAAAGGAACTCTCTGAGGTGACAGAAATGTTTTACATCTGACCGAGGTATGCATTATACTACTGTATACATTAGTCAAAGCTGATCAAACCATGCACTCAAGATATATGCATTTCCCTGTATAAAAATCATACCCTAATTTTAAAAGAGAATGTCCTCTTCTAGCTCTTTTAAGACTTTTTACTACCAAAAAATACAATTCTTGGTCTCTGTTAAGTACTTAGGATTTTATAAATTATGTTATGATTGCTTACCTGCAGTGTGTGTGACTTTAAACTTACTCATGGGGAAAAAAAAAAGCTGGAAAGCATATATCAGAGAAATCATGGCCTGAGATAGGAAGGAGAACTGGCAATGGCAGAGATTTTCTAGTATTTTTCAACCTACCAGGTCTGAACATGCTTTATTTTACAAAGTACATTTTTTTTAAAGTCCTATGCTACAGATTTATAGGTCCTGCTGCTGCCGCTAAGTCACTTCAGTCATGTCTGACTCTGTGCGACCCCATAGATGGCAGCCCACCAGGCTCCCCCGTCCCTGGGATTCTCCAGGCAAGAACACTGGAGTGGGTTGCCATTTCCTTCTCCAATGCAGGAAAGTGAAAAGTGAAAGTGAAGTCGCTCAGTCGTGTCCGACTCTTAGCGACCCCATGGACTGCAGCCTACCAGGCTCCTCCACCCATGGGATTTTCCAGGCAAGAGTACTGGAGTGGGGTGCCATTGCCTTCTCCATTATAATGTCTTAGGTAACTGATAAAAAAGGAGCCTATTAAAAAGAAGCATAAAATAAAAAGAATGCTACAAAAACAGGGAAACAAATGAATACTTGACAAATAAGTAGAGCATTTGGAATGGTAAAACATTATGCCCTGAATGGAACTTAATTACAGAGGGAAGGGTGTGAAAGTTTTAGGAAAATTTATTCTGTTACATGTGGAAGTAATGAACCATGAATCAAAGAACATGTGATTTCCATTTCAACACCAAATTTCCTAAGTATATCCCCCAAATAATATGGTTTGCTTATTAGATTTCAAGAATTAATCCAAGTTGGGCTTCCAAACGCACATTTTGGAAAAAATGAATAATAAGAAAAATGCAATAAAACGCAAGCGTTCCCTTGCCGGCCCAGACAACAGGAAAACATATCCACTGCTGAAAGGCACCATGTAAACTCAAGTCCCCAAGGGTTCTGCCTCCCACGAATGTTCTTCAGTGTTTTCATGTGGATGTCTTTCCCTTGAGGTCCATCCATATACACATCCACGCACGCTGGGATTTCCCCTCACTCCTGGAAATCTCCTGGAGACTTCCTCTTCTATGTGGAAATATTCCCAGACTACATGATTTCTTGTCTCTGGACAGGTGGTCATCTTCTGCCTAAGCAAGACACCAGCTGACCTCCCAAGACGATGCCACCACCCCTGAAGTTTTCGTCTGGAGTCCAGAGGAGTCATTTCCCCTCGGGGGTGGGGTTGGAGGCTGAGCAGCAGGTATTGACTGGGAAAGGGCCTGAGGGAGCCTTCTTGGGAGCTGGAAATTGAATGTCTTGATCTGGGTTGTGATTATATCTGTACAATGTCACTGGTCTGTACACTTTAAGATTCATATGCTTAAGATATGTGATTATCTCAAAAAAATCAGAAAAGAAAAAAGAAAGAGAATGGGAGGAGGTGAAGGGGGGATGGCAAAAAAAGACTTGTGAAAAGTTTTGCTGCGACAGGAAGCAAAGAACTGGGTCAGTGGCTGGAGGCAGATACAGATGGGGTTAAAGAGAGTTGTTTAAAGTGAAAGACATTATGGCCTGTTGCGATGCAATTGTAAGGATCCAAGAGGGAGAGGAGGTTGATAATGAAAAACAGAGTGGGCTCAGTTGCTGAGCAGGGAATCTAGTACAGAAATGCCCCACTCCTAGGGTCTGGCCTAGGAAGCCCACCTAACCTTTACCCCTGCCAGGGCTTGGGTGGATCCTCAGTCCCACCAGGTCATCACTGTAGACTCTGCACCCCCCACCCCCACATTCCTGCAGCTCTTGGAAAATGTCATGCTGTCTTCCCTTTCCAGGTCTCGAACAACAGCCTGCTTTTCCTGGGGTGGAAGACCAGGAGCCTGACACAGTCGGTATCTACTTTTATCATCAGCCCCCACCACTACCACCATCCCAGGATAGAGGCCAAGGGTGAATGATGCCTAAAAGGCCCACTAAGGAAGCAGACTGCATCGCCCAAGGCCTCTGAGGTTGGTTGGCACGAAAACAACAGGAAACTGGCATTAAGTCCTTGTTTGAGGTATGATCTTGGGCAACTCACTTCTCTCTCAGTTTCCTTCTTTGTAAAATCAGCTGGTTGCCAAGGTTCTTTCAGTTCTGGCTCTCTGAATCTGTGAGTCTAGGCGTAGAAGAGTCTGGGTGCCATGGAGGAGACATCCTGAGGCAGCTGGTACCCCGTTCCTTGCCTCTCAGGGTCTCTTTTCCATGTGGAGTTTGCCACACGAAGGATGGTAAGCCAGTGCTTCTCAGAGGCTGGCTCAGGGCCTCTCAGGAGCAGAATCAGAACCCGCAATCTACCAAGCATAATAACTAGTTGATAAATTAAGAGCAGGGAACTCACAAGCGTTTATGAACAAGGCAGGATGCTTGGCTGAATGTTGACTAACGGGTCAGAGGCCAAAGCTGTGGAGAGAGCCAGACTCACAACAGCAGAGGCCCAGGAAGGACCTGCCCTCAGGTAAACACGCCGACAGCCTCAGTGCCCGAGCCTGCCAGGTGGGGAAGAAATGTGAGGAGGAACTAAATGGGGACTTTATTGGGTGTTGGGCTTAGGGACTGTTTTTGTTTGGGGTCTAGTCATAAATTAATCCTACACGTAAGTGTTCCCAGAAAGAGAACCCAGAAAAAATATTTCAGTTTCAGTCGATGGAATAAATCTTTGGGTCTCCAAGGCCCAACCAAACTCTCCTCCCTCTCAGGCTCCCCCTCACCCACTCATCCTCTGGTGAGATGCCTGGAGTGTGAAGACAGGACCCTTTCTTCTTGGAGAGAGAGGAGGCTGAGGCAGGAAGATAAGCAGTGATTAAGGCTGCAGGAGGCAGATAAAGCTCTGTTTAATTTGGCTCTCCTTGCTCAGCCCTGGTCCCTGCCCAGATTCTCAAAAATAGAACAGCCAGCCTGATGGAAGTAAAAGGACGAACAGCAGAAATGCATGTAAACAAATCTAAGGAAAATCCGAGAGAGAAGAGATGGGCTGGGCCGGGCTGTGTGGAGAGTCCTCCTCCCGCTGCCGTCCTCCCACAAGGCCCAGAGCGCAGAGCCCAGAAGCCTCGCTGGGGTGTCAGAGATCCTACCCCAGGTACCACAGTACCTGAGCTAAGCCGTTGGAGGTAGAAGCCAAAGTTCTACAAGTGACGGAGGTCCCCAGCCAGGGCTTCCGTCCTGTCTCCAAGTGCAAACCCTCTGCGGGGATCATGAGCCACTGCCCACGTCACAGCCACTTTATCCTTGGGCCAAATGAAGCCCGGTGTCCCTGCCACCTCAGACAAGAAGTCTTCCTGCCCTGAAACCTGTGCCGTAGAGAACGCTCCCCAGGGCTTCCTTGAACCACAGCCGCCTGCCTTGAGGCAGAGTCAATGTGACCAGTGGGATGGCCCTGCCCAGAGCCATGCTCTGCCTTTAGAATTTAGACCCTGCTCGTGGACCCAGATGTCCTATCCAAATGGTCCTGAGCTGCTTCTGGGACCATCACAGGACTCTGCCTCTGGCCCATCTCTCACAAGGGATGGCCAAAAAGCAGTCATCTGTGGGAGATGGAAACAAGGTAAGACCCTGGGCTGGAGGTGGGGGCACATGTATGCCTGAAAGGCCCCGCAACAATGCAGGACAGAACGAGGTTGAGAAGGGAAGGGGTGGCTTGGTGGGCTCTCTGAGCATCTCTTCCTTCTGGCACAAACACCAAAGAATTCAAAACTTATAAAACCTGGCCAACCAGTTGTTACAAAGGTATATTTATCACAGTTGGAAAATAGAACACATTATGGTTTGTTGGCTTCTTAGAACTCTGAAATATTTAGACCTATGATGTATGGGACTCTTGCCCCGAGTTCCACAAATGTGAGAGTAAACCTGCCTAAAAAGGAGTAAAAGCTTGTCCCTAGAGTCAGGTGCAGCCCTTTGTGTGGTTCCTCCTCCTGCTGGTTCAAAGTGTCAGATTAAGACAAAGGAGATTCTTCAAGAATAAGTTTGTGTGCCCAGAGAGACATGAATCTGATTGTGTTGCGGCATGCTTGCAAGCCTCCAGTGCCCCTGGATTCCAGAAAAATTTCTTTGGAGTGGCATTCAGGCCTCTTTGTGGCTTCTGCCTCCTCAAACTCACCCCTTAGCTTCCTCTACACACCCCCTAACTCCCCCACCGTCTGCATCCAACACCCTCTTTCCTCCTCCTTCCACGATCCCAGAATCTCCTCCTGCTTCTTGGCCAGGCCACTTTCCCTTTGCCCTTCCTGACTCAGCTGAAATGTCACCTCCTCCAGAATGCCTTCCTGGATTTGGTGCCCTCTGGATCCTATAGCATTTCTCTCCTGGTCCCCCAGCAGCCTCTCAGTTTCTCTCTCTCCCAAGATGGGAGCACCTGGAGAAGATGTGGGGTTATTCCTGTGCACCAGGGCTGAGCACTTGTAATCCAATGCCCGCTGGAAAGTGAATGCACACATATCTGAATGAAGGTCCAGGGAGCACACGCACAGAGGGACAGGGAGTGGAGGGAGTTCAGTCCCAGACTCCACAAAGCTAGAGGAGAGTTTTATCTTACAGGGCTTGATTTTCATCTTTAAAACAACCATAATAACATGAAGCACCCAACATCGCAGAGTACAGGACTATTCTTCCCACCTTGATAAGCACTTAGCCGTCTTCCTTTCACCCCAAACTAGAGCCCCTGGGACAGTGTGGTAAAAACCAGAAGACATCAAACCAACAAGTCGAAAGTTCCACAGAATGGTCCCAAATGACTAGGATCTGTGTGTGGAAAGAATACAGTCTGACCCCCCACCCCACCTCCCACCACCCACCGTGGGTGACATCCTTTATCCCACAGCATTTAAGAACCAGGAGTCCCCAGGAAACAAAAGTCTCCTTTCCAATGAACAGGAAGCTGCCTCACCAAGAGGTGGGGGCTCTGATATGTTCTTGGGAGTTCATTTGTGAGAACTTAGAGTCAGAAGCAGTTCCAAAATCCCCTCTTCCAGAGAGAAAGAAAGAAAGTGTTAGTTGCTCAGTCATGTCCAACTCTTTGTGACCCTGGGAACTGCAGCCCGCCAGGCTTCTCTGTCCATGGAATTCTCCAGGCAAGAATAATACTGGAGTGGGTTGCCATTCCCTTCTCCAAGGGATCTCCCCAATTGATGAACTTGGGTCTCCTGCATTGCAGACAGATTTTTTACCATCTGAACCACCAGGCAAGAGGCGAGAAATCCCAAATATTCAAGCCCAGCTGTGGGAAATGTATGAAACGGGTAGGAATGCGGAAAAATGGAAGAAAGCAATGCCAAAGATTCCTGGGAAAAGCCAGGAGTCACAGGATTCCTCCGAAGTCCCAGTGGCTCAAGGGCTCCCGAGAGCCTTGACAAGCCTACCTTAGACTGCACAAGGTCGAGGACACGTCCACCCAACTTGCCTTCCACTCTTCTTCACTCATGGTCACACTTGCATTGTGGTCTGATGACTCAATCCAGCCTTTGAAGTCCCCTCCTCGTTTTCTCTCACAGGCATTTCCCTTAATAAAATATATGCACTGTTAATCCCATCTTGTTACACACTTTTCAGAGAACCCAGACAAACACTCTGACCCTCGGTGAGTCACTATCTCAGGACCATAGCTCTCATTTGCTGTGTTAAGAGAGGATCTACTTGAGACTCTTGTTATCGACATAAAATAAAAACAAAGGAAACAAGTCAGACGTTTTATTTAGTGCACTAACTGGTGAAGGAACCCATCTGATGTACTGGTTCAGTATATATGGGCAGATAAAAGGTGCTGAAACGAATGCGCAAATAGATCCAAAGCAAGTCAATAATCAGTTGCATCCTACTGTATACAACTAATTTCCTTTTTTTTTTTTTTTTGGAGGGGGAGAGAAAAATCATTTGCATTATTAAGCTTTCTACAATTTACAGAGCTGTAACAGGTGCACTTAATAGGACACTCAGTAATCATTTGTTTACCCATTTAAGGCTTTCATATTTTTTCTTGACTGGAAAAAACAGGATTGAATGAGATGATCTCTGGAATTTTCCATAGCCCATATAACCGTGCTCGCTTGTCATAACTGAAATCTGGTCCTTTTGCACACTGCTGGAGCCTCCTATCCTGGAAAAATCTTGCTCTGATCATGGCCCCCTGATTAGGAATTGGCATTTTGTGGGTTCTGGATTGAATATTAACTGGTAATTAAGAATAAAAATTGTGGTGCTGGAGAAGACTCTTGAGAGTCCTTTGGATAGCAAGGAGATCAAACCACACAATCTTAAAGGAAATCAGTCCTAAATATTCATTGGAAGGATTGATGCTGAAGTTGAATCTCCAATCTTTGGCAACCTGATGTGAAGAACTGACTCGTTGGAAAAGATCCTAATGCTGGGAAAGATTGAGGGCAGTCCATGGGGTTGCAAACAGTCAGACACAACTCTGGACAACAGCAAAGACAAAAAATTATGGAGAGTTTTCATCCTTTAAAATTGAAAGGAACCTTACAGGATGTAAAACACTCAGCATAGTTCCATGTTTCAAACAATAGAAATAGCCTCTAATTAAGTAGAGAAAGACCAGTAGCTCACAGAATTATGGAAGCCTGGAGCATATGTCTGACCAGGAAATGAGGGGAGGGGGGCATCCAGCCCAGGGCCATTATAATCACCCCTGCCTGCATGCTTGACTTTAACACTGCCGGCCCCAGTTGCTGAGCCATTAGACTCTCCACAGCCACTGTTAAAAAGAACTCTCTAGGACTTCCCTGGTGGTCCAGTGGAAAAGATCCTGATGCTAGGAAAGATTGAGGGCAGGAGGAGAAGAAGATGACAGAGGATGAGATGGTTGGTTGGCATCATCGATTCAATGGACATGAGTTTGAGCAAACTCTGGGAGACAGTGAAGGACAGGGAAGCCTAGCGTGCTGCAGTCCATGGGGTTGCAAAGAGTCAGACACAACTTTGAACAACAGGTGGTTAAGGTGGTTAAGAAATAGGTGGTTAAGAAATCCACCTAGCAATGCAGGGACATGGGTTCAATCCTTTGTCCAGGAAGATTACACTGGCTGTCGGGCAACTAAGCCCACGCACCCCAACTACTGAGCTCGCACTCAGTAGTCCAAACCACTGAGTCCCTGCAACTATCAAGCCCGCACACCTAGAACCTGTGCTCTGCAACAAGAGAAGCCACTGCAATGAGAAGCCCTTGTACCACAACTAGACAGTGATCCCCGCTCACCGCAACTAGAGAAAGCCTGTGTGCACCAGTGACAAGCCAGTGCAGCCAAAAATAAACAATAAAAAACAAAAAAAAGAAATTTCTCATTGATCTGGAGTCTTTATTTACTTCTTCAAAATGCAGAAACAGCAGCAGGAGTCTACGATTGACTGTCCTTAGGGAGTATCTCCATGGTCAGCCCTTTCCTAATTTCTGGTGGTTGGTGAGTAGTATTTGATGTTCCTTGGGTTGTAGATGCATCAGTCCAATCCTCTGTCCTCCCATGGTGCTCGTTCTGTCTCACTCACTCCTCACATGGCCATCTTATTAGGACACTAGTCACACTGGACTGGGGGCTCAGCCTACTCCAGTATGACTTCACCTCAACATAACTGAGTGAAGTGGAGTCTTTATTTCACTTTTTAACTATATGTGTTTTTGTATGTGTTCATTGATATGGTTCTCACAACATCAAAGAGCTGGAAATGATCTAATGATCCATTGCAGGAGACTAGTTAAAACTATAAATTGTGGTTTATCCATTGGGTAGCGTACTATTCAGTTACAGAAAAGTGAGCTAGATCTATATATGCTGATACAGAACTTGCTAAAAAGCTATGTGAGGGAAAAAAGCAAGATGCAGAAGAGCCTTATAGTTTGCTGACATTTATATTTCAGAATTATATTACAATGTTATGTATTATATAAATGTTCCATATATGCGTATGTATATATATATATATATATATTGCTCATGCATGAAAATTTCTAGAAGAATGCTTTTGCTACTTGTAATTAACTGGGTAATAAGGCTGAATAGCTGTGGGACATTTGAACTGACTGTTTTTTAGAAATGAGAATATATATTTTTTGATGTAGGGATTTTTGTTCATTTTGCTTATTTGTGTCTTTAAAGACGAAAGGATGAGAGGAGAAATGTCAAAAGAGAAATAGACCTGTTTCACAGCCATATCATGTGGTTGCTTCAGTCCCACATTCAAGGCCAGCGATGAAGTATAGGAACTGGCACCAAAGGAACGATCATAACACATCTCAACAGAACATCTGTTACCTGTACCCCCACCTCAGCCCTGTGTCACCTCAGCATCTTATGCAATGGTTTTATTCTCTAATCTTTCTCCCCACAAGATACTGAGAAGAGAAGAGCTAGTACTCTCCCTCTTGGGGGGAGGGGAAGCTGAGTCCAGGACAAGCCTGAATCCTTAGGGAGCCAACCAGGCACAGATACCACACTTCTCTGCAGCTCCACCTGGACAAATAGCTCACCTGGGGCCTTAGGAACCTCCTAGAGCAGGAGTTCTCCTGTTGGTCATCTCATGTCCCACGACTTGGAGAGCAGAGCAAGTCTGATTTCCAGCGTAGCCCTGAGCACACTTCCACTCAAAGCTGGACATCAGAGAGTTCTCAACATACTCTACATTCTTGGCAGATGCCAGGCATAATGCCTGCCTTCAGGATGAAATTAACCCCTGACCTCCTCAAGCTTGATCAGATGCCAGTCAAGACTCACGTCAAAACCAGCAGCAATAAACCACAGCCTCTGGGCACGTGGCAGGAGGTGGACAGATGAACTGCCTTCTTCTCAAGATTCACCGCAGGCCGTACATTCACTCCTCCAGGTGAAGAAAAAGAGTGCGAAAGGGATGCAGACCTCAGCCTGCACCTGGCTTCATTAAGAATGACCTCTTGGGAAAACTGCTGAGGAAATGTAAAGATCTCATGTTGTTTCCACTTGGAGATATTGCTGTCCGAGTTTCAGTTGCATTTGGACCTTCTTAAGGTAGAAGCTCAGGAGTCACCCTCGATGCCTTTGTGTCTTACCTCCCACATTCAGTTCATCTGCAATCTCATCGGTTCTGTGTTCAAAGGACTTCCCAAGTGTGTGTGCTTCTCCCCAGCTCGCTGCCACCACCCGAGTCAAGGTTACCACTCCCTCTCTCTCTTCCCCCTACAATCAAGTTTTCTACCAACAGCCCAAGAAGGTAAGTAAAGGTGAATTAGAGCAGGTCACACTCAGCGTGTAAGCGCTTCTAAGAGCTTCCCAACAACACTTAGAGCTGCCCTTGCTGCCTCCCTCCAGCCTTGGCCTCCTGGCCCTCGTTTGCAGCAACACAGCAAACCTTTCCTGTACCTTGAGCATGACAAATGTGTTCCAGAGCCTAGGGTCCTCCTTCTGGTGTCTTTCTATGGCTGGATCTTTGTCCTGGTTCCTCAGTTCAGGTCACTTCCTCAAGAAAAACCCCTATTGATCTGGCCGTGCTGGGTCTTAGCTGCGGCACTCGGGTCTTCTTTTTGTCATGCAGCATTCAAACTTGTTAGTTGTGGCATGTAGGATCTACTTTCCCGACCAGGGGTCAAACCTGGGTCCCCTGCAATGGGAGTATGGAGTTTCAGCCACTGACCACCTGCGAAGTCCCTGCATTATTTTATTTAACCTCTGTGTCCTGGTCCCCACAAAGGTAAGCTCTAGGACAGTGGGAACCTGCCCTTGTCGGCTTACTCAACCTTCGTGTCCTGGAAAGCCAGATAGCGCCTGGTCTCACCTTCGGGATTGGTTCAATGAACGGTTCATTGGTTCATTGAACGGGATTGGTTCAATTTCCAGAAGGGGAAATGGCATGAATGGAACCATCCACATTCTCCTGCTGCTGGGTCAGGACTGGTATCTCCCCTGAGATGGGATGACTCTTGTACAAAGCTAACATGTCAAGGCAGGAGGCTAATCAGGAGATGTGGCCCAATTACCCTCCATCCAGGCCACTTTCACCAGCGAGAGGTCTTATCTATGTCAGACACATACATACTCTCCAAGTGGCAGAAAGAGAACATGGAAAATCAAGCACTGGCTCTGGGAGTTTCTGCCTGATGTAACACAAGTCACTGACAGCTCAATGGCCAAAGTAAGTCATGTGACCAGAGCTGAGCTTCATGGGGTCCAAAAGACCTAATCCTCCTCTTTGCATTTTTCTGTACTTCACTGTGTTCCCCATTTATTACCTTTATAGTCTGAAAACAACACTCTATTGGATAAAGAATTGTTGGAAACCCTCCCTGACAAAGAGGGCTTTGTTCTTTCCTTTAGATTTCAAGCTTCCCTCATAGCTCAGTTGGTAAAGAATCTGCCTGTAATGCAGGAGACCCCGTTTGATTCCTGGGTCGGGAAGATCCGCTGGAGAAGGGATAGGCTACCCACTCCAGTATTCCTGGGCTTCCTTTGTGGCTCAGCTGGTAAAGTATCTGCCCGCAATTCAGGAGACGTGGGTTCGACCCCTGGGTTGGGAAGATCCCCTGGAGAAGGGAAAGGCTACCCACTCCAATATTCTGGCCTGAAGAATTCCATGGATACAGTCCATGGTGTCACAAAGAGTCGGACACGACTGAGCGACTTTCACTTCACTTTAGATTTCAAGCAGAAGCGGTGGGGAGATGCCAGATTTGGGAGTTAGAAAGTTCTCCCTGATGATTGGAGAGAGTGAAGGGCAGTGGGTGGGGCTGGAGAGCAGGAGACCAGTCAGGAACTGAGACAGCTATTCAGGTGAGAAGGAAGGAAAAAGTCGCCCAGCATCTGTTTTGATCTATTGAGTGAATGGATATTGCCCTTCCCTGAGATGGGGACACACAGAAGTCACCACAGCGGGCCCATGGAGCTGTCCCATCAGGACGGGTGCATAAAACCAGGGCGAAGACTCCACCGGCCCCAGAGGCCATGACACACCCCACCTGCGCTGTCACATGGAGCCAAAGGAGTGGCCGATGGGTCACCCAAGACACAGCCAGGGGGCCAAGGTTGGGAGGAGGTGAGTGAGGCACAAATTTAAGGAGGTACTCACTCCTAGGTCTTGAGATCCTGCGAGAGCAGGGTCCATCCTGAGCGTGATGCTTTCTTAAATTTTGCACCCTTAAACCTCACCCCCCTTGCCCTAATCTCAACCCTGACCAGAGAACGATGGACTCAGACACTCTTCCCAGGGCCCTGTGAGCAACATCGTCTGGTGGGACGACTGAACACTGACCCAGCCTTTCTGGTCCCCACCACCACCCTCTCCAGGGCCCTGTTTCATCTAACTCTGATGTCTTGCGGAGTCCCATGTCCATATGCCTGGTCCTTACTGAGCTACCCGGACATTATCAGTCTCTACTGGACACCACACGCCCCTCTGGGCCCCATGGACCCAGCCTTGCTGCCACTGGCCAAGGATCACAGTCCTGTGGAGGCCACTCATCACACAAAGGCCGTCTGTGAGCCGCACAGGAAATGCTCAGGGGCAGCCGACCAGCACTGGGCCCTGGGGGGCCCGTCCCCCACACGCAGTGGAGGCGTTTACACAGGCGGGCTGCCACCCTTTCTTGAATCTGGAAATAGGTCTGCCTGGTTACAGGAATCCCACAAACATAGCAACGCAGAGAGAGGCGAGACCGGAGAGGTAGAAGTCACCCAATTTTGTCTGAAAGCAGAAACACCCAGTTGAAAAAGCCACAAGGTGAAACGTGCAATCACCCCTTAAAAAGCTGCAGAGACTATGTTTCCAGGAGAAGGAGGAGCCAGGGGAACTTTAGGAAGATTCGAGGGTAGAAGCTGAGTGCCCTGAGCCAGCCTTGCACAATCCTGCTCCAGGGCCCACCAGAGGCTGTTCTTGGTCAGAAAAGGGGTGAAAACCCCAGGGCCGTCACCTCCAGTCCAGAGGAGGTGGGGACGCACGCTCCACCCTCCTTCACTGTCCCTGCGCTGTCCCTGGAACTGCTTCTCTGGTAGGAGGCCTGAGCAGACACAACTGTTGGCTCTCCCGTTGGGCGGCACTCATCCCTGGCTCATCCAGGGTGCAAACCCCAGAGGTCGCCCACTGGACGCCCCCTTCTCCATCCTCTCTCCGAGAAAGGAACCACCTCAGGGCTTCAGGGGGCAGAGGCAGTGGCACTGTGTTTCACCCCCGGCCTGCCAGCCGTGGGATCTCAGCCCCCAGCTCTCCTCACCTGTGCCTTCGGATAGACAGGGACCAGGCTGGGCTAGTTGAGGGGCCTCCCTCCCCATCCTCTCTCACTCCTCTCTTTCCTCCTGCACCCCCCACCTCCATCTCTCCGTTCCCTGCCTGAACCTCCAGTTCACCTCCCTACTAGGACTCTGGGCAGGGCCAGGCAGCCAGGCAAATAGCAGGACTCCCAGTCAAATTTGAATGTCAGATAAATAATGGATTTGGGGGGCTACAAGTAGGGGCCGAATTGTATTTGTTAGGAGGCTGCCAGCGGGGAGCCCCAGGGCCCCGGCCCCTCTGCCCCTGCCAGTGAGAGGGGCTGGATGATGTCTGGCTTGCTATGGTCCTTCCCTGGCAGCTCATTGTGCTCTTCCCAGAGAAGAGTGAGCAAGGAAAATGGGAGTAAGATGGGGAGGGGGAGAGGGGGCAGGGAGAGGAGCCCCTAATGGCTTCAATATGGGAGCGAGCGAGTGGAAACCAGATGGGCTGTGCACACAAATCCAGGTGCAAAGCTCAGCTCCAGCTCTCATTGTTTCTGTCCTTAAGGAAGTCGTTTAACCTCTGAGAGCCCCAATTTCCTCATCTGGAGATGGAAATTCTATTGCCCTAGTTGAATAACTAGGAACCATGGATATAAAGTGCCAGGTAGGCAGGGACTTTGAACAAATAGCAGCTGCGTTCATGTTGGTTGTTGGCTTGTTAGTGGTTGCCTTGTGATGAACGGGGTGTCCAAGACCCAGCTTTGCCCCTTCTCTCAAGGAGTTGACGGGCATCAAGCAAGTCCTGCTCCACGAAGGCCCTTGCTGGGCAAGCAGGCCTAGAGCCTGGCTCCGGGGGCAGAGGGTGAGCAGCAGGCCTGGCTCTGGATCTGGCCAAGGATGGGGAAGTGACCCAGAGCCACCGTGATTGCCTAGGAGACCCTGGGAGGTGTGGGTGTGGTGCTTTCCTGCCATCCACATGGCAAGTGCTGCCCTGACACCCTCATACCTCATCTACCTGCCCCACATGTTGGTCTGGTCACTGGAGAATTCCAGAACCGCAGGAGCTCCTAGCAGGCCTGAGAAGCCAGCCTCGGGCTCAGAGATGGAGCCTGCTGGGGGCACAGCTGACCTGAGTGTGTCTCCCAGCCCAGAGGCCTCTGGGAAGGCAATTCCACAACCTGGGACCTTAGGGAGAAGGAGAGGAAACATTCGTGCTGGCGAACGCCTCTCAGTGGGGTATTCTTCGGGGTCCTGGTCCCACGTGGTATGGGGAGGGCTGGGTCTGGAGGTGCGATGTCAGGCCAGCCTGCCCCACACCCCCCAAGCCTGGGACTTCTGAGGGGTGGAGGCGAGGTTCCAGTTGCCTTTGGATCTGTTTGACCCAGGACTAGACATGGAATTCGCAACAGTGCTGAGAAGGGGCTGCGCACCCCCTTGAGGGTCCACAGTGCTTTCCTTCCTGCTTCTGTGGTACATGACCTCTCTCCTCACTAGCCCTGCCTATGACTCTCATTTCCTTCTCCGGGGGATCTTCCCCACCCAGGAATTGAACCCCGGTCTCCTGCACTGCAGGCAGATTCTTTACCGACTGAGCTACAAGGGAAGCCCCCTCTTGGCAGCAGCCGCTGTCATTTCCCAATAGAGCATCCAGTCTCAACTTAGACAAGCATCCGCCCTTCACAACGCTTAGTTATTACGTTCTTTTCAAATGGGGAAGAAAATCTTCCCAACCATCTGAAGTTCCTCGGAGGAAGAGAGGACAAACCAGCGATTAGGGCCATGAGCTTGAATCCTGGAAATTCTCTGAGGGTCCTGGGTGTGTTCAGGCCAGGACTCCACCTGGGAGAGTAGGGCACCTGCTAGGAAACCACGGGCTGGCTGGGGCGGAGGATGACGTGGTGCAGATCTGCAGAGCACCGGAACGTGCTTGTCCCTGGGCAACGTGCTCCTGGGCCACCAGCACAGGCAGCCCCCTCTCCCTGCACTCACCCCCACCCGCCCTGCCAGACCCAGGACTGAGCTTGACTTTCACTTTCCACAATATGGTGAGAGTGTTTCTTTCCAGGAAGGAAGGGTCACTAGGATGTGAGGTTTAAAAACACAACTTTCCTTCCATCCCCAGGAAGGAAGAAAATTCCAAGGAAGTTGCAGGAATTAAGGTGACCAGACTCTGGCGGCCACTTGGATTTTTCCAGCATCTGTCTGTGACAGGCCTGGTCCAGGCCCTGGAGTCCTGAGCACGGGGGGTTCTGCAGGGAAGGACGGAGAGAGGCAGTGCTCTGCAGTGGCCGCAATAGTAACTCGAGGCCCTACCGCCCACATCACCGACTGAGGACATGCCAGACGCTTAGTCCGTAGGAGGAGGCTGACCAGTCTGAGGGGATGCTGAGCCCTTCTCTGATGCTTGTTGCCAAGGAGACAGACCATCTTGGGTGTGGAAAGGGGAACTCCCTGACCCGCTCTGCCAGAGAAGTGAGCCCTGCTCCATTTAGTCCAGGGCGGCTCTCAAGTTCTCTCCTACTGGGCAGTTTCACTCTGGTGCCCATTTTCCATCCACCACAGCCCAGAAGAAGCAGATCCTGTTCCCTGCCCCCACCCCCAGCCTCCCAGATCCCAAACCCACAACTGTGCCCATGACCCTGGCCTGGAGACCCAGTGCACCCCAACTTTCCTCCTGACCACTGCTACCCTTGGGGGTCACTGCATTGCCTTGGGGGCTTTAAAAAGCTTTCTGCAAATTGTGCCCTTGCTCCTTGTTCTCTAGTTTTTCTGCTGTTGCTTGTATTCCGCTCATGAGCTGTGAAGGGTTGGAGTGTTCTGATTTCTCTTCACGCTCTTGAAGCTGAATCAATGGTATTGTTCAAACGAAGGACTGAGAGAGGGTATGAGTGAGTCAGTGAGCTTGCATGTCATTTCCTCCAGAAGCATTTTCCTCTAGACCAGTGGTTCTCGTCTTAGCTGCATATTAGAATCACCATGGGATCTTTTAAACACCCTGGTGCCAGCCGCATCCTGACCAATTCAATCAGAATCTATGGGGAAGGAGCCAGTTATGTGTATGTTTCCAACCTCCAGGGCAGGATGAAGAACCCGTGTATCAGGCTGGTACTTCACAAACATTACAGCGTGTGTGAGAATCCCGTGGGGATCTTGTTGAACAGAAGAGTCTGAATCAGTAAGGAGAAAATAGGGCTTGAGGTTCTACACTTCAAACAGGCACCAAAGTGGCCTGCTCTGGCTGGGTCCACAGGCTCACTTTAAATAACAAAGACAGTAGGCCAGTGGTCCCCAGCCTTTTTGGCACCAGGGACCGGTTTTGAGGAAGACAATTTTTCCACGGATTGAGATGGAGGGGGGTTGATTTCTGGATGATTCAAGTGCATTACATGCATTGTGCACTTCATTTTCTATTATTACATCAGCTCCACTTCAGTTCATCAGGCATTAGATCCCATCCCTGCACTAGATTACACTTGGAACTTTGGGGAACTGCCCTGTGTACAGCCGCAGCTGGACACTCTTTACACTCTGATTGCTCATTACGTTCTCACTAGACTGCAGGCAAGGCCACAGCCTCTCTCGCCACTGTGTCCCCACTCGCCCACCACGCTGATAGCACGAGGTAGTGTTCAATCACTGTGCGCATGCGTGCATCAAGTAATTAACTGAACCGAATGAGTTTCAAAGTGCGCAGATCCACAGTCCTGCTCCTACTCCAGGCAGATCCAGGTGCTTCTTGCTTGTTGGAAGCGCCCAACATCCTCTCCATGGACAGCCTGAAGCCCACCTGGTTGCCTGAACCGCTGGCCACATGGGGCCAGAGCTTCAAGGCTACTAGACTCACAAAGCACATCCTGTGGCCTGAAACCTACACCAGCTGCTGCCGTCCTGCGCTCCCTAAGGAAGGGTGGGCCCAGCAGAGAGGAGAGAAGCCGGAAGGAGGAAAGGGCAGGGCTGAGGGCTGGTCCCCGGGGGAGATAAGCCTCTAATGGCGGCAGCATCTGATCCGCCTCTCCTTCCTGCTAATCCTAAATCACAACACTGTGAAATCTGAGCAAGTGTGAACGCCTTGGGCTCCAGCTGTTTTTCGTGTCAGGCCTCCATCCCAGCCTGTCACAGCAAGAAGCCTGAGGATGCAGTGGTGAGATGGTGTGGGGGGGGGGGCCCAATACCTGCAGAGGGGAGGGGGGACACTCCAGGCTGGGGTGCACTGTGGGGATCCCCGCCTGATCTCTGCTGCCCGGCTGTCCCCGAGGCTCTGGGTCAGCCCCCTGTTGCTGTCCCCCGCTCTTTCCCCACTGACTTCTCCTGCTCCCAGGGACAGTTCTGCCTTCCTTCCCCTTGTGAGTTTCATGGCCTCTGGGATGCAAACCAGGGACTGAGGGATGGACAGGGGCAGCTGTCTCCCTGGCCAGTGGGGACCCGGAGAGACAGCCAGCCCCAGCAACTGGGAGCTTGGAGACAGATCCCGACCAGGCCAGGTGACAGACCAGGGAATCTGGTGCAGAAGGAGGTTCAGCCTCAGGGGCCTTGATTAGGGAGTGGCGACAACCATGGCAACTTCAGGGGTCTTCACCACCCAGATGGGCTGGTCCCTGAATACAACCTGAGCAACCCTCCTGGGAAGAAGGGGTCAGAACCCGGGGATGGGCGAGCTGGGGGCCGATGACCTGTGGGTGGAACTCACTCCTCGAACAGGGGCTGGTGGGAATAAGGGAGCCACAGGCCAGAGCAGTGTGCTTCCTGCTGCCAGAAAAGCAAGGCCTGGCAGGACCATCCACCCCACTGCTCTGCTGGTCTTCCAGCCCTCTCTGGGCCTAGCCAGCCTCCTGACGGGTAAATGTAGGTAAGAGCTCTGCAGCTTCAGAGCTGAAAGGGTGTTGGAAGCTGCTGGCAACCGGCTTCACAGAGTTGCCTTCACAGCCCTCCTGCCCCTGCCAAGCTTGCCCATGCTGCCCAGGGAGACCAAAACCATGTCCTGGTGGCCTTACTCCCCACAAACTGACTGAACTGGGTTTGCAGGCTGTCAGGCTTGCAGTTTGCCACCAAGACTCCAGGAATCCAGGGCAGGGAGCAGCTGGAGCTGTGGGCTTAGGGAAGAAGGCCCACTTTGGAGCAGCCCCGATGGGCCTGGGCAAAGGGCAGAGGGAGCGGATTCACACTGAGGAAGAGGAGACATGGAGAGAGGCAAATGCACAGGTGATCGTGTCACCCCAGAGAAGTAGCCATGGAGCCTGGGGGCGAGCCTGGGTGCCAGATCCTCTTGGAAGCCTGCCCTAGGTTGCCATGTGGTCCCCCAAGTCCTCTCACAAAAATCTTTCCACTGAATTTGAAAGAGATCAAACTTCTGGTCTGTGCAAGCCGGTCATTCATGTAAGGTCAGGGTGCAGAAGCAGGCCAGTCCAGGTGGTTCTACAGCCCTGATCCTAGAGGCCAGGCCAGCTCCGGGGGTGCCCAGCCTTCCTCACCTCTCAGCTCTCTCCACGAGGGTCCTGGGAGCTGAGAGGAGCTCAAGGATCACAGGCTGACCTGATTTTGGTCCTAGCTCCAGGGCGGCATCTGGATCCCCTAAGGTCTGCTGGGTGCCTCCTTCCTCAGGAATCTCAGGCTTCCTCTGGCCCCCTGACCTCAGCACACCCACCACCCTGGGCCATCAGAGAGCTCAGAGCAGCTAGTCAGAGGTGAGGCTGCCGGCCGCCTCCCCGGCTCCTTCACCACATCAGGGAACAATTGTGCTTGGGCCCTGGAATAGCCCAATATCCAGTTTCCAGGAAGGTGGACTGCATTATTTGAACCTGAAACACACCAGGGGTAATAAGATCACTCTGAGAAAGCTGAGAAGCCTATAATTTATTGAGAAGATCTTGGCGGACAGAAACCACCAGCCTCCACTGTGACCCTGGGGAGGGGGCGGTGCTGGGATGAAAGAGTCATCTCTTCACTGCAAAGTGATTCCCTCTCACTCGGGAAGCAGGAACCTGGGGGCCCTGGAGCACAGACGGATGGTTGCCAGACTTCACGATGGGGCCCAGACTGACACCTCCCCCTGGGCCGTTGCCAAGACACAGTGGCTGTTGCTGAGGGCCTGGGGCTTCAGAGAGCTGCTGCCAGGTTCTGAGGACAGCCTGTCATTCCCCACTTCACCCTCGTCAAATGCCCGGGTCATTGGGATGTTTCTGACTCCCTTGATCTAGTCCAAGGCAGGACTCTTCCCACCCCAAGCCTCAGTTGACCTGCTAAACCCTTTCTTATGAAAACCCCAAAAGTTTAGAATTCAAAGGTGTTGAAGGGCACGTAGAGGCAGTGTTCACAGTGGGGAAAAGAGGATGCTGGCTGGTGGGTCTGTGATCAGACTCAGTGAGAGGTATGAGGTGAGATGCTGAATTTACAGGGGTGCTAGTTCACCAGAAGGGGCCAGAGGAGAGCGAGGGGTAGCTGGATGCTGATAGGACCCGCTGTTGAATTCCACCAGGCGCCACTGAACGCTTGCAGATGTTTTGAACTGTACTGCTGTTGTTCAGTCACCCAGTCATGTCCTGCTCTTTGTGACCCCATGGACTGCAGCACGCCAGGCCTCCCTGTCCCTCACTGTCTCCCAGAGTTTGCCCAAGTTCATATCCATTGCACTGGTGATGCCATCCAGCCATCTCATCCTCTGACACCCTCTTCTCCTTCTGCCCTCAATCTTTCCCAGCATCAGGGACTTTTCCAATGAGTCGGTTCTTTGCATCAGGTGGTCAAAGTACTGGGGCTTCAGCTTCAGCATCAGTTCTTCCATTGAGTATTCAGGGTTGATTTTCTTTAAGACTGACTGGTTTGATCTCCTCGCTGTCAAAGTGACTCTCAGGAGTCTTCTCTAGCACCACAGTTCGAAGGCATCAATTCTTTGGCATTATGCCTTTTTTATGTTCCAGCTTTCACAACTGTACATGGCCACTGGGAAGACCATAGCCTTGAATATACAGCCCTTTGTCAGTGGAGTGATTCTGCTTTTCAACACACTGTCTGGGTTTGTCATTGCTTTCCTGCCAAGAAGCAATCATCTGATTTCATGGCTGCGGTCATCTTCCACGGTGATTTTAGAGCCCAAGAAGAGGAAATCTATCACTGCTTCCACCTTTTCCCCTTCTATTTGCCATAAAGTGATGGGACCAGATGCCACGATCTTAGATTTTTTAATACTGAGTTTTAAGCCAGCTTTTTCACTCTCCTCCTTCACTCTCATCGAGATTCTTTAGTTCCTCTTCACTTTCTGCTTTAGAGCGGTATCATCTGCATATTTGAGGTTGTTGACATTTCGGATGAAGACACTGAGACTCAGAGAATTAGTGTCCATGCTCACAAGTCCATCTAGCCTCCCCCGCTCAGGCTGAGTGACCACAATCCGGCCTCCCCACCCCAGCCCTCCACCATCAAGCCTGCATCACAGTCCTTCAGCACTCATTCATCTGTTCGGTTAGATTTGCAGAGAAGAATGCAAACCAAGTGATGGAGGGAAAGGAGAAAGAAGAGGGTGACAGAGAAGGCTGAGACCTGGGGAGAAAGGCAGGAGGGGGAGGGGCAGAGGGGATAGCAGTTGAGTCAGCTGGACAACTCACGCCCCTCAGGGCCTCTCTCTCGACCTGCGACCTGCGATCTGCGGAAACCCAGCCTCTGAGAGGCCACTTCTCACTGAGCTGCTCTGGTGATGCTTGTTTTTATGCAAGTTTAAGAACCAGTGATGCCTGGGCTGGATTGTCCACTGTGGCAGCTGCTAGCCATTTGGGAGGAATTAAATTAAAATTCAACATTCAGCTCCTCAATCACCCGAGCCGTGTTTTAAGTGATCACTTGGCACCTGGGACTGGTGGTTATTGGGCCTCACTGTCCCTTTGAGAGGTTGGTTTCCAGCTCTGCCCTGTTGCCCAGATACAGAAGAGGTTCATGTCCCCTCCTCAGGGATTCTGTGCCAGGTGGTCCTTCCTGCATTCTCAGAGGGTCCCCCCTTGCAGACTTGGTGGAGGTCTGTGCGTATCTCACGGGGACCAGTGACACCGGCCGACTCCCAGCTGGTATCTCCAGCTCCACTCGGGCTCCAGCCCAGACCTGCATTCCTGGTCACCAAGTGGCCACCATGTCCCCTTAGGCTCTGTCCTCCAGGGTCTTAGCAGAAGAGGGACCAAGTGCCTTGGGACACGTGGTCCCCCATTCATGTCTGTGCCCTCATAGTCAAGCCATCGCTTCTGAATGATGAGAGAACAAGGCCGTGGGTGCCCTAGAGGGTGTCCCTTTGGGGCCAAGGTGACACACAGCCCGGGGAGGCCAGAGGCGCTATTCCCACTCAGCACCCAGACCCAGGCAGGTGAAGCGATGGGCTTCAGGTGTCACTAGTGAGGGGTGGGGGCCGGACTTGCATCCCCGCAGCCAAGGCTCTCGGGCCCTTGGACTTGCCCTGCTCTGTCCCTTCACGCCTGGCCTGGGAGTGTCCTGGCCTTCAGTTCACAGGACATAGCCTGTGTCCCGGCCCTTCCTCTTGTGGTCTGGAAAAGATGCCGAGCAAGGCCCATCTCACCGATCAATGTCAGGATATCCCTTCTTTTCAGTTAAAAAGAAATACTGTGCTCAGGAATTTCCAGGGCTGGACGGCCTCCTGTTTATTCCTCTCAACCTGCTTTAGCCACAGATAAGGAAGAGCAGCCCATTCTCTGCCCGCGCCCTGCATGCTTCCTGCCTGACTGCAGGCAGCCACTTCCCAGTGGGCTTTTTCCCAAGGGGTGGGGTGGGTGCCACAAGACCTTCAGCATGAGAAGGCAGGGGACAGGGAGCCCAAGGGAAGTGACAGCAAGCAGGATGGTGGCAAGAAAGGGCCCAGCTGATCTGGCCCCAGGCACCCTGTAAGAATGAACACACGGGAAACCGCTTCACTTTCTGCAGAAGACAGGCCCTTTCTCCCCACCCAGGGCCCCCTCAGCCATGCACTTCATGGCAGCTCATATGAGAAACCAACCAACCCACTGGCCACCCAGTCAGTTGACACTGTAACAGAGAAGAACAAAGCTGGCTCCATACTGGATTTATTTTTTAGCTCTAATCTGGTGCTCTGTAGCCTGTGCTTAGTCATGGTGGCTCTGCATCTTTTGTATTAATAAAAGAATTTTGCCTATAGCCTGAAATATACAGGAAAGCCCATTCTCAAGGCTCTGACCTTTAAAGATATAACATGTTTCCATTCGTAAAGATAAAAAGTTGCAGAACAGAGAATAACAATCTTGATGGAGGTTTATAGGAATATTATGACAAGATCCACCTGAACAGCTGCAAGAAAAAAAGGATTCCTGTGCCAAGAAGTTTGCAACAACCAACCACACTCCCATCCTTTTAGTAAAAAGGAAGCCTAAGTTCTAACTTTGTCAACAAAGGTCCCTCTGGTCAAGGCTATGGTTTTTCCAGTGGTCATGTATGGATGTGAGAGTTGGACTATAAAGAAAGCTGAGTGCCAAAGAATTGATGCTTTTGAACTGTGGTGTTGGAGAAGACTCTTGAGAGTCCCTTGGACTGCAAGGAGATCCAACCAGTCCATCCTGAAGGAGATCAGCCCTGGGTGTTCATTGGAAGGACTGATGCTGAAGCTGAAACTCCAATTCTTTGGCCACCTGACGCAAAGAGCTGACTCATTTGAAAAGACCCTGATGCTGGGAAAGATTGAGGGCAGGAGGAGAAGGGGACGACAGAGTATAAGATGGTTGGATGGCATCACTGACTCAATGGACATGGGTTTGGGTGGACTCCAGGAGTTGATGATGGACAGGGAGGCCCGGCATGCTGTGGTTCATGGGGTCACAAAGAGTCGGACACAACTGAGCGACTGAACTGAACTGAACTGAAATTCTAACTTGAATAAGATGGTTCTTTAGGACTCTAGTCCACTATCTTCTTGGTCTGCTGGCTTTCCAAATAAAGTGACTGTTCCTTACCCCAACAACTTGAGTCTCAACTTATTGGCTTATGGTGCAGCTCACAGTACAGGCTTGGACTCGGTAATGATACCAGGCAGACCTGGCCAGGCAATGGTCTACCTGGCTGGTGCCTCCTGGGTGCAGCAGAGACAGATCCCTGGTGCTCCAATAGGGCACTGCAGTTCTCTGCCTTTTCCTGCCAGCCCAGTGTCTGCACCTTAGGGAAGCTGGTGACCCCAGTCTTTGCTTTCTGAATGTGGTGAAGAGAGAGCTCACACACTGTTGGCTCAAAAGATCTACCCCGTTTCTTGTCCTCCAGAGCTTCCGCTGTTCACATTCTTTTTCAGATGGGTAAACTTCATGGGGAAGTTGCTGGGGGAATTAGGCATAGCCCTGCAGCTACCTATTTGGATGGAGTTGTTTCCACTATTAGCATTTGCTAGAGAAGTGGATGTTTCAGAGGTTATGAGGGCCAAACATTATTATTAGAATATTGAGCATACTTGTAAATAAATAAAATAATCAATGGCTTCTGGGTACAGCTTAAAACACCAGGGTAAATCCTAAACATGATTGGAGCTCACTGACCTCTGGGATGTGAAGACCAGTGTTGGCAGAGAGGCCAGTGCTCCTCATGTTTATTTCATTTCTTGCTCATTCCCTGTATGAAGCTGAGACTGATAAGATTGTAAGAAACCTCTTTCTCTCTCCTTAGAATTCACATGTTATTGATCAGGGTTCGAAGTTGCAGACAACAGAATCTACTCTAGTAGTCTACAAGTGATATTTTTACCAGGTCACTCATTTTATACTTGCAATCCTATGACGTAGGTATCATCAGCTTTATAGATGGGGAAGCTGAGGTATTAGACAGTGGCTGGCTTCACTCTTCAACCTAAGTCTTTGGATTTTAAACTCCAAATCCCTTGGGATGTTTTAAGGCCTTGTTGCTTCACACCAGGATGACTCTAAAATGATTGAGGCTACTTAAATCCTAGTTTCAACATTTTTCATATCTCCCACTTAAAAAAAAAGTCTTATTTGTGCAGTTGTTTGTAAATTCCTTTCTCTTGGAGGGCATCCATTTTGCTTTTTAAGGATGGTAGCTATCTTGAAAGCAGAGGTTCTTCATCATTAGAGGCCCGCCACTGTGTCCCAAACAGAGTGGACTTTGGGTGAAGTTTTGTTACTTCAGCACAGCAAGGTGCTGAAGAGTGCCTGCTCTTAAGAGCTTAGACTAGTGAGAGAGGCAGATAACCAGACAATGAAAACAGTAGGTGATGGATGCTGGTGGTGAACCTTGGTGTCAGACAGACTCCCTACTCTAACAGAAATGTGGAATTTGAGCAAGTAAGGTTACCTGTAGTCCTCTTCAGAATGGCCCAAACTGCTTAAAAAGATTCATTAGGCTTTTTAAGACCCACATAATGAAATCAAAACACAGAGAAAATGAAACTTTCCCTCCATCTCTGAAGGGACTCAAGATGAGTTCCTCCAGCCCAGAGTGTTTTTAAAGAATCAACCCATAGATGAGAAAAATCACAGCTTTTGTTTCCAAGGCAGGATTTGTGCCAAAATTAGTTTTCTGAATCATAGTGATTTAGAGGAAGGATTGAATTTTGTCTCAAAATGGGCTTTTCTAACCTCTGCTTACTCTCTGGTAATGTGTAGATATTCACCAAAGTGCTGTATAATTTGTCATGATTGGCAGGGAAGTCATTCACTGAAGGAAATTTACTGCACCTGCCAGTCACAGCCCAGGGTCCTTTTCAGGGTAGAGCAAAGAAATTCAAGAAGGGACCTGTGAAAAAATTATTAAAACGATTCAAGATTATTCAGTGTCTATCTCTCCCACTTGATATATGTGACTCATAACACATACACTCTTCAGAACACTGAAGGTAAAGAGATCAAACTGCAGAAAAGAACAAACATCAGTGGACTTAAGTCTGAGTGAGGGTGTTGCCAGAGATTTGCGTGTTTCTCACAGCCTTTCCTCAGATCTCTGCAGGAAAGGAAATTTTGCCAGAGGGAGGATAAAGCTTGTGGCTTTACAGATCCCATCCTTTAAGGCTACATTGATTTAAGCACTTCCTTACTGCCAAAATGCAGAGAACTAGGTCACCCAGCAGATCAGAGAGTTTCCCAAGGTAGAACAATGGTTCTCACGGGAGTGCAGAGCATCCATCAAAGATCACATTTAAGACATTTAAAAATAGATATTATTTAATACTCTCAACTAGTATTGAAAACATCTGGTAAAGTTTTGCCTAGAGATGTTCCCACTAGACCTTTTTTTTTTTTTAAATCAATGAGATTTGTAAATGATCATGTTATATTGCAAAGGCAGTAACACTAGAGTAGTTTTTTAAACTCTTAGGGGTTTGTTTTCTTAAGCAGGATGAACAGGCTCTTTGTAATCTTGTTTAGATTATTGATGTACATAGAAAATCCTTTCCCCTTTAAATAGTGGAAATCTCAAGTCCAGTTCATTAATCAAAAACGTCCAACTAGACGCTTACTCCTTGGAAGAAAAGTTATGACCAACCTAGACAGCATATTAAAAAGCAGAGACATTACTTTGCCAACAAAGGTCCGTCTAGTCAAGGCTATGGTTTTTCCAGTGGTCATGTATGGATGTGAGAGTTGGACTGTGAAGAAGGCTGAGCGCTGAAGAATTGATGCTTTTGAATTGTGGTGTTGGAGAAGACTCTTGAGTGTCCCTTGGACTGCAAGGAGATCCAACCAGTCCATTCTGAAGGAGATCAGCCCTGGGATTTCTTTGGAGGGAATGATGCTAAAGCTGAAACTCCAGTACTTTGGCCACCTCATGCAAAGAGCTGACTCATTGGAAAAGACTCTGATGCTGGGAGGGATTGGGGGCAGGAGGAAAAGGGGACGACAGAGGATGAGATGGCTGGATGGCATCACTGACTCGATGGACGTGAGTCTGGGTGAACTCCGGGAGTTGGTGATGGACAGGGAGGCCTGGCGTGCTGCGATTCATGGGGTCACAAAGAGTCAGACACGACCGAGCAACTGAACTGAGCTGAACTGAACTGAGTGGATAGAGGTTGAACAAATTTCACTCTTTTTGTTACTTTGTTGCAGGTTAAAACCAGCTCTTATAAGAGCTGGTTCCAAAGGAAAATACATCTTACTATAAAGAGTCTACCCTTCACTTTTAGGAAGGTGTAGATTACACTGCAGAGTTACATGGAAAAAATATGATTAGAAGGGTAAATGTCATAGTATAGCTATTCCAGTTGATCTGATGACATCAAATGTAACTCTAATTTCACTGCACTAGTCTCAGGGTCAGGGATACCACAGAGCTATTTATAATAAGCACAAGATCATGAAATTATCCAATTTTAGGTGTCAGGTGAGAAGAGTGGAGGGGTTGACCACCATTTCAAAGCTTTGCTTAAGACTCCTTAGAAGAGGGTATGTGCTTTACAGAGTTCCTATCAACAATTTAGGCTCAAAATTAAAAGTATATGGTTCCTCTCCTACACTGTTGGTGGGAATATAAATTGGTGCAGCCACTCTAGAGAACAGTAAGAGGTTCCTTAAAAAACTAAAAATAGAGCTATAGTATGATTGTGCAATCCCACTCCTGGGCATATATCTGTAGAAAAACTTGATCCAAAGGGATACATGCACCCCAGTGTTCATTGCAGCATTGTTTACAATGGCCAATACACGGAAGCAACTTGAATGTCCATTGACAGAGGAATGGATAAAGAAGATGTGGTACCTGTATACTTTGGAATATTACTCAGCCATTAAAAAGAAAGAAATGCCATTTGCACCAACATGGATGGACCTAGAGATTGTCATACCGAGTGAAGTAAGACAGACGGAGAAGGAGACATATTGATATGACTTCCCTTATATGTGGAATCTAAAAAGAAATTATACAAATGAACTTAGAAAATAGAGACTCACAGACTTAGAGAACAAACTTAAGGTTGCTGGGGGGAAGGGTGAGGAGAAGGGATAGTTAGGGAGTTTGGGATGGACATGTACACACTGCTATATTTAAATGGATAACCAACAAGGACCCACAGGGAACGCAGCTCAAAGCTATGTGGCAGCCTGAATGGAAGGGGGGTTTGAGGGAGAATGGGTCCGTGTACATGTATGGCTGAGTTCCTTCACTGTTCACCTCAAACAATCACAACATTGTTTGTTAATTGGCTATACCCCAATACAAAATAACAAGTTTAAAAAAAGGTATATGGTTCCCAAATTTTCCTGAAAGAAAACACTAGAGGAATATCCAGGCTTGGAGGGGCCATTCCTTATACTATGGTTTCTGAACTCGGAACATCACTGCTTTATTTCTTGCCCCGAACTTAACACAGCACTCTCATGCCTCAAATATTAGGATGTCAGACTTATGGGCAACAGATATCCATCAGGCTTTGCTGAGTTAGGAAATCGTGTCCTCGCTGCACTTGTGTTGTCAAGATCATGTTCTGACTGATGGATTAGGGGAGTTGACAGACACTCTGTTGATTTCGGTTACTTAATGAGTTGTTTTTAAGTGTGCATGCTGTGGTTTCTATAGCTGATGAAAAGAGAAATGACACTTTTTTCCCCATGAAAAATCCAAAATGAGGGCCCTTATAACATTGTTAAGAACAAAAGGCACAAGATTCTACTACTCAGCCATGAATATTCATTGCCTATCTTTTTTTGTATATATTTAATGCAAAGATAGGAAACCTCTTAGGGCACAAAATCAAACATTAATTAAAGTGGCTGTCTCACAAAAAACACTGTAGATTAATATAACAACTGGAGATAAACAAACTAAATGCTAGCAAACATTTTGGAAAGATCCACTAGGGTATTAAGGGTATTTGAACATGATAGTTCTTTCTGCATTAAAAAAAAATCCCCTCATGAGTCAACAAATTTCTCCTTTCATGGCCACGTCTGAATGTTATGAAGAAAACCCAATGGAATCTTCAGATTTTTTTTTTAACATAGGCTTAACTTTTTTTTCTAAAATGACTCTCCTCATTAAAAAGACGCAGCTGTTTTCAAAGTCATTGTTTCCTCATATTTCCTTCAGAATCTGTCCTAAACTGCTGGCAGAAAGATGGTTTCCATGTGAGACAATGTGAGTGAGGAACATTTCCTAATCTCCTGTAAGACCACATTTGTAAAACTACTCTTCAAATCACCCGTTGCAAAAGTTTTAACACTGGGAATGATTAAGGCTGGGGCATAGATTATCGTCATGAAATTTAATATAATAACAGCTTAGCAAAACTTCAAAGAACATTGTTTTAGGAGGATGTGCATTTTATAACAATGATACACAAATGACTATCCGCAGACAAGGCTGTGCAGTTTATTTCAAACAATATAACACTTCTCTGTGAAAAATTGTGTTCTTGGACTATTCCACTTTTCCATCAAGTAGGGATTTAAAACCCTGGAGAAGGAAATAACAACCCACTCTACTACTTTTGCCTGGGAAATCCCATGGACAGAGGAGCCTGGCGGGCTACAGTCCTTGGGGTTCAAGAGTTGGACATGACTTAGTGACTACACCACTATAAATGGGATTTAAAAAGTGACCTTGCAAGGAAGAAGTTAGGGACAAATTTGGTAACATGGAATCAAATCTCAGGTGTGTTCTGTTGTACAGGAGTGTAAGAACATCCTTTTCATAAGCAAATACCCTCCAAGTTATAAATATTTTTCACAGTAAAAGGACTCTTTCCCCCCTATGTATGAATTAGCCTCCTCTGTTCTGCAGTCCCTCTAGAAGAGGATGGTGGACAAAATGTCTTTGTGAAACGGAGCTACAAATAGTGTTCCTTTGCTGCCCAGAATGAGGAATAATTAAAAAGAAAACAACTTTCTAGTCCCAGCTAACAAATTCTCTAGAAAATTCTTGCATAAAAAATACAGTCAATTCACAGTTCACAGTCTGTAGATGAAATCAATGTGAAAAGGTTCTGACAGCATTCAAGGTTGAGGGTGATGAAACAGGGTGGGTGGTGTGGGAGGGAAGAGAGGCCCCTCCAGACCCCCGAAACCAGAGCAGGTGCTGGGGCAGATCAAGAGCAGTGCTGGACAGAGGCCCACGGGAAAAGACAAAGGACTTCGCTCCTCCTCCTAAGTCCCTTTCATTCCAGTTTTTAATTTCTACATGAAATAGCCCTTAGCTCACAGGAGTCTTGCAGGTTGGACTCTGGGTAAAGAAATTTGCTTCTCTTGTTGCCCTTTAATTCAATCTGTGTCCCTGCTCAGCATAAAAAATAGAAGCGCCTTCAGATCACTACATTTTCAGTGGCCAACTTTATATTTACACGTTTCAGAAGGAAAACAAAGGAGATGGTGCTGGGGATTGTGAGTCCTGTTTTTCAGTGTTCCCTTCTCTTCCTTGGATTTTTCTAAGGGAGGTTGAGTGCACTGGGTATGCACATATGATCCCAAATATCAGGGTCAGAAAGGAACAAGTGTGAAGGGGCAGCTTGGCAGCAGTACAGGAGAGAGACTTAGTGGGCTGAGGTTCCTCAAAGCTGCAGTGTGAGGCAGCTGTCAGGCCTGAGCCAGAAGTTATTTCCATCTCTAAGTGAGCTACCAGAAGCACCATCCTGTCTCCCTGGGGTTGGCCCTCCTTCCTGTGCTCTACTGGAGTCTGTTTGGATCTGGTATTTGGGCAAGGAGTTCAACAACTTTACTTATCCAGAGAGAGTAATTGCTCAATCACTTAAAACCTGGTCATGAGAAGAACAGTAGAGTGAACTGGGGATGTGAGTGGGAGGACAGGACTACTGTTTTCAAATCTCTTTAGGGATGCCATCTGGCAGAAAGATGAGAGCCATGTGTTTCCACTTCAGAGAACAGAATGAGAACCAAAGAGCGTAGAAAAACCATAGGACAACAGATTTGGGTTCAACCAAGGTAGTCAGGTGGGGCTTCCCAGGTGGTGCTAGTAATAAAGAACCCACCTGGCCAATGCAGGAGACCCAAGAGATGCAGGTCAATCCCTGGGTTGGGAAGATCCCCTGGAAAAAGGCACAGCAACCCACTCCAGGGTTCTTGCCTGGAGAATCCCAAGGACAGAGGAGCCCTCTGGACTACAGTTCATAGGGTCGCAAAGAGTCAGGCACGACTGAAGTGAGTGAGCACACATGCAAGGTAGTAAGGAAGTAAGTTTCTTGTCACTGAAGTATTCAAGCAAAAGCTGGAAAGCTGCTTCACAGAAAGGTGGTGTGGTGCAGGTGGAGTGGAGTCAATGAACCGCAAGACCCTTTCCAACTCTTGACAGCCTTTTCAGGTCCTGAATAACATGCAGATCTAAGATGGAAAACCATTCTGAGAAAATAACAGAATTTTTGGAAAGAACATTGTACTTGGAAATATTCCCTCCAGTTTTCTTCAGAGGATCAAACTGGAGGCAGAATCCAGAAGGAAGAACGCAGTGGAAGGCTCCCTGCCTGGGACAGGAATGCGTACTGTGTCAGATGACAGCCTGAAAGGAGGCTCTGTCATCTGAAGAATTACCCAGAAAGCGTGCTCCGACAGCTCAAGGACTGATCTAACACAAGATACAGAAGTGTCAGTTAAGACGCTGCCTGCAGGTTCAGCATTTCTAGGTGTTAGTTGCACAATAAAATCATCCATGCATATCCCAAGACACCTTAGCCCAGGAGAACGCAGCCCTCTGAACACATCCCCTGGGGGCTGGGCAGAGATTGAAACAAACCTGCATAGAACAAGTTCTTCTCTGACTGCTTCATCTGATCTGGGGCTCTCTTGGTCAAGATGAAACTTATCACTTCAGGGGATCACCTCTCTACATCTGTGCTCTTCCTTCTGTGGCCCTAACATCACTGTCGCCAGACCCAAGTTGATGCCCATGACTCCTGAGTGAACAGGTGTAACCATGGAATGACTGTACATTTTGGCTAATGTGGAAAGACACCAGTTTGGATATAAATGGTTCATCGGCTTTATGGACAGTCTACCCATGTGGACAGGTGGAAGGCACTATTTAAATGCTTGGCAGTTCATTTCTGAATGAGGTCTCATCAAAATTAGAAATTTTAAAGTTGTTTAGTTCCTGGATCCTAACTGAAGTAGCTTTCTTAAAAATCAGTATTTATCTTAAGTCATCAAAAGCCCTAACTACTGACAACCAAAGGCACCAGAATAAGGGTTATCAGGTAAATACAACTGCCAGGGAGAAAGGAAAGTTCTAGGTAATTCAGACCCTAAATCTTTGACTCACTGCCATAAGAGGGTAGAGAAAGAGGCAATAACTGTTCAAGTTGAGTATAAATGTCAAAAAACAACTGTGCTTTTTGAAAATATAAAACCCCAAACAGCTAACCCTCTTAACACTCATTAGATACGTGAGTTTGTTGATTGTTCATATGGAATCTTCATGATTTTTAACAAAGTGAAACTTGCTTGTTCCTGTATTTTGGGACTGTTTCTAAACTTCCAGATTTTTACTTCTATTTCAAAGGAAGGACTGAGGCACTGGTTTAATACTATATTTATTAAAGTGTTTTTATTAACAAACTTTCGCCAGAAAGTTCCGAGGGTGTTAATACAGCAGGCACGTTGGCTTCAATGTTTGGTATTTGACAGTCCACAGAACTGCACTTAACTCTCACAATTCTGCCACAGCTCTGCGGATTGTTTGGGCAGGACCTATAACCTGCCTCCCCTATTAAATGGTTAAATAGAAATTTGGGTTCATTCTGATTTAAATGTTCTGAGCTCACAATGACATCAGTCTGTGATGGGCTCGGCTCCACCTGCCTTTCTGCCTTGTTGGTCTGACTCACTGAAATGGAGTCCTTGGCGGTGGCCCCGCCACTGCCCTCTGTGGTCCCAAGGTCTCTGTTTTTACAGAGTCCCCTTGGGTGAGTCTCAGGACCACAGCAGGCTTTGTGTAAGGCTCCAGCGCTTCTGCAGACCAACGATGATGGCTCTACCGTCTTTGGAAGATGCTCTTCGAGGCTCTGAAGACTGTGTACACTGGTCTTAGTGATTTTTTCTTGGGCCTGAATGTGCTGCACTGGGTGGAGGAAGAAACTCCTGGGCAGAGCATTCTGGGCTCCAGGCGGTTTTGCCCTGCACTGTAGGCCAGGACAGGGGTGGATGTGTGGGGCTGGATGCACGAAGCCCTCGGGGGCTTGGTGTGCTGCCTTCAGAGGCGCCAGGCTGTTCTGGACGTGCACAAAGCTGCCGGCAGTGGGAGCACACTGGCGGCACAAACAGTCGCCCATCTGCTGGCAAGAGGGCGGGCCATATTTCAAATGTTTGTAGGCATTTGGGCAGCTGCATCTCTGATTCAGAGAGAAGAAGTGACACATGGTGTGCTGTTCAAGAGAGGCCTGCAACAAGGCAGGGCTCGTTTCATTTTTGGTGCTTTTGTTAAGTTCACTGTTGTAAGCTGCGTGGACAGGCAGCCCTAAGTGCCTTGCCTGGCTGCTAAAAAATTCAGAGCAGATGTGGGTCTCGTCATAAGTGGTCTTCTCAGAGGCTGTGCAGCTGTGGGCTGCCAGAGGTTCCAATTCATAAAACTCGTGTTCCATTTCTGATGTCTGGCCCCTGGGATCTAAATGATAAGCATTCAGGGTGTGTGTCTTGCTTGGTCCCTTGTCACCAGGACTTGCAGACAAGGCGTGGGAGAAGGCACTGCACTGGAGTTTTTTAGGTAAAGGGATCTGACCGCAGGTCCCCTGCGGCCCAAGGCACCGGCACATGCATTGGAAAAAGAAGGTGGCAAAAGCCCAGCTAATACACATGATGAGCATCATGAAGGTGCCCAGCTGAGTGTAAGCCAGAACCGTAGAGGGCATCATCATGGCCCCCGCCACGAAGGTGGTCAGCGCAGCCATGGCGATGGCAGAGCCCATGCGACTCAGAGAGAAGATCACCTTCCCTTCTCGGTCAGCATCTGGGGCCAAGCGATAAGCCACCCCATAATGGACAGCAAAGTCTACAGATAGGCCCACAGCCACCGAAATGGTGACTGACTCCAAAACATTCAGCTCCCAGCCCAGCAGGACGAGAGAACCCACGGTGACAAATATAGTTCCGGCAATCGAAATGATGGCGTAAAGGCTTATGATGATGTTCCAAGTGGTCAGCAGCATCACGCTGAAGGCCACGGCCACGGACAGCCCCATGGCAATGAGGGTGCCATCGGAGAGGCTGTCCTGGAGGTCGTAGAACTCCAGATTGCTGACAAACCAGCCGTGGCTGAGGCCCTCAGGGGCAGAACTCAGCTCATTGGAAATCCATGAGTCCACCTCTTTATAAAACTGATGCATCTTTTCATAAGCCAGGGTGAAGAGGTAGGTACTCTGGAACTCTAACACAACTGCCCTGATGGTGTCATTGATGTCAAACCTCGGCCCTGGGGTCTTGCTATCTAAGTGGTAGCCTGTGCTCCTCTCCAGCTCCATGATGGCTCTCTTGATGCACAGTTCGAAAATCTCCTGCTTGTAGGGGAAGCTCCAGTGGCTGCAGCATGGGTACAGGGCAGGCTCATCGCAGTCCTGGTTTTCCATCCACTGCTTAAAGGTCTCGATGAAGCAGCTGGTGAAGTCCTGTTCGTCGGTCTGGTAAAAGAAGGTCTGATTTCTCAGTTTTTGACAGAAGTGCAAAATCCAGACCTGCGAAGCCGGACTGGCGATGTTGAAGGCGCTGTCCAAGGTCAGCTTCCCTTTGCTCTTAGGGTTTAGGGGGTTGCCGTTGTCCTCTGGGGATACACCCCAGATGACCGTGATGGGCATGTGGAGCTCCTCTCCGTGGTGGACGCGCTCGAACATGAACAGCTTTTTGTACTCGGCGTCGTAACGTTCGAAAGGATGGGACGACCTAAACACCTGAAACTCGGACAGCTCCAAGGAGGGCAGCTTCATCTTTGGGTTTATGCAGACGATGTAGGCCCCGCCCACCGTTAAGGCCAGGAACCAGAATAGCCAGAGGTAGCGAAACTTAATAACAATGCACGGCAGGACTTTTTCAAAAAAAATTCGAGATGCTTCTGAAATGGCAAAAAGGACTTTGTGGCACTTCTGACAGGCCACCGTCCAGCAGCTTTTGTTGTCGTAAATCTGCTGCTGGGGCTTCTTGAAACAGCTGAAGATATTAAGCAGGTACCGCTCGTGCAGGACAACCACCGCCGGAAGCCACGTGACCATCAGCACGTAATTGACGAGGATGGCTGTCCCCGCATAAACCCCGAAGCATCTGATGGCTGTGATGTTGCTCACGTAGTTGGCGTAAAAGGCAGCTGCCGTGGTAAAACTGGTGACGAACATGGACAGGGCAGCGTGCTGCAGAGTGATGCTCACTGTCTCTGATGTTTCCGCATGAGGCTTGTCAAATTTGGTGTAGTTCCAGACGTCACATAGGACAAAAGCATCGTCTGCTCCAATGCCCACCAGAATAATGAGCGCGGTGAGGTTCATAAAAGGGAAAAATTCAAAGTTAAACACCACGCGGTAGAGAAAATAGGACACGATCAAAGAACTGATGATGGCAAACATCGTCATCAGGGTGATGAACATGGACCTGGTGTAGATGCACATGACTAAAAGGACGATCACCATGGCGATGGCGGGATACACCGTATCCATCAGAAGATAATCCTGAAACAAGCTGTGCTTGATACCAAACTCAATGCCGGTGACAGTGGTGACGCCGTCGGATGCGTTCCAGTTTTCGAAGTTGTCCAGGTAGATGTTCATCATGCTCTCGCCTTTCTCGGTGGGCGAAAAGAGCATGCTGTACTTCAGAGCGGGTGTGTAATCGGCTGTCTTCGGGGCCATGAAGTCCTTGTCCACCAAGTAGTGGAGGATCTGGTACACGGCGTTGTACTTGGTGCATTTCCGCGGCACATTGGTGCACTTGAGCTGGTCCTTCCTCCGGGCCGCCATGTCCCAGCAGTCTGGCTCCAGGGTGCCGTTCTGGTAGTGTTTGGCGCAGGTCCGGAGAAGCTTCAAGGTATGAGAGACGTCGCGCTCCACGATTTTCTGGCAGGATGATCTGTTGTTCAGAATAGCGATGTAGTTCCCCAGCGTCCAGCTGGGGCAGCAGGAAGCAGCCGTGGTCCTCTGGCAGAGATCGCCAAACTGCGGGTGCGATCGGATCTGCGGAGACAGAGACAGGCGGAAGGACTGCCGTTTAAAATCGGTTCATGCAAAGGTCTGAAGGACGGCGGCCTTGAGGGGCAGGAAAGTTACCGGAGTTACAGAATCATCCTCTGGACGTGTCAGTTTGACTACAAGGTGAGACTCCCTCCCCCACCCCACCCCACCCCACCCCTGTCCCCAGTCTGCTTTCTCCGGATACAGAAGGCTTTGTTGTTCCGTTGCTCAGTCTGACTCTTGGTGACCCCATGGACTGCAGCACATCAGACTTTCCTGCTAGGTCACTTCATTTTGAACAGTAAACTACTATTTGGGGATGACATCCAAGTGTGAAACAATTTCAATCAATGCCAGTTTGGTTTCAAAAAGGAGATAAAATTAACACCTCTTTGGTAAACAAGCCCTTTCAAAGTCACTTTAAAAAGCAATTAAATGGATAGGCTGTGAAGCATATGTATGAACACCTACTGGATTAATTAAGAGAACAATTGCCCAATTGATACATGAAATGAATTTGTGGCTTTACCTAAAATTTCTGGTGATCAGTATGAAATATTTGGTGACAGAGGTACTATATTTCCATCATCTTAGGTGGAGGCAAAGATGATATTCTCTAGAAAACTGTCAGTGAACCTCAAAAAGTGATCCTGATAATAATATCAGAAGCAGATGCTAAAGATACATGAAAAACCTGGCATAAAATGGTTTCCTGATACATAAGTAGAAAGGGGAAATGTTCCTAAATTAAAATGATATATGTATGATTTTAAATAAACATATACAGGTAATAAAATACTTAAGTGGGAATTTATTTCTTCCACAGCCTTCAAAGTTTATTCAAGTTGGCTAACCACCCCTCCCTCTTTGGGGAACTTTCTGTTTGGTAAACAGAGGTCTGCTGCATATTAGTAAGTAACAATTCTGGATTTAATGTGGACAGTATTTCATTTGCAACACTATTCTTGGAGAAGGCTTTTCTTCTTATGGCTGTTCTTATAGAAAATTGAAATCTGTTCCAATGCCAAAGGTGGCATTGGTAAGGTTAGAGTGAAGCCTGCACAATCCTATTGCTTTAAAAACTACAAAGTACATGAATGGCCCCTCTACCCTGAGGCTGAGAGTAAGAAATACCCTCCTGCTCTAGAGCCTGTCCAGAGACTTCTCTGGAAGCGCCAGGGCTAAAGACGACCCACCCCTATCACTTTCCTCATCTCTACCTACCAAAGGTTGTTCCAGGGAAGAAACTCCAAAGTTCAAGAAGGGCTTCAGTATTTTTTTTCTAATGAGAGTAAAACCACCCTTTCCCTTTTTTTTAAAGTGTGTGTGTGCGTGCTCAGTCATATCCGACTCTCTGCGACCCCATGGACTGTAACCCACCAGGCTCCTCTGTCCTTGGGATTTTCCTGGTAAGAATACTGGAGTGGGTTGCCATTTTATCAATCATGTGCTAAAATATTTTCTCAAAGTAGAGACGTTGGGACAAGTCATCTTTAGAACTCAGACTTATCCAAGAACTAAGTTACTTGTAACTCACTAAGCCCTGGCGATCAGCATACTTTACTGGGACTTATCCTGTAAGGGGCAAAGTGTAGATGAAAGGAGATTGGCCACATACTGGGAACTGCTGAAGTTCTCCGACCTGCACGTAGGGATTCATTCTACTATTCTACTTTTGCATCTGTTTGATAATTTCCATAATAAAAAGTGTGTGTGTGTGTTTTTTAAAGATACTCTATAATGTATAGTGAAGTCGCTCAGTCGTGTCCGACTCTTTGCCACCCCATGGACTGTAGCCTACTAGGCTCCTCTGTCCATGGGATTTTCCAGGCAATAGTCCTGGAGTGGATTGCCATTTCCTTCTCCAGGGGATCTTCCCAACCCAGGGATGGAACCCTGGTCTCCCACATTGTAGACAGATGCTTTACTGTCTGAGCCACCAGGAAAGTCCAAAAAGATACTCTATTGGGAGTTTAAAAAAATGAATCAAAGGGCTGTTATACAGTGTACTAAAATAACGCTGATTTTAACAAAGGCTTAATTTTCAAGCTCATTTTTAGAGAGTGATAATTACTGGACATTTCATAAAACAGGATAATTAACATTTAATTGTTCCTAGGTAAAAACATTCACATAAGCTCACTCAGGGGGAACTGAACCACCTAATAAATAACAGGAAATCCTGGAATAGCATCTCTCAGATAACCAGCTTTATCCCGTAAAGAAATAACAGGCAAGTCCCTGGGCTCAGCCCACTGAATTGAAAGAAAGGTAATGCATAGTGTTTGACAGTTTTCAGATGGAAGAAAATGAACTGTATCCATTACAAAACCCACTATCAGCTAGAAGGAACATATCTGTACTTGTCCCAATAACCAAATGCCAAACATAAAGGAAACAGGGTTGCCAGCTAAAACTGGGAAAAAGGCACAGAATTCTGTCCTTGACTAACCTTTTCAAAGAATTGCAGAGGGTTTTTTATGTGTGTATCTGACCAGAGATTAAAAAGTTGGACATGATAAACACAGACCAAATACAACTTTGATGGCTGCTATAAAAAATAAATGCTAATGAGCCTCTGGAGGGCCAATCCTCAAATTCAAAGGTGATGCTGGCTGATGTACAACCTTTGGAAAACAGTTTTTGAGGACTGCTTTAGAGGGTAAAAAATAAGGGCAGAGAATAGACATTTATCCTGAGTTGGATGCCAGTGCCCTAAATCTAAAGGCATGGAGCTCAAGGGTCATCTAGGCTTTCAGGGAGTGATGCTGTATGTCCCCATCCATCCATCCATCCAAAAGAAAAAATATTTATTGAGCACCTAGGCAAGACAACACTCCAGTCCTCTCGCCTGGAAAATCCCATGGACGGAGGAGCCTGGTGGGCTGCAGTCCATGGGGTCGCTAGGAGTCGGACACGACTGAGCAACTTCACTTTCACTTTCATGCATTGGAGAAGGAAATGGCAACCCACTCCAGTGTTCTTGCCTGGAGAATCCCAGGGACGGGGGAGCCTGGTGGGCTGCCGTCTCTGGGGTCGCACAGAGTCGGACACGACTGAAGTGACTTAGCAGCAGCAGCAGCAGGCAAGACAAACAAGGCAAACCACTCCTGCCCTCAAATTGCTCGTGGTGAGGTGGGGAAATCAGACAAGAAAAGCAATGATGACAATTCACATGAGAAGCAACATATTATGTTTAAGAGTCTATGTGAACCTGGGGACAGAGTGCCAAAGTCTGCAAGTGCAATGAGACAGAAGCACGGCTTAGTCATCTGGGATGGAGACACCCCAATAGAGAGTCATATGTTACACTGTGGGGCTGAAAGCGCTTGGCAAGCAGGTGTATCTTCATGCAGAACGCAGCTGTATCTTTGCATATTTTTGCCATCATAGGAATGATTTTGAAATCTTTGAAGTTTATAAAAATAAGGATGGAGTTTCTGAGAGCCATATCTTGCAGCTCTCATGAGGGATGCCCTTTTCATTCTAGATATTCACAGATGGGAGTTTTAGGAAATCATTTTGCTTGTGTGGTGATAACACGCCTTTTCACACTTCCCTGGTCAGATGGGAGCAGGGGTGGAGTTGCCTTCAAATAGAGAAAAAGAAGAAACCAGCATAGTTTAAATGATACCTTAACTTTCAAATCTAATGGCCAAGTTGGAGATATGGTAAGATGCTGAGAAAACAATAAAGGCAAGAAAATTAAGCCTTTAATACCAGATTCAATCAACTGCTGGACTCTCACTCCCCACGTGACTAAGTTCCTCATGTATAAAAGTTGAAGGGAGCCTAGAGATGAAAGAAAAAGCAAGGGCTCCACAGCTCTCTTTAAAACAAGCATCAGGGAACTTCCCTGGCAATCCAGTGGTTAAGACTCTGAGCTTCCACTGCAGAGGGCTTGTGTTCAATCTCTGGTTGAGGAACTCAGATTCCCCCATCACATGCAGCATGGTGCAGCCAAAATGTAAAAACAAACAAACAAACAAACAAAATCTCCAAGCATCAAGAAACACATTTCTAGAATCTTCTAAGCTTCAGAGGAGGGGGGTGTATTCCAGCTGTCCACAAAAGCTACCTAAGTAAAAACGGTTTTAGGTACCAAATTTCAAATCCCTACTACAAGCTGATTCCTCTGAGCACCAACGTCTACAGTGTACAAAGACTAAAACCAGGGTAAAGAGTTTCCAGCAGAGTCAAGATTAGAGGCACAAACATCTTTGTTACTAATGACTCTCTGCCAGCATGCCCCACAGGAATGCAGAAGTACAGGAAAAAGTAATGAGGAAGATCAGGGGAAGCAACTGAGTCCCCTTTTGAGAGAGTCTCAGACATCAAGCATTTCTGTGAGGAGACAGGTGTAGCATCAGAAACAGAAGCTCTACACTCTGGAAACTAGTACCATCTGAACTGTGAGTACAAGTGCCATGTAATTTAAATGGGAACTGGTGTTTGAACTCAATGTGCTATCAACACAGGCAGAAAACAGTTGAAACACCTGGTCTCATGGTGACATTACACTGATTACTGGGTGCTTTCTGGAGTTAACTGACCAACGATTAAGCTCTTCTGCTCTGGATCATTTCATATGTGTCTCATTCAACTTGATCGTTGTTAATAATCAAGTGCTTAGGTACGATAGCAAGGATTTGAGGGGGGGAAAAAAAGGAAAGGCTGTTAAGTGGCCTCAGGACCATAACAAATAAAAATTTGTTTGCTCAAAGCACCATAACAAATAAAAATACCCAAAGGGTCTTGACCTGGGAGACTCAAAAAGGTACAGTAATAATCTGAAATCTAAACCATTAACCACTAGATATTATTCCCCGATGGCTCAAGCGGTAAAGAAGCTGCCTTTAATGCAGGAGACACAGGAGACGTGGATTTGATCCCTGGGTCGGGAAGATCCCCTGGAGGAGGAAATGGCAGCCCACTCCAGTATTCTTCCCTGGGAAATCCCATGGACAGAGGAACCTGAAGGGCTACAGTTCATGGGTCGAAGAGTCAGACACGACTGAGTGTGCACACAAGACATCACTAAATATATTATCTCTGTGAGAAACATGTTGTTCTAGGTTCACAGCAAGAGTTTGAGGCTAGAATACAAGGTCATTTGCAATTGGCAAAAATAGCATTTAATTTAAAATGCTCAAATTACAACCATATTCCTTGAGGTAGAATTTCAGGACCTTGGTTATGTTTATTCATTTATTGGTATGTATCTGTCAGTGGCTTGACCATTCATTCAGATGCGTCTTTAGGTCTGTTCCTCACATTTTCACAAGAGCACTACAAATCGTTATGTTCTTCCCAGGGAGTACAGGCTTGAAGTCACAACTAAACATTCTTATGATGAGCTCAGTAGAGGGAAAAAAAGATAAGCAAAGTACATCTACTTTTTTCAGTAGTTTAAATTTTGCAGATGCTTCAAGCCAAACCATTAGAAACCACGTATTGAGATTTCATTGCTTTATCTCTTGTAGAAAAGCTTCCTGTATATCTCAAGTACCAACCTACTTGAGATATGGTTTACAAACCAAGTAAGAATCAATACCGCACCTCTCGTAAACCTGCTAAACCTTCTGTTAAGAACTTTCTTCAGAATATCATACTTCTTTTGGAAGTATGGGAACAATCCTTTTCTGTCTTAGTATGAAGGCAAGATGGGTTTCTTCTAAAAAACAAACTTGTCACTCTATTTAAGTGACTTTTGTCTCTGACCATGAATTCTTCTTTGCTGTGGTTGCCAGGAAGGTTAAAGACAAATTTGAAGCTCACCACCACGCAAATACACAGAATTGTGGGGTATGCATTATTGTATGTCCAATCTCATCCTTAGCTTTATTTTCCACCCACTATTGTTCCTTCAAGTAATTCATTCAATTATTTATCCTTTCTGTATGCCTTTTTGTAAGATTCCTATTGGTGCTGATATTTTATCATCTGAAATATACTCATATATGTATATATAATATACTCTTCACTTATGAAAGCTGTAATGGCACAGTACTGCTTACTGGCTTTTGAGTTTATTAAAAATCTAAGATGTGCTCATAGAATAAATTGCTAGCTTTTTAAAAAAGGTACTTATTCTATTCTAGGCCATGATGATTCTTTGAGGTTCATTTGAGTGGGAAATGGTACATATAGCAGAACAATGCAAAAGATAAATGGGAGAGGGAGCAGTAACCTGCATTATGGGAGCATAAAGAATGGAGGGTAAAGGCAGAGACTCTAGAATTAGACTTTTGTTGTTGTTTAGTTGCTCAGTCATGTCCGACTCTTTGAGACCCCATGGACTGTGGCTTGCCAGGCTCCTCAGTCCATGGGATTTCCCAGGCAAGAATACTGGAGTGGGTTGCCATTTTCTCCTCCAGAGATCTTCCTGACCCAGGGATCGAACCCGCATCACCTGTATTGGCAGTGGCATTAAGACTTATCTGGGTTCAAATCCTGCACCTGTCAGTTACCACTTGTGTGAACTTCCTCATCTGCAAAACAGGCAAAATGAGTGTTTCATTCCTAACACTGTTGTGGGGATTAAATGAAATAATTCATTAAAGTGTTTAGAATACTTCCTGACAAATATCAATAACACTCAAAAAACATCAACTGTTAATCAACTGAGTGAATTCAATCACTTTCGTGTCTTCAAGGGAGGGAAGGTCTAAAGATGAACTTCAAGGATAGGAATAACAGGGTCTAAGAGGTTAATGAATTGTTTTCATCCAAGGTGTGATTATAAAGTAACCAGACTGGCTTAACTTCTCTAAGCTTAACTGCTCATCTGTTAAAAGGTATTATTCCAAGGTCACAGGTTTACAGTGGGAGATGTAAAATTCTCAGCATAAAGCCTCGCACACAGCAAGTGTTCTCCAAAGTTAGAGTCAACTTTCTGTATGAGAACGATTGTAACCCATAACAGGGAGAAATATGCTCAGAGTAGCTTTCAAAAATCCACTGATCGTTGTAGAACAGAACAAAATACGACAAAAATGGTTCACTGATGAAGAAACTGTAGGCTGTTTATAGATGGTTTGTGACTTTGGTCTATTTGGGGTTGCACAGAGACAAGATGGCACTCACAGAAAATCCTGATATCCTCATCAATGCAAAAGTTATTTTCAAAATATATAAATGGCCTCTTGGAATGAAGAATGAGGTCAGGAGATCTGGGACCAACTAACTAGGTGACCTGGGTAAGCCACTCAGTTCTCAGAAGGTCCTTTTATCCGCACAGGGATAGTGCTGGTCTGTGGGTGACCTCAAAGGGTCCTTTCGCCTCCTATGCATTAAAGAACTCTATTAATAGAACAGGTGATTTCCCTGGATTGTCAGGCTAGCTCTTAGGGCATGTGATTAGATTTTCAACTGACAAGTGATTTTACATTTTATTGGGTTTCATGCTGGAGTTTCTCACTTGACAATGCTCCATGGTCAGGTAGACCAGCCGAAGTTGATAGTGATCAAATTGAGACATTAATTGAGAATAGAAATATGCTCAGAATATAAGTTCCTTTTCCGCCTTGTTACTGTGCTTGGACGAGGCCATTAGTGACCTTAGACAGCAGTTTCTACTTGGAGAACCTACATCTGAACACATGAAATTGACTGCTCTTCCAAGCCTGGTAGGTGACTTTATTTTTTTTTGGTGCTCTACAGAAGATTAGGAGTGGAAGTGCCTGTCTTCTTATATCTTTATGTCCTGTTAAAGCATTAAGGTGTTCAGAATTCAGAACAATCTGGATTGGATTACTCAGGCCATTTCCATAGATATTGTATTTATGTTCTTTGATGTCCTCTCCTAGCCTGTGCCCTAAATTTTCCTTTGAGGTCACCGGCCAAAAGGATCCATTGATTGCCAGAAAGGTGAGCATTTCATTGCATAATTAAGATGCTGACAATTGCCTCAGGGGGAAAGTGGAGTGAACAATGAAACTAGGAAAGAGAAAATACAACAAAAGAAGAAAAAGGCTTAACTATTATCCTGAAAGGAAATAAGCTGTGAAATAACACAAAAGACTATCAAGGACAAAGAACATGAGTGGGAAAGAAAGAGATCTTTATTAAGGAAGATGGTATGTTTTAAAGGTGGGGAAACAGAAACACTTTGATCCTGGGGTCGGAAAGAATGCAAAGCCATTCTCCTGGTGTTTATTCTTCAGTAGGTAAGCCACTTAAGTGCTTTCATCTGATCAGGCACCAGGCTCAGCAGTAAAAGGAGTTTCAGAAATATAACCTTATTTGTGCTGAACAGATTTCAGTTTTACTTTACATACCCTTGAATTATCTACATTGCACATTGATTTAATTGCAGGTAAATTCCACAATGTCTCCCCTCCAGCTGAAGTAAACACTACTCTGGAATATCGGTCACCTGGTGACAGGGGAAAAAAAAAAGAAAAAAGTTTATAAATTATTCATTTATTTCAGAAGACTCAGCATTCAGAAATAATTCAAACTGGGAAACCACATGGGCAATTCATTAGCAGTGGGGAATCCTGTCTTTCATTAAATTCCAGGAGAAAAATGTAAAAAAAAAATTTTTTTTTAAATATTGCTTTAGCTCAAAGCCTTTGTAGACTCACTGCATCTTAAAAATCATAGCAGTTATGTAACATATCTAGTTCTGATCAGACTGTAATTAGGAAGAACAATACATAAGAACTTTTGGCAGAAAATCAATTGAATGCCTCCCTCTTAATTTCACAACATATCACCACAGTGGTATATAAAATCAAAGAATGAGGCACCAGTGCATATCAAGAATGGATTATAGGGGTGTTCTCTGTGGCAGCTAACTAGAGAGCAAAGATGGCAAGCGATCAATTTTAAAGCACTAACAAAAGTCAGCTAAACACAGAATGCTAGCCAGGATCACAGACATACTCGTCATTCTTGCTAAGTGCTCCGAGTTCTAGAAAAAATATTTTGAGAATCATACTGTTACAAAATACATCTCCGAACAAGGGAGGCTGTGTGATATCCTGGGAAGAACATTGTCTTTAGAGTGAAAACTGGGTTGTAACCAGCTTCTGTCATTTATTAGCTAGGTGACCTTAGGCAACTAACAGCTTCCCTGAGCCTCAGTTCCTCATCTGTAAAATAAAGACAGCAACACTTTCTCAAGAAGGTGTTGAGAATTAAATGAGATACTGAAAAACAGGTGCTCAATAAGTACTGTTTCTGCTCCCTCAGCCATTAAAAAATTAACATAAGTGAATTGAAACAAAGTAGGTTAATTTCATATGATCGAAAATGCCAAATGGTGCGAACAAAGAAAATCAATTTGCAAATTTATGAATAAAGCTTTATTACATGAGCATTTATTAATGGTCACAAAGTTTTCTTTAGTAAACTCCTGTCTTCAAGACAAAGACCCTGAAGTTTGAATAGATATAGAAACATCTAAGACCCAATCAGGTCCCCTAGTGATCTAAGAAGATAAGACAAAAAACACATCTTAGAAGGATTTTCAGCAACAACAAAAAAAGCTGAAACCAAAGGAGTTTCGATGTTAATATTCACTTAATCAGAAATTGAAGTTATCACAATTCCTCACTTGTAACCATGAGGGCTAATCAATGACATACAAAATTAAACATGTTTCTCTGAGGCCCTGAACTCTTCTTTCCTGGCAGCTCGAGAGAGCCTGGTGGGCTGCCATCTATGGGGTGGCACAGAGTCAGACACGACTGAAGCGACTTAGCAGCAGCAGCAGCAACAGAGGAACCAGGCTGACTCTAGGCGACAGCAGATTTTGTTTAGTGAATTTGCTGCCAACATTTAGAGATCTGTGATGCCATACTGAAATCAGGATTCCTGGCCTCTAGGGATTTCTTACAATATATGGGCCCTCATTTTTTCAAGGCCGTATTCTGCCATATACTCTTCAATCACCATCACTTCCTACTGTCTTAACTCAGTTCACTTATCTCATCCATAAATAAGCTGAGTCGCTGAGGCACGCAAGCTTTGAACCTCTGGACTTTATTTGTTCGTCTTTCTTCCACTAATGCCTAATGACAAGGCAGGCACAAGAAGGCTATTAATACAGGTGTTTTGACAGTAGATTATTTCAGGGTTCAATCTAAAAATATGTACAAGGAGTTTTTTAAAATGACTTGAAATATTGAGCAAGGTCAATAATTTTATTAGATTTATATCTGTCTTAAAACTGGCTATAACACAATCCTCTCTTTCTTATTATTTTTTTCTTTTTCGCTCATTATTTTTTTTAATTATAGGTAAATAAATTCAGATTGCTGCTGCTGCTAAGTCGCTTCAGTCGTGTCCGACTCTGTGCGACCCCAGAGACGGCAGCCCACCTGTCCCTGGGATTCTCTAGGCAAGAACACTGGAGTGGGTTCAGATTAGTGGTTGACTAACATAGAGAAGTAAAATTACAAGTTAATTAAACAAAATCTCTTGAAGCATGATAGAAACAGTAAAGCTGTGTGACCAGTCACATACACCCAGACAGTCTAGGTTATCAGTCACGTTCAATCCCAGGAAACTTAGAGAGGTTTGTCATTTATGATGCTACTCACTTGGAACGTCACAGAAAAAGCTGTCCTTGTGGAAGTTCCAGTCAACTTCTCTCTTCTCTCTTTCATAATGATCGTCTGACCACCTATCATCCCGATGGCTGAAATAGAACACAATTTGATCTTCAGTCAAGTCCTCACCATTCCAAGGATGAGAAGCCTACTGGTAACAATACTGCCTCAAAGTCATGACCTATTTAGTGCTTGGTATGAAGTTGGACGGATGGGCATAAGCAACCACCATTAATTTTCTCACTTCTGAAAAAGGAAAAAAAACAAACAAAACAAAACAAACCCAAACCCAAACATTCACTAACAGACAACACAATCTTAAAAGACACTGATAATTTCGACACATTCAGTGGTAAAGATTTTGAGCCACACATTTTAGATGTAATCGTTTTGCGCAGGCAGTGTTTATAAGTGGAATTCATTAGCAGTGTTTTGTCTAAAAGTTAATAAATGGTTACCTTTTGGCTTGTTCATCTGCATATTTAAAGGGGTAATTTGCTAATGTTGCTTTGTATCCTGTATTTTTCACCATGTTATTCCATGTGACCAGTCTCTGGCCTATTGCAGTCCCTCTTGGTTCAAAACCCTAAGGCAAAATATTACAAATTCCCATTAGTGTACTTCATTTCAGGCTAAGTATAGTTATAACAGCTTGGGAAGGCAATGTCAAGGTGATGGATAGCTTTCAACAGAAAATAAATACGTTCCTCAGAGCTACTCCAGAGGTGAACTGCATTAAAACAAGATGATTTGACATAATAATGATCACCTACTTACTGTGACAAAACGGCCTGATTCTTTGGTATGTTACATATCTCAGCAAAGAGGAGGATAAAAAACTTATCTGAAGCTTCTCTTCCATATGCATCCCTAGCATTTAGTAAATACTTATTTTTTTTTTTTTTGTAAATACTTATTTTTATATTATAAAACATCATGGTCAAATTAAATTATGTTATGCATGCTTTACAAAGAGTTTATTGTTATCATTATCCTCATTCATATTTTCCTCCCTATTCCACACCCAAGGGACATCTTTCAAAACTTAAAAACAGACCCTGCTCTCTCTTGCTGCTGCTGCTGCTAAGTCGCTTCAGTCGTGTCCAACTCTGTGCGACCCCATAGACGGCAGCCCACCAGGCTCCCCTGTCCCTGGGATTCTCCAGGCAAGAACACTGGAGTGGGTTGCCATTTCCTTCTCCAACGCATGAAAGTGAAAAGTGAAAGTGAAGTCGCTCAGTCGTGTCTGACTCTTAGCGACCCCATGGACTGCAGCCTACCAGGATCCTCCATCCATGGGATTTTCCAGGCAAAAGTACTGGAGTGGGGTGCCATTGCCTTCTCCTTGCTCTCTCTTAGTAACACTGAAATTCCTTTAACTTCCTCGGGAAAAAAAAGGTGATATTCTGGTTTTAAAGATTTTGTGAAAATGTTTTTATAGTCTGCAGATTCTCCAATTTACAGCTTTTTAGCTTAACATGGAGACCAAGAAACAGATTTCCAGATTTTTGAAGGTGGGCAAGTTCCTTGACCGCCTTTGAGAACCTGAGAATACAAACAAGTCTTTCCTCTTTCAGAAAGTGACTATACTTACTGATGGCTTGAGAAGGTTTCAAAAGAGAGGGTACTAGATAGCATAAGACAAAGTGTCCTAAAATGCTTAATCTTTTGAGATGATCGAAGGCTAAATAAAATAGATGAGCAGATTCTATTGGCTCAGTTTTCCTTACCAGCAATGGATCAGAGAAATCAGGAAGCTCTGGCACTAATACTCCAACCAAGGCGCAGACCACGATGAACACCGTGCACATGCCCAAGACAACCACAGGCCAGTCTGCTATCAGGGCTGCGTAACTACAAAAGCAGAGAGAGATCACAGAGAAAGCCACTTAGAAGCAGAGTAAAGTTTTTTCACTACCTAACAGCAATTTGTTAATTCTTCCTACTTCAGACATAGTACAGGTATTTATCAATGAAAGAGCTAATGAGATTATAAACTGTTGTTCCTCAGTTGCTAAGTCGTGTGTGACTCTTTGTGCCTCCACGGACTGTAGTATGCCAGGCTTCCCTGTCTTTCACTATCTCCTGCAGTTTGCTCAAATTCATGTCTGTTGAGTCAGTCATGCTATCTAACCAACTGAAAGTGAGCATAATGTCCATTTCTGACAAGTAATATTTCATTGCTGTATCTATGCCTAGGAAAAAGATCTTGAATCTACACTTTCTAAGTGGAAAAAAACATATTTTAACAGAGGCTCCATCCTCTTTGCAGTCTCTTCCAGAACTTTTGTTTCTCCAGTTATTCCTTTCTTCCTACTTTCACTCCATCACTTCTTGAAAAAGAACCCAGCCCATAAATAGGTTCAGGTAAAGCTTTAAGAATTGTTATTTTAGATGCTATTTTAGATGTCCAACTCTTTGTGACCCCATGGACTGTAGCCTGCCAGCCGCCTCTGTCCATGGAATTCTTTAGGCAAGAACACTGGAGTGGGTTGCCATTTCCTCCTCCAGGGGATCTTCCCGGCCCAAGGAACAAACCTGCGTCTCCTGCACTGGCAGACAGAGTCTTTACTGCTGAGCCACCCGGGAAAGCCTGTAAGCCTTAAGAATAACCAAACCAAACTGAAACCTCCCATAAACCTATTAACCTTCCTTTTAGTTAAAACAAAAAGTTGGACACAGAACAATAATGAACTTATCCACTAGACTGTGAGCTACATGAGGGCAGAGACTTTTGATTTGATTGAGTGGTTGATTTAGTACAGTATTAGTGCCCTCTTCTTTTTGCTAAACATTTATATACTTTCTTCTTTGAAAATTATTTTTTATTGGAGTATAGTTGTTTTACAATATGTGTTAGTTTCTACTGTACAGCAAAACCAATCAGCCATACACATATATACATCCCCTCCCTTCGGAATTCCTTTCCATTTCAGGTCACCACAGTGCACTAAGTAGAGTTCCCTGTATGTTCTCATTGGTTATCTATTTTACACACAGTATCGGTAGTATGTATATGCCAATCCCAATCTCCCAATTCCTCCCATCCCCTCTTCTCCCTTGATATCCACACAGTTGTTCTCTATGTCTGTGTCTCTATTTCTGCTGTGCAAATAGAAAACTAATATAGATGATCCTGTCTGCAGAACAGTGTCTTTTAAAAGGTGCTTGGTCACTATCTATTGATTAGATGAACAAACACCCATGTATCTATCTTCCCTCAATTCTCTAATCACCATGGCCTGGCTGTGGTTTCTTACTACATCTCAGAAACTCCTCTCTGTTACCAAATCCCACAGTCAAGTCATTTCCCCCAATACCCTTCCCATACCCTCCTTCACTATCTTCCACTGAAAGACCTGTTTCTGGGCCCTTCCGTAAGATCTTGGACCAGGCCTTCCTAACCTGATGCTTGCAGATCTTGCTAACAACTTACTGCTTAATAGAAGTTGACTAAATTGAACTCTTCTAAAATTCAAAATGTATTCTGCCAACTTCAGGTTTCTTGAATTTTTATCAGAGAAGAAAAGAAACATCTAACTTCTGGACAATAACTCTTTAAGTCTCAACAGTGTTAGCTCATTGGGCTGCTGTGATGGCTATTTCTGGCTTATTTGAAATAGACTTCTTGCTCAGATATTTTGAGTTTCTTCTTCAAAATCACGCTGGCAGTTTAAAGAAAGCTTGTGGCTCTACAATTCTGAAAAAAGCTACAAGATGTCTCTAAGAATAGATGGCTGATTTTTATATTCTGATCGCTCAACTTCATAGATCTGGCTTCATGGAGATATTCACATTAAATAAAATATAACATAATTATGCTTTAAGGCAGCACTTGCACAGGCATTTTTCATTATTTTTCTTTTAAAAGCAACCTTAGGAGAATAAAGAATAATAGCTTGCACCCACTAAGAGTTCCAGTTGCTCTGATGCTTTACATAGATTATCATCTCACAGAATTCTCACAACAAATTTATGAGATGAAACTGAGGCATGGTCAGGTTGAATAACTTGTTCAAAGTCACAAGCTGGCCCTGGTCATGAAACAAGTATGTCCTTGGGATGTAATGTACAACACAGTAACTATAGTTAATAATACTATACTGTATATTTGAAAGCTGCTAGGGGAGTAGATTTTAAAAGTTCTCACTACAAGAAAGAAAAAAATTTTGTAACTGTGTGTAGTGATGAATGTTAACTAGACTTATTGTGGTGATTATTTCACAATACATATGAATATCCAATTATTATGTTATACACCTGAAACTTATATAATGTTACATATCAATTATATCTTTAAAAAAAAGTCACGAAGCTAGGAAGCCAGGTAGTCTGGTTTAAGAGTCTGGCTTCTTAGCTACTATGATATCTCTTGCTTCGAACACAAGAGAAACAAAAGCCATCAAGAATAAGTCAACTTGCCACAAACAGATGCTTTCCAAAACTGTCATTTAGGATTAAATTCCTAAGCCACACTCTTAATTTCTCTGTGCAAAATCATATAGACCCAAAGGACTTCAAGTTTGAACATGATTCACTAACGTAAATTCTGCATTTAAAAACTCATTAAGGAAAAATTATGCCAGATAAGGTGGAATAACTTAAGAATAATCCTGAATGTATTGAAAACACATAAATCAGAATATGTTGATTGTAGTTATTCAAATGTAAACACCAAGTGGTCAGAATCGTCCGTATTTCCAGAACACACCCAATGCTTATATTTTCTATACTTTATTTCCTCCTCCACCAAATGCAAACCAAGATGAAAGTAACTGGTTTGAAGCAATAAAATCCTTTGTCAATAGCACGTTTGAGACTTTCTGTTCATTGCTTCAGGTTTAAAAAAAAGTCCTTTACATTTTAGACCTTTAAAATATCAGCCCTATGAAGTGAAAAGGGCTCCAGGCTTACACAATTACTCATTATACTTTATATTAAATGGATCAATTTTCTTTCAAATAAACCAGAAGTTATGCATTTTTACCTACAAACATGTTATCAATAGAAGGCCATGGGCCCCAAATTGCTTAGTTTTCATACTGTGGTTTAATTTACCTATATAATGACTTTTTGTTTGTGTCTTGAAAAATCTGCACACATGCACAGCAATCTTAAAAACTCATTCAATAATTGCTTTTTCTTGCTTTTGAAAACATTTGGTTTTGATTTTACAGCACTGGTCTCTACCATATCTGTGCATGGACTACATATGGAAACTTTACGGTATTAGTGATTTCAGCACATTTCTTCCAAACACATTTAACCTTACCCTATTACAAATCCACTTCCTCACACAGCACATGTTTCACATGCTAACCTTTCTTTGAGACAACTGCTCGCACTTAAGAAATGGAATCACTATCCTGAGGACATCAAGCACCACGGGGGGAAAGCCCTAACTCTTTTGAGTAAATATTACTCAGACAGTGGTTTCTGCTAAATATCACACAGTAACTGAGGCCATTTCTGCTTCCTGCTGTCTATGCTAAGATGTTGTGTAACTACGGGCACCATGTGGGAAACAAAAGTTTCATATATAATATGAAACCCAGACAATGGTTGTAATATTATGACAAAATCTAATAAAGCAGGAAAATTGGAGAAGTAAAGGAAATTAAAAATGACCTATAAATCTTACAGCTACAGTTTTCTAGCTAATTCCCTTCATGATGCATCTGAGTTCAAGGTACATATTCTAAGTTTAAATTTGAATAAAGGACCTGTGCATTCTTTTCTCTGAAAAGTCAACTACACATGCATTGGAAGAATTTCCCAAAGGACCACTCTTTTACTATAATATGTTCCTCTGTATACCATGTAGTAATTGTCTTTCATCTGCCTGATCTAATTTTGTACATCTTTAGACCACACTACAACATAACTGTATGTGCCATCCACTTCTCTGGCTCCTGGATGACAGCAGGCAGTCTTTTCTTAATGACTGACTGACCAGGTGATGGTTTTCCTCAAGGCCCTACTGCTGTATCAGCTGCTTAGGTTAGGCCCGCAGCACTACCCATGGCACTGTTGGACTGGATTGGCCAGAAAGTTGGTTTGGGTTTTTTATTTGGTACAGATAAACCTGAATGAACTTTTTGACCAACCCAATATAAAAGAGCACATCATCATCTCAAGAGGTCACGTATCAAACAGCACAGATATGAAGGATTCATTCTCCTTCTATAAAACGACAGATAACAGAAGGAGCAGGGAGAATGGATTGCATTTGTGGGTGAACTGCAGATCTGAGTGAGTGGGCAGGCTGCCTAGCACCCTGGTCCAGGCTGTTCCTGCCCTGCTAAAGTTTTCATGAGGTATATCGACCTTGATGGCTCAAGAGATAAAGAATCCTCCCTGCGGTGCAGGAGACTTGGATTTGATCCCCGAGTCGGAAAGATCCCTAGAGGAGAACATGGCAACCCACTCCAGTATTCTTGCCTAGAAAATCGCATGGACAGAGGAGCCTGATGGGCTATAGTCAATGGGGTCGCAAGGAGTCGGACACGACTAAGCACACACATATACATGGGAAGTCCCTCAAACATACTCACAGATTCTCAGTCATGTTATTATTGGGTTTACTCTGGGAAAAGATCAGCAATAACTGTTAAAACAAATAAATGAAGTATCTTAGAGGGCGAACTTATGCTCATGTGACATTATAAGGGGGACCTGTTTTAAATGGACCATTTGTATTACAATAAGACCCTCCATAGTAAACTTTCCTCTAATCTTAGTTTACAAAGATCTTTTTCTTTTGACTTTTGCTGCCTTTCTGGAAACCCTCTCCTCTTTCTCCCCTTCCTTTCCGAGCGGAGAGCCAGGCTTTAGAGAGTATGAGTACCTAGGACCTGAGGCCTCTTTTCCTGACCAACTACCCCAGTCCTTAACCCTTAATAGCCTGGCTTTTGCTCTGGTGAGTCTTCTGAAACTGCCAATGTCAACTGTCTTGGTTTTCATCTTCTTTTACCTAAGAAATATTTAACACTTTAGCTATTGCTTGCTTCCTAAAAAAATCTCTTCCTCCTGTGTTTCTTCCCTTCTGTTTCCTTTAACATATGTTCCTTATCCCTCTTCTAAGGGTAAGCGTTTCTAAATGTTATTAATCCTAACTTTTCTAGTGGCATCAACTATCAATTTAGTGGAATATTTGAAGTTTATGGAATTTCACAGAAGAAAACAGTACAGAACTCTTTCTTGTGAAGTAATAAACTCATTCAACAGTTAGTATTACATAGTAAGGACGCAGGTTTTCTGGGAATAAAATCATAGTAGATATGGATATTATCCTCAAGGAACTTAGAGCCTAATTCAGAAAATCAGACAGGTACACAAATACCTACAGAACTAGGTCAACAGAGGTGTATGTTTACAGGGATACAGATAAAAAATTTTGTGAATTCTATGAAGGAAAAGATTACTGTCAGCTAGGGTGGGAAAAGGGAATCAGAAAAAGCTAATTTTAGGAAGAAGTTGTATTTACATGTGCGTATATTGAAAAGAAGAAATGAAAACTTTTAAAAATACAAATCTTTTAACAGAGAAAAATACATATGACTCTTCCAAAATGTAAGAGTTTTGGTCATTTAAGAAGATCCTATTATTTCCAGAAAAATGGAAATTCATTTTCTTCATGTGTCATATTTACTTTATGACACATTTTCGTATAACCTCTTTCCTTCATCTTTTTTCCATGTTTTTTGTTGCAAAATTGGGTAAAAAACAATGTAGTATATGCATACCATGGAATACCATTCAGTCTTAAAAAGGAAGGAACTTCTGATGCGTGCTCATGGATGACACTTGAGAACAATATGCTAAGTGAAATCAGAGAGTCACAAAGGACACACGCTGCACTCTTCCACTCATATGAGATGTTAGAGTGATGGGATTAACAGAGACAGGGAAGAGCGGTGGTTGCCGGGAGCTGGGGGAGGAAGAAGCGAGCAGGTACTATTTAATGGGTACAGAGGTTCAGTTTTGCAAGTTGGAAAAAGTTCTGGAGACTGATGGTAGTGATGTTTGTACAGTAATGTGAATGTACTTAATGCCAGAGAAGTGTACACTTTAAAATGGTTAAGATGGTAAATTTTATGCTATGTCTATTTGATTACAATTTACAAATATTTTTAAATATAAAAGGAATTTACTAATTAAAATTTATGTAGCAATCTTATTCCAAAGAAAGAATAACTCTCCTGAGGAAGGCTTCAGAGATATCAGCATCTGAGCTTCCTTAGCAAAGGAATTTCAAATATCATGAAGAATTTCTTAACAATCTCATATTTGGAATCACCATGCAAAAAGACATCTGATGAGACAATGCTTTTTTTTGGGAAACATTTGTCCATTTAAAACTTTGATTTTCTACTAAAAAATGCAAACTTAAAAATTTTCACATAAAAAAGTACCTCCATCTTAACATGACAACAAAATTTTTATAAAGAGACACAGATGAGCCATCTGAAATAAACTGCTGTGAGTTCAAGTCATGGCAGTTGGCTGGATGGTTTCTCTCTCATCAATAAGTAAGACATGGAGAAGCCAAGCCATACAGGAAAGAATTCAAAATAATCATGCAAATATAAATGATCAAAGTGAAAGTGAATGTTGCTCAGTCGTGTCAGACTCTTTGCGACCCCACGGTGTACAGTCCATGGAATTTCCCAGGCCAGAATACTGGAGAGGGTGGCCTTTCCCTTCTCCAGGGGATCTTCCCAACCCAGGGATCGAACCCAGGTCTCCCGCATTGCAGACAGATTCTTTACCAGCTGAGCCACCAGGGAAGCCCATAAATGATCAAACCCAACTAGAATTTAAAGGCTAAAAGACTCCCTTGGGATTAAAACCACTTTTTGGAGTTCAGGATTCCTCAAGCAGCCAAATCAGTGGAAATATAATTTTCCTTCATAAAAATACAAATGAGGAAGGCAAAAACAGCAGGAAAACGTAAAGAAAATACTAAAATGGGAAAAGAACATACTTATTTCATAAGATGATCCAGACTACTTTACCTTTTTGGTAACTTGAAAGGTCTGGATGGTCTGGAAAAAAGCAAAGGAAAAACAATCAGAAACAAGTCATCATAATACAAACAAATGCTTTATATATACATATAACATTTCACTTATTATCTCTCCTTATGAAAGAATCCTTGAAGAGTTAAAAAAGACATTTCTATTTGAGAGATTTTGGATTTAATAATGAATGTTGACCACCTTGTATGCCAGTAGGTGGCATATTCTCAGATGTTCATCACACACTCCTAGGGGAATCATAGTCATACCAGACATTCTCCAAACCTATAGCTACAGATTCCCTCATCTCTCTCACAACAGGAAGCCACATACCTCTCTCCAATCCGAGCTGCTTCTTACTTACATCTTTTTTCTTTTAATTTGGACATCAATACCTTCTTCAGCTAGAAATATCATATCACCTCTTCAGTTACAAAATTTACTGCTCATGTTCCACCATGCTGGAAGACAATGATTCTCCCCGTATGGGATGAAGACCCCTGGGAGTTCCTCATATCCTTCACAGGGTTTTTCAGGGCCTCCCTCTTCCAACCCCATACCTCTTTAAGGCTGGGTTTCGTCCATAATATTATATACTTCAACCAAACAGCAGACTGCAATAGACTGACTGCAGAAGCAAGTATGAGAAGCCTGCTGTCTCCTATTAAACCACACATCAAAGAGACTAACAAAAATGTGAAACAGTGCTAATCACCTCACTACAGTTTTTTTTTTTCATTTTGGAAATTATTTTTCATAACTTATGTTAACATGTAAAGGGCTTACAGTCATTATTTTAAAAGAGTTAAATTAAAAAATTTAAATTTCTCAGTTTTAATTCCAATGTGGTACATATCAGATATAACACATAAAATATTAATACCTCTGGATCCTTAATAATTTTGAAAGTGTAAAAAGGTTGTGAGATCAAAAGGTTTGATAACCATTACAATAATACTGAGAGGATACTTAAATATTTGCTTAGTAAATGAGTAATTTCCTACCTGTGTACTCTCTCCTAATCTGAAATCTACCACCAGGCTGTACCATACTTTGAGGAGACAAAACAAAATGAAACATCTATTTTTGGTTTTTCTACTTCAATCTATTATTCTTCCAGTAGTTAGACCTCTGTTTTAGATTTTCTTTGTGATCTAAAATTTCCTTTCTTATTCTTTCCTCTCTTATTTATATGTCTCAGTAATATATATGTATTCATTCTTTAAAAAATATTTATTTAACTCCTGGTATTGCCATGAATGAGACCAACAGGGTCCCAAACTTCATGGAACTCACATTCCAGAATGCACTTTGTATCAATCTGCTTACAGAAAAGATGCATATGTTCTAAATTTCATGTGGTTTGTACATGTCCTCGTTGATGACTCTAAGCCCCTTAAAAATATTATACTCAAGGAGATGAAACAACCCCAGAGATTGTAAGCACTGGAAACAGTCTTAGAGAAGACATATCCCAATTCCATCCCAGTCCTATTTTCAGAGATGAGCCTCTGTTTGCCTTTGGTCATTCAGGGTCTTAGGAACAGAGCTGTAGAGAGAATTCATGTTTCCTGATCCCCACTTTGCTGTTCTTAGTCTTGTGTGTGTCAGTCTGTAATACCAAGGGGGGAAAATGACATAGGGATAATCATAAAGTATTCATCTGTCATATATGAAAATCAGTAGTATTTCTGTGGGGAGATACGGAATTTAGAGTTTCTAGTAAGAAGAGCATAAGAGACCTTATTGCTTCACAAATAAATATGAGACCAAATATTTGTGAATATTCTTTAGCATTACTAAAGAAATCAACTCTAAAATGTATTCTTTTAAAATATATATACAATAAAGAGAATTCCCTTTACAAGCTAAAAACTGACACACAGGGACCTATCTTAATTGTGCTCACATCTCCAGAGTCTAGTATAATGCAGGGTCCCTTGTAGATGTCAGATCAGAGTTTTTTGTTTTTTTTTTTCCAGAGTTTTCTGAATTAATGAGTTAGTTAATTAATGAATCTTTTATTAATGAAAATTAATGAATCTTTTATTACTTTTCTCAGGTTCGACAGATGTGAAATCAGTAGTCAATGGACAGCAAGAAAATGAAGACATAAATATCAACACAAGTAAATTTAGTTCTATTTTCTATTTGTTTATCTACCTGTTAAACACATACATAGACACAAACGCACCCTCTGTAACTTAAACACATTCATATCTGCGAATCCTAAACTTTACTACTAAGCTTTACTACCCACTTTACTACATTTTGCAAGTTTTCGTTTGTGTCTCTGAATCCTATAATAGAGGCCCTTTTATTCAATGCTGCAAGAATCATTAATTTGGTGGCTAATCAGAAAGGTTAAAGTAAAATCTTCTTTAAAAGTGCCACAGACATTTCTTACATATCTAATTATGCTCAGTAATGTCTGACTCTTTGTGACCCCATGAACTGTAGCCCATCTGGCTTCTCTGACCATGGAATTCCCCAGGTAAGAATACTGGAGTGGGTAGCCATTTCCTTCTCCAGGGTATCTTCCCAACCCAGGGATGGAACCCAGGTCTCTTGCATTGCAGCCAGATTCTTTACTGTCTGAGCCACCAGGGAAACCCCAATGCATACACAGATGCCAAGGGAAATCTACCAAGGGAAAACCCCCACAGTCTTCTCAAATATAATTATATACTGATGTTTTTAAAAATAGGTTTTACTGAGATATAGTTCACATTTGTTGTTGGTTGCTAAGTCATGCCGATGCCTTGCAACCCCATGGGTTGCAGCACAACAGGCTCCTCTGTCCTCTACTATCTCCTGGACTTTGCTCAAATTCATGTCTGTTGGGTCAGTGATGCTATCTAACCATCTCATCCTCTGCTGTCCTCTTCTCCTTTTGCCTTCAATCTTTCCCAGCATCAAAGTCTTTGCCAAAGAGTTAGCTTTTCCCACCAGGTGGCCAAATTATTGGAGCTTCAGCTTCAGCTTCAGCATCAGTCTTTCCAATGAATATTCAGGGTTGATTTCCTGTAGGATTGACTGCCTTGATCTCCTAGATGTCCAAGGGATTCTCAAGAGTATTCTCCAGCACCACAATTTGAAAGCATCAATTCTTTGGCGCTCAGCCTTCTTTATGGTCCAACTCTTACATACATGACTACTGAAAAAACCACAGCTTTGACTATATAGACCTTTGTAGGCAAATGATGTCTCTGCTTTTTAATATATTCTCTAGGTTTGATACAGTTTTCCTTCTAAGGATAATTATTCCATTTAAAGCCTACAAGTTAATGGGTCTTAGTGCTTCCACAGAGTTGTGTGACCATCACCACAACCACACACTGCTTTTTAAAGAACATGCTATCTTAACTCCAATGATGAAGCTATTAATGAGCTTTGCAAGAAGATTTATTTTTACAGAGAGGGAGACAATGACCAAAGAAGCCAGTCACTTAACTTGTACACAAAACCTTAATTTGTCACTCTCACTTTTCAAGTTACACATCCTCAAAACTACCTCTTGAATTTCCACAAGAAATTAACAGATTTTTCTGTCTTTAGACTTAAGGTGATCCCCAGAGCCATAGCTCTGGGCTGGATCATACCCAGAAGTTGAAAAAAAAAAAAAAAAAGATGTTTTATTATATACATTTTGGGTTGTTACAAATATAAATATTCTTTTCCCTCCTATTCACCCCCATTAACTTTTTTTAAACTGAGAAATTCATGGATCTACAACTAGTTTATTCCCAAGGGACTTTCTGTCAACTATGTATTCATCACATTCTTTCTGCTTGAGGAAAAACTTCATTTTATGTTAAAGTTGAGACAATAAGTAGAGATTGTTGACATCAGTTGAGAAAGAAAAATTGAGGTTACCGCAAAGATACCTTCTGGGAAAACATTAGATCCCTTTGAAGTTTTTATACTAATGGACATGACAAACAGATGTTTGAAACACCAAAACCACAACTGCAGGTAAAACATGAAACCTGTTTGATTTACGGTTTAAGGTGTTGCCATCTTGAATTCTGCCCTACAGTCTCTTACCAGAACATAGCTGTTTAAGAAGGCAGGCAAGGGAATCCAACATACACTTTCATGATTAAAACTGGTCTTTCTTCATTTGTACCATCTTTCTGATTTGCTACTTTTAATAGCTATCTAATAAAATCTGCAGAATGATTTTTTTCCCTCCTAACCTCAGTCTTGTGTTGCTAAATAACAACTGGTAAAAACAAAAAGAGAGAAACCATGTTTTTCCAGGGTTCATTCACCTTTTAATAGCATCTGGTCAAAACCCATGCCAAAAAAACAAATAAAAAATAATAATCTTAGGTGGAAACATCTGCTTGTTCTTTGGTTAGGGTTGTAGACATTTTCTGTTCTGCTGAGAAAAAGCCCCAAGGTGGATGACATTTGCAGGCTCCACGACACAACTTCTGCAGGCTGTATTGTAAATAAGCTTGGGTTGTGCACAATCCCCAGATGACCAGCTGGAGTGTCATTCTCTCTCCCACTCAAGAAAATATTTCTGTATGTGACTGGGTAACAGTGACATGATTGTAGAGCTAAATTCAACTCTTCTTTCAAAAAAAGAAATAAAGCATTTGCAAACTCAGTACTCATGCTAAGTAATTAATTGCCTCTGGCACTTCACATTTGAGATCTGTAATAGCAGTTGAGAACCTTGGCTCCAGCTCAGATGACCAGTGAATTGTGGTATGTGCACATATATTGGTCAAGGGACCAACTAACAAGAGTGTAGAGTTCTCAGAAGAAGGGAGGGTGGGGGGTACAAAGAAGGGTAATCATGACAATGGGGGTTGGGGGAAATACAGAAGGAAGATCTTTTAAAAAGGTCATTAAAAAAAGTATGGGAGGGAAGAAGTTAATAGGAAACAGGAAGGAATGTAGAAAAGCTACAAATGGTCTGTTTCTTGGTTTCCCTCACTGTTCCTCTTTCTTTTGATAAATTTTGGGAAAAGAATGGCAGATTGTAGGGTGAGGGAAATGGGACTGCTAAAACATGAAAACATTCCACCCATCTAGAGAGCTCAATTGTTGAGGTAACTGCAGAATTAATGCAACAACTTAGAAAGGGACAGTATCAAGTTTCACAAATTCCAAATAGCTCTTCCTAGCATTCAGGAAAACCAAAGCTGTGGAAAAAAAGAGTTCTGTATATTTCTGAACAACTAAAATGCTGTGAAGGAAATACATTTTCCACTTTATGGTAGTAACCAAATTTAAATTAAAAAATGCTCAAAGTAGCATATTTTAGTCTCAGTAGTTCCATATTTTAGTCCCACAGGATTGTGCCACATTGCCTTTTTGTAAAAGGGGTATTCTGCAATTAATAACTTCAGTTCAATGCTGGCATGTTACGGAGAAAGTATCTGAAAATAAAGAATCCACACTTTGATAAGCATTCTTTAAAAGATTTCCAACACAAACAAAACCAGTTTTCATCACTAAGTATTTCCATGAATCATCACTGGCACGCTTGGGGTCTAACGTGAAGATGAAACAGATACCCTGTAGACAAGCTAAGCTTGGCCTTTAATTCATCTTCATGCACCAGAGCTAAATGTTTATGGTCTGTGTCGAGTGATTTGAAAGATAACAATAACCGCAACTACTTGCATAACCCATGTCCTGACTGCTCAAGAGATGTTGACTCAAAAGTACTGGTCACTTTGACATCTCAAACTGCTGTAACTGACCAGAGTCCCACTACCATAAAAAATATAAACTAGGAGAGGGGCTTCCCTGGCAGTCCAGTGGTTAAGACTCTGCTCCCAAAGCAGGCAGTTCGAGTTTGATCCCTCCTCAGTTCAGTTCATTTGCTCAGTCGTGTCTGACTCTTTGCGACCCCATGAATCGCAGCACGCCAGGCCTCCCTGTCCATCACCATCTCCTGGATTAAAATCCCACATGCCTTGGGGCCAAAAAAAACAAAACATAAAACAAAAGCAATATTGTAACCAATTCAATAAAAACCTTAAAAATGGTCTACATAAAAAAATCTTAAAAAAAATAAACGAGGAGAGCAAGGAAAAGTTTGGATGTGGACTAATATTTAGAGAGCATGTAATAAATAGACATCTCTTTATAAATGTTAAAAAAGAAATTGAGCAGAAATTAAATATTTGAGTATGAGGCAACTGTCTTTAAGAAAACAGGTGAACTTAGTAATCAAAAAATGTGAGTTAAAACAGATAAATAACTCGGTCCTAGTGGATAGTACAGGGGACTACATTCAATGTCTTGTAATAACCTATAATGGAAAAGAATCTGAAAAAGAATATATATGCCTGTATTAAAAAATGTGAGTTAAAGTCTAAACCAATGAAACTCATTAGTTGAACTTGAACAAGTCCTTTAATTTCTCAGTATTTGTGAGAAATGAATAATACAAAGAATGGACTCTGTGAGTAATAGTTTTCTGTTACTACTACTACCATTACTGTTAATACCACTACCAGCACCACCACATTACTAGTAGCTCGTCCGGAAATGGCATTTACGCATCAGTAAGGAAGTAATGCAGAAGACTAAAGTGTACTGTGCTTTTGTTCATAAGCATAGTGAACCTTTATGATTTACTTTACAAGATTCAAACGGCACTTGCTACTGGCTGAATATAATAAAAATAAATGGTATCATACCTGCAAGCCTAATTAGAACAAGAAATTGTTAGAACTGTAGGAAACTCTAAAAGTCTTCCCTCTAATCTTTGTTTTCATATAACAAAGGAGAAAAAGGTACAAGGTTACAGAGAAAGTCAACGAAGAGCCAGGTCTAGAATGTGAATTTTCTGCCTTGATCCTGTACTTTTGGCCACAACCTGGAAAAGAGTACACTGATGGAGGTTATGAGATACTGCTTGTGAACCAAAATGGAAAGCAGGGCGGAACAAGATCTTATTTAAGAGCAAATGGTACGTGTTCATAAGCGTGCATTTGCAAGGATGTTCACTGAGGTATGGTTTACAGTAAGGAAAAAAGTGAGAGCAACCTAAAGGCCCATTTATTAATAGAAGGATGCTTAATTAATGGTAGTGCATCTATACTGTGGAACACTGCACAGAACAAATTCTCAGAGGTACACTTACACAGGTGTATACTGATACAGAAAGGGCGCCAAGACAAAGTGAGAGAGTTCAATATAATTTCATATGGCGTTTTTGAGAAAAACTATATAAAATATGTAAATGTAAAAATTCAGAAGGGAACATGGCAAATCAATATCCTTGTTTACCATGAGAGAAGGAATCAAGAGTGAGTTTTACTTTATATTTTTGAATCCTTCATGAGAACGTATTCATATATTCGTTGTACAGTTACAAAGAAATGGGAGAGGACTTTACAGAGAGAAATTGCATACTTACTCATTTAGGTACACATGACTGAAATATTTTATTTGAAAATTTCTCTCATTGACATAGACTTTAGGAAGGATGAAAACATCCCAGCTAACTATATACTAGATGAAAATAGCTAACACTATACACAGATCATAAATTATCAAAGAACTTAAAACAAAATACATTTAATACAAAATCTACAGTTAATTTTGTTCAATTCAAATATTAACTGCACAGTTTAAATGACACCACGTAATCTGATCTTCACTGGAATCACCTGGGTAGCTTATTTAAAAAAGCGATTTCCAGGGTCCTCAGGGATCTGGTTCAGTAGGTCTTGGAATAGAGCCTACACAGTCAGAACTTGAACCACTGCTTAGGACAATCTGCCAGGAAAATGTGACTTTCAGACAAGAAGCAATTAGAGAATAGTACAAGAAAATAATAAAAACTTAAAGGTATAGTACAAAATATTGAGTAGGGGAGATAATACTGGAACAGAGTATTCCACAAAGAACAGCAACTGAACTCGACATGAGTAGAATTTGAACTAGGTCTTCAAGGATAGTTAGATTTCAGACAGATAAATAGGAGGCACAGTTTCCTTGGAAACAAACAGTACTAAGTCCTGTGCCAGACACCTTCCCGTAGCAGCGTGAGCAACGGCAACAGGACTTAATGAGGGAATAGTGCAGAGCGCTACTGGACCAGATTGGGAGCTAGTGTAGTGTTCTAGGTGTACAGTGTGGGGCGAAAAAGAAATAACGAAGAGTTTTATCTTCCTTTAATGATTCAGAAAGCCTCTAAGAATCTTATACATACATAATCAAAATATGAGGATCTATTGTCATAAATACATTATTATGTAATATATAATAAAGATTGGGATTGACATATACACACTACTATATATAAAATGGATAGCTAATAAGAATCTACTCTATAACACAGGGAATTCTACTCAATGCTCTAATGACCTAAATGGGAACAGAATCTAAAAAAGAGTGGATATTATGGGCTTCCCTGGTGGCTCAGACGGTAAAGAATCCGCCTGCAATGCGGGAGACCTGTGTTAGATCTCAGCTAGGAAGATCCCCTGGAGAAGGGCATGGCAACCCACTCCAGAATTCTTGCCTGGGGAATCCCCACGGACAGGGGAGCCTGGTGGGCTACAGTCCGTGGGGTTGCAAAGAGTCGGACACAACTGAGTGACTAAGCACACACACATACACACACATATTTATGTATAACTGATTCACTTTTCTGTACAGCAGAAACCAATACAACATTGTAAATCAACTATATGTCAATAAAATTAATTAAAAGTAAATAAAAATTGGAAAAACAAAACATAAATTATTATATAATTGTTATTAATTACATATTTATTATCTATGTTATTAATATAAAATATATAGATGTAGTTAATATGTAATTATATATTCAATAATATTAAAAATATATATTACACGAAGAAAACTCTGGTGAACTTTTGGATAAATTTATATCTTCTATGTATAACACACTTTCATACTCTCAGTTATTTAGAACCCAGTTCTCCTGCATTGCAGGTAGTTTCTTTCCCATCTGAGCCACCAGGGAAGCCCATTAATATTTATTCAATATACATAACGATGAACTTTAAGTACAATGAGAAGTGCCTAAAACTTCACTTATCTCTACATGAGGAATTAAAAGTTGCTGCAGTACCTACTGAAATGAAGCTAGAGATAATCTGAATTACAACACAAAGGGGTTGTCCAAAAGGTTAGTCTGGAAGTTGAGGGCATAGTTCTTTACGTATATTTGAGAAGTTTCCATTAAGCCTGATTCAACAAATACATTTTTTTACTTTCATCAAGGTAAGTTACACAAACATTTCACCACTTTCAAAATTTTATGGATCTTGGCTTCCCTGGTAGCTCAGATGGTAAAGAATTCACCTGCAATGCAGGAGACCTTTGTTTGATCCCTGAGTGGGAAGATCCCCTGGAGAAGGGAATGGCTACCCACTCCAGTATTCTGGCATGGAGAATTCCATTGGCAGAGGAGCCTGGCATGCTACAGTCCATGGGGTAGCAAAGAGTCAAACACAGCTGAGTGACTTTCACTTTCACTATCTGTAAAAAAGTAAAAATGTTTGGCATTTTTATTACAAAGTATACAAATAAGAGTTTGTATGTTAATTAAAACCTCAGTGAGGTCTATTTGCATTCCTGAAAATAAGTTATCTATTAATATTTTATTAATAGGACAAGACCTTCATCAATTAGACTGGAGATCAAAAGTATAAACATAATCATAATCCAAAAACTTGCCAATTATTTTCTCCAATATTGCTGGTTTTCAATTTTTAGTATAACACATCTGCATTTTGTTCAGTGTAAGAACTAAAGATCTTACACTGAGCAAAAGGTATTCAAACTCCACGTTAGAAGATTATTAATCTTTCTTAAATTCATTTCCCATATATTCTGAATTATTTTGGCCCCCACAAAATTATTCAGTACCAAACAAGTTTGAGTTTGGAAGGTTAAAAGTCACACCTGCTATCAAAAACTTTGCGGGGAGGGTGGGGAAGTTAAAAAAATAATAAAAATCCACTGTATCAAAATGAATTCCAACGGTGTAACCAATACCTTGCAGCTGTTGTGATATCTTCATTTTACTGGCCAGGAGGATAGACTATTCCCTCAACTACTATAGAAATTCTTTAGTTATGCTTTTCAGAACAACATATAGTGAAATTGATTTTTCTTCCTTAACTAAATTTTCTCATATTTATCCTTTAACTTAAAAAGTTACATTTATATAACTCAACGGTCTAGAAGCTTTACTAAAAGAGATCAAAGCAAAACTCCAACACAGTTTTTATAAAAATAATACTGGCAGGAAAAGAGTCTTGTTAGACAAAGTCAAGGTTAAAAAAAAAAAAAATCAACTATGCTTAAAAGAATTAGACTGAGAAGAAACGATAATTTTTGAAGAAAAATGAGGAAACCCCCAGGATGATGGGACCATGTGTCCTCAGGCTGTGCTGAGGGCCTCTTTCCACTCTGGTGTGAGGGTGATCAGGTGCTGTATTCAGTTCATAATGGTGCAGATTCTGTCTGCAACCCCAAAACCTATCATACCAAAAACCATTAAACCAGGTTGAGGAACTTATTCTAAGAATAATGTATTAACAAGACCACAGCGAGAAGTAAGAAGACCTGTTACTAACTTGGGGGATTAATCTTGAGCTTTAACTTCTCTGGCTTCAATTTCCTCATCTTTGAAAGAGAGTTGGATTAAGTTATTTCTAAGGTCCTTTCCTGCTGTGAAATTCTATTGTATGCTCATGTGGAATTTCAGAGAATCCAAGTTATCACCTAAGTATTTCAATACTCTACCATGCCAAAAGTTGGGAAGCCAGGTTACCCTCATCAAAATTCCCATGTTGAAATACTTCATGTGAATAATCAATTAAAAAACAACACCCCTCCCCATAACATAGGTAAGAATGAACTTAGGTTTTAAAATGATTGCTGGCTCCTTATGTGAATAGCTCGAGAGACTGGCTTTCTAAATAGCTAGATAAATAGTTTAAGGAAAAAAGGGAGTAGGTAGGAGGATGGGGCAGGGTGCTCCGGGTTAATGAACATGAAGACTGATGAACTGTGATGCCAGTAACACATTTTTGCTAGTATGTGTCAAAGGAAGAAGAAAACACTGTAGGGAATCATGCCAGGTTATCGAAGATGCTGGTGGTTAAGAAGTGGTGAGGAACCACCTAGTTCACCAGCCTAATACATTTTACCAGAAGAACACGCATGACAAAGTGCTCAAGTTAAAAGAGCTATTCTGAGGAGACATATCTTCTGCTTTAATGTTAGCTTTGTTTTCCGATTATGAAACAAACACACACTTTTTCAAAAAATTCTGAAAAATGCAGAAAATTATGAAGGGACAAAAATCAGCCATATTCTTACTATACCAATCTAACCTCTGTAATTCTTTTTGATCTATTTCCTTTCAGTATTTTTTCCTTTGTGCCTAAATATACACCTTAACTATGCACACATTTAGGATCATACTAGATACATGAAGTGTTACCACTTTTGATTATGAGTCTTCCCCATGTATCAATAATTAAAACCTTCTAAAAACAGGAAAAACATGAGTTTAGTAGCTGTATAATGTTTCATTCCCCAAATTCATTTAACATATGCATATAGCTGTAATCACATTAACATATTATTTTATGTCTCTTTTGCTTATATTAATATATATCTTTCCTACTTATTTATGAAAGAGTATAAAAGCTCTGAAACATCAAAATTTTCCTAGTTTGTGATACATTTTTTAACACGATTTTTGACATGCGTTCTAAAAATTTCAATGGCTGTGTTTTCCTTTGTAATTTGGGTGACTACTTTTATAATTAAAGAATTATGCTTAATCCAGATGTCAGTTTTTTCCAATTCTACTTACTGATAATCTAGGCCAGGCCTATTATTTTGTGATGCTTCAATTATCATTTTCTACAGGGTCTCACTTCAAGGGGAAAAGTAGAGTCCAAAAATTCATTTTTATAAAGTATATGGCATTTGAAACTGAGAATAATAAGCTGAGCATGGTACACCTGTTCAGCTGGGAGACAGATGTCCACGGTCTGGCTGGAGCGCCCAAATCCACCCCAGCACACGGTCTGGCGCCATCTAGTAACGGTTGTTCTCTTGGGTTACTTATCAGTGGGGACACATGTGGAGCTTGGCTCAGCCTTCCAGGACTATCATAGTGGTAATGGAAATCTCCTGGTTAGTTGGCACCCATTTTGTTAGCTAGATGCGGAGAAACTGGGCTGAGAGAGAAACACAAATACAGAGCTCTTTCACTTCCTGAAAGAGGGTTTCCTATGATCAGATGATAAGAATTTGGGTCTGGCCCTGTTTGAGAATAGGGGTTAGGTGGAAGCCAGGAGCCCACTGAGTTTCTAAGGAGTTTTAAAGTTTTACACATACTAGGGTCTATTTGGTCCAATTATTTCCATAGAATCACAATGTTTTAGTTACTCTGGCTTCAAGACAGCCGAAGTCCCAGGATGGAATATATTTAGGAAATCCTAATTTCCTTTGAAGAATTAATAGATTCATAGTATTATTCTTGCGTTGGTAATTTGAAAACAATTTCAGTTAGTGAAAGATTGAAAGAGATTTTTAAATGGGTCCCCAACCAAATATAGGAAACTTAACCCTTCGATGACATACACATGCTAAATGATAGTCTAGAACAAAGATTCTAAAGGAAATTACAGCTCATTTGGAAAAACTTCATAACAAGACAACTGCATGAACCTCAAGGGCAGTATTACAGCAAGTTTCCCCTATGCTTTCCTTGTGCACAGGTATTTCTTGCAAAGTAAACTCACATTCAATTTTAAGTCAACTGAGCACAGTAAGTTTTCCCAGAACCTGACTTATGTCATAGGTTGAAGTATTTTGGAGGAAAAGGCTTACGTATGTAGAATCCAAGGGCTCTCTCTTGTCATAAATGTTAAAAACACCCTTTCTTTTCCTTCTTCCTGGCCCTAAATCTGTCTCTTCCACATGGAAAACAAATCTTTTTATAATCTTGGCTTACCTCTATCATGAAATGTTTGGCAGAAGGCTGGGAAAGATGCTTTATTACCTTCCCTAAGGAAGACTGTCCAAGGACAGCCCTTGATTTTCTCAGCATTATTAAATCATTCATTTTGTTATCTTTTCTCCACCCGAGAAATTCCAGTCTGCTAAGCACTTTTGAGCAGTAAAAAGTAAAAATGCAATTTCTACTTTCAAATACCAAAATAGGAAGATGGAAGGCTGACAGAAGATGCAAGTGGGGAAGCAAATAAGGCAAGGTGTGTGCAAGAATGTGAGCATGTCACAAAAGACTCCATTTTTCAGATTCTGAAATAAAAATGTAGCTCATAGATTCAAAATAGATAACCAAAAAGGACCTAGTGTATAGTACAGGGAACTCTGCTCAATACTCTGTAATAACCTACACAGGAAAAGAATTTTAGAAAGAATAGATATGTGTATAAGTATAATTGAATCACTTTGCTGTATACCTGAAACTAACATAACATGGTTAATACTCCAATATAAAATAAAATTTAAAAATAAAATAAAAGTATGTAAAAGTTCAAAAATGCAGCTTAACTTTACTATCTTCAAATCAAGAGGAAAAAACATACATATTTAAACAGCAAGGTGGCAGCTCAGAGTGGAGCTTGGTTTATTAAGAAACTCTGCTGGGAGGAGGTGAGTATGGTAGCTGTTATTAAGCCTTCCTCCTAACCTCCAACCTCTCTCCCAATGCATAATCGGGAATATAAAATTTAAGAGAATGTTATCTCTGCTTCCAAGGGTATATATGGACTGGCCAAGAATGTGAAAGGATATTTTAGAATTAAAGAGGAGAGATTCCTAAATCCCTTATGTCATTCTTTTAAACCCTTCCTATTTTACCAACTCTTTGATACGAGACACAAAGTTTAAGTGTTCAATATGATGGATTTTACATCCATGGAACCACCACTCAGATCAAGACATAGAACATTTCCCAGAAACCCAAAAGGCTTGCATGTGCCCCTTCCAATCAATAATCACAACCAGAAGTAGCCAACATGCAGGCTTGTATGACCACAGATAAGTTTTGCCTAAAGTATCCCTTTTCAAGATAGCCAAAGACAAAAGTTTAAGTTGAACCTTAGATAGCTAAGATTCAGGTTAGCTCAAGTTTGGGGAAACATATAAAAAGGAAGTTCCAATAACATTTTAAATGGGTAACTCCTGGATGAGTCATAAGTCAACTTCTTTTTGAAAGTTTTAGAAATATCTGTCCCAATGACTTATAAGGTACAGACCTTAGATTACCTATAAACGGCCTTTGATGAGCAACAGAATTTCACTGATCTACAGCAAACTAGTCCTAAAATCCCTATTGCTCTGCTTCTTCCAAAGTTCAAGATCTTTCCTGAGTCAACAATATCTGCTGCTGCTGCTAAGTCACTTCAGTCGTGTCCGACTCTTAGCGACCCCATGGACTGCAGCCTACCAGGCTCCTCTGTCCATGGGATTTTCCAGGCAAGAGTACTGGAGTGGGGTGCCATTGCCTTCTCCCCAACAATATCTACAGTAAATGGCTACGCTTACTTAGGGTGCAAGTGCTTCAACTGAAGGAGTATACAGTACTCATCCTCTGACACTTTGGCAGGATATTTAAATAAAGATGTCCTACATGCTACTGTGAACTATGGGAATATCCATTACAGTGAGAACTCAGACAGGAAATGGGGATCTGAAATTTTTAACAGCTGAGAGTGGATGAAAAAAAAAAAAACAGTGAGCAAGATATTATGGAAATGACAGTCATGTGAAAGAGTGGAAAAGGAGTCTCCATCAACAGTGAGAGAGGTCAGGATGGTCACAGCACATTAGATAAGAAGGAAAAGCATACAGTGATAGAGTGCAAAAAAGAGGACAGCTGAAGAAGCGATGGTAAATGGGAATTACATGCCACTGAAGGAAGGAGGAGAAGAAATGAATTTGTCAAAAGAGGTCACTGACCCCAGGACCGCCAGGAAAGGAGTGATGGCATAAATTAGACTGCAAAGCATTAAAAAGGAAAGAGGTAATACAAACTAAAAGCATTAAATATACTAATATTTAAAACAAACCAATAGTCAACATTTATAGAACCTTGCTACGTGCCAAACACTGTCCTGAACACTTGACATATATTGAAGTGGAAGTGGCTCAGCTGTGTCCGACTCTCTGTGGCCCCATGGACTGTAGTGTGCCAGATTCCTCTGTCCATGGAGTTCTCCAGGCCAGAATACTGGAGTGGGTAGCAGTTCCCTTCTCCAGGGGATCTTTCCAACCCAGGGATTGAATCCAGGTCTCCTGCGTTGCATGCAGATTCTTTACTGTCTGAGCCGCCAGGGAAGCCCTGACATATATTGAAAGATTTTTTAATTCTTAAAACAATCCTAGGCAGTAGAGTTTATAGATGAGGAAGTGAAGCACAGAAAGGTTAAATAAGTTGCCCAAGCTCACACAGTAAGTGTTAGAGGCAGGATTCAGACCCAGGCAATTGACTACAAGGTTCCCCCTTTTAATCTTAAAGGTGCACTCCACAGAAGTTTCCACTCTTTTCATAATATAGTGGTCGGTAATGCTGCCTACGGATCAGGGGTGGAGAGAGTCAACTATGGTTTGAGTAAATGACAGATAGAAGAGCACATGGAAAATGCTGCTGGAGAAAGTATATTTAGGAGTTAGCAGTAAGGACCGAGTTATACCAGACTACATGAAATCATAATAAGGAAGGTCTACAGTTTCCATCTTGTTATAGCGAGCATTGTTTGGCAGTCTGGGAGCCAGAGCAAAGGCATCCAAAATCCTGAGGATGATAGCATGGAGTGTGACATTTAGACTAGAAAATATGATTTAGGCACAAAGAAAATGTTATACCTAAAATGTGGAAAATCTATTTCTTACTACTAGCCTGTCCAAGTACCTGCTGTGTCCCCCTGTGAGCGTATGCTCAATCGCTCAGTCGTGTCTGACTCTTTGCGATCCCATGGACTGTAGCCCACCAGGCTTCTCTGTCCAGGGAATTTTCCAGTCAAGAATACTGGAGTGGGTTGCCATTTCTTCCTCCAGGGAATATTCCTGACCCAGGGATCAAACACACATCTCCTGTATCTCCCTCATTGGCAGGCAGATTCCTTTACCACTGCACCATCTGGGTGTCCCCCTATGAGTGGACCTGTAACAAACAGATGGGAGAAATCACGCGGGATTCTTCCTTGGGGTCTGCACAAGGTACTGCTGTGAATACGTCCTTTCTGTGATCTAAAAAGGACTTGGAAAGCCCGGGGCAAGTCATCTGTGCTTCTCATGACTGTGATCTATGATCTGTGCCGTCTTAGCTCTGTGGTTTCAAGGATGAATCTGCACAGTGCTTACTATATAGCTCAGCTCAGTTCAGTTCAGTCACTCAGTCGTGTCTGACTGTTTGCAACCCCATGGACTGCAGCACGCCAAGCTTCCCTGCCCATCACCAATTCCCAGAGCTTGCCCACACTCATGTCCATTGAGTCGGTGATGCCATCCAACTATGTAGCTAGCACTCAGTAACTGTTTCTTGAAATACTGCTAAAAAAAATCAGTAAAAACAAAAACAAAATTCTCTCTTACATTTGAGCAGCACATAGATGTGACTAAGAAGACAGGCTTCCCAATCAGACAGACCAGGACTCAATTCCAGGCTCTACTGCTTATCACTAACTATTGAACTGATCTTTTAAACACTATTTAATTTTTTCTAACCATAGTTTCTTCATCTATAAAATGGAAATGACAATAATAGCTCTGAATTCCTTGGGTCGTTTTCAGGATTAAATCAGAGAGTATGTGTAAAATATAGCACCGCGTCTGGTGTATAGTTAAGGGTTCAGTAAAATCATTAATACTGTTACTGTAAATTTAATTGAGACTTTATACTATTAATGTCCATGTTTCTTCGCCAAATACAGGTACAACACATGACCAGATCAGTTCCAATTCACAATTTAAAAAAAATTCTTTACATTCAGAGACTATTATTATTTTGGAATCTTTTAGAATGTGTAATAATAATAAAACTTACTATTAAAAATTCTTTGAAAGATTGTTTTATAAAATTACACAAAAGAGACACTCATGTGATAGCAGAATAAGAATTAAATGTAGTCTAAATTGCAATGTTGATAGAGAACTAAATATTCTTAATTGCTTACAGGACCAGTCAGATATAGTCAAGTACTCCAGTAATATAGAAACAATTTACAGGTAATTATATTTCCATGCAAAGCCTACATCTGTAGGTGAGAAAAGGAGATACACCTCTTCAAAATGTTCTTCGTCTCTTTCCATTTTGAAACTGTGATGAAACACGTATAATGTTCGGCTTAGGTGTACTCTATAAATTTTACAGACTTTATTCAGTGATGAATCGTTTTTCTTTTAAATCACGGTTTTTAAACAGAACACCTGAGATTAGTTATTTTATTTTATTTATTTATTTATTTTTATTTGCTAATTTTTATTCAGACTTTAGTTTCCTTTTCAGCTTTTGAGGTCCCATTTGATTTTGCTTTTATTTTATTCTTTTAAATCACAGAGAGTGTTTTGCCTATTCTGTTTTCTAGGAGTTTTATAAACGTTGAATCTTTAACCATTTTGAGTTTATTTTTTTTGTATATGGTGTTAGAGTGTTTAGTTTATTTTAAATGGTTGAAAAATTTAATTTTTGTCAAAGATAATGTGCGTGGATTTATCTCTGGGCTTTCTAAAAGTCAGTCTTGATAACACCTGAAGTCAGGTAGTTATTTTAAATAAGAAAAAAATTAATTTCTCTAAGATATATCTAGACCCCTGACTATGACCATTCTTACCTTCAATAATAAATGTCTACACTTTGAATATAAAAATGTATGTTCTTTTGATAACTGACAGGAACATGCCAGCCAAAGGCAGAAGAAATGTCCATGGATTATAGGCAATCCTACAGCTGAATTTCCTTTGCCATCTTTCACCTCCTTCTATTGCTTAAGCCATCAGCGGCTATTGATTAGCTAAGAAAAACTCACCTCCAATTTAGCTGTTAAATAATTTTCAATTTTCTCCCTAGAGACATTAGGAATACCTCAGAGATGTGATAAAAGATTGCTGTGAACAATGATAAAAATGTGCATTTCCACATATTTATAAATCCACATGCTAACTTTACTAAACTTGCTGGCAAAGACAACTATCTGATATTTAAGGAAGTTAGTCCAATGGGAAAACTGACAGGCGAAACTGCCCACTCACTGGATCTACTAGACGTCACTTCAATTAGTGATTGAGACTGGCAGCCCACAAAGGCATTTCTGTGTGATGTTCCATAAGAAAAATATGCTTTGTACATAATGTACAATATTCCCTGTCTGTCCCACTCAGACTCAAAACCCTATAAAGCTGGAACGAATCAGACTTTCATGTAACAGCTTGAGTTCCAATTTAAGTTAAAAAGAAATTTTTCTCTTATTAGTAGAGCCTGGCCCTAATAAGCAAGAAAGAAATGATGTTGTTTTTTCCCCAGTTATTGCAATAAATAAGAAAAGAACTGTGTTATACGGATCTGGGTGAGAACAGGGAGGGGGGTAATTTCCTCTTATATAATTAAATAATTATTTCTTCTTAAAAAGGTGGAGTTCTAGGCCTGGCAGATCAGTCGTCAAAGGGCAGCTATTCTGCCGTTCATTCAAAGAAGAGGGAAGCAGAGCATGGGAAATTCATTTTCAGACACATTTCGCCCTTGCCACTTTCAAATACATTTGTCCCTGTAGTACTGGAGGCCAGAATTTCACATGGTTCTGGTCCTATGCAATGCACACCCCAAGAGGAATCTAAGAATGATTTTAAAAGAAATAGTTTAAAACAATGAGCATTCTGAAAAAGACAACTGGTTAATTAAAAATTTTTTTTAACAGTTGAAAAGTATCTTTGCTTAAAAGAAACATTCTTCCTCAGCCCATGAACTTAAATTTGCATAGTTTAGCTGGAGTTATAAACTGAACAGCTCCATGTGTTACATTTTAAAGTTATACTAAATTATAAAGCACTTGCCCTTAAACTCAAGCCTTTCCATGCCAGACTTGCTATAAGCCCCGAAACAAAACATGCTAAATGAGACTATAGTATATACTTTTCTTAATAAGATGTGAATAATAATCACTAATAGCAGATCCAAGAAAAGCTCATAAGAAAGCCAGAAAAATCTTATTAAATTTAACTAACTTAAGAGGTTGGAATGCTGGAATGAAGTTTAAAATCCTCAAGCCAAAATACTCACCAGATACTAATGCTGCTTACTCAGAATTCTGAGCTTTGGGAAATGGAGGTCACGGGTAAGAAGGTTAAAAAAAAATTAATACAATTTGGAGCTCAAGGTAGGGTTTAATTCTGCATTAGAGGGAGACCTTTTAACAATCAAATAATACATTTAAATAAATCTCTCCTGGGGACTGCTTTACAATGAAGTAGTTTCAGTTTCTGGTAGCCAATAAGAGTGGCCAATGACAGAGAGCTAAAAACAAAGACCCAGAATATTTAGTGTTGACCAGGACCAAAAAAATTATCTGAGTCTAGTTCTCAACTACATATTAATATAAATAGAAATGGAGATGCAATCATTGATCAGATTTCTGTTTAAGCTTCTAAAGTGCAGGGGGAAAAATCTGATACAGTAATCTCATTCACTGAGATTTGTCACCTTCTTCCTGACCAGGGCTAGAAGATTCCTCCTCCCTGAGCTACCCTTCCTTCCCCCACAAAACACACTCCATCCCTTTAAAGGGACTTTCAATGTCAGGCCAAGGAGTTTGGGGAAACCATGGAAGATTTCTGAGCAGAGTGGTGACATAATGAAAGCAGTGTTTCAGGCAGAGGGAGGTGGGCAGATTCAAGTGACCACAGGCACAGAACGAGGGTCTGAAGGAATGAATGTGTTAACTGTCCATCCTTGCTTCTCAGTAGACACACAAAATAGTGTTTAGAAACAGTAAATTGCTCACATTCCTGTAGAAAGCATCATGCTTGAATCTCAAGCTATTTGATAACCATCAGAGCCCTGTACCATTCAAATGGAGAAAATAAACTGATTTAACTAAACCAACAACTTAGCAAATTCACAGAGATTAAGGCATCAAATCTGGCCCTGTATCCTCTCATTTTATTCTAAGTCATAAAATACATATGGACCAAAAAAAGTCCAAACTATTATTTAGGAATTTATGTTTCATCCATCAGTTCTATGATCTGCTGATTGCTTATAAACTCACTTTTACTAGATTTGCAAATATCCGGAAGGTGGCTAGAGCTGAGCAAACAGAAAGGTTATTCTGGGCTGATGCTGACTCTCCCTGGGCACAGAGTCTCCCGGCCCCGCCCTGTCTTTCTCAAAAGGGCTCTAGAATCATTTATGAAAGAGGCTTAGGAGCCACTGTGGGAGTGAACTGGGTCTCTACCTTTCCTTTCTTTTTTAAAAAATTAATTTATTTTTTTATTGAAGGGATAATTGCTTTACAGAATTTTGTTGTTTTCTGTTGAACCTCAACATGAACCAGCCACAAGTGTACATATATCCCTTCCTTTTTGAACTTCCCTCCCATCTCTCTCCCCCTCCCACCCCTCTAGATTGATACAGAGCCCCTGTTTGAGTTTCCTTAGCCATATAGCAAATTCCTGCTGGCTATCTATTTAGGGTCTTTCCTCATAGCTCAGTCAGTAAAGAATATGCCTGCAATGCAGGAGACTCAGGTTCGATTCCTGGGTTGGGAAGATCCTCTGGAGAAGGAAATGGCTACCCACTCTAGTATTCTTGCCTGGAGAATCCCATGGACAGAGAAGCCTGGTAGGCTACAGTCCACGGGATAGCAAGAGTTGGAGACAACTTAGTGACTAAACCATTTATTTCACATATGGTAATGTAAGTTTCCATGTTACTCTTTCCATACATCTGACCTTCTCCTCCCCTCTCCCCATGTCTATAAGTCTATTCTCTATGTCTGTTTCTCCATTGTTGCCCTGTAAATAAATTCTTCAGTAGCATTTTTCTAGATTCCATATATCTGTTAGAATACGATATTTATCTTTCTCTTTCTGACTTACTTCACTCAGTGTAATAGGTTTTAGGTTCATCCACCTCATTAGAACTGACTCAAAGGGACTCCTTTCTCAGGCTGAGTAATATTCCATCGTGTATATGTACCACAACTTCTTTATCCATTCATCAGTCAATGGACATCTTGGTTGCTTCCATGTTCTAGCTATTGTAAATAGTGATGCAAGGAACAGTAGGATACATGTGTCTCTTTCAATTTTGGTTTCCTCAGGGTATATCCCTAGGAGTGGGATTGCTGGGTCATATGGTGGTTTTATTCCTAGTTTTTAAGGAATCTCCATACCATCTTCCATAGTGGCTGTATCAATTTACATTCCCACCAACAGTGCAAGAGCACTCCCTTTCTCCACACCCTCTCCAGCATTTATTGTTTGTAGACTTTTTGATAATGGCCATTCTGACTGGTGTGAGGTGATAGCTCACTGTAGTTTTGATTTGCATTTCTCTAATGATGAGAACTTCCTTGGTGGCTCAGAGGATAAAGCGTCTGCCTGCAATGCAGGAGACCTGGGTTCGATCCCTGGATTGGGAAGATCCCTTGGAGAAGGAAATGGCAACCCACTCCAGTATTCTTGTGTGGAGAATCCCATGGACAGAGGAGCCTGGCAGGCTATAGTCCACGGGGTCGCAAAGAGTCAGACACGACTGAGCGACTTCACACTCACACTCACACTCACACAATGATGAGAAAGGTTGAGCATCTTTTCATGTGTTTGCTAGCCATCTGTATGTCTTCTTTGGAGAAATGCCTGTTTAGGGCTTTCCCCCACTTTTTGATTGGGTTGTTTGTTTTTCTAGTATTGAGTTGTATGAGCTGCTTATATATTTTGGAAATTAATCCTTTGTTAGTTGTTTCATTTGCTACTATTTTCTCCCATTCTGAGGGTTGTCTTTTCACCTTGTTTATAGTTTCCTTTGCTGTGCAAAAGCTTTTAAGTTTAATCAGGTCCCACTTGTTTACTTTTCTTTTCATTTCTATTACTCTAGGAGGTGGGTCATAGAGGATCTTGCTTTGATTTATGTCATTGAGCGTTCTGCCTGTTTTCCTCTAAGAGTTTTATGGTTTCTGGTCTTACATTTAGGTCTTTAATCCTTTTGAGTTTATCTTTGAGTATGGTGTTAGGAAGGGTTCTAATTTCATTCTTTCACATGTGACTGTCCAGTTTTCCCAGCACCACTTAGTGAAGAGGCTGCCTTTGCCCCCTTGTATATTCTTGCCTCCTTTGTCAAAAATAAGGTACCCTTGGGAGCATGGGTTTATTTCTGGCTTTCTATCTTGTTCCATTGGTCTATACTTCTGTTTTTGTGCCAGTACCATACTGTCTTGATGACTGTAGCTTTGTAGTATAATCTGAAGTCAGGAAGGTTGATTCCTCCAGCTCTCTTCTTCTTTCTCAAGACTGCTTTGGCTATTTGGGGTCTTTTGTGTTACCATATGAATTGTGAAATTTTTTGTTCTAGTTCTGTGAAAAATGCCATTGGTAATTTGATAGGGATTGCATTAAATCTGCAGATTGCATTTGGTAGTATAGTCATTTTTACAATATTGATTCTTCCTACCCAGGAACATGGAATATCTCTCCAACTGTTTATGTCATCTTTGATTTCTTTCATTAGTGTCTTAAATAGAAGTAGATGAAGAAGATCTATATACATTAAAGATTAACTGCAGGGGAAAAGAACAGTAGGAAAAGCAAACAAAGGAATAAATGCAGAAAAAATAATAATAGGTTTAAAAAATTAAAATTAAAAAAAGAGAAAAGAAGAAAAAAAAAGGAAAACTCAACAGAACTGACAAGCCCAATGTAGAGGCAGAGGTTTATAACAGCACTAAAAAATGTGGCTGAGAAAAAAAAGAAAGAAAAAAACAAGACTCAAAAGCTTAATTAGATTTTATAGTGCCAATAACATCGACAACTACAACAGAGTGGTTAAAAAAAGGAAAAACAGAAAAAAAAAATCCAAAAGAATCTACAGAACAAGTCAAAACATAAGAATAATAAATGTTTTTCTTGAGTCACTGCTGTCAAGAGCCCCTTCCCTTGCTGGGAGTTACAGGCCACCTCTCCTCCCTAGGATGCCCTCCAACACCGTGCTGATCTCTGGACCTGCTGTGGGGGCCGCTCAGATTCTAATCTGGTCCCACTCCTGTGTGTTCTTGCCTCCAATGTCCACAGCTATCAGAACTAGTGCGTTTTCTTTTGTGGGAGCACTCAATGGCCTTTTATATATTCCATAGAGTCTGCCTAGTTGATTGTGTGGATTTAACCTGCAGCTCGTACAGCTGGTGGGAGGGTTTTGGGTCTTCTTCCTTAGCCACGCTCCCCCTGGGTTTCAACTGTGGTTTTATTTCCACCTCTGCATGTGGGTCGTCCACTGGGGTTTACTCCTGAGGCTGCCCTGGAGGACTTGGGTTTGCCCCTGTGAGGGCCAGGTGTGGAGGCGGTGCAGCTGCTTGGGTCCCAGGGGTTCTGGCAGCACCAGGTACTCAGGGGGTTGGTGGCTGGGGCAGCAGGAAATACAGTGCTCTAGAAGGGTATGGTGACCAGTACTGGCCAATACACTCCAGTATGCTTGCCTGGAGAACCCCCTTCTCTGACAGAGAAGCCAGGCAGGCCACAGTCTCTAGGGTTGCAGAGTTGGACATGACTGAAGTGATCCTGCACGCAGAGAGGCAAGATTTTTTTTGCCTGCGGCAGCTCTGCCCCAGTGAGAGTTGAGTGTGAAGGTGGTGCAGCTGCTTGGCTTGTGGGGATCCTTGCAGTGCCAAGTGTGCAGGGACATGGACTGCCTCCGCCCCAGGAGTTATGACCCTATCAGAGTCTTTTTTCTAGCCTCTTGTAGCGGCAAACAGAAGGCCTCTTTGGCTAGTCTTTCTCAGTAGCTCTGACTATTCAGGCACTTAGGGGTTCTTAGGGTCCTTCTCCATTGTTTGGCAACTCAGGCACATAGAGGGATCCCCCTGGCTGGGGTCCTTCTCTGTAGATCTGTGGTGCATCAGGCACTTAAAGGGGTCCCCTGGGTAGGGTCCTGCTCTGTAGTTCAGTGAGTCAGGCCTTCGATGGGCCAGCCTACCTTGTTGAGCTTCAGATGTGGGGAAAGAGAGGCTATGGTGATGACTCTACCCCCTACATGTGACTCAGCAGTATTGCCTTGTTTCCATGGCTGCCTGGCTTTCCTCCACAGGCATTTCCCACCACAATCTCCTCCCTCACATCCTCTCGATCTGTCTCTCTGCAGTCAGCAGCAGCCCTCGCCCTGGGATTGCTCCACAATCCCTAAACTCCAGCTCCCAGTTGCTGCACCTTCCAGGGGACCTGCATCCCTGTCCTGGGTATGTTTGGCTGCGGCAAGGACTGTCTGAATCTCATTCCATTTAGGCTGCCACAGATCAGCTGTTTCACTGTCAGCCTTAAATGTTTCATCTCTGACTCAGACAATTGCCCTGATGTGGGGATAGGACCCCTGCCTCAGTTCCCCACCAGCCGAGGACAGGTCAAGTCCTACTAACACTCCTGTTTCCCCCCCTAGTTCCTTTGTCTACCAAGCTTTGTGTGGTGCTATATACTCTTTCCACTGGTCAGGTTCTCCTGTCTGCTCTCAGCTGGTGCTCTGCATGCATTTCTGTGTCTGAAGGTGCTTTCCTGATGTGTCCGTGGAGAGAGATGTACTCCACGTCCACCTACTCCTCCACCATCTTGTTCTACCTTTCCTTTCTTACTTCTTCATGAATGAGGCTGTAATCTTTTTTTTTTAAGTTAGAAACCAATGCACTGAGCGGGGATTTAAAGGACCAGAGGTGATATCCCCCCAAAGAGACTTGACAATTGATAAAATAGGGTCTTTAAGGGAACAAAACGTTTTAAACCTTTGCCACTGTGTGGGAAATACCTTATTCCAGGAGACCAATGTGTCTGGTTTTCATTATCAAAGTTAAACATCATAAAATCAAGCTCCGCATAAGAAGGACTTGCTTGGTGTTCAATTATTTATTCGTTTCACTCAACAATTTCCAAGTCTTTGCTAAATGCTAGGCATCTTGGTAGCTGGTACCCAAAATCAGTACTAAAGAAATAGTTCAACAAGCGAGCCTAAGGAAATACCAGTGCATCAAAGGTATCGAATTATAGACATCACTGCACATAAAGTACTCAGATACTTCCCAAGTCCTTTATGTTGACTCCACAACATTCAGAATCCACTGTTTCAGGGGAGCAGTCTTTGACAAACTATAGCCTATTGTTATCCAAAGGTCAAATGAAATAAGCCCAATGGTCACAATGTGCCACCCCCTCTGGGCTCTTCCCCAGACAGAGGACGCTGCTTGCCAGGCTGCCCTCACACTTGCTCCCACTCTCATCTCCTCCCAGCCTCCTTCCCCACATTTGGGGCAACTGGTCTCCTGTCTTATTTTTGAAAGACTCCATCTCCCAAGGCTGCTTATCTCAGCTGTCTTATGACTCCGCCTTCCTCTTTGGGACTCACATAACCCTCTGAACTCTGATTCTGGTTTTCAGAGACTGTGGTTTTTGTTGCTGCTGTTGCTGTTTAGTCAGTCAGTTGTGTCTGACTCTTTGAGACCCTATGGACTGTAGCCTGCCAGGCATGAGATTTTCCAGGCAAAAATACTGGAGTGGGTTGCCACTTCCTCCTCCAGGGGATCTTCCTGACCCAGGGATCGAACCCCACTCTCTGCGTCTCCTGCATAGCAGGCGGATTCTTTACTGCTAAACCACTGGGGAAGCCAGTGGTTTATTTTTGCCCCAATCTCTCTATTAAATAATAAACGGCTTGATGGCAGTGACCAATCTGGCTTTGTGAGGTTTTTAAAAAATTTAAGCTTTATCAACTTTTCACAATTAAAAAAAAAGATGCCCTGAGAATTGGGGGCAGGGGGGAGACAGTAATAAGTCATTCAATAAAAATTTGAGTTCCAAATATGTCCCAGACTAGGCTGCATTTCAAACTCTAAAATGCTAAGCAGCTAGCTCTCTGGTTTTTGTTTTTTAAGATACAATTTTGTAGAATAAATTTTGCTGAAAAGACCACAACATAGTATAGCAATGAAAATTTTCCTACAAATGTTAAGTTCTTTCCTTTTTCAGATGTTTTCTACGTCTTTCTTTTTAAGATTTCCTTACTTATTTTTGGTTGTGGTCGGTCTTCCTTGTCACACGCAGGCTTTCTCTAGTTTCAGTGAATGGGGACGACTCTTCACTGTGTGTGTGAGCCTTCCATTGCAGTGGCTTCTCTTGTGGTGGAGCTTGGGCTCTAGGCATGACAGCTTCAGCAGCTGCAGTGCCTGGGCTCAGTAGTTGAGGATCGTGGGTTCTACAGCACTGGCTCAGAGTTGTGACACATAGACTTAATTGCTCTGTGGCATGCAGTATCTTCCCGGGCCAGGGATCAAACCAGTGTCCCCTGCATTGCAAGGTGGACTCCCACCCACTGGACCACCAGGGAAGCCCTAGAAAGTCTCTTAAATTACACCTAACAATCCACTTAAGTTTGGAAAGAAGATTCAGTAGTACAGTTGGTTCTTTCCTGCAATTAGAGATATAACTGGTTCATAACAATATCTTTTATGTTTTGCTATTTGCTAAATATTTTACCTTTTTAAACTTTTTTTAATGAAAAAGAAAAAACTGAACCATTCCTCTTTTTCTTCAGTCTCTAGAATCTGCTAAACAAGTAGGAACACTATAGACAGGGGGCAATTGGAGAATTCATTTGCTTCATTCCAAAATGTTATATTAATTAATTTTAAGAAATAAAGAGGGTATTGTTGCCTGACATTTATTATTAAAGTAAAAGATGACCAAGGCTCATATTTTGAAATGTATTACAGACTGTGCAATGCATTCCATGAGGCATAGCACACTCTAAAATCGGTTCATTTATAGTATATAGACGTCTCTAAAAGACGTCCTACTAATAAAATAGGCCTTTACTCAATTTGACTGCCAAACTGACTTACTTTGGCAAGCAAGCTTGGAACATTTTAAATTTTACAAACATTATCCTGTTTTAAAAAGTTAATTTTGACTACTTTGAGGAATGTAAAAATAAACCTTGGTTTCAGTGAAATCAAGATTAAATTCTACCAGACTTCTAAAATTAACTGTCATAATCAGATTATACAATTAGTATAAGGTATAAAGGCTCTGAGTCTTGGGGTTGGAGAGGCCCATTTATTCTCAACAACTCCCCTTTCCTCTTCCAAAAGGCAACTTAGTGACCATCGTTCCCATTTGCCCTTTCCTGTAGGCTGATGGGGTAAAAAAGATACACAATTCATAAATGAGAGTGAAAAGCAACACATCAGGTATTTATTTAAATTGAGATTCAATAATAACCTGATTTCTGAAACAATATTAACAAAAATAAGTACACAAAGCAAAGAACAATGACAAAAACTTAAGGGAAGAAAATGAAAGGAACAAAAGCAGAAAGAGAAGAGAAAGGAGACTGATAATCTGGTTCTAGGCACTATGCTTGGTTTAGGGCTTCCCTGATGGCTCAACTTTAAAGAATCCACCTGCAATGCAGGATACACAGGAGACGCAGGTTCCATCCCTGGGTTGGGAAGACCCCTTGGAGGAAATGGCAACCCACCCCAGTATTCTTGCCTGGAGCATTCCATGGACAGAGGAGCTGGGTGGGCTACAGTCCATGGGGTCACAAAGAATCAGACACGACTGAGTGATTTAAGTACACAGGCACTGTTACTCCCATTTTTATAGAGACAGAAATGAAGGCTGAGAGAGATGCAATATTTACCCAAGAGCACAAAGCTATTCAATGGTAGAGCCAGGATTCAAACACAGGGCCTCTCTTCTAAAGTCCATGCTCTTCCCACCTCATGTTGTACAGGAAGGAAAGGAAGAAGGATTGAGCAAAGAAAAATGAGAGCTGTAATGTAGTAGCAATGATTACTCCTCTAGGAGTAATCTAGGCTAGCTGTACTTACTTATACCTTTCAGGAAAACTTTGTTTTAACATTTGTATTTTAGATCCACAAATAGAAAGTGCAGGCAACTATAAATTCAATACCCTGGCACTTTTGTCTCCAGATTGATCTGCAGTAGTTTTTATTAGACATTAACTATGGCTTCTAGAAGATGTTGAAGGATATTGCTGACCTGCTACATTAAAAAAAAAAATAATAATAACATGGGGCTTTAGACTTTCAGATTTTTGGAGAAAGGGAATTTTATCTTTTGTCATTTCCTTATTATAAACAAAATACAAGCAACCATACTCCAATGAATTAGAATTATGTTGACCAAAAAGGGTATTCATTGTCAAATACTGCTGTTACTCTACATCATACATGCTCCATTTGCTGCCACAGAGGTTAAAAAGGGATTCCAGTTGCTTTAACAGAGTCAAGATAGTTTTCCAATAACAGTTTTCTGCAATAATGGATGTGTTCCGTATCTGTACTGTCCAATATGGTAGCCACTAGTCACATGTGGCTACTGAGCACTTGCAAGGTGCCCAGTGTGACTGAAGAGCTGAATTTTTCATTTTATTGGATGATCCTGAACCAAGACACCTGCCTTGCAGTCCTGGCCAGGTTATAATTTATAGCAATTGTATATAAAGACAAATGATTGTTTAGCTATTAGTGGTGCTACTGGTAAAGAACCCACCTGCCAATGCAGGAGACATGAGAGATGCGGATTTGATCCGCAGAAGAAGGGCACGGCAATCCACTCCAGTATTCTTGCCTGGAGAATCCCATGGACAGAGGAACCTGGTGTGCTACAGTCCACAGGGTCACAAAGACTCAGGCACAACAGAAGCAACTTAG